>NC_067492.1:16859928-17509928 GCF_947179515.1 Apodemus sylvaticus | reverse complement strand
GCCTTTGTCTCTCGGTTTTGCTTCCCCTTCTCCTAAAGGGTCATCAGATGCAGCCTCGGGAGGGGCTTCTGTTCACTTACCAGCTTTGTTACAACGAGATGTGGAGCTACGTTTAAAACTTGTGTTCCTCCTGGCCTTAAGAGGCTGCTGACTGACAGCAATAAAGGCAGGCAGGGTGGAAGGAGAGAGAGGTTGGAAGGGAAGCAGCCGCTCCAACTCCATGTGTGCTGTTACAGTCAGAAACCCGGGTGCAGTTAATTAGCTCTGTCACCTGTGAAGTAACCACACTGTGATGTTGTTTGTAGTGTTTTCAGAGTAGTTATATGGAGCTAGGAAATAAACAATGTCTCCCAGACTTGGTTCTAGGGGTAGTTAAAAAAAATTACTTAAAAATATTATTAGTGTGTGGGTCTGGGGTCACAATGTGCACGTGGGGGTCAGAGGACAACTTTGTGGCACCAGTGGCGCCCCTCCACCTAAACGTGGCTTCTAGGGATTGAATTCAGATTACCAGGCTTCAGGGCAGGTACGTTCATCTGCGGAGCCATCTTGCTGGACTTCCGTCCTGCATTTCCAGGCAAGCTCTCACACTGAAGGGAATGCAAAGTTCTCGTTTGACTAGGCAAGCTGCTGGTGAGTCCCCGGTACGTCCGCCTCCCTCCCGAGCCGTGGATTAAGGTGCTTGCCATTTCCAGGGTTTATTCTGGGGATTTGAACTCAGGTTCTCCTGCTTGCATGACAGGTACTTCCCCTACGGAGCCACACCCCTTCAAACAAATTAGATCACCAAATTAATTAATAGAATTAATTAATTAGTTAATTTAGTGTGTGTGTGCACACACACGTGTCTATGTGCGCGCGCGCGCGCGCGCGCGCGCGTGTGTGTGTGTGTGTGTGTGTGTGTGTATGTAGGTCAGAGGAAAACAGAAGTTATTTCCTCTTTCCTACATGTGGGTTAGTTCTGGGGATTGAAGCATGCAAATAGCTTTATCTGTTTATCCACCTGTTTTCTTCTTCTTCTTCTTCTTCTTCTTCTTCTTCTTCTTCTTCTTCTTCTTCTTCTTCTTCTTCTTCTTCTTCTTCTTCTTCTTCTTCTTCTTCTTCTTCTTCTTCTTCCTTCTCCTCTTCTTCCTCCTCTTCTTCCTCCTCCTCCTCCTCCTCCTTCTATTGAGGAAGGGTCTTACATCAAACCTCTGGCCAGAAGTACTGGGTGAACTCCTAACTGTAGGAAATTTTCATCTGTGTGATTGTTCACCTCATTTTCAACCTCTTAAGAATGTCAGCCCCTACCACTCAGCTCCCACCACCCCAGCCCTCTCCACCCAGCCCCCCCCAGCCCTCACCACCCAGTCCCCACCACCCCACCACCCAGCCACACCACCCAGCCCCCACCACCCAGCCACACCACCCTCTTCACTTTAACCCACAGCCTAAGGAGATCAAAGTATTTGCATTCCGGTCACCTCTGAAGTTGCCTCCTACCTGGGCCCTTCCTTTAATTACAAACCCTCTAATTGAACGGCCATGCCAGCTCCTCGTTTCCTCCCCATCTCTAGCAGTCTGCTGTCTCTTAGCAAAATTTCTTTCTTTTAAACCAGTAAACAACTCATTCCGGGCCAATTTGTGGAGTTTTAAAGAGCAAAATCAATCAGCTTTCCAGTCAAATTGATTTTATCTCTTACGTACACTGTCTTCAAGTTCTCTCTTGAATCCTCTCTGAAGCCAACATGTCAGACATTATCCATGTTATTGTAGGATATGCCTGTCAGTATCTCCTGTGACTCCTTAGTGCTAAATCCAATGTGTGTGTGTGTGTGTGTGTGTGTATGCCTGTGTGTGTGTATGTGTGTGTTCATGTGTATGCGTATGCCTATGTGTGAGTGTGCATGTGTGTATGTGTGTTTGTATGCCTGTGTGTGAGCGTATTTGTATGTGTGCATGGGTGTGTGTGAATGTGTGTGTACATGTGTGTATGCCTGTGTGATTGTGTATGTGTGTGTGCATGTGTGTGTGTGTATATGTGTGTGAGTGTGTGTATGTGTGTGTGATTGTGTATGTGTGTGTGATGGGTGTGTGTATATGCCTGTGTGTGAGTGTGCATGTGTGTGTGTGTGCGTATGTGTGTGAGCAGGCATCTGAGAGTGGAGGAGCTGGCTCTGTTGTTACTGTCTCTTTCACATTTTTAAAAAAAATTCTCTTTGAAATTCTTTCCTTGACTCAGCAGAAAGCTATCTTCTCTTCATTTTCCCACCTACCCCACTTTTTCTCAATCTCTTTTGCTGTTCCCCGTTTTCTAGAGTTTTAATTATGGAAGCTCTCATTATTATCTTTTTGAGACAGCGTCTCATGTAGCTCAGGCTAGCCTTGAATCACCAGGTAGAGCTGAGAATGACCCTGAACTTCTGATCCTCCTGCCTCCACCAGCCGAGTCCTGAGATTACAGGTGTGTGCCACCACACCTGGTTTATGAGATGCTGGGATCAGACCTAGGGCTTTGTGTGTGCCGGGCAAGCATTTTACCCACTGGGCTGCATCTCCACCTCCCCTCTGCTCACTTTTTAAGCATCTTTTTCTTTTTGGATTTACAGCCTCTTCCTTAATGACCTCCTCCAGCATTAGGGCTTTAAAATATTCTGTCAATCACCTCAGATTCGTAGCTGCCGTAAGAACTAGATACTAGGCTCTGGATCCCTACGTCTAATTACCCTTGCAAAATATTCATTTTTTTAATGGAAGCATCAATATTTCATGCTACGGGGTTATCCTCACTTTCATCGCGTAGATCGCTGCCTTAGCACAAGAACTCCCTGGACCACCTTACAGTTGTGTTCACTTGGTTGCTCCAGTAGCCTCCATGTTTTCCTTCTCCTCACACTGGGCCTTTTCAGCACTGGTAGAGTTTCCCAGCCCCATCTCTGGACTTCTTTCCAGAGCCAGTTTTCCCGTTAGTCAGTTCACCTCAGCATCTTTTACAACCAGACAAGCAGAGGTTTTTCCAGTTCATCCATTCCCATAATGATTCTTTAGTCCATGTTTCTCCCCGCTATCATTTTAGTGTAAACAATAAGAAAAAAGCCCCAGGCTGTAGCTTTAGTACTTTGCAGTTAAGAGTGTTTGTTGCTCTTTCAGAAGACCTGGGTTCAATTCCTGGCAACCATGTTGTGTTTCTTACAACTACCAGTAACTCCAGCTCTGGGGGAATCTGACACCCTCTTCTGGCCTCTGTGGGCACTTGCACACATGAGACATACACTCATGCAAACACATGCACATAAGCTAAAATAAATATAAAAAACCGTAAACTTAAAAAATTATTTAGCAGGCTAGAGAGATGGCTCAGTGGTTAAGAGTACTGACAGCTCTTGCAGAGGTCCTGAGTTCAATTCCTAGCAACCACATGGTGGCTCACAACCATCTGTAATGGGATCCAATGCCCTCTTTCGATGTGTCTGAACATAGCTACAGTGTGCTCATATAAATAAATAAAATAAATATTAAGAAAATTGTTTTGCTAAATAACCCATACTCATTATTTGGTAGGTGGCAGTTTAGTGAGGTGCCAGTTTCTGCTATCATGTTTGAGCCCTCTGACCATTGTTCATACTGTTCCCGCCTCTACAATTTCTGTTTATGGCAATGTCTACAATCTCAATGATGAGCTAAGCTTTCTCCATTAGGCTCCTGGCCTGCCCCCTTTTTGAGACAAGGTCTCAGATAGCCTTGAACTTTGGATTCTCTTGTTCCACCTCTTGACTGGTGAGATTATAGACATGTACTGCCATGCCAGGCTATGCATGGGGATCAAACCCAGGTTTTTGTGCATGCTAGGTAAGCACTCTGGCGCCTTGATGCTGGGCCTCTCATTCCTGTCCATAATGTCAACCTTTCTTTCTTTGTTTCTTTCTTTGTTTCTTTCTTTGTTTCTTTCTTTGTTTCTTTCTTTGTTTCTTTCTTTGTTTCTTTCTTTGTTTCTTTCTTTGTTTCTTTCTTTGTTTCTTTCTTTCTTTCTTTCTTTCTTTCTTTCTTTCTTTCTTTCTTTCTTTCTTTCTTTCTTCCTTCCCTCCTTCCTTTCCATTAAGATTTATTATATATACATATATAGTATATATACATATATATACACTATTGCTATATATAGTATATATAGTATGTGCGCGCGCGCACACATACACATACACTATTGCTCTCTTCAGACACACCAGGAGAGGGCATTGGATCCCATTATAGATGGTTGTGAGCAACCATATGGTTGCTGGGACTTGAACTCGGGACCTCTGCAAGGACAGTCAGTGCTCTTAACCACTGAGCCATCTCTCCAGCCCTAACGTCAACATTTCTGTCAGTCTGTTTGAAGTGCTCCATGTACCACATGTCTTAAATTCTTCCAGCTTCCTCCCACTACTGAATTCTATAGCACTTACACATTTTTTGTCTATTACAGCAGCACCACACTTTTTGGTACCGATGTCTGCGTATGTTTTCTGTGGCTGTTGTCACAAATTCCCGAACTTGGTGGCTTAACACAACAGAAATGTACTCTCTCACCGTGCTGGAAGCCAAAGTTAGAGATCAGTATTACTGGTTCAAAGATGGAACAGTGCTTCACTCTGGGGAGAATTCTTTGTTTCTTCCAGTTTCTGGTGTCTACTGATAATCTCTGCTTGTGCTTCTCTTCGCTGTAAGGCCGGCATCTTCACCTGTTTTTCTATCCTATCCTTACCTTGGGGTCTCTTCTTTGTTTGGTGAACACGTGGTTGCATTTTGACCTCACCTGGAGAATCCAGGATTATCTCTAGTCGATCATATCTGGAAAGATGTGTTTTGTCTTATAAGGTAACACTAGCCCTGAATGTCTTTTGAGGGACCTACGTTCCTTCTGCTATAACTACAAGTCCACCTCATTGACTGATTGGATCTCTCTGTGTTTCAACATTGTAACCCAGACTGAGATGCCTCACACCATTTCATTGACTGTTTCTTTTTTTCTTTTTTTCCCTCATGTAGCCCAGGCTGGCCTGGACCTTTCTAGCCAATGTTTTCTTCTGATCTTCCTTTGTCTGATTTCCAAATGCTGCTGTTACTGTGTATACATACACACAGTATGAGTGGTGGTTTGAGTAGGTCCGGCTCCTCGTAGACTCATGTATTTGAATGCTTGGCCCACAGGGAAGTGGCACTATTAGGAGGTGTGGCCTGGTTGGGTAGTATGTCATTGGAGGTGAGCTTTGAGGTCTCCCAGCTGCTTGCGGAAGACAGTCTCCTCCTGGCTGCCTTGGGATCAAGATGTAGAACTCTTGGCTCCTCCAGCACCCTGTCTGCCTGCATGCTAACTTGCTTCCCACCATGATGATAATGGACTGAACCTCTGAACCTGTAAGCAGCCCCAATTAAATGTCCTTACAAGAGTTGCCTTGGTCATGATGTCTCTTCACAATAATGGAAACCCTTAGACAACCTCTCTTTATGCTTTTTATTTCTTATTTTCTTAAAAATATTTCTTTACATTACTTTATGTGTGTGTATGCCTCTTTCTCTGTGTTTATGTGCACATGTGTGTGGGTGCTTCTGGAGGCCAGAAGAGGGCGTCAGATCCTTGAAGATAGACTTGCCCATGTAAATCTTTGATGCTCATGTTGGGAACTAAACTCCAGCCCTCTGCAAGAGCAGCAAGCCATCTCCTCAGTCCCTCGGTTTCTGTTTTCTTGAAAGGTACCACAGCAGTTCCATCCAGCTTGTCTTCTTTATAGATCTCTGTTAAACTCCAGTGCTTTTATTTCATAATTAGAGTTGGGTTTGAGGTCACCTAGTCAGCTGCAGAGTTGGGGTGGCGTCAGTAGCATATACTGACATTTTAAGTGCACTGAACTCAAAGTCTGGTGATGGGGGTGTGTTTCTGGGTTGTTGCTTTTGAGAACTTGAGACCTGGGGCCAGTGGCCTGACCTTTTGATCTCTTAGTCGAGTCGAGTCGTCTGCTGAATGAATCTGAATGCTTATGGAGATGAAAATGAGGAGCTGGATGAGAATGCCTTCACTGATTTCAAATTTCAGAGAAATGGGGGTGCAATGATGATATAGACATTGACCAAGGCAGCCTTAATGGTTTCCACATCTCCAGCAAGGTTTGGTATGAGGTTCTTCTCCCTATTTCCTGGCCCTTGAGCTCCCTTTTCTTAGATCATTTACATATGAAAAAAATCGTAATTGTGAATTCCTCCTCTGCCTCTTTGAGATGTAAATAGTCTCTGGCTGCCTCCAGCCAGGACCAAGTACTGTAATTCTCAAGGATCTTTGAAATGTAATAATCAAGGGGCTAGCATCCCTCCCTCCCAGAGTCTGTGTGGTCGTAGCCAGAATTTTACTCCTAGCTGTAAGACCATTGCTGTTCGAAAAATAAGGGAACTTTGATTTCCCTTTCTGTAAGATACAGGGTGTTAAATACTACGTGCTCCCCACCCTAGTGTGTGTGTGTGTGTGTGTGTGTGCTCGTGCATACGCGCACACACACTCTAGCACTCAAGTGTTGAGGGGTGCACTTGCATGTGCGCACTTGTGTGTGAAGGTCAGAGGCCAACCTTCCTCAATAATCTCTACCTTAGTTTGTTTAGACAAGGTTTCAAACTGAGCCTGGAGATCACTAGACTGGCTGCCCACGAAACTCCAGGGGTCCCCCTCCTGTTTCTGCCTCCCCCGTGGTGAGACCACAGGTGTGTGTGACTGTGCTTGCCTTTTTCTTTAATATGGAATCTGATTGATTCACCTTGGGTCCCCTCACTCTCTCATTTGCTCAATTGAGGCAAGCAGAGGCAAGCACTTTGCCAACTGAGTAATCTCCCCAGCCCCTCCCCCAACCTCCAGGTTTTTTTGTTGTTTGTTTTTTGTTTTTTAAGATTTCCTTTTAGTATTTTAAAATTATGTGCACAGGCGCAGGGCACATAAGCGAAGGTGCCTGAGGTAGATTCCCTGGTGATAGAGTTACAGGTGGCTATGAGCCATTAGACATCGGTGATGTCTGGAAACTGAACCTAGATCCTCCCAAAGAGCAGAGAGTGCTCTTCAAGGCTGAGGCACCATCTCTCCAGCCCTGGCAACTTAGTTTTTTTTAGAAAACTCTTCTGTTTACTCATTGCTTCTATGGATGTAAGATTGCTCTGTCTTTCTGATTGAAACAACAGCTTTGAACTTAATCTTCCTTCCCAGGTCAAGTTAGTCCCGAAGGTCTGCTTTGACAGTAGTTCCTGAGGATGATTTAATCAGTTTATTTGTTTTTGAGGCAGGGTTCCACAAAGCCCGGACTTAAACTTTGAATCCTCTTGCCACAGCCTCTTAAATCCTGGGGTTGTGGGTGTGCCCACGACACCATTCTCTCCTTTAATCATTTCTATCGAGACTCCAATGTGAAGGTGAGAATGATATTTAAAGAAAATTACTGGGTAACCTCCCAATTTCAGAGTAATTATGGCGTGCTGATGTTTAGGAGGACATGAGAGACCA
The DNA here is from genome assembly GCF_947179515.1 of Apodemus sylvaticus. NCBI lineage: Eukaryota > Metazoa > Chordata > Mammalia > Rodentia > Muridae > Apodemus > Apodemus sylvaticus. The sequence goes on along the minus strand of NC_067492.1, from coordinate 17,502,436 downwards.
TGGCTGCTCTCTTCTTGCTGATATGATCCTGTCTTCCTCTCAGTTTTGTAGTTTCCCTGGTTTGTACCTGAGTTAAATTACTCCTTTGTTAGCAGCAGGTGAATGAGAATTTATAAAAGGAAAAAAGAGTTCTATAGAAATATAAAACGAGGGCTTTATTTAACTGATCAGTCAGTAAGGGAATTAGCTGATGTTTAAAAAGTACAACAGAGGGCCCGGAGAGATGGCTCAGTGGTTAAGAATACTAGCTGCTTTTGTAGAGGACTCGGGTTTAGTTCCCAGTACCCACACGGTGGCTCACAACCTCATGTAATTCCAGATTCAAGGAATCTGATTCTATTCTGGTCTCTGTGAGCACCAGACATGTATGTGGTGCACACACATATATGTAGTCAAGCACTTATCTACCTAAAATGAGAAATAAATTCATCTGAAAAACCACAAAAGAGAATCCTGGCTTCTCTATTCTGGGGGACCGAAGCGGATTTTCTCTTAGGATCTGCATTTCTATAGAGAGGAATTATTTTTCATTGTTATCAGTAACTTACAACTTACAGAGACATAAAATAGCTAGTTCCCTTAGAATTTTTTTCATGGTATAGAATAGAGTTTATTCAGGGCAGAGGATGGGAGTTAGAGAGGCAGATAGATAGATAGATAGATAGATAGATAGATAGATAGATAGTAGAGAAGTGGAGGCTGGCCATGACCATGTGGAGAGGGGGGGAGGGGAGGAGAGCCCAAGAGGGGCAGAGAGGTGAGAGTGCCAAGAGGCAAGAGTGATGTGTGTGTGTGTGTGTGTGTGTGTGAGAGAGAGAGAGAGAGAGAGAGAGAGAGAGAGAGAGAGAGAGAGAGAGATATGAGAGAGCCTCCCTTAGAATTTTAATTCTATCCAAGGTAGTGGCACATGTCTGTAATCTGAGCATCTCTGAAGATGGGCCAGGAGGGTTGTGAGTTGGAGGTCAGCCTGGGCTGCAGAGCAAAATCCTCCATCAAAACAAAGCACCAAGACCAATGAAGATAAGAAAGTTAACTCTGTCCGTGTAGAGACAATGCATGTCTTTCCTTTGGATCCCATTTCTTCTGCTACAGAGTCTGAATTCCTTCCTTCCTTTCTTCCTTCCTTCCTTTTTCCTTCCTTCCTTCCTTCCTTCCTTTCTTCCTTTCTTCCTTTCTTCCTTTCTTCCTTTCTTCCTTTCTTCCTTCCTTCCTTCCTTCCCTCCCTCCTTCCTTCCTTCCTTCCTTCCTTCCTTCCTTCCTTCCTTCCTTCCTTCCTCTTTTCCTTCTTTTTGTGTATGATGCAGAGTTGAGGGCTGATAGTGTTGGACACTCTTAAAATTTCTCAGGGTTAAGGTTTGAATAACCACTTTATTCATAACGAAAAAGTAAAAGAACTAAAAAGGAAAACAAATAATACTTCTTAATAGAAGCAGCCAATGAACCCGAGAAGAGATTTGGTGAAAAAATCCCATTACAAAGGACAAGGAAGCACAGAATCCCAAGATGGAGGGAGTTACAACTTATGTGCTACTGATATATAGGAAGGGAGAAAATGTCAGTTGGCCAGAGTGCACGAGATAGTTTTCTGTTGGAAATGGAGTTGGCCTGATGGATAACCCGCGAGCCCCTGGAACCTCTGAAGTATGATTTTGCTAAAAGCCTCCCAGGACGGAGATAACCGAGCCAGACAGCTGCGGGAGGAAGCTGCGAGTGCTCAAGCAGGACGCGGCTCTTCAGAGAGTTGTGGTATATATGTGATATAGGAGTGCTAAACTGTCTCGTGCTACATCATGACCCCCAAAGTCCTCTATGCCTGCCTTTCATCAGCTTGGAGTGATCTTTGCCGTCAGTTTAGCGTGCCGCACCATGAGGCATTGAAAGTAGTGACTGTTCAACGTCCTTATCGTAGGGACAATAGGAACAACATGCAAATTAACCATGGGTAATGTTTCTGGCCATATACAATTATGGCTGTTTAAAATTTTTAGATGCTAATTAAACCCAAAGTTCCCCGAGAATAGTGCCAATTTTGCCTCCAAATAACATGTTACAGAGATGGAATAGTTTACCACAAATGACTGCATCAGCAACAGTGGCTGGCACGTGGACAGAGGTGAGGTGATGAATGTACGTGGGATCAACTGCGTGGATAGACATCTAGGTAGAGTTTCCGTTCTTCTCTGATAAAACACACCTGATGTTCCGTTACCGAAAACAGTGCAGTGGCAGGCTTCAGACAGTGATGGCTCGACTCTGTGCTGCTGTCATGTGTGAATGCAAACTCGAATCTTCCTGAGTGCCTGTCTGCAGCATGACCTTTAGAGCCTCTCTTCACCAGAGAACCAAATCAGAGAATTCTGGGATACATTGGTCAATGTGAAAAGGGTTATACATTTCATGAATAAACTCTAGTGTAGGGCCTGGAGAGATGGCTCAGCGGTTAAGAGCACTGACTGTTCTTCGGGAGGTCCTGAGTTCAATTCCTAGCAACCACGTGGTGGATGACAACCATCTGTCATGGGGTCTCTGATGCCCTCTTCTGGTGTGTCTGAAGACAGCTACAATGTATTCATATACATAAAATAAATAAATAAATCTTAAAAAGCAAAACAAAACTCTAGGGCTAGAGAGGTGGCTGGATGGTTAAGAGCACTGTCTGCTCTTCCAGAGGTCCTGAGTTCAAATCCCAGCAACCACATGGTGGCTCATCTATAATGAGATCTGATGCCCTCTTCCAGTGTGTCTGAAGATAGCTACAGTGTACTTATATATAATAAATAAATCTTAAAAAAAAACCCTTTAGCCTAGAGATACCTGTGGACTTGTGTAATCGCTACCTGTTTGCAATCACAGTGTATAGTGTGTGTCTTGGTTTCTAAGTAAGTCATAGGCCTGTTGTATTGAACTACATAGAAATAAAACAGACCTACCTCTGGCCATAGAAATTCTATGATCATACTTGTAAACCTTGAGGGACTCTCTGCAGTAGTGCTGAATCAAAGTTCTGCAGCACTGTCGACTGTCCTCCCCTCCCCCTTCCCCTTTTTCCCTACCCCCTACTCTTCCATTGTAGTTTACTTTCTATTATAACAAATCACAATGACTGTTTTAGTTAAGGTTATATTGTTATGGTGAATCAACAGGAGCAAAAACAACTTGGGGGAGGAAAAGGTTTATTTCAGCTAACAGTTCCATACCACAGCTCATTAACAAGGGGAATCAGGGCAGAAACTCAAACAGGACAGGGACGTGGAGGCCGGAGCTGGTGCAGAGGCCATGGAGGAGTGCTGCTTACTGGCTTGCTCCCCACGGCTTGCTCAGCATGCTTTATTAGACCATCCAGGGCTACCTGCTCAGAAGCTGTACTGCCCATTGGATCTGGGCCAATCTCACATCAATCATTAATCAAAACAGCGCCCCTAAGGACTTGTGTATAGTCCAACCTGTTGGAGGCATTTTCTCAGTTGAAGTTCTCTCTTTTCAGATGACTCTAGCTTGTGTCCAGTAAACAAAAAAACCTAGCCAATGCAGGTAGTGAGCAGAATGACTGATGTTCATTAAGTATATATTGTAGTGTGTATAAGACCTGAAGGAAATTACCACACACTGTATAGAACTGTGGCAAAAAAAATTTCCAATTTAGTAGTTACAAGTTATGGGCTTATTTATTTATTTATTTATCTTGATGGGGAAATAGGGCGGGGTCTCACACAGGCTCAAGCTACCTTTGAGTTTCCTATGTAGCCAAGGATGGCCTTGAATGTCTGAACTTCCTGTCTCCACCTCCCAAGTGCTGGGGTCACAGATGTGCACCGTCCCACTGTCTTCATGGTGCAGGGAATCCAAGCCAGGATTATATATGCTGGGCAAACACTCTCCCAACTGAGCTGTAGCCCTACCTTCTCACCAGTTTTTTGCCAAGAAATCTTTTCTTGCCCTAGAGAAACACTTAAGCCAGCATTCTTAATTCATATTAATCTTTCCTCAGAAATTAGTTGCTCTTAGCAAGCAGTGGTGTTCAGGAGGAAAGGGACCTTTGATTTCAGTATGGTCTCTGTGGTCTAGCACTCTGTGTTTTTGTCCCCTCCCGGGCTGGTGCCCCTGCGCAGTGGAGACCCGAGTGAGTGCCATGTTGCTAAGCAACTCTGAAGGGCACTTGGACAACACAGCCATGTCCTGTGACTAAGGCAGAGGAAAATGTTCCTCGCAGCAGCAGGGCGCAGTCTGTAGGCCAATCGCAGAAGTTGTCAGGCAGGCCACTTGCACAGGCAAGCTTTCTTTAAAGGAGACAGGGACGCAAAGGGGGGCAAGAATCAAACCCGACGCCTGCAAAAGTTATTCGTCGCACAGAGTGGCACAGATGGCAGTGTCCTGGTAGACCCCCTCCCCTTCAGAAAATGCCACAGGGGGCAGGTGAAGCATAATCTTGCAAGAATTCAGACATCCAGGTCCTCTCTGAAGCCATTTTTGGCAAGTACTTTAAGCAGACGTGACAAAGCGATGTCCTTGCTAGGCAGTTCTACAAGGCTAAAGCCAACAATCTCATACTGTTTCTGAGACTTCTACCAACCCCAAACAACACCTGTGACTAGTGCGAAGACTGGCTCCCATGTGAAGGTGACTTGAGAGCCATGTATGTGCATTTCCTTTGTTGTCTTATAAATTCACTTCCTAAAATTCCCTTCTTTTCCAAGAGTAGAAGGCTCATTGCTCTTGGCAATAAGTTTAACATTTAACACGCAGATTTCTGAACCAGGAAATCAACAAGAGAGGATAGATTCACACGTTTCTGGCTGGTATGAAAGTGAAAGTGCATGTGGGGGAATAAATATATAGATATATAATATTCAATATAGTTATGGATATTAGTCATTCATGCAGATTTTTAGCTGCCTGTCTTAAAAAACTATAGACTAATAATGAACATACTTTCAAGTGTTCAGCTTATATCTAACTATACCCACTGTGTGGTAGACTCTGTTAACCAAGGGTCAATAAATAAGATAAAGAATCTGGTATTCACATGATCCAAACAGAATAAGTCAGAAATGGAAAGGGGATATTGGAAGAGATACTGAAATCAAGTATTAAGATTGTCCAGGATTTAAATGTTTGTAGAGCCTGGGTCTCTTGGTTGATAGTCTAACGTTAGATAATTATGGGTTGTTTTATAGATTCTATGCTACAACATCTTTAGGAAAAGGAAGTCACCATTGTCAGCCCAGTTCGGCTCTCATTAATTCACTCTGCCATCGATACTAATTATTTGTAAATATTCAGGACTCAAAACACTTAATTATCACAGGCTTTTACTACTGCATGAATATTCCCATTCTAAGCAGTATTGTCTAGTATAGCAGTTATATGCAGACACTTAGGTTTAAATAGCTATTAATTAAAAGTAAACTATATGGGCTGGCCAGATGGCTCAGCAGTTAAAGACACTTGTCAAGACTGATGGTCTGGGTTTGAGTCCCAAGACTCACAAGGTGGCAGGAGTGAATGGACTTCCAGAAGCTGTCTTCTGAACTCCACACAGCACCCCCCATAAATGTAATTAAAGTTCTTAAATAAAATAGCAGCCATTCCCATAGTTTTATCATTCTCACTTCAAGGGCTGAGTAACCTCTGTGTTAAAATGTTTTCTTACCAAGTTCTACTGGATGGAATTAATTTATTGATTTCTAATCAATTGATATATAAATAGATTATAATCTAATTGATAATATAAAGTAACCTGTCTCAAGCGAAATCACACTACTGATCACTTGTTTGTTTTTATTAATAAGTTAAACTTTGTAATTTTTTAAGATTTATTTCTTTCAATTTATATGTATGAACATTTTGCCTGAGTGCATGTCTGTGTATAAGTTGTGTGTCTAGTATACACAGAGGCCAGAAGAGGGTGTCAGATCCCCTAGAACTGGAGCTAAAAGTGGTTGTGAGCTACTTGAGGTGGGTTGTGGGAACCAAACTCCCATCCTAAAAGATCAGCAAGAACTCTTAACTGTTAGGCCACCCACCAGCACTCATAAATGTAATTTTTAAAATAATGCAAAAGATAGCAGGCAATATAAATGACATTAAGTGTTCTAATATCCCACATTGCTAGGTTAGAGGTGTAAGAATGAATATTACTTGGTAATAACAGGAGGAGATATGTTATAATCTCTAAAACAGCCACTAAATGAACAGGTCTTCTTTTCCTAAAGTATAGCAAATATATTAGCAGTAGATATTGAAATAATGAAAGCATGAGTTTTATCCTAAACCAAAGATCAAATTATAATTATACTTCAGCAATTTGAGGGAGCCATTTAAAATATTGGTGGATACAAGGCTAAGAGAACAAAATTGAGATCCTAAAAGTAAAACCAGTGGAACTAGAGCTAACTAAAGTGTGTGTGTGTGTGTGTGTGTGCCATGTACATATCAGCATGAGTCATTTCTCTCTTTCCAGCATGTTAGTCTGGGGAATCGAACTCACATTGTTAGGTTTCATGGGAATTGCCTTGACCTGCTGAGCCACCCACTGGTCCCCCTAGCCGTTTAATTTTTACTTTTGGCAAAGTTACTAAGAAGGAAGAGCGTGGTCTTTTGAGTCAGTCCTGGTTGAATGTCTTTATGTAGAAGAGTCAAATTAAACCTCTATCTCTCACCAGATTAAAAAACAACAACAACAACAACAACAACAACAAAACTCAAGATGAAGCAACAACTTAAGGTAAGTAACAGTGCAACTACAAAAAGCCCCAAAACAAAAGGGAAATAAATCATGACAGCATGTTTCTCCCTGCCCTCCAAAAAACAGGCAATAAAAACAAATGAGATTATTTTAAGCTGAAAGACTCCTATCCAGCTAAAGAATGAAAAGAAACAGTGAGCAGAGCAGGGAGACAATCTATGAAATAGAAAAAAAGAATATTTGCAAACTCTACATCCAACAAGGGTGGTAACCAAGATATACATACCTCCAAAAATCTCTGCCCCAAATTTTAGCTATAATTGCTCTATATAGCAATGTTTCTCAGATGTGAGAATGTCCGACTTCACGCTCGCCATCACGAAGCATCGGGGAGCTGCAGGTCCTGGTACTGTCAAGAGACTCGTTTAGAGATGACGGCAGGGGATGCGGACACAGGGGAGCCTTTAGGCCTGGGTGCAGCCCGGTTGGTAGAGGGTTTGCCCAGCCTGCACAAGGCCCTGGGTTCAGTCCTCAGAACCACAAACTAGAAGTAAGTGGTGTGGACATATTATCCTAGCTGGAGTTTAGGTAGGAGGCTTGAGTTTAAGGTATCTTATTCAGCCAGGCTGGGCTACATATTGAAACTCTGTTTAAACTATTTTAAATAAATGTTGGAGCTGAGTGTGGCTCATTTCTTTAATCCCAGTGCTTGGGAGGCAGAGGCAGGTGGATTTGTGAGTTAGAGGCCAACCTGGTCTACACAATGAACATCACACTAGCCTGGGCTACATAGTGAGAGACCCTGTCTCAAAAAAAAAAATCATTTGTGGATGGAGGTGGAGCCTGTGAGATGACTCAGTGGTTAAGAGCAAGTACTGCTTTTACAGAATCTGAGTTCCCAGCACCCACACTGGGCAGCCCCAGGGAATCCGGTACCTTCTTGTGGTATTATATCATACCTGCACCCATACACACATCGGTGCATACCCAGGTGCGCACGCACACACACACACACACACACACACACACACGGACACACACAGACACACACGCAGACACGGACACACACACACACACACACACACAGACACAGATGCAGACATACACAGGCACAGACACAAAACCACAGACACACACAGATACAAACACACATGCAACGCACATAGAGACACACGCAGACACACAGACACAGACATAACACACATACAATACACAGACGCACAGACACACACACTATACACACACACACAGATACACAGACATAAGAAACACACACAAAACACACACAGACACTCACAGACACTGACATACAAAGACACCCAGACACAGAGAGATGCACAGATACACAGACACACACACACACACACACAGACACATACACCACACACACATATGGGAAAAAGATCTTATAAAATATTGGGGGCCTAGAGAGGTGACTTAGCAACTAAGAATATGTGCTGCTCTTACTGAAGACCTGAGTTCGGCTCCCAGCAGCACATGGCAGCTTACAAAGTCAGTGACTCCAGTTTCATGGGATCCAGTGGACATTCTGGCCCCTGTGGGCACTGCATGAATGTGGTGCACATATATGCATTCAGGAAAAATGCTCACAGACATAAAATCAAAATAAATAAATAAATCCTTTTAAAAAAGAAAATAGGGGATGGGAGATGGATCAGTGGCTAAAGCCCTTCCTACCCAAGCGGGAGGACCAGAGTTCAGAGCCCCAGACCTGCAAACATGGGGGCCTTACGGTAATCCCAATGCCCGGAAGGTGGAGACAAGGGCTCCAAGAGCAAGCTGGCTAGCTAGACAGTCTGGGAGAGCTCCGGCCTCAACCAGGATACCTCGCTTCAATGAAGAAGGTAGAGAGGGACCTAGGAAGATGCTGATGCCGACCTCAGGCCTCTATAGGCACCTGCACAAACATACATGAAAAGGAATACAATAAAATTTAGAACAAAAAGAAGAGAGCAAAGCAAGGCTCCATGATCTTATTCATCTCGGAGACTATTAGTTAACTTATTAACTAATAGATTATTACTTAACCATTTAGCTAATCTCAAGGAAGCTGAGGATAGAGTGGTGGTTACTCAGAGCCTCGGCAGAGAAGAAGGGGTGGGGGATGGGAGAGGATCAATAGATACTAAGTTACATTTGGGGAGAAGTGGAAAACTTGGCGTGATTTTTTACCGAGGAGTGACTTCAGATAATGACAATATGTTGTACATTCCAAAAACCCCGAGAAATGCCTTAGAATGTTCTCACTCCATGTAAATGACAAAGAGTTGAGGGTATGCTTAGCCTGATTCAAACACAGCACAATGTATTTATATACCAAATGCCACACGGCGGCCCATAAATGCTTACAGTTACAAAAACACATTTTAAATGTATTGATTAAAAGACGAAGGCATCTTTTTAAAAAAGAAAGAAATCAGTACAATCGAGTTTCCATGGACAGCAGCACTGAAGAATTTCAGTCATAAGTGTAGGCATCCCTCTCTGATCTAAGGATGATCTAAATCTCGTGGATACTGAGAAAACCCACTTTTAGAAATATTTTCGTGAGTATTGTAAGACCCTAGTGGTCTTCGGTTTCCTCTGAAGCTCTGAGATAAGATTCTATTCAGGCCACATGAGAGTGACAGAGACAGTATGGCATGTGTGTATACTTGCGTACAATTCTGTCATAAACACATGCCCTAAGATGTTCACTGATTGATGTCCGTGAAGTGCATCGCGGGATGGGTGATTTGGCTCCCACTCATGGCTGATCTTCCTCTGTGCACATTAATGCCCACACTGCTCCCAAGGCATTCAAAATGAGAGCAATCAGCCACTGTCCATCTTTTTATATGAGGGTAATAAAATTCCTCTCTATAATCCTTAGTGTAATGCATTGTGGTGCTTAAGTTAAGTAGCAATTTCAAGGGAAAAAAACTCACCCATAATGGTGCATAGAGAGAGGATTTAGGTGTCTGTCCGGCACGGCCTCCACCTTGGGATATGACATGTCAGATCAAAACCAAATTTAAGAGAGAGTAACCGGAATATATTATGTATGTGTTTAAAACTGTCAGAGAACCAGCTTAATACAATCAGAACAACAGTGCTGGTAGGATGGCTCAGTGGTTACGAGCCTGTACTACTTCGCAAAAGGAGACAGATTTGATTTCCAGAACCCATATCGGGCAACTCGGCAACCACCTGCAACTCCAGCCCTAGGGAACCTAATGTCCTTTTTTGAAAGCTGCAGGCACATATGCAGATAAAATGGATATTAAAAATAATAAAGCATCATTTCAAAACTTAAGTCAAAGTTAAAAAAAAGAGATTCATTTATTTCTTTAATTTTATGTGCATTGATGTTTTGCCTGCATGTGTGTCTGTGTGAGAGTCTCAGATCTTCTAGAACTGGAGTTACAGACAGTTGTGAGCTGCCATGTGGGTGTTGGGAATTGGACCTGGGTCCTCTGGGAGAGCAGGCTGTGCTCTTATCTCTTTGGCTAAAGTCAGATTTTACACATTGTGTAGTATTCCTAACTCTTAAGAAGTTAAAAGCTTCCCTCCTCCATCTTGGACAGCACAGAGTTAAGTGAGTCTCAGCTGGACACACGGATGCTGGGGAGAATTTCATTTCTCCTGTGGAAGTTTATCTTCTCAATGTAGCTTCTTTATAATTCTCAGTTTTTTTTTAAATAGTCTGCTGATAATTGAAGGAGTCCGTCACGATCCGGGGACCTTTGTTCTATGTGCCTCTTGTAGTATACTTTCTCCTCTTCAGATCCAAGCAGACACATGCAGAGATCAAACAGAAAGTCCCCTGATCAAAATAGCCGGCATTCTGCCATTAGACTGGCTCTCCCTGTCTCTGCCAAAGGCTTGGGATGATCTACCTGTCAAACTTGTCAAGTAGCTCTTTGAAGGTGTCCATCAATTGCCAATGTGAGGCCTGCCAGACAGGAGTTCTGCCTTCAGGAAGGAAGTGGAGATTGGAGGATTGCACTATAAAGACAGTGGGCACCCTGCCCACACCTACTTGGATCTCAGGTCTATATTTCCATAAGATATAGCCGCTTAAGAGGGCCATTTCTACATGTACTTTGAAAGGAGAACAGTCCTTTGTTTCCAAAACACGATCAATAACTCCTTAAACTTAAGAGTGGTAGAAAGAAGTCCTGGATAAATTTAAATTCCATTTCTTATAGATTTTCAGAGAACTGGAAAGCTTTCTCCTAGGATTTTTTTTTTTTTGAGATCCTGTTTGAGATGAAAGCTAAAAGAATTTCTTTCTGTTGACTCGTCTGTGTAGAAGGCAAAGGATTTTGCAGTGTATGCTGTTAAATATGAGAGTGGAGGTACTCCAAGGGTTTAGCGACTTTGCAGCATCTGGAGGTCTCCATCTTGGCACCTTGTCACAACTCCTTGTCGTGCACAAATGCAGGTCTCTGAGAGCTGATCTTCACATGCTTCAGCTTCCCACGCATAATCAGAGATTCCTCTTGCTGTGTGCAGGGAGACTGTCAGGCAGGGGCAAGGGTGGTCCAGTAAGCACAGTTCAGGTAGCCGTTTCTATCTTTCAGGTCCTCTACCATAGAGGTCCTACAGAAAAGAGACCAATTCTCCTTGCTATGTCCTTTTGTACTTCTTAGCAGAATCTATAGAGACACCTCTCCCTCCTTCCCTCCCTCCCGCGCTCTCTCTCTCTCTCTCTCTCTCTCTCTCTCTCTCTCTTTCACACACACACACACACACACACACACACACACACACACGAGCAATACCAAAAAAAATTTTTTTTTTTTGGTTTGTTTGCATTTGATTTTTTTGAGACAGGGTTTCTCTGTGTAGCCCTGGCTGTCCTGGAACTCACTTTGTAGACCCCAGGCTGGCCTCGAACCCAGAAATCTGCCTCTGAGAAATCCTCAGAGTGCTGGGATTACAGGCATGCACCACCACCGCCTGGCTTACCAAAATATTTTTTAAAGAATTAGATTGTCCTGGGTGTACAAGAGCAACCCAGGGGGAACAAGCTAATAAGCAGTATTACTCCATAGTCTCTGCTTCATTTCTTGCCTCCAGGTTCCTGCCCTGTTTGAATTTCTGCCTTGACTTCCTCTGATGATGACTGTGTAACCCGTAAGCCAAATAAACCCTTTCTTCTCCAGGTTGCTTTTGGTCTTTTTTATTCATTCATTCATTCATTCGTTTATTTATTTATTTATTCATTTATTTATTTATTTATTTTTTAATTGCAGCAATAGAAAGCAAACTAGAATATCACTTGCCTTAGTTTCATTTCCTGTTGCTATGATTATGATTAAAAATACCCGACAAAGCAACTTGTGAGAAATACTTGCCATTTCAGGTACCAGCCCATCACTTTGGAAAAACCAAGGCAGAAGGGGCTTGAAGCAGCTGCGACCATAACCAGGACCAGGGAACAATGAACAAATGCATTCATTTGTGTGCTTAGCTCCTCTCTTCACTCTCAAGACAGTCTTAATACACCAGGGAATGGCACCGCCCACAGTGGCAGATCTTCTTATGCTAGTTAACACAACCAACACAATATCCCAAAGACATGTCTGTATGCACAATCAGCTGGATCCACAGAATTCCTCTGTGTGAGTCTCTTCCCAGGCTATTACAGATTGTGCCAAGTTGCCACTACATCATGACTGGAATGACTCAATCAACTCTTAGGTACAGCTCTAATTCTGAGGGGTGAGATTCAAAATGAGGCCATGACTGGAAAGGGAGAGGAAAAGGAGGAATGAAGATGATTTCTTCCAGAAACCGATAATCTAAGGTGCCTCTACTGTAGAGGTACAGGCAAGTGTTACACTCTAGGGTTCTTTCGATGGCATTAACATGGGGGAAGATCTCTGTGTTGAGACGCTTCATCTTCTGTGATAATACACCAGCCAGGCTACAGCTCTCCTGATCTCCAGTGCTCTGCCTTTGCAGATGCCTCTTAGAACGATGGGTTTGAGTTTTCAGCCCATCAAGGGGTGGCAGCTTCAGGGCTTTGCGTGACAGTTGTGTTCAGCTACTAGTTGAAGATGTTCAAAACCATCTTTGGGGGATGGTGGTGGAGAGATGACCCACTGCTCTTCCAGCAGACCCAGTTCAGTTCCCAGCATCCACGCCAGGCAGCTCATAACCATCTGTTACTCCAGCTCCAGGGCATTTAATACCCACTTCTGGCTTCCTTAGGCACCCACACACATGGGCACATAGCCACATATAGACACATACATACATATAATTAAAAATAATAAAATCCTGCCCCAGCCCTGGTGGGTCACCCTTTCTTTTGCAGTAGTGCCCCTCCATTTGCATATGTGGGAGGTGCCCTTTTGGTGTCTTCCTGTTCCACTCCATGGTCTTTCAAAGTGCTTTACCCAACCTTTCCCATTCCTACTCAAGACCTAATGACATAGCCCCGGACAGTGTGTGTGTGTGTGTGTGTGTGTGTGTGTGTGTGTGTCTTCAGCTTGGCTTTTAAGTGGCATTTGTTTTCCCTATAACCACGATGACTAGCAAGGTGACTGGCCACAGCAGATCTATAATACCATTAGTTAAATAAACTGTGAGAATGCAAAGACCTCTTCAAAACAAGTTAGCGTCTTGAAAGAAAAAAAAAAATCTAAAAAGGACAGAGAGAATCGCCCCTTAACAGATGCCCTTTAATAGATGAATGGGAGACTATAAGCTACTGTTTTCTTCAAACGGAAGAAACCAACATGTTCTGAAATTTCTTTGTTTTAAAAGGCAAGGATAAAGTAAAACAAACAAACAAACAAACAAACAACCCCCCCCAAAACCCCTCAAGATTAGCCAGGCGGTGGTGGCGCACACCTTTAATCCCAGCACTTGGGAGGCAAAGGCAGGCAGATTTCTGAGTTCAAGGCCAGCCTGGTTTACAGAGTGAGTTCCAGGACAGCCAGGGCTACACAGAGAAACCCTGTCTCGAAAACAAACAAACAAAAACCTCAAGATTTATGAAACCCTGAAATAATTATCTAGTTCTTCTGAATGTTTTACTTGGCTACTAACAGCAGTAGTCAGGATTCGAATACCTGAAATTAACTTGAATTAGAAAAAAAAATATTTGAAAATTTATTTGAGAGAGACTGTGTGTGTGCGTGTGTGTGTGTGTGTGTGTGTGTGTGAGTGTGTGTGTGTGTGTATGAGAGGGAGCGAGAGACAGAGAAAGAAAGGGAGAGAGAGAAGGAGGAGGAGGAGGGAGGAAGGGAGGGAGGGAAGGAGGGAGGGAGAGAGAGAGAGAGAGAGAGAGAGAGAGAGAGAGAGAGAGAGAGAGAGAGAGAATGAGAGAGAGAGAGAAGCTCAGGCTTGGTGGGAAGCAGCCTCACCTGCCCAGCTGCCTTGATGCCCATTCCGCTTCTCCTGCACATGCAGCATAAACATGCAATTTGTGGTAAGCTAAGGATCCAGGGTTTTGCCTTTGAGATTGTCTTTCTCCTGTGAAGAATCCTCGCCAGCTGTGCTTCCATTAAGAGGCAATAGGCAGGTCTGCTGATGGGTTCAGACTCTGTGCCTCCTGTAGGCAGGTCTGCTGATGGGTTCAGACTCTGTGCCTCCTGTAGGCAGGTCTGCTGATGGGTTCAGACTCTGTGCCTCCTGTAGGCAGGTCTGCTGATGGGTTCAGACTCTGTGCCTCCTGACTTCTTGCAGTTTTGCCAACTGAAGGGCGCTGCTTTGAGCCATTAGTATGAACAAATCTATGGAAACAAAATTTATTGGTGGAAAAAGCTTGCTTAACCTTCCTCCTCCTCCTCCTCCTCCTCCTCCTCCTCCTTCTGGAGCAGAGCAAACATAGATTTCTTAAGGACTAGCAAGAAGGAACTCACCAGATGGAAGGGACATCCTTGCTTAGCTTCTACAGAGCTAGAATCCTCTCCTCGGATTAATTATCTGGGATCAGTTGGCTCATCGTTTAAGGTTTCTTGTAATAATCACCAATGATGATGAGGTTCAGCCTTGTAGCCCTGTGGGCAAAGGTGTCAAGGATTTAGGGAAGCCAGAGCTGTCTCTTCATTTTTCTCTTTGGGTGGTGCTGGGAATGGAACCTAGGACCTCACTCATGCTGGGCGAGTGCTCTAAGGAGCACTCGCTCGAGCTAAATTGTTATTTTTTTATTCTTTTCATTGCTTTTGAGACAGAGTCTTACTATATAGTCCTGGCCAGACTGAAACTCACTTAATAGATCAGGAAGGTCTTGTAGTCTCATAGGTCAGCCTGCCTCTGCCTCTAGAGTGCTGGGACTAAAGGTGTGCGCCACCACACTTGGCTCTATTCGTTGTTTTTAGGAGAGGTTTGCACTGCAGAAACCTCAGATCCACCCAGAAACAAGTTGTTCAGGATGTTTCTTTGCTCATCTCTCTCTCTCTCTCTCTCTCTCTCTCTCTCTCTCTCTCTAATTTTCTATATTCTTTGTTTAAATTCCAAATGATTTTCCCTTTCCCAGTTCCCCCATCCCCATAAATCCCATAAGCCCTCTTCCCTCTGCCCATTCCCCAATCAACCCCCTCCCACTTCTCTGTCCTGGTAATCCCTTACAATGCTGCATCAAGCCTTTCCGGGACCAGGGCCCTCTCCTTCTTTATTCTTGGGAATCATTTGATATGTGAGTTGTGTCTTGGGTATTCAGAGCTTCTGGGCTAATATATCCACTTATCAGTGACTGCATTCCATGTGTGTTCTTTTGTGAATGCGTTTACCTCACTTAGGATGATATTTTCCAGTTCCAACCATTTGCCTAAGAATTTCATTAATTTATTGTTTTTAATTGCTGAGTAGTATTCCATTGTGTAAATATACCACATTTTCTGTATCCATTCCTCCATTGAGGGACATCTGTGTTCTTTCCAGATTCTGGCTATTATAAATAAGGCTGCTATGAACATAGTGGAGCATGTGTCCTTATTGCATGCAGGGGAATCATCTTGGTATATGCCCAGGAGTGGTATAGTAGGGTCCTCCGGAAGTGTCATGCCCAGTTTTCTGAGGAACCGCCAGACTGATTTCCAGAGTGGTTGTGCCAACTTGCATTCCCACTAGCAGTGGAGGAGTGTTCCTCTTTCTCCACATCCTTGCTAACACCTGCTGTCTCCTGAGTTTTTTATCTTAGCCATTCTGAATGGTATGAGGTGAAATCTCAGGCTTGTTTTGATTTGCATTTCGCTAATGACTAATAATGTTGAACATTTCTTAAAGTGCTTCTCAGCCATTCGAAATTCTTCAGGTGAAAATTTTTAGCTCTGTACCCCATTTTTAATAGGGTTATTTGGTTCTCTGGAGTCTAACTTTTTGAGTTCTTTGTATATATTGGATATTAGCCCTCTGTCGGATGTAGGGTTGGTGAAGATCTTTTCCCAATTTGTTGGTTGCCGTTTTGTCCTTTTGACAGTGTCCTGCAGTACTACAGAGCAATAGTGTTAAAAACTGCATGGTATTGGTACAGTGACAGGCAGTTAGATCAATGGAATAGGAGTGAAGACCCAGAAATGAACCCACACACCTATGGTCACTTGATCTTCAACAAAGGAGCTGAAGCCATCCAGTGGAAAAAAGATAGCCTTTTCAACAAATGGTGCTGGTTCAACTGGAGGTCAGCATGCAGAAGAATGTGAATTGATCCATTCTTATCTCCTGTACTAAGCTCAACTCCAAGTGGATCGAGGACCTCCACATAAAGCCAGACATGTTGAAACTAATAGAAAAGAAACCGGGGAAGACCCTTGAGGACATGGGCACAGGGGAAAAGTTCCTGAACAGAACACCAATAGCTTATGCTCTAAGATCAAGAATTGACAAATGGAACCTCATCTTCTTCTCTTTTGTTCTTTATTAGCATATATTAGTTGTACATAGTATGTGTATGCATGTGTATGTACATGTGTGTGCGTGCGCGTAGCTCTGAGATCACCTTGCCCCTGTTGGTTCTCTTTTTCCACCATGTGGGCCCCAGGAATTGAATTCAGGTTGTTGAGCTTGGCAGTAAGAATTCTTATGAGCTGAACCGTCTCAGTGGTCCATTTAATGAGTTTGATTAGGGTTGCTTATAGGAATCTGAATGAGAAGGATTATTGGGAGCATGGAGATGTAACTGTTGGTCATACCATTGGAGGAAATGCCTCTCCCCCAGCAACCACCATCTCTGTTCATCTGTGTCCCTTCATAGAGAAAGGTAGAGGAACTGAGTCACACAGTCTCCATTCTTTAGAACTGAGGAAACTAAAAACCAGGGCTGGGGATACAGCTCAATGGCAGGTTCTAGATTCAATCCCTACCACTGCCAAAATAACCAGCCAAACCAACCACATAAAGCTTCACAAGTACTGGGGATCATTTTCTAGGAGTTAGAAGGGTTATCCCTGAAGTATGAGGGGATGCTGCTCTTATGCAGTACAAATGAGAGACACAATCCCCTACCTAACCTTACCTGTATTTCTCCTTATCATGTAACCATTAATCAGTTATCATGGTGATCAGTTATTGTGGAGTAGAAGCTGTGGGGCTATTCCATGTTTCTTCAAGTTGTGCAAAGCTTGGCAGAAATATAAGTAGTCATTATGAAAATGCAGTAAATAGAAGTCTATGATTTCCACTGATAATATCTCAATGTCCAACATTTGCTAGCAGATTTTCCGCCAGGTTAGACTGGAGTAGAAAACAGTTGTCTGGGCTAGAGCAGCTAACAGTTCGGTGACTAAGAAATCTTGCTTCAAAATTCTGGGGGTAATAGTTTCGGTTGCAGGACCCACACAACAAGCTACATATCTCCCCAAATGCCTCTTAACCCCAGTTCCACAAAGAATACACACGAGAGGATTATGGGTGCTTGCTGGCTTTCAGCCTAGCTGAGACATGAACCCTGCGCTCAGGGAGAGACCCTGCCTCAAAGGAATAGGTGAAGTGTGGAGGGGTACTCTAAACACCTTCTTCCTGCTTCTGTGCGCACAGGTATGCATACCCCCCAACAAATAGCTAATAACCATCTGCTACTGTCGACTATGCTCCATTGTTATTGATCCTCTCTGGAAACTTTCAGGCTCATGCACTCATCTCTTTTCAACCACTTTCAGAAACTCTCTCTCAATCATTCTCACAAGTAACATTTTGTGCATAGCATTTTGCCTTTCTTTAAGTGATCCACATGACACAGCCATTTGCTGGGCTTTGACTTAGAGGGGAGTCGAGTCACCTGCTCCTTAGCATGTGTTCTCACAGCAAGCCAGGTTTCCCCCATCATCCTTCTCTCAAGCCATTTCCCCTCCTCTTGTGTTGTATGGCTTTTTTCTTCCTGACAGGATTACATCCACATCTGTTTCTATTAAACATCTCTCTGCTTATCTTTCCTTTTCTCCAAATTGTCAAGGGCACGTCTTTCTTCTTAATTCTCTCTTCTCCAGGGAGATTTATCTCAGACCTACACTGAGGGAATATCTTATTAAAATGTAAATAGATTCTCAACATTCCAAACACATCCAATTCATCTTAATTTGGCTATTTATTTGTTGAGTTCATGTTTTTATCTTTAAGAAAAAAATTAAAAAATCAAAGACAGCAACTTTAAGCAGGGTTATTACATGGCGGGGGGGGGGGGGCGGGGCACAAGGCATTTGGAAGTTTATGTGTTATTGCTCTTATGGAATAGTTAATCTGTGCAGTAAAATCAACAATTTACTCTTATGTTCCTTTTTTTTTTTTTTTTTACATTTGAAGCAAACAGTCTTCCAGATTTGCTTGAGAATAAAAATGTCTGAAGTTTTCTCACCTGGCTGACAGGACACTTTATCTTTTTCTTATTGCTTCAAGACTGAATCTTGTGTTGACACGTGCAGAAAAGAAGTATGTTTTCCCTCTTGGCTTGGCTCTTGTAATGTGCAGTCTTTTATTGACCAGGATAAAATTCTGGTCAATAGGAAATAGGAACTCTCAATTTGGCTTCCAAATGGTGATTGTTGAAGTCACAGTGCTTGGTTCCTATGACAAATCTCTAGCTGGTCACCACTAGTCCAAGTGGTGACACTGCAATCTTTCATTAGCACATGTCTCCTAAAATAATCTGAGCACAGAAAGATTATGAGCAATACACACATAATTCAAGTTTTATGGAAATCTTTCTTCCCCAATATAAGTTCTCTCTGTGTAGCGCAGGCTGGTCTCTAACTCATGATCTTCCTTCCTCTGCCTCTTTAATTCCAGGCTTATAGATGTGTGCCACCATGCTTAGCCTATAGAAACTATTTCCTTTTTTAAATTTAAAACTGTTTTTATAACAGTAACAATAACAATTTTGTGTGTGTGTCAGAGAACAACTTATGGGAGTCAACTTTCTTCTTACACCTGGTTGAGGCAGGGTGGCCTTTCTTGCCTCTCTCCATACTTCCCGTTGACTGGACCATGATTCTCCTGTCTCTGCCTCTCTGTAGCACTGTTGGGATTACAGCAGTGAGTGACGATGACATTAGTTTTTTGTCATGGGCTCCAGAGGTAGAGTTCGGGCCATTAGGTTTGTATAGGCAGCTGCTCTTACCCACTGAGCCATTTCATTGGCCCAAACATTGTTTCCACAGCCAGCTTTTCCTCTCTTGGATGTGTGCCTCCTCCTTATCTACTGTGTTCCTGTGATATTCTTCTCCTCAAACCTCAAGCTGCTTGGGTCTGATGTCCTTTGATTTGGATCAAGTTAAGTGGTAATGAAGGCAGTCAGGTGTTGTAGAAAGGGTGTAGGGAACAAACAAAGACAAGAAAGTAGCCATCCCTCAAGATCAAATAAGGCAGTCGGTGAGGATTAGAGATGGAATATAGTAAAAACTAAAAATATAATTATTTAATTTTAAATTTTAAACTCTGCTATAAAATGTAAATAAAAAAAATCACACACACCCAACTTAACCAGACCCAACGACTTACAAATTATAAAGATGTAATTTATGCATACATGCGTATACAAACCTGTACATACATGTACATACACATGTGTAATCATGTATATATATAACACATAAAGGACCAGTGAGGGAAGAAAATGAGCATCCCTTGAAGAAGAGGAGAAGCAGAAACTCCGCAGGTATCAACGAAGAGACATCTCCATCCTCCCATGCACTCATTTCTTCCTTCGTTCTCTTCACATGCTATCCCCTGAGAATGGTCAAGAAATCCTAGGTAGGAAACTAGAATCAGTGTGGACCACACTCACGTATGTGTAAATGACGTTGGAGTAAAAAGCCAATCGTCTAACATGGCTGCCCGGGCAGGGAGGGGTGTGCTCTGGTGCAGATGTGTGGTTGGCCTCTTGCTTTTCCAGTGAGCCGGGAGAGCACCCCACTCACTTTGCTCACATATGAAAGCGTGCTGTGTTCTCAACAGAAACTGGCTCGAACGGAATGTGGGTTTCGCTCAGTCTTTTCTCAGGGTCTTCAGAATGTACTCCACAGGGCAACCGTGTATCAGTGGAGTGAAACTCCAAGTTCAAGCTCAGAGACTCAAGGGTTACCTGACTTTGCACTGTGCCTATTGTGGCATTGAAATCACAGAAAATCCCAGTTAGAGGCAGTTTCTTTGGGAGACATCTTGCTTATAAAACAAGAAAAGCCAAGACACAGAAAGTCTCTCTCTCTCTCTCTCTCTCTCTGTGTGTGTGTGTGTGTGTGTGTCTATATCTATAGATGGATGTGTGTGCACATGTGTGCATGGGTGCCCAGGAGACCAGAATAAGACATCATATTCCTTGGAGCTAGAGTTACATAGGTCCTCCAGATAGACCAGCAAGTGCTCTTAAATGCTGAGCCATCTCTCTATCCCACAGGGCTACGTTTAGTAAAAAGTCCAAAACTGCAGCTCTTGGAATCAAACAGAGACCCAGAGGAAAAGGTAACGACTTCGGTAGTAACCTGCACCTTAGCTTCTTTCTGTCTACCAGAGAACTGCACCAGACTTTGGTTCAGGGTTGATATGCAGAGTGGTGGAGGGTAGCAAGGTGGTACCGAGAATGACGTGTATTTTACTCTTTCACAGTAAATGGATTTCTCAACCGGCTTACCAGCCAGATCGGTAGGTCTCGACTGGTAGCATCTCTATAGAGGCTGCTTAAGAGGCTAGCTGCCCCTACCCCGTATACAACGCATACACGAGGAGGCAGATGGCAGCAAGGATGAATGCACAGCAAAGGAAAACATTTAAGTTTCTAGGGCTAGAAGCACCCAGACAGAGATTTAGAATAAAATGCTTCTAATTGTCTAACTGAACCAGGAGTTTGATGGCTGTTTCCTAAACTGAGGAAAAAGAGGATGTTTTGTGGGCCGGGTGGTTATAAAATGAATATAATTGTTCCCTCAAATGACTGTCATTTTGAACAACATGTACCCAACTCACACCAGGGGTACTGATTTATAATTACTCTAATTGAGCCCAGAATTGGGATAAATGGGCATACGCATGCCATTTTCTTGGTAGGCACTGAGAATATTGGGTACATAGCACCATAACAACTACAGGGTGCGGGCGAGGAGGGCTTCTTCCAGCCTCTGTGCCGTGGATATGCCTATCTAGGTCACTGATTCCAGCTCGACCGAGTTCTTGGAGAACAGTGTATCCAGCCAGTGTTTAGAGGGGGCTTTATACCCAGGATGGGAGGTGTCACTGGATGTATTGCCGGATCTACTTAGGTGGTTAACTGTAAAGAATGCCTCAGGGTCTCCAGGTAGACTCCTGCCTAGTGAGAAAACGTATTTGAGTTTGTATTTGCTGATCCCCCCAAATGCACCACACTAAAATGTCTGCTGTTGAGCTGTTTATCCAGAAGAACGTGTTATGAACAACAAGAGGAGTGACTTTTAAAAATGTCTTCTTTGGTCCCGGATTCTGTATCCTGTTTTTATCGTGAGGGAATTTATTAGCCAAAAAAAAAAAAAAAAAAAAAAAAAAAAAGGGACTTGAGGTGGAGATTTGAGGTGGAGATCTTCCAGGTGATGTTAAGCACCTGTCCATCAGAGCGTGTCATCTAGGAGATGCTGGGACCTGTTTTCTAAGCTCTGGGCTGACACTGGCTTATCTAAGTTGGTTCCATTCAGCCATGATGGTATTTGGGGTTGTCGACAGACACATGCTTTGTAAGAGGATTTGGTTTTTGTTAAACTGAAACATGGATTCTGAAATGGAGAAAAAAAAAAAAAGAAATCTAATCTTAAAACTAGAGCAGGCCAATTTGCAAAAACATCTTAAAAGATGGGTTCAGGGAAATCTTGAGAAGTTCGAAGAATAATTTTCTGGGTGTCAGGAGAGAACAGGATGGGAAAGGAAGGGTCATTAGTAGCTGATCTGCTGAGCCCAACGCAAGCCTCCTGGCGTGTGTAAGTGGGTCTAGAGAGGGATATTTGCTTAAGGGTGTAAATGTCTATCTCCGTATTGAACTTTGAAGGCATTGCTTGAATATAAAACAGATAATTTATGCTTCTGTCCTGGAAGGGAAATTAGGTATTTTTAGGTGTTATTGATTCTGGTCTCTATATTAGGTTTATAAAGAAACCAAATACCTGGGAGAGGTTCCTGTCTATTGTCCCAGGGTCACACAGGGCACATTGATTCTTAAGACATTTATACATTAAAATTTTGTATTCTATCTGTCTGTCTGTCTGTCTATCTATCATCTACCTATAATCGATCTATCTTTTATCTATCTATCTATCTATCTATCTATCTATCTATCTATCTATCATCTACCTATAATCTATCTATCTATCTATCTATCTATCTTTTTTCTATCTATCTATCTATCTATCTATCTATCTATCTATCACCTATCTATCTATGTGTGTTTGGGTGTGTCAGGGTTTACTTAGTCAGGGTTTCTATTCCTGCACAAACATTATGACCAAGAAGCAAGTTGGGTAGAAAAGGGTTTATTCAGCTTATACTTCCACATTGCTATTCATCACCAAAGGAAGTCAGGATTGGAACTCAAGCAGGTCAGGAAGCAGGAGCTGATACAGAGGCCACGGAGGGATGTTTCTTACTGCCTTGTTTCCCCTGGCTTGCTCAGCCTGCTGTCTTATAGAACCTAAGACTATGAGCCCAGGGATGTTACCTCCCACAAGGGACCCTCCCCCCTTGATCACTAATTGAGAAAATGCCCCACAGCTGGATCTCATGGAGGCATTTCCCCAACTGAAGCTCCTTTCTCTGTGATAACTCCAGCCTGTGTCAAGTTGACACAAAACCAGTCAGTACAGGTGTGGGTGCATTTGTTCCATGACACTCCCGTGAAGATCTGAAGACCATTTACAGGATTAGGTCTTCCCTCCCATGTGATATTTGGGTATGGAGATATTTGGGTATGCAAGCGAGCATACACAAACATGCATGCATAAGTGTGAAATGCTCTGACTGGAGTGTAACGAGTCCCAGGTCTCAGCTTCCAGGGCAGATTGCTTGCATTATTTTATTCCACAAACACTGTGTGATCTTGGGATCCCCCCACAGTATAATTATTTTCCTTAAGCTTTCACTATTAGCTCCAGACAGACCGTGTGACCAGAGATGCCACTGGGCCAGCAGCCTTGATCTTGAAGCCAGGAACCACAGATCTTTGCCCAAGTTCTGTCACCGAGGCACCCTTGATACTGTGCCAGCCACTCACCAGCCGCACACACTTCTTTTCACTGTGCTGTGCATTCAGATGAAGATGCCAGTAAATTTGATGTCTGATAAGAGTTATTCTCTGTTCCTTAGGCGACATGTTTTTGCTCTGTCCTCTGCAGGGACTAAGAGCAGAAATAAGAGTTATCATCTGGTTGTGAGAAAGCCAAAACTCATTGTCTGTGATACTTGTTTTTTAAAAGTTTTATTTATTTATTATATTTAAGTACACCGTAACTGTTTTCAGACACCCCAGAAGAGGACATCAGATTTCATTACGGATGGTTATGGGCCACTATGTGGTTGCTGGAATTTGAACTCAGGACCTGTGGAAGAGCAGTCAGTGCTCTTAACGGATGAGTCATCTCTCCAGCCTGATACTTGTTTTTTTAAAAACCCATTTATTATTATTTTAAAATTACTTGTATGCGTTTGTGTTTGTATACGGGGATATGGACATGAGTGCAGATACCTGTAGAGGCCAGAAGAGGGATCCAGATCCTCCAAAGCTAGCGTGACAGGTTGTGAGCTGTCTGACAGGGGTGCTTTGACCCTTGAGCAGTCTCTCCAGCTCTAGCTGGGATGAGTCTGAGATAGCAGCATGGGTTAACCTTGTTTCAAAGGAAACACCAGCTGCTGAGTTTTGAATAGTTTCTCGATGATCAGTCAGGGAGGATGTAGGGAAAGGAGTTAGAGGTTAGAGATGCAATATTCATACCAGGAAGCCGGTAAGAAGGGCTCAGATTCCTCATGGGTCCAGAAAATTGAGTGAAGGGTGTTGCTAGTGGATTGGATATGAAGAAGACACAATGGGACGCTCAGATCAATACCGTTGGAAGCGGAAAGATGGGATTTCCATTTACCAAAGCCCTCTGGAAGAGCAGCTGTAGGGGGAGGCAAACACATTTCAATTTTCAATTCCGTTCAGAGGGTTGAGAGGCCCATTTTCAATCCAAGTAGAAAACTGTAACTTTTTCTTTCCTTTTGAGATGGGGTCTCCCTGTGTTGCCCCGGCTACTTTCTGTCTTACAGACTCAAACGATTGTTTCTGCCTCAGACTCTAGTAGCTGGGACTACGAGCACTTATCACCACACATACAAAGCTAGAAGTCAGATAGGAAGTTAAAGATTTATCAACACACATATAGCATTAAAGACATGAGATCTCCAAGGAATGAGGGTAAATATAAATTTTGAAAATGTCCTTGGACAAAGCCCGGAGGCCTACAGTGTTCTGAGTTCTAAATGATGATACCAGTACAAACAGGTAAGCAGTGACTGGGGGTCGGATGAGGAATTTGGGTGCTCTGGACTCCGGGTGGAGAGTGTGACAAATGTCCTTGTTAGACCAGTGTGGGAGACAACAGATTATGACAGGAATGAAGAGAACATCTTCTTACTTTAATCTTCCTCTAGCTGGGGATGAGATGCTTCCGCCTGTCTGACATTGCAAATCCTAGAATTTTTTAGACTCTCTTGATTCTCTTTTATTCCTGCCTGCAAATGAAAATTCTTTCTAGAACTGATGTCTCCTGAAGTATCTTGTCAGATCCATCTAATAATAAGCTTGTACAGCTAGCGTTTTATTTTCTAATGCATTCTGATCAAGCTATAACACAATCAGGCAAAACCTATCCTTGAAGGATCATCAGGTACTAGCTGATGGTGGTGGCCCATGCTTGTAATCGCAGGCCGATACAGAGGGATTACTGTGGGTGGGAGTGTAACCCAATTCCAACTGTGAGTTCCAGGGTTAGCCTGGGCTAGACTGAGACCTTGCCTACTCCTCTGCAGATGGTATCAGCTATGAAGCACATCTGTTTACTAAATACGTTGCTGTGGTATATTTTTCATTCCCCTGCCTTCCCCCCCCCCCCCGTACTCTCCCCCCCCCAAATGGGGAAACTTTGCCCTCTCCTCCTCAATCAGATTTAGATTTTTTTTACTTGGGACCTTTTGGGGACCAATCACATACTAGACAGTCCTCAAATCCCACTGGCTTAAGAGAACAAGCATTTATGGCTGGAGAGATATGTCGGAAGTTGAGCACACATGCTGCGCTTGCAGAAAACCCTGAGTTCTGTTCCCAGCTCTCATGCCAGGCAGCTCACAACTGCCTGTAACTCTAGCCCTGGAAATCACACTCTCTACTGGCTTTTGCAGATCCCTGCACTCAGATGTACCACTCCCGTGATTAAAAAAACAAAACAAAACAAAACAAACAAACAAAAAAAACAACCAAAAACTAAAAATCAAACCTTAAAGAGGAAACGATTTTTTCCTCATACGCAGTCCACTGTAGATGCATGAAGCTTCAGGTTGAGTTTCCTTCCTGTTTTGGTTCATCCTGGCTCCCCCTCAGCTCAGGAGGAGGAGGAGGGAAGGAGGGAGGGGAAGCTAAGGTAAAGAGTTGAGCATTAGTGGTTCCTTCCAGGAAGAAGTTACACATGCCTCATTTCAAATAAAGCCAGGAGGCTGAGTTAAGTTTCCAAGGATTGGAGGAGAGAGGAAAAGGAGTTAAAGCGTTGACAGTCCTCTCTGGAAACATCTTTGCAGACATGCCCAGAGCTGTTTCCTATGTGATTTCTAATCCAAGAAGTTGACAAGGAAGGTACCTGGCTGAATTCATTTTTTATCTCCTTCAAAACAACTTCTAGAATTAATTTTTATTTTATGTGTGTAAGTGCTTTGTCTGTATGTGCGTCTGTCTATCACATGCGTGCATACTATCCGCATAGGCCAATAAAGCATGCAGGATCCTCTGGAACTGGATTTACAGATGGCTGTGAGCCACTATGTGGGGACACGTGTACCGAATCTGGGTACTCTGCAAGAGAAGCAAGTGCTTCTAACTACTGAGCCCCATCTCCAGCTCCTATCTTTTATATTATGCAATTATCAAAATTATCAAAATAATTTTCCCTTCTTTCCCCTGTCCTGCTCTCCTTTTATTTATGTCTTAGTAGTGAGGGTTAAATCCAGGGTCTTGCATATGCAAGCAAGTATTGTAACCATTGAACTATGCCTTCAGGCCCCCCCCCCCCAATGTTCTTGAATAAAATGTATGCCATATGTCTGCATATATCTGAGGCTCTAAAGACAGACTGCAGCATACTATGTGCAGGCTAAGTGTTACAAATGTATATGAGACATCTTCCATGAGTCTGTATTTTGAAGCATGTTCTCTGTCTGGTAGCACTATTTTGGGAGGCTGTGGAACTTTTAGGAGGTGGGGCCTAGTTGTCAGAAATAGGTCACTAGGTCACAAACAGTCAGAATAGGTCACCAGGTCACTAGTTGTCAGAAGTAGGTCACTAGGTCACTAGCTGTCAGAAATAGGTCACTACGGAATGGAATTTGGAAGACTATAACCTGGCCCTTGGTTCTGTTCTAGCTTTCTGTTTCCTGCTCTACTGCTACAAGAGCATTCCTGCTCTAACCACCACAAACTGAGCTGCTGGGCTCTGCCTTCCCTGCCGTGGAGAACTACAAATCTTCTGAAACTAGGATTCAAGTCTGATCTTACTTGCCTTAAGCTGTTTATGTCTGGGGCTTTGGTCACAGAGACACAAAAGAAGATAATCTATAAAGCCTTTAGTAAAGCCTCAACAGAGCCTTGTATGTTACGCAAACACAAGGTCTAGCCTTGGTTGTTCTGAAGTTGCACCTGACAATGATTTGACTTTTCCTTTCCCAATGTTCTTAGTTAAACAAAAGATTTACTTAGTCATTTATTTTTATGTGTAGAGGTATTTGCCTGTATGTGTGTTTATACACCACTTGTGTGCCTGGTGTCTATGGAGGCCAGAAGAAGATGTCACATCCCCTGAAACTAGAGTTAGAGATGGTTATAAGCTGTCATGTGGGTTCTGGAAATTGAACCTAGGACCAAAGAAATATCATCCCATGCACTAAATCCACCAAGCTATCTCTTCAGCTCTTCTTCAAAGATTTGAAAAGATTACATTTGTTTCGTGTTTAGGAGTGTTTCCTATGCATGTATGTAAGAGCACCACATGTATGCAGTAGCTGTGGAAGCCAGATGAGGGTTTCAGATCCACTGGAACTGGAGTTACAGTTTTGAACTGCCCAGTATGGGTGTTGGAAACTAAACTCAGATCCTCTGCAAGAGTAGCAAGAGCCTTTAACCCACTGGACCACCTCTCCAGCTCTTTCTTCCCGATATTTTGACATGCTTTTGGCTATTACAACAGACTAACTTAGGACTCCTCCGATATCATAAAACAGCCAGTTAACCCTTAATACAAAGAAACTCACACACCATTGCTATAATACTGCTACAGAGCAAGTTGTTTGATGTTGGTGACCTGCTTAACTTTTAGTGTTAGACAGAGAATTTGCTCTTTATTCTGCAAGAGAAACAATGTTTTAGTCCACTCAACCTGTTGTGAATTATCAAAGGCCCGGGATGTAGCTGTTGGTAGAGGGCTTGCCCAGTGTGCTGGAAGCCCTAAGTTGGACCCTGTGTTATTCAGGGCTCTATACAGTAATGGAGCTTATAGAATGACTCATTTTCTCTCTGTATAGAAAGGGATTTATTAGAATGACTTACAGGCAAATCCAACCATGCCTATGAATGTAAAGCCCAAGAATGCAGAAGCTGCTCTGTCCCCAAGGCTGGATGTCTTAGTTGGTTTTCAGTAGATGCTGGGGGCCCGAAGAAGTAGGCTCTAATGTCCACTTTCCAATGACCAGTGAAGAAATGGACTTGCTAGCGAGGCAAGAGCAAGCAGGCACAACACACGAGCTTCCTTCTTCCACGTCCTTATCTAAGCCTCCAGCAGAAAGCAAGACCCAAATTAGAGGTGAGTTTTCCCAGCTCAAATGGGATGGATTAAATCTGTGTCTTCCCAATTTACAATCTGGATTGAAAGTCATTTTCCTCCTTCAAACTAAGCAAAAATTCCTTACAGGTGTGCCCTCTGTGTTTGGGTTTTAGTTAACTCCATAAGTAGTCAAGTTGACAATCAAGAATAGCCAAGACAGGTCCCCAGCATGCAGGTACGGTAGCACACATATGGAGTCCTAGCCCTAGGAAGATGGAGTTGGGGGAATCAGGCAGTATAATGTCATTCTCTGCTGTATTTGGAGTTCAGTGCCAGACTGATATGCATGAGACCCTGTTTCAAAAGCAATAGTACACAAAACAGCTAACCCAATTAACCAATTCCTAAAACATCACCACCACCACCACCACTACCACCATCACCACCACCACCACCAATCTTAAATAGATCCATGGACTTGGGGCTTGTAAGCAAAAATAAATAATTTCTTATAGTCTGGTTACTTGGAACTTCTGTCTGCACTGGTTGTTTTTAAGCTCTTGACACGATGTTAGAACTGAAAATGTGTCTGGGCATGCGTTGCAAACCTTTTATCTCAGCACTCAGGAGGGAGAGGCATGGCTGTGCGTACTCTGTGAGGTCACGGTCAGTCTGTCTCCATAGCAAGTTCCAGGTCAGCCAAGGGATACACAGTGAGACTCCATCTCAAAAACAAAAACACAAAACAAAACAAAAAATGGAAGACAAAAAAATGTGAAAAAATGCACAGAAAAATTAGGTAGCAAAACGTTTTATTTTAGGAGACAGAGCTAAGTACCTTAGAATACTGGTTATTATTTAGGGAGTCCTTTTATGAGGTCCAGGAAAAGGAAGATTTGGTTACTAAGGGGTGCAGTTGCTAAGGAGTGATTGGCAGGCTAGAATTATGTAAGCTTTCGTGTCTTGGCTAGGTTATCATTGCTGTGACGAGACATCATGACCAAGAAAGACAACTCTTACAAAAATAAAACATTTAATTGTAGGCTTGCTTGCAGTTTCAGAGGGTTAGTCCATGATTATCATGGTGGGAAGCAGGCAGACAGGGCACTAGCATAGTGGATTAGAGAGCTTTACACGAGCAGCAGGAAGAGAAACTGGGCCTGGTGAGGGCTTTTGAAACAAAACCCATTCCTAGTGACACACCTCCTCCAGCAAGGCCACACCTCGTAATCCTTTCCAAATGGGCGGGACTTGAGGGGCGGGATTAAGCGTATATGTGAGCCTGTGAGCCTATGGGTGGACGCCATTCAAACCGCCATACTTTCCTTGCCGGAAGAGTCCCGACTCATGATGCATTTCATTTTAATATATGCCTACTCTGTTATGCATAGGCATAGTATGGTAAATCGGGGATTTCCCTTAACAGTTCACCCAGATGGCAGAGTTTGCCTCACTGCACATGTTCCCCCCTCCCCCCAACTGGTTCAGGCCTAATCAACCCCCCTCCCCCTTTTCTGGATAAGATCTAGAGCAGGGCTTCTCAACCTTCCTAATGCTGCAACCCTTCAATACAGTTCCTCATGCTCTGGTGACCTCCAATCATAAAATTAATTTTGTTGCTACCTAATAGCTGTAGTTTTGCTTTTGCTATGAATCGTAAATATTTTGGAGAAGGGAGGGCTTGCTAAAGGGGTCATGACCCATGAGTTGAGAACCACTGATCTAGACCAGGTTAGAATGGAAACTGGGCAAAAACGGGGAGTCGCCAAGCAGTTGCTAGGGGAGGAGAAACTCCCTTTGTTGTTTGGAGTGAGGTGCACACAGATCGTGCAGGGGGAGGGAGGGGGAGAGTTCTGGGTTATTATTCTGTAAGTACATTGCAGGGAGAAGGCTGTGCATCTAACCCAAGCCAGAGTCTCAGTTGACAAGCTTTCCTAAGCTTGTCTGCCTCAGACCAGGGGGTCGGGCATCCAGACACCAGGGGTGGGGGGGTGGGGGTGGGGCGGTGCAGATCGTTCTAGTCGGGGTCCTAGTGAGGACTCTAGTGAGGGATGCAGATTGTGTGCTTTTTACCATCTCCTCCCATGGTAGAGAGGGAGCTCTTTAGGGTCCCATTTATCAAGTCCTGGTTACCTCCCTGTAGAGAGCCTTATTGGGGTGCTGTGCCGCCTGGCAGGAGCTTGACTTTGGCCGAGGACAAGGAAGTAAACTCAAGCAGGAATCTGACCTTAGGAATAGGGAGGTAGGTTAAGGCAGGAATTTTAATTTTAGGGGGGAAACAAAGAAGTAGGCTTCAGGCAAGATTTTGGGCTCGGACAAGGAAGTAGGCTCTGGTATTTTGGTCGTTCTTACGCACCCTTGGAAACAACCGTCCCTGAGAAGTAATGTGGGACTTTGCTTCGTGCCTGGATGATTTTGTGTTTACTGTCTTGCTTGATCCTCATTGTACTACTATCGATCTTACTTTCTGCATGTAATTAAATTGGTATAAAAGTGGATTGGAAATTATTAAACCTGCCTTCAAGTCTCAGAATTGACTGGGGTCATGCTGCAATGTTGTCTAATCGTCTTTTTTCTTTTTAATCCTCGATCCTGCGCTAGAGAACCTGACTGAGTGGGCCTGGTCACCTCCCAGAGACCCAGTTTTCTAATACAATCACACCGGAGGTCAGGATTTTCACATACAAATTGTTCTGAGGCCACATCCAGTTCAGAGTAATGAGAAGCAGGTTGGAGTGACGCCCTTCCCCCATCTCCCCAAATCTCAGTGTCCCGTTTGAGTTAATTGTTACTATTGTGTTCTTCCTTAAGTATTTGTAATGCTGACTAGGAAAAAAAAATAAATGCCAATAAAAACGATGGTAAAAATTGCTCTGGAGGTATACAGTTTTGTGAAAATAACTAATCTCTCCTAACAAGCTTGGTTTTATGGGTAGCGAATCATGGTTATCAAGTTTCACAGATAGGTCCCCCTTTGTAGTCTCCAAAGTAACTGGGGAATGTGTATATGATTTGTAGTTCATAAATAGGTAAATAAAGATGACAAAGAACACATACTTCATACCACATGGTTAGCCACCAGCAAAGCTAGAATGACTTCCCCTGCTACCTGGTCTGCCTGTGTAGAGACTCCACAATCAATTTCCAGTATAACTTAAGTGAAGAGGATTAGCCTAAGAAAACCATAACCTGGAATTTATCTTATCTCATTAAACGGACAGTTGAACCAAGAAGAACTTTTCAAACAGAACCCTCGGTCACCTGTGTGTTTTTAGGGATTTGAGTTTTCCTTTATGGATGTATCAAGCATATCATACAGATTCAACTGGAAATTTCTCAGATACATTCACAGCCCTAAAGAGAGGAGAGTCTTGGAGATCTTGTTTAAGATGGCAGTGGTCTCTGGCACCCTTGGGCCACTCTGAGGAACCGGAGAGACCCACTGAGTCTTTGACGGGAGACACGATGGTGGCAGAGAAGGAACTCGCAGAGCATGCAGTATCTCTGGAACATCTGAAAGAAGGCAGCTCTTATGGGAAGATGCTTTTAAAAAGTGGTTTCATGGAGTTGGAAAACAAGGTGGAGCGGAGCAGATGGCTTGTGTAGCGGAGAAGCAGAACTACAGACTAAGCAGTTTCCAGGGAGCCAGCAGGGAGGTGTGAATTCACTGAGTGCTCCTGGATCCTGCTCCCAGACACACTGCCCAGTCCCCTAATCACCCTGACTCGGGGCAACATCAGGATGTCCAAGATGACTGTCAGCGATGGTCCGGTATATATGGTACTTTAGAAATCTTGCACCAATCAACGAGTCCTTGCAATAAGTATTTGCATGTAAAACTGTTTGGGCAAAATAATATACTGTGCCACACACAGTAGTTTGCAACAGCATGTTAACACACGAATGTTGGATAGAGAGATGGGAAAGATGGCGGAATGAAGCTGTGGACACAGCCGAGGGAAGGGGAACTAGAGACAGGAGGCTCTGATAAATTTAAATTACATCTATTTAGTGTGTGTGTGTGTGTGTGTGTGTGTGTGTGTGAGAGGGAGGGAGGAACAAAGTGGGGGAGGGGAGGGGGAGGAGGAGAGGGGGGAAGGGGGAGAGAGAAAGGGAGGGGAGGAAGAGAGGGAGGAGGAGGGGAGGGGAGCGGAGGGGAGAGGGAGGAGGAGAGGGAGGGGAGGGGAGAGGAGAGGGAGGAGGAGAGGGAGGGGAGGGGAGGGGAGAGGAGAGGGAGGAGGGGGAGAGGGAGAGGGAGGGGAGGAGAAGGAGGAAAGGGAGGGGGAGGAGGGGGAGAGGGAGAGGGAGAGAGAGAGAGATGTGGCAGGTACATGCCATGGTATGTGGAAAGCAGAAGACAACTTGCAGGAATCATTTGCCTCTTTCCATCAAGAGGGTCCTGGGAATCGAACTCAGGTTGTCAGGCTTGGTGGCCAGTACCTTTACCCAATAGCCAGTCTTATTATTTTTAATGATGTATATGTGATTTATTTAATTCTGTTTTGATATTTTTTATAGAAACAATATCACAGCCTTAATGTACTTCTCTGATTAATATCATGCTTAAGGCAATGTTGAAGAGAAACTTTCAGGTGATCCCTGGAGTAACCTTTCTTTGTGTTATGAGAACAATGCTAACTAATACTGCCATCAATTTTCTGTACTAGAGAACATGCTGAAATAATAGTAAAAACTATGTATAACATTATAAGCTAGGATTCAAGGTTAAATACACCATTTATTATTAAATTGGACTCCAAAGTTTAAATAAGACCAGGTTTTAATTTTAGAACTGCCTTAAAGGACACACATAAAATAAACTGGATAGAACTAAAAAGAAGTCAATATGACCTTTATTTCCAGGTGTGATGTAATGAGCCGTAGCGAGTGAGTGCATCCCCTGTGAAATAAGGATGCTTAACAAGGGCTGGGGACGCAATCCAGTCGGTAGTAGTACTTACCAAGCACGTGTGAAGCCTTAGGTTTGGTCCCAGCACAGGTCATGGAGTAATTCTAGCAATGGTGAGATAGAGGTGGAAATATAACAAGTTTAGTGTCACCTTTGGCTACAGAGAAATGAGACTAACTTGGGCTGCCTAAGGCCTGTGATGGCGATGAGGGTATAGGGGACATGTTGAAAGGAAAGGGTTTGGGAGTAGTTTTGATTAGAACATATATTTGTGTATGAAATTTCCAAACAATTAAAAATAGGTTATAAAGATCAGCTTAGTTAAAGAAACTGAAGGTTAACTATGAGTGTGACATAGATCAGATGAGCCAGAGTCCTAGAGAGGAGAGATGCAGTATGGGTATATAGTTGTGTGTGTGTGTGCACGCGCGCATTATTTTCACCTCAAGGAGTGCATTTGACCATTTGGGGAGTGGACTATCAACCTGCAGAGGTAGAATGTCTTGGGGACAACAGTGGTCAACAAACTTTCTTGGTTATGCATGGATGGGACAACCACAGAAAGTGTTACCTCCCTCTGTGGGGTATTGTGTTGGTCTTTTTTTTTTTTTTTTTTTTTTGGTTTTTTGAATTTGGTTTTGTCGAGACAGGGTTTCTCTGTGTAGCCCTGGCTGTCCTGGAACTCACTCTGTAGACCAGGCTGGCCTCGAACTTAGAAATCCGCCTGCCTCTGCCTCCCAGAGTGCTGGGATTACAGGCGTGCGCCACCACCGCCCGGCTGTGTTGGTCTTAATATAGGTTGAAAATTGGAAGTTAAGTCAAGGCATTTTGAGAAGTAGGTGAAATGCTCTACAGCCTAGAGACTTCTGGGGGTGGGTGTCAAAGACCCACTGGGGAGGAACACCACGCTGATCCTTCCTGCAAGGAGTAGAAAAGGATCCTGTTTGATCCTGGAGACCAGGGGCTAGAAACGGGTGACAGGACAGCTCGCGCCTAGTGATTTTCAGCACCAAGGACAGAGACACGCGGGGCTGCCAATGCAAGCCTGGAAGCGTGCTTTAGCAACCACATGAACCAATCACAACCCAGATCTATCAATAATTGGTCTAATCCAAGTACTTTTTTTTTTTTTTTTTTTTTTTTTTTTTTGGTTTTTTGGTTTTTTGGTTTTTTTCGAGACAGGGTTTCTCTGTATAGCCCTGGCTGTCCTGGAACTCACTCTGTAGACCAGGCTGGCCTCGGACTCAGAAATCCGCCTGCCTCTGCCTCCCAGAGTGCTGGGATTACAGGCGTGCGCCGCCACCACCATCTGGCTTCCAAGTATTTATTCCGATTCTTGTGAGGATAATATCATACAGACTGTGAATAGGCTTATATACACATTATATAGTACATAATTAAAAATCCGGCCCAGAAATGGAAGGCAGATGGTGGGAGGGAACTAGGT
Organism: Apodemus sylvaticus; assembly: GCF_947179515.1. Lineage (NCBI taxonomy): Eukaryota > Metazoa > Chordata > Mammalia > Rodentia > Muridae > Apodemus > Apodemus sylvaticus. Next base: position 17,467,934 of record NC_067492.1, on the reverse strand, counting down.
GGGAGAGGGGATCGGGAGAGGAGTGTATGTGTGTGTGTGTGTGTGTGTGTTGGGGGGGTTAGGAATTGGGTGTAGGGAGGGGCAGAGGGAATGGCTGGATGGCCATGAAAATGATTGGAAATCTGTAACTAACTGGGGGATAGGGAGCGAGGATCTCCAGGAAGACAGAGACCTGGGCCAGGGGAAGCATCCAGGAATCAATGGGGGTGTCCTTAGCTGTGAATCACAGCATTGGGGACATGGAGTCTGGGGAGGCAGGAACCCTGTGGCCAGGCAGGAACCCTGATGGAGCGAGAGGGACACCAACCCACCCACAAAATTTTCAACTTAAAACTCATCCTGTCTACAAGAAATGCAGGGATTGGGGATGGGGCAGAGACTGAGGGAATGGCCAATCAATAACCGACCCAACCTGAGACCCATCCCATGGGCAAGCACCAGTTCCTGACACTATTAATGAGACTCTGTTACGCTTGCAGACATGTGTACTTGCAGGTGTCTAACATGACTGTTCTCTGAGAGATTCCACCCACCAAATAACTCACATGGATGCAGACACCCACAGCCAAACAGTGGATGGAGCTTGGGTACTCTTACAAAGAATAGGAGGAAGGACCGTAGCCTCTGAGGGGATAGGAACTCCACAGGAAGATCAAAGAATCAACTAATCTGGGCCCTTGGGACTGTTGGAGTCTGAACCACTAACCAAAGAACATACATGAACTGGATCTAGCCTCCTACCCATATATAACAAATGTGCAACTTGGTCTTCATGTGAGTCCCAAATAACTGGAGTGGGGGCTATCCCAAAAGCTGATGCCTGCAGTTGGAATATGTTCTTCTAGCTGGGCTGCTTTATCTGGCCCCAGTGGGACAGGAAGTACCTAGCCTTGCAAAAACTTGAAGTGCCAGGGTGGGGGGATATTCAGGGACCCCCACTCACTCAGAGGAGAAGAGGAGGGGGTGGGGGAAGGATTGTAGGAGGCAGGCAGTGATCAGGATGTAAAGTGAATAAGTAAAAAGTAAATACAAAAATAAATATATTGAAAAAAGTTCAGCCTGGGCTGGAGAGATGGCTCAGCGGTTAAGAGCACTGACTGCTTTTCTGAAGGTCCTGAGTTCAGATCCCAGCAACCACATGATGGCTTACAGTCATCTGTAAAGAGATCTGATGCCTTCTTCTGGAGTGTCTGAAGACAGCTACAGTGTACTTACAGATAGTAAATAAATCTTTTTTTTTTTAAAAGGAAAAAGTTCAGTCAAGAATTTTAAAGGTGGGCAGATAGATCTCTGTTATTTGGAGGCCATCCTGGTCTACATACCAAATTCCAGGCCAGCCAAGGTTACATAGTGAGACCTTGTCTCAAAAGGAGGAGGAGGAGAAAAAAGAGGAGGAAGAGGAGGAGGAAGAAAAGAAGAAGGAGAAGAGGGAGAAGAGGAAGCAGTAGCAGAAGCAGAAGCAGCAGCAGCATAATTAATAATAATAATAATAATAATAATAAAGTCTGCATGTCTTCTTCTGGCTTCCATAGGTACCTACACATATGTTGTATATATTTATATAGATATACACACACACACACACACACAAAATCAAAGCAAATCCTAAAATTCTTAAACATTTGTTGAAGAAGGGGCTTGGGAGATGACTTAGCAGGTAAAACATTTGGCGTCCAAGTGTAAGGACTGGAGTTCAGATCCCCAGAACTCATGGAAAAACTGGAGGGGATTGGTGCTCCACCTGTAACCCCCAGTGTGTGGGAGCTGGGGCTGGAGAATTCTTAGAGCAACGTGAAGTGGTGAGCTCTGGATTCTGTGAGACCTACTGCTTCGATAGATACGGAACTGCAGAAAAAGAGGCATGGATGAATAGGCACCTTCAAAGGGCAGTAACACAACCTCAACCAACGCACCAACAGCTGTGATGAACTCCAGAAAAGGAGGACCAGTAGCATCTAGGTAGGAAATAAAATAACTGCAAACCTAGAATCCATTTATTCTAGAGAACTATTCATTAAAGCAATGAAGGCGTGGGGCTGGAGAGATGGCTCAGCAGTTAAGAGCACTGACTGCTCTTCCAGAGGCCCCGAGTTCAATTCCCAGCAACCACATAGTGGCTCATAACCATCTGTAACAGGATTTGATACATTCTTCTAGTGTGTCTGAAGACAGCAACAGTGTACTCATATACATAACATAAATAATCTTGGTTGGTATATTAAAAAAAATGAAGGCGTGATAAAGACATTTCTAGACAAATGAAGACAGAATATCTGTTGTCAGAAGTGTCAAATAAAATAACCGGTAACACAAATTCCACAAGCAGAAAACAAACAAATGAACCAAAAACAAACAAACAAACAAACAAAACCAAAATCATGAACCGAGATAGAAACATTGCAGGAAGAGGGGAACAAAGGCAGGCAAGGAAAATCTGCAGGTAAATATGGATGTATATTGACAGCACAGAGCAAGAAACTGATAGCCCGTGGATGCTGTTGATGGCAGGGTGAAGTCCACAGAAGCAGACTAGAAGATGTGAAGAGTCCTAAAGTATCACTGGGAATTGTCCTGGTTTGCGTTGTCTAGGGAAAGCATGGGTGCTGGAATCCAGTATATAACTGTCGGAAACAGCCACAGGGTGTTCTCTGAAGCAAAAGACAAGGGAAGAACGGAACAGCGCTGGAGAGATGGCTCAGGGAGGTGCAAGTGCTTGTAGTGCAAGCCGGACAACCTGGATTTGAACCCACACAGAAAAGCCAGTCTCAGAAGCTGTCCTCTGATTACCGCAGGTGCACCACAGCACACGGGTGCCCCCAACAAATAAATGAAACGATGGAATGATAAGATAGCTTAATTAATTCATAAGGGTAAGAAAGGACATAAGAAATGAGATCAACGGAAAAATGATTAAGGTGGTAGTTACAAGCCCTAGCTTATATATAATTATATGCTTATGTAGTTAAATGCTTACGGAATTAGTCGGTACAAGAGCATACCAGCCCCACAGTATAGTCTAAACACGATATTAGAAGCTGTGTTTAAATATAGGGCAACATACTTTTAATTGATTTGCATATGTGAAATATGTTTCAAAGTAATTTTTTTTGGAACAAAAATTTCTTTGCACAGGGGGATATGCAAAATATAGAAGATGCCTTTTGACAGGGTAGATATGAAATTTATGCCATAACAGATGTTGGGCGAGGCAGCATCTCGAGTCTGAACTTACTCTACGTAAATTATGAGACTTTCAGAAGTGGAGGCAAGAGACACAGTGATGTTTAGTGTCATCTGCATCTGGAACTAGAGTTCCTTTATGGAAAGATGGCAGTGAGTGGCTGGAGATGCGACTCAGAGGTGAAGATCAAATACTGCTCTTGCACACCCTTGCCTGGTAGCTCACTGCTGCCCTTAACTCCAGCTTTTGGGAATCTGACGCCCTCTTCTGGCCTGTGTGGGTACCTGCACTCACATGTGCCTACCCACACTCAGAGGCACATAGACTTTAAAAAAAACTTATTTATTTATTTTTGACATTTTAATTTTTTTATTTTTATTTTTTTTATTCAATATATTTTTTATTTACACTTCAAATGATTTTCCCTTTTCTGGCTTCCCACTCCCCGAAAGCCCTCTTCCCTCCCCCTGTTCTCCCATCCACCCCTTCCCACTTCCCTGTTCTGGTATTGCCCTATACTGCTGCACTGAGCCTTCCCAGAACCAGAGGCTACTCCTCAGTTCTTCTTGGACATCATTTGATATGTGGATTATGTCTTGGGTATTCCAAGTTTCTAGGCTAATATCCACTTATAAGAAAGATTTTTTTTTTTTTTGGTTGTTTGGATTTTTTTTTTTTTTTTTTTTTTTTTTGAGACAGGGTTTCTCTGTATAGCCCTGGCTGTCCTGGAACTCACTCTAAATGTCAGCCGGGCTGTGATGGCACACGCCTTTAATCCCAGCACTTGGGAGGCAGAGGCAGGCAGATGTCTGAGTTCGAGGTCAGCCTGGTCTGCAGAGTGAGTTCCAGGACAGCCAGGGCTACACAGAGAAACCCTGTCTTGAAAAACCAAAAAAAAAAAAAAAAAAAAGAAGAAAGATGCCAATGAGAATTCATAATTAGCATTCTGCTCCCTTAAGAGGAAGGAATTATGCCATTGTATATATAACTCTGCCCAAAAGATATCAGTAATCACGCATGATTTACTTTATAGATCACTTCTCTGAGTTATTTCTACTTCTTTGTCCTGCTAACCATGGGTAATATGTTGTTCTGGTTTAGTGCATTAGTTCATTTTTTTTTTCATTTCTGTGACAAAGTGCCTGACAGAATCAACTTAAGGGAGGAATGAAGAATTCATGTTGATTGACAGAGGAGTATGAGCAGCTGGTCATGTTACGTTCACAGCCCGGACACAGAGAGAGGGACACGAGTGCTCAGTTTACTTTCCTTTTTATCCAGTCTGGGACCCCAGCCTAAGGGATGGTGTCACACACATACAGAGTGGGCTTTCCTTGTCATACTTAACACTGTCCTGAAAATACCCAGAGGTGAGTTTCCGTGGTAACTGTAAATCAACTCAAACCGACAGTTAAGATTAATCATCACCGGCAAGTGAAGAAGTTGGGCTTAGATAGTGTGAGGGCTGAAGCCTGTGGAGGGTGTGTAAGGTCCTCAGTTTAGTCCCCAGCACAGTGAACAGTCTAACAAGCAAACAGGAAAAACAAAGCAAACCTAGATCCAACCCAGATAGTGTATGAGGGCTAGGGGCAGGAGCCCGACATGCTTGCCCGATGCCCACCGGCTGTGCAAACGTAGACAACTGCCTTAATTGTATACTTAGGAAGTCTTCAGGTGGATTTTAAACTTCCCTGTCTATATAGCTGGACCATGTTTTTAGAAGGAGAGATCTACAAAGGCTGGGCTTTCCTTCCCTGGCAATTACAGCGAAGCTGCTGTTTGGAGCTCCTGGAATCGATACGTCTCTCCTCCTGGAGCTTGGATTAAATAAACCCACAGCGAGGAGTGAGGAGAAGGTGCGAGGCACTGGGATGTGGGGTTTGTTTTCGGAATACTAATCAGAGTCAGGGTGCAGAGAGAACAGCTTGTGATTTTATGATGTCTCAGCACCTGCTACGTGTAGAAGCTCTTGCTTATGCCAGGCTCACTCACCTTGATGTGAATTCCAGTTGTATTTTACTCGGATTGCATAAGCTAGTGACCCAAGACACACATTTAAAAGCCTCTCTCCCACTAGCAGCTTAAGCCCATGACTTCTATGCATCCCCACGTGAAAATTTACCCAAGCCCCTGACTCTAAATTTAGTGACCCCAACCCACCCCCATTCCTTTGGATTTACTGTTGTCTCTCATCCTCCCCCCATCTTCTTCTTTCTCTCCTCTCTCCCTCTGGTTCTCCATTTGCCCTTCCTTTGACCCAGGGCCAGAGGCATTACCTCAGATGTACTGCTCTCTCAGTACATTTTCCTCACTCAGGATCTGTAAGTAATTACATGGAGATACATCACACTTGAGCCTCCCATTTAATGAACCCCGGGCTGTCCCAGGTGGATCTTATCTAGATGCCGAGGAAGAGCACAAGGTTAGGCATCGCCACTAGAGGTGGTAAAGTTGCATCAACTGGATGTCGGTCAATTACCACCAGGGCATCTGCCAGGGCGAGCAAGCTTCCCATGTGAGAGGCCCCCGGTAGCAGGTCAGACAGACATTAGACCATCCACCAGAGAAGAAGTGTGGGAAGGCCACACAACAAACGCACACCACACATGGTCCCTCTTCGTTTCCCATCAAGGCAGGGTCGCCAGCTGGCTGCTCTGGTCTGGAAATCCAGGTTAGCTGGGGGCACGGAAAGCATACAGCTTCACCATGAATTATTTATATTTCTGTCACCCGAGGACTCCCAGAAAGCAATTGGGTTAATTCATACACTGTCTATCACCAAACAATTCTAAGGTAGAATTTTCTCATAAACTGTGGAGAGTTCTTAATTAGTAATTAGAAAATGATTATACCTTGTAAAAAAAGGACACATTTCCTTGATTATATTGATGTGACTATGCAATTATGTTTCAAATTAGTTTGAACAACATTAAATGCAAGAATTGTCATTCTGGTCCAACCTGCAGGACAGCTCGGGTGGGGTCGGATTGGGGGGTCAGCTCAGCAGGAACACATGGCTCCTGGTCTCAGCAAGGTTTATTACTGTTCTGGGGTTCTTTCAATCCATGGGGCGCTGATGAGGGCTTAACATCATTACACTATCTCAACATTGAGACTGGGAACTGGTAGGTTTCATATATGTTGTCATTCTTATTAATATTATTGTGTATATGGATGTCTTATCTACCGATAAGACTGTGCATTATGTGTGTCTGTATTTGGAGGTCAGGAGAGAGTGTCAGATTCTCTGGGACTGGACTTGCGAATGGTTGTGAGCCACCATGTGGGTGCTGGGAACTGAATCCTGGTCCTCTGGAAGAGCAGTCAAATGCTCTTAGCTGTGGAATCGTATTTCCAGTTCCAGTTTTTATATCTTAATATTATTTTTATTAAATATAATTTAATATTATTTAATCCTATTATAGTACATTTGTATTTAAGAATTATTATATGTGTTATTGAGTAACAGTGCCTGTATCAGGTGGCTTACCTGATACTCCAGGGGATCCAACACCCTCTTCTGAGTCTCTGCAGGCACCCATACCCACATAAATAAAAGTAAATCTTTTAAATAAAAGAGCATATTGTAGAATACATTTATGTTGGTCAGACTAAGAAGGAAAATTAATAACAACAATAAATCAAACAGTTCTAAAACATAGCAATTCAAATGAATACAGTTGTGGACAGTTGGTAAGGAGTTTCCAGTGGTGATACTTTGTGTGTGTGTGTGTGTGTATGTGTGTGTGTGTGTGTGTGTGTGTAGTTTAGACAGGGTCTCACCACATAGCCCTGGTTGGTCTGGAACTCACAATCCTCCTGCCTCTAGAAAAGTGCTAGGATTGTAGGCAAGTGCTGCTGTGCTCAAATTCCAAACAGTGATGCTTTGGAGAATGAAAAAGAATACATGGGGGATGGGAGATGGGGCATGGGGGATGGAGGGTGGAGGATTTTGGGACAGTGTATTTAAGCAGTATCATTTAAGACAAAATGGGATAAGTGGCAAGCTCAACCATTGATCTTTCTAGGTGTATTGAAAGGAAATGTATCGGCTCAGCACCCCCAAGACCAAGTTCTCAAGACAAAGGTGATTGATTTGCCCCAGAGGAACAGAGGCAGGGAAAAGAGTCAAAGACAGGAGATAGAGAATGAGGGAGAGGGGGAAGGGAATAAGGGGTGGGAGGAGGGGTATTTGTCCCGGAGGGGGACAAAGGATTGCCCCTGGAAAGAGAGGAGACAAACATGGTACAAAGGCAGGAAAATGGCAGTTTATAAAGGTACAAGGGGAAACCCCACATTAGGATGAGGTGTTTAATTTTAATTGGGCATGCTAATTAGGTGAGCCAAAAGAGGCCCTTGATTGCTGGCTCTTGATTTCGATACTTTGATAGCTGGACTTTGATAGTTGGTCTCAGGAGGAAGAAGTGGCCAAACAAGGTAATAGATCTTGGTGGCTAGCTTTAGGAAGGCGATCTGCTTCTAGCAATGCAGAGGGAATTGGGGAGAAGAGTAAAGCCTGCCAGAGCCATGCTCAACGTGCTCGAGCTAGCCAGAGTCCCTTCATGTGTGACATTTGACTTGTGCTGCAGAGGCTTGCCCATACTTCTGGGAACAAGCACTATCTACACCTTGCTGTGTGTGCTTACTGGCACTTGAGTGCTTCCTCTGTACCAGGCTCCTAGAGGATGGACACCTGCGGTCCTAAAGTCTCAGCCCTCAAGTCTCAAGCACCAGAAATACCAGAAAACCCCAAGGCAGAGGGACCAAGGGTCAACAGTGGGGAGAGGGTGACCCTCAACGCTGCATTTCTTTGGGACTAGGCCCTACACCTCTACACCCGTTTCCCCCTCTTACAAGGATGCATCAGCTGATACAATAATGCCAGAGTGGCATTTGGATTAATTTTAATTTTTATTGTGTACATTTGGCTTATATAGGGACATTTTCATACACACACATAATTTATGTTGAGTGTAATTTCCCCGTCTGGCTTCCCTCCTTCATTATTTGTTTACTTATTTGTTTGTTTGTTTGTTTTTCACACTGTAAGGAGCTCTCAGGAAAATGCTTTGAGTTGTAAAACACTTTTCTCAAGCCAGACCTGTTGCCAACTTATTTAAATGAATTGTCCACCCTAGTAGGTAGCCACATGCAAACATTTAAATCCAATAAAATGAAATACAATGATAAGGCCTGTTCCTCAAGTGTTGATGTATTTACAAAGACCTCAGTGGTTACAGGAATCTAATGGATGCCTTACTGAACAACATGATGTATGTAGACTCTCTCCCTCATCTTAGATATTCTGTGACATTCTATTAATATAAACAAATCACATCTTTAAGTACAAAAAGAAATCACAATTAGTCATTTTCTTCCACAAATATTCCCTCTTTACTAGTAGGCATGTCCAGCCACCAGCCTAAGCATTTTAGGCAGCTATGGCTGTGACCCAACACAAGATCTTAAACTTACTTAAAACATAATGAGACTTTTTTTTTTTGCTATGTTATTTCTTAAAATAACTCTATTGTGTGCAGACTTTGTAGATGATGAAGTTGTGTCTCAAAGTCAAAAGGCTGGACACATTTACGCAATCACACACTGTCAAAAGTCTGTGAAATGCTTTCACACACTTAATCACACTCACTTAATCACTAGGCATGCACACGTTTGCGCACGAGAGAGAGAGAGAGAGAGAGAGAGAGAGAGAGAGAGAGAGAGCACGCACATGCTATGGTGTATGTTTGGGTAAAAGCCAACTTGGGAGTCGATTCTCCCTCTACTGTGGAATCCTGGAATCAAACTCAGGTTCTCAGGTTTATAGAGAAAGCAAGTGCCTTTATTTGCTGAACCTCCTCAGCAGCTCACCGACTAAGCTTTAATCAGATTTCTCCTATGTGCAGGGGACAACAGTGAAGGAAACAGAAAGGACGGCTGTGAGGTAACTCCTTCAGAGAACTCACAGACTCTTAAAAGCAAAACAGAAGAGTCTAAGCAGTCATCCAGCAACTGCACGGGGAGCTCACCCGACCCATGCAGCCTGAGGCTCATTGTTCTTGGCTTCTTAAGCACAAAAACCACATCTTGGGTTGACACACTTCAGTTAACAAGAACAGTTAGCAAGAAATGGAACCACAGAAGCCAAAAGGCAAGGTTAGTACATTTAGGGACTTTCCCAGCTGAGTCCTGGGACTGGTGACTCAGCCTTTGTCCCTGAGTTGGCAGGTGGACTAGGTCTTTCTTCTCATTTTGGCAGGCGTTGCTGCCTGCACGCTGGGTTCTGAGGCCACATGGCATCATTTGTGCTAAGATCTGGGGCCTGGTACAGATATGCATGGTGTTTTTATTTGATCAAATTAAGTACTGGAAATATCTTCTTTTCACACGGTTGAGTCTTCTAATTGGGAGATCAACTAATTTATTGAGTTTCCTCATATAGGGAGAACTGGAAGTAACGACTACAGCATGAAACATGCTCAGGGTAAAAGAGCAGGGCCTCACTGGTCACTACCATGGAGACTTATGCTATTGCTTGTTACGGGGGTTTCCTGCTTCTGTATTCTGGAGTACTGTCATCTTGGAGACCTCAGAGCTCCGAGGAGATGACCCAATGTTTTTTTAAGACAGCACACCCGTGTGTAACTTCGAGAGAAACAAATACGGAAAAGTTACAAGAAGAATAATATTCAGGATGCAGCAACTGGCAAATGGCGGGCCATGGTAAGCCATGCCAGGTGTAGCCACGAAGATGCGGCAAATGACAGCCTAGGCGGGCTTTCAGAATCAGTGATGGAGAAAGAAATCGAGTCGAATCCCGTTACCCACCTGGACACGTATTTTGACTTTTCTGCTCAGTGCACAACAAAACTTGACTCTCCTTTGGGGAGACGGCTGGTTGCAGCGTGGAGGGATTATGGCACCAAAATAGCCTGCAGTGTGGGGGATTTACCTGGGATTTGAGGGCATTAGTTAGGAAAGCTAGGGTTAAAAAGAAGAATGAGTTACTTAGGGAAGGACAACCAACTCTCCAATTCTCAAGGGCTTTTTTTTTTTTTAATGGCTAGACGGAACCCAGTTGTACCAAGGCTTGTCTGTAAGGTGACATCGGAAGGGGTGGGTCTTACTGTGTCAGCTCTTCTCCCTACCTCTGTGGGAGATCAATATGCCCGTGATTTAAGAACCGGTACTATCTGTTCTCAAAGCTAAGCTATCCACAGTATTGATTTCCCATGGGTTCTGGGCTTGGTTTCCTGAGATCCTGTCTTCTGTGGGTGGCTGTAATGCTTCTCTCTGACTACTGAGGTGAGCTGTGACTTCCACGTCACTATATGTTATGAGCCTTCTTTGGTCTGTGTCTCTACTCCCCCCTGTCAGGCAGCCTTCGACACCTAATTTCACCCTTAGAAGAGATGTCTTTAACCCTTAAGCATGGTCCCAATGGCGTGACATCATTTTGACAATGTCCTTCTTGACTGGGGCTTCACGATTATCATCAGGTCTGGAGCCAGGGTATCGCCTCTTCTCTGATTCCTCTGTTCGTTTCCTTTGCTATAAATATACAAGTTAGAATGTGCATCAGGAAGGCAGCTCTACAGGTAAAGGCTTGCTGCCAAGCCCTGGGACCCTCATGGTGGAAGAGGAAAACCAATTTTCCCCCAATGTCCTCTGACTTCCACAGATGTGCCTGCTCTCAGAAAATAGACAAATAACAAAAGTTCAAATGTATGACATTTACTTGGTGTCCCGGAGGTCAGTCTCTGCGCCCTGACCCCTGGCCTCTTGTGCCGCCAGTGTCCCAACCTCACCTCGCTAGGTGTCACTCATTCATTTTTTAATCGATGAAGTCTTTAGATTTTTATCCTGAAGTGGAAACTTAAGGGTTCTTTGGAAAGACAGGTGTGTCGGATGGTGTTTTGCTGGGGCAAGCACGTGAAGGAGTGATTTCCTGAAGTGGACACAGGTGAAAGACTAAGGCAGACTCGTGAAGGAACGTTTTGCTGAAGCAGACACAGGGGAAAGGATGTTCTGTTAAAACAAGCACGTGAAAGGACACGTGATGAAGGATTCTTTGCTGACCACACGGATGTATCGGTCTGCCTATTACTGTGTAGTTGAGCTGCATTTGTCAGGATTTTATAGATAGGATTGGGCCAAAAAACTTCTGGTGGTGTGCTGCAGTTTTTGGTTGCTCCTGTGGCTTTGGGCTGATTGGCAGAGTGGTGTCAGCTGAGAGAGATGCAAGCACTAAAATAAGACCCGTGGAGGACGCTGCGTGCTGGTTGGAGAGAGTATAAGAGGACTTGGCAGAGAGCGATGGAGGCTAAGCTTATAGCGTAGCCGCACAATGCTTGTGGGCCTCACGTCTTCTTTTCCCTGAGAGAGGCACAGCCGAGAACTTCTCCCGGCCTCCTGCTGACTCAGCAGAGGCTGAGGCCTGGCTGTCTCTGCTAGGTAGTGTCCCTCTGTGGATTTGTGTCCGACTCTACTGAACTGGACTCTTGGTGTACCTGTGACCTGCTTGCGAGTGGATTGAGCTGAGACTGCTGACTTGTTAACTGAACTACTGATTCCAGACAACACAGATGGGAGTTGTTCCGAAGCAAAGAACCTTCCTAAACAGGTCCACCCCATCCTTCCTTTCTCATTACCTCTGGTGGGTGGTGAGCTGAAGTTACATCAGTGCATATATGTTGAGCATTATTCTGGGGTATGAGGTTTCTATGGAGACCAACATAGGCTTCAAATAATTGCTTTAGGCCAGGTGTGGCGGTGTACACATTTAATCTCAGCACTCAAGAGGCAGAGGCAGGTGGATCTCTCTGAGTCTGAGGCCAGCCTGGTCTACAGAGCAAGTTCCAGGACAGCCAGGGTACAGAGTACAGAGGAACATGGTCTCATTGCTTGGACCAGTGGCACATTCTTAGGGACAGAGAGACTGGTGGGTTCAGAAATACACCTTTTTCACTCTAACCAGTCTGTTTCTTAGGATAGGGGCTGTCTTAGTTAGGGTTTTACTGCTGTGAACAGGCACCATGACCAAGGTAGCTCTTATAAGGACAACATTTAATTGGAGCTGGCTCACAGGTACAGAGGTTCAGTCCATTATCATCAAGGCAGGAGCTTGGCAGCATCCAGGCAGGCATGGTGCAGGAGGAGCTGAGAGTTCTACATCTTCATCTGAAGGCTGCTAGTGGAAGACTGGCTAGTACAATTACAAAACACATACTCTCTTAGAAATGTGTAAAGACAAGTATATCAGGACATTTGTCATTTGGACCGTTTCTAAGTATATAACTCAGTATTACTTAGCTACTTAGTATCACAGTGTTGCTCAGACATAGGGCTTCCTATTTCTAAAACACTCCCAGAATCCTAAAGAGACTCTTTCATAGGCTTAAGTCTCCACTCCTTTTTCCAGCCCCTCCCACTACTAATCTTTTAGTTTATATGGATTTTTCCATGCCTGTCACCAAGGCAGCTTCCTATCATATGTGTCCTTTCATTCCTGCTTTCCCCACTCAGAATAACTATTCTGAGGTTCTCACATACACACATGTTGCATGTATTAAAGCTTTCTCCCCACATTTGGGAAAGAAGTAAAGATCATTATTCAGTATGTGATATAACGGGAGACACAAGTCCATGATCTTTTTTTTTTTTTTTTTTTTTTTTTTTTTTAGATTCCCAGGAGTCTCTATGAAAAGGTCAATACTTTATATAGACAGAAAAATACGACTCCAGAATAAGATAGTATTTGAATGGTGGACACCTATACAGTGGAGAAAAATAAAGGGCGATTTATTTCCTTCTCTTGGTAAGATGTGTTGTATAAGTCTACAAAGCTTGGGGTGGGGGTGGGGTTGCTCAGTGGGTAAAGCTGCTGCCAAACAGCCTAAGACAGCCTAAGTCTGATCTTTGAGTCCACGTGGTAGGAGGAGAGAGCTGAACCCTGCCTGTTGTCCTCTGACCCCATGTGTGCATCGTGGTGTTTGCAGACACACTCAGAGAATGAATGAGTGAGTGTAATAAAAAGTTTGAAAAAGTGTGAAGGGGACAGAGAAGTGGCCCAGCAGATGGGAGTGCTTATTGCTTTTCCAGAGGACCTGGTTTTGACTCCTAGTATAGATATGGCAGCTCACAAGTCTCTGTAACTCATATTGCAGGAGATTTGATGCCCTCTTCTGGCCTCCAAGGGCATTGTATATTCATGATTCACAGATATATACATAGGTAAAACCAACCAACCAACCAACTAGTTCACTCATAATAAATAATTAAAGGATGAAGCAATTAAGTCTGGTGGCCTTCAGCCTCTGGCTGTTTGAATGAGAAGAAACCCTCATAGCCTCCAATTTGAACCTTTGGTTCCTTGATGAGAGTGCTGTTTGGAAAGGTTTGGGAGTTGTGGCCTTGCTGGAGGAGGTACAATGCTGGGTTTGGGGTGCTTTGAGAGTTTAAATCTCTGAGCCACTTCTGTTTTCTTTCTGTCTCATGCTCCTGGTAAAGGAAGGGTCTGAGGTCTCAGTATCCTGCTCCGATTGTCATACCTGCTGCTTGTCTCTCTGTCATGACAGACTCTTATCCTTCTAGCACTGTGAGCCCAAATAAACTGTCTTCTTTAGGTTGTCTTGGTCACAGTGGTGTATCCTAACAAGATAAAAGTAGCACAGACATATCTTCCATCCCAGTCTTTTGGAAGTAGAGGCAGGACTAGAAAGTCATGTCTAGACTGGTCATGTGGCTAGTCTTAGGCCAGGCCTGGGACACATGACAGCCTGTCTCAATCTAATTCCTCTAAAACAAGAGTTAATGTTTGTGGAAAGTTTAACTTGTCCCCTAACCCTAGCAAAAAAGTTTCAGGCTTTGACCTGGACAGAGAAATCTCAGTAAGGCAACATAAATATCTAAGGAAGCTCATGTGTGTAACTCATTGATACTTATCTCCTTTGAGGATGGAGTTGAGTAAAGGAATTGTCTAATATGAACAGGACACTTGTGACACACACACACACATGCACACACACACATGCAAACTCTCCATGACATATACACTTAAGTACACACATAAGGATATACACAGACACAGAGAGACACAGAAAGACAGATTAAAGACAGACAGACAGACAGATAGATAGATAAAGCAGGCTCTCAGACCTGTCCTAATTAGTCACTGGGTACATACATTTGTGTTTGATTTTTCAGTGCTCAAATTGATTGTAGTAAAGAGCCAAGAAGCCTGAGTTTTGGTATAGCACAGACATCTAATAAACAATGATCAAAGTTTTTACTTAGAGTAAACGATACAAAAACAGGTCAAAAGGTCCCCCAGACATCACGGCTGCCATTATCTTTCAAGTCTAATTTTAAAGCAGTACAAAATGGCCTCTTTCAGGAGAACAAGCTTTGCAGTAATTAATGTTGCTCAAAAATCAATTATATCTCCAATTAAACCCCAGTTTACAAGGTTTTTTTTTTTTTTAACTTAAATTACAATGTTGAAGAGAGGCTGGGATATGTAGTTTAGTGGTATACCATTATCCTAGCATGTATTAAGAACACAGGTTCCATTCCCATCAGCGCGAGTGCACACACACACACACACACACACACATACACACCCCATACCATTATCATGTCAGAACCCAGGAACAAGAAGGATAGCTGGGGTAGCCAATGCCCTGGAGGCCACTGGGCATGAACACAGTAAATCACACGGTAGGAAATTATGGGTCCATGGAAACTGCTGGATCTGTTGTCTCTCAGGTGTTTTTTAGAATATACCAATTCCATGAGAGAGGGGCCTTCTGGGCTCCTCTCATAGGAAGGGATACTAAAACTCCCAGAATCAGAATTCCGGAGGGAACCTGGTCCACAGAGTGAGTTTCTGTCCCTACTTCTTCTTTTATGACCCATGGGTTAGAATTTGGGCCAAGTGAGGCTATGGAGGAACCAGAGGCCCATGAACAGTTCTGGTCTTCTACTGAGGAGAGTGTTGGGTGATCTATTTGGGTTAGACTGGGGCTGCTATCAGCTGCCTTTCTTCCTGTGTTGTCTCTTCACTCTGCACTTCAGTGTGTGGAGTATGACTGTCACTTTGAGATGCTTGCGCTCTTCAGGGGTAAGCACCTTGTGAGGGGTTAGCCTGCTCTGCCTGTGATCCAAAATTCAAGATGCTCTCCTAGGTCTGGTTTGGGATCAGAGAATTCCTGATGACATGGGGAACTTTAGCCTTTGCCATAGGATCTAGTTGGTGTGTTAGTGTCTAGTGATGGTGTCTTAGGGTTGGGTGCTGTGAGTGGGGCTGAGGAAACATGAGGCATTGCTCGCTTTTTTTGTTTTTTGTTTTTGTTTTGTTTTTTGGTTTTTTTGAGACAGGGATTCTCTGTGTTGCCCTGGTTGTCCTGGAACTCAGAAATCTGCCTGCGTCTTCTTCCCAAGTGCTGGGATTACAGGCGTGCGCCACCACCGCCCGGCTCACTGGCTGTCTTTTAAGCCATTGAAAGACTGGAATCCAGTCTGCTTTTGTTTTTTCCTTCTTTTTTCCCCTGTCATCTGTCTGTCTATCTATATCATCTATGTATCTATGTATGTATGTATCTATCTGGTGTGTAAGCATGTTCATGTATATGTGTGTGCACATGTGCAGGTCAGAGATCAATACCGATATCATTCTTCAGACACCATCATTATTTTTGACAGGTTCTTCCTACTAGTTCAGAAGTTGCCAAGTGGGCTAGACACACAGCGAGCCTCAGGAACCTGTGTCTGCAACCTCACAGGGACATGGTTTCTGGCGGTTTAAACTCAGGTTTTTACGCTTCCGAAGTGAGCCCATTACCAACTGACCTATCTGCCCAGCAGCTGGATGCCTTTTCAATACAGAATTCAGGACAACATCCCTGCTATCATTGCGCAGTGATGTTAGGACTCTCTCAACAGACAGATGTTAAATGAGGGACATTGTCCAGCTGCTGTCAATTAGCCAGACTTCTGGGAAAAGTCCACCTAGAGACGTGGCTCTCCCGCTGCTGTCCAACTGCCTGTGGGCCAAACTGAAGCACTCAAGAGGCCCCCAGGATCCAGTTAATCAGGAAGCCATGGTGGCAGTTCAGACTCCAGCCACTATTAAGCACAATGGCAATACTTATAGGCCCTACTACCCACCAGGGAACTCTGGCTTCAGAGATGGTTTATGTAGGACACAGTGCTGATAGGCATCTGGAGATATGACAAAGTTTCTCTGACCATCTGTATGTAAGTCTCGCACACGTGTGCGTGTGTTTGTGTCTGTGTGTGTATGTCAGTGCACAGGCACGGGTCATTCAGGAGCCATCCACCTTGTTTGTGACACAGAGTCTCTTATTGGCCTAGAGCTTACCACATAGGCTAAGATGTTAATCAGTGAGCTACAGAGTCCTCCTGTCTCAGTTTCTCTAGTACTGGGACAGCAGATGAGTGCTACCATACCTGGATTTTTTACATGTGTGCTGAGGGTTGAACTCAGACCCTCCTGCTTGCCTGATCTGTCCTTCATTCCTCTAGGGTAAGTCTCTAAGAACCAAAAAGCAAGGAATAAGACACTGCAGTTGAGGCTTCTGAAAATTTGCCCAGATAGTTCCCCATGTGGCCTCACTGTTTACATTCTCACCAGTCCTTCACCAGACTTCAGTCCAGTTGCTTCTTATCCTCGCCAGATCTTGAGAGGATAGAGATTTAAAAGCTTTAGCCATTTTGCTGAGTGCCTCCTAGTATCTTGTATGAATTTTCATTTCCTTAATGAATAGTAAAGACGGTCAGCATATATATTTTTGTGAGCGCGTACATTTTCTTTAGTGAGATGTTATGCCCACTAAAAAGCACATTGCTTGTCTTCTTATTGTTGAGGCTTAAGACTTGTTTATGTAATCTGGAAATGGTATTTACAAATATTTTTTTTTAGTTTTCTGTAACAGACTTTCCATTCTCTCAGCGACGTCTTCTCACAGAGAAAACAGTTTTAGTTTTGAAGAAGCCTTAATTGTCTTTGTGTTATTGAGTTGTAATAGTTATTTGCATGTTCTAGACATAGGCTTTGTTAGTCTATGCAGCTTGTGTGTGTGTGTGTGTGTGTGTGTATAGGCCAGAGGTCAGTGTCCACTGTCTTTCTTAATTACTCTCTGTTTTTTAAGATACCGTCTCCCACTGAACCTCACACCCACCCATTTAGCCAGACTGAGTGGTCAGCAGGCCTCCAGGGCCCATCTGGTTTGGCCTCTCCTATAGTGAGATTATAGGTGGGCCCCCTGTGCCTGACTTCTGAGTGGAACGCCAGGGGATTGAACTGAGGTCTTTATGTTTGCATAGCAAGCACTTATAATCCGAGACTGCTTCCCAGCCTCAGTCTTTTTTTTTTAAATGTTATTTTTATTAAACCTTGGAGAATTTCATACAACTTATTTTGCTCATATTAACCCTTCTCCTTCAGCTATTCCCAATCCACCCCTACTTCCATATACAACTGACTCTGTGTTCTTTCTCTTTAAACACACACACACACACACACCCCCAAACTTACAGAATGCAACTTGTGCTACCCAAATACTGTTGGGTGTGCGACCAGACCTGAGTGACAATCTTTTCTAAGGTTATTTAAAGAAACCTGACTCTCTGCTAGCAGCTATGAAATGCCAATAGCTACTCAGTTAAGGGTGGGACTTAAGGCTTCCCACCCTGCTGTCCACCTGGGATTTGGTCTGGCTTGGGCTTGCTCAAGTCATATACAAGCTGTCACAGTGACTCTGCGCCACTATGGCTTAGTACGTGCTGCTGCCCTGCTGTTTCCCTTTGGTCATCCATAGCCTCTGGCTCTTCCTTTCTTTCTGCTCGGTCTTCCGTGATGATCCCTAAGCTCTCAGAGGAGGTGTGTCCTATAGATGTCCAATTTGGGGCTGAGCACTGAATTTGTTTTTGCAAAGGTTCACTGTAGTGTTAGGAATCTGGTTGATTCTGCACAGTGGCAGGACAAGCAGAGTTCCCACTTTAGTCTGTGAGATGTTGCCTTACGTCTGGAAGCCGCAATGCTGGCGATGGAACCCAGGTCTTTGAAATACTTGGAACAGGCACACTGTCACCTGAGATGTAGCCTCCGTCCTTGCCTCCATCCTTGTAGCCATGTCTATAACAGGTCTCTTTTCTTTCGTGGTTTTTTTTTTTTTTTTTTGGTTGGTTTTCTGTGTGTGTGTATGTGTGTGTTTTGTGACAACTAGCCTTCAGGTGGCCAACTTATCTTCAGGACATATTTCATTCCCCTAGATTTCTTGCAGTTACTCCCATCCACAAGACACATATTTAAGAGCAAAACGATTGTAAAAGAAAGGGACAGGGCTAGTTTTTCTTTCCCCTGTTTTCTTCTTGCTTTCCTTAGAACACAGATGTGATGCCTGGAGCGGCAACAGCCTCATTTTTAGCAGGAGTGTGGACACGGTGTGCGAAAGACAGTAAGCCTGGGAGATGGGGAGGAAAGTGGACTCTTAGTGACATGTCAGAACAGCAAGTGACATCAGCCTCATCTGCCTTTGCTCTGTCTTCATACTACATAAAAAAGGAAAACCACAAAACCCTGCGTGGTGGTGTACTGGCTGGTTTTGTGTGTTCACTTGACACAAGCTGGAGTCCTCACAGAGAAAGGAGCCTCCCTTGAGGAAGTGCCTCCATGAGATCCAGCTGTAAGGCATTTTCTCAATTAGTGATCAAGGGGGGAGGGCCCATTGTGGGTGGTGCCATCCCCGGGCTTGGGGTCTTGGGTTCTATAAGAGAGCAGGTTAAGAAAGTCAGGGGAAGCAAGCCAGTAAGGAACATCCCTCCATGGCCTCTGCATCAGCTCCTGCTTCCTGACCTGCTTGGGTTCCAGTCCTGACTTCCTTTAGTGATGAACAGCAGCAAGGAAGTGTAAGCTGAATAAACCCTTTCCTCCCCAACTTGCTTCTTGGTCATGATGTTTGTGCAGCAATAGAGACCCTGACTAAGACAGGTGGTGTGAGACTATAATCCCAGCACCTGGAGGCAAGACAGGAGAATCGCTAGAACAAGGCCAGCCTGCAAGAGACCTTCTCTCTCTCTCTCTCTCTCTTATCTCTCTCTTTCTCTCTCTCTCACACACATATACACACACACACACTCAAGTAAACAAACTAGAACCCCCGCCCCCCAGGAAGAGTGTGGTAGAGTTACTCTGTTGTTGGCTGTTTAACTCAATCAAGTCTTTATATGTCAACTACAAACAATTTTTGGTCAAAGTCATTTCTATACTAAACTATTTTAAAAAGAAGTTTTAGAATTACACAAAGCTGGAAAGCTAGTCTTTATTCTACTTCCTCTTTCTTCTGTTACATTAAAATGTAGCATTTGCTATAGTTAGTAACACAACATTGGCTTACTGTGGCTAGGGTTCATATTTTAGTCTATAAAGATTCCTTAGTTTCTGATTCTACCTAATGTAGATTTCTTTTGTTTCTATGTGTGCATTTGTGTACACACACGAACATATGCACGCACATATAAGTCAAGTTTAGGAGCTTTTCCTCCATTGCTCTCTGTCTGTCTTTCAAAGAACTATTTTATCTTATTTGTGTGTGTGTTTGTGTGTATACATGTGTCTGTGTGATGTATATGTGTGTGCTGTTTTCATGTACACCAGAAGAGGGCGTTGGATCCCATTACAGATAGCCATGAGCCACCATGTAGTTGCTGGGAATTGAACTCAGGACCTCTTGAAGAGCAGTCAGTGCTCTTAATCACTGAGCCATCTCTCCAGCCCTGTCTGTCTTTTTTTTCTTCAAAGAACTATTTCATTTTATTTATGTGTGTGTGTGTGTGTATGTGTGAGTGTCTCCTCACATGTGTGTGCAGATGCCTTTGGAGACCAGGAGAGGGAAAGAGATCCCTTGGAGGTGAAGTTATTAGAAATTGTGAGCTGCCTAATGTGGGGGCTGGGTTCTGAACTCAGGCCCTCAGGACTGAGCAGCAAGTGCTTCTCTCTCTCTCTCTCTCTCTCTCTCTCTCTCTCTCTCTCTCTCTCTCTCTCTCTCTCTCTCTCGCTGTGTGTGTGTGTGTGTATAAGTCAGTCTTTCAGGAGCCAATTTCTGGTCCTTCCATGTGGATCCCAAGGAAACTCATAGCATCAGGCTTGGCAGCAGGTGCCTTTACCCACTGAGTCTCTCTGGACTTGTTTGTTTTTTAACTCTTCCTTCCCCATTGGATACTAAGCTTTGGGGAAGGAAATCATGCAACAAACAGAAATTTGGACTTCATACCCTTCAGGGCAGAGAACCTAGGGGTTATTTGAGATTCTGCACAGGAAATGTCTTTCTTGTTTTCTGCATACTTGTGCATTTAATCATTAGTATATGTGCTAACAATTGGACAGGTATTCTACTCTAATTTTTTTGGGGTAGTATTTGGGGTAGAACCCAGGGATGTTTACATGCTAGGCAAGTGCCTATCCACAGTTCTGGATATGCATTTTGTATTTTGTGTTGTAATCCATCTATACTTACCATATCTTCTCATTGTCCCCAGTAGTTACAAAGGCCCAGGCAACAGTGAATTCACAAATCCTGAGACACTGACTCTAAGAAATAAAATATAAAATTACAGGATGTAATCTTAGATTCTGAAAACATTCATCCTAGTTGCTTCCCTTCCCCTCCCTTCCCCTCCCCTCCCTTCCCCTTCCTTCCCCTCCCTTCCTTCCTCTCCTTTCCTCTCCCCTCCCTTCCCCTTCCTTCCTTTTCCCTCCTGGCTCCTTCCTTCCCCTCCCCTCCCTTCCTTCCTTCTTTCTTCCTTCCTTCTTTTTTGTTTATTTTTCAAGACAGGGTTTCCCCGTCTATCCCTGGGAGTCCTAGAACTCAAATCTGTAGACCAGGCTGGCCTTGAACTGGGAAATCTGTCTGCCTCTGCTTCCTGAGTCCTCAGATTAATGGCATGAGCCTCCTCCACTACCTGGCTGTTCTCTTTATTTTCAAAGGAGAAAATAGAGTTCTTAAGTGTTTACTGACTTGTATAGGGTTGCTCCACTCACAGATGCCAAACCTGGGACTCAAACTTGGATGGAGAGGCAGAGGTTCTACACCCTGCTGACTGGGTGATATCTACAAGAGCTCTGAATCAAGGTCACAGGACATTGCTTTGCTGTACCTCAGCCTGGAAAAATGTCTTCAGAGGACTCCTATGGAACCTTGTGTCTTAGTTTGGGTTTTATTGCTGTAAAGAGACACCATGACAGAGGCAGCTCTTATAAAGGAAAACATTTAGTTGGGGCTGGCTTACAGTTTCGGAGGTTTAGTGAACCTCTGGTAATGAATTCATCATGGTGAGAAACATGGTAGCATGCAGGTAGACATGGTGTTGGAAGGAGCTGGGAGTTCTACATCTTGATCTACAGGCAGCAGATGTCGACTGTGTTCCACACTGGGCGGAGCTTGAGCATATATGAAACTTCAAAGCCCACCTCAACAGTGACACATTTCCCCCAACAAGGCCACACCTACTCTAACAAGGCCACATCTCCTAATAGCATGACTCTCTATGAGTCAAGCATTCAAATACATGAGTTTATGAGGACCATACCTATCTTCAAACCACCTCTCTTCTCAATCTACTCCTGTTTTCCATTAAGAAAAAAAAAAGGGCAGGACAAATTTTTATAGAATATTCCTCAATTACTTTTCTTTAATGTTTCATCACACATAGATTATGTTAAGATTAAGATGATTGGCTTGGATATTACCTAAGCATTTTGATGGTCATATTTGGGATGTGATTTCAGTGTGGCACATGGTGGTTCTTTTTGACTATTTTTGTGAAATTAGTTTTGTTTTCCTGCATATCTGTTTTCCTCATTTCATGCTTATTTTATTTTGTAAAGAAAAGAAGTGGGGGTGTGCTAAAAAAGAACAATCAACTCAGGAAACATCCTACTTTTCATCCAAACTTAGAATTTAAGTCTAATTTTTTTAGTACTTTTAAACTAGTCTCTCTCTCTCTCTCTCTCTCTCTCTCTCTCTCTCTCTCTCTCTCTCTCTCTCTGAGACAGACATACAATTAGCTTGTATATATCTGTTCTCAGAAATAATTTATAATTTTCTTTTAACTCTATGGTTCATAATGTGTTACATTCTTTACTTATTTGATGTTCAAAGTATCCAAGATTTGGACACTAGAAGATAACTTTAAGCTTCTCTGTCCTGTGAACAAGATTTCATTATATATATTTTTTGAGATAGGGAATGTTTTTTTGGCAATGTAAGACATTCCTACATTATGGTAATGACTTCCAGGTAGCCTCATGTCCTTCCACAGATGAATGGGACTTAGGGAATAGGACCTAGGGTCTAGTCTATGGGAATACATGACTTCTACATGTTTTTTTTTTTTTTAAATGGAAGCTGCCTTAGTTTCTCTTCCTGTTGTTGTGATAAAATAATCCTGAAAATGCCAGGCACTGGTGGCATACACCTTTAATCCCAGCACTTGGGAGTCAGAGGCAGGTGGATTTCTGAGTTCGAGGCCAGCCTGGTCTACGGAACAAATTCCAGGACAGCCAGGGTTACACAGAGAAACCCTGTCTCGAAAAAACAAAAAAACAAAAGCAACGTATCCCACTTCTGACACAGCATTGTTTTGAAAAAAAAAAAAAGAAAAAAAAACAAAAGCAAAAAAATAATCCTGAAAATAGTAATTTAAGGAAGAAAGGTTTCATTTTAGCTCACAGTTCAGTGTAAATTCCATCATGGTGGCAGAGTCAAGGTGAAAAGAACTTGAACCATCTGTCACATTGTGTCCTCAGTGAGGAGGAGAGAACAATGAGTATTCAGTTATCCTCTCTGCTTACATAGCCCAGGGTCCCCTGCCCAGGAAACGGCCGTACCCCAATGAACATAATTTGTACAATCACCCATTGGCCATTCTAGAGTCTTTCAAGTTGATAGCTAATACTAACAACCACTGATACATCTTTCTTTGACTTCTAATTCCAGTGCAATCACTCAGGATCACCCTACATTCCCGATTTCTTTGTTATTTTTATTTATCTTACGTGTATGGGTGTTTTGCCTGCCTGTATATATGTGCACCATGTGTGTGCCTGGTGTTTACAGAGGTCAGCAGAGGGCATCAGATTCCCTGGAACAGGTATTATAGATGGTTGTGGACTGCATTGTGGGTGCTGGGAATCAAACCCAGGTCTTCTGCAATGGTAGCCAGTGCTCTTAGCCGCTGAGCCATCTCTCTAACTGCATGCCTGTCATTTCTTTTATAGTGATAAATACAACTCATAATACTTATGAAGTTACTTATATGTGTACAATAATACACACGATGATTTTAGTTTATCTAATACTATCAAGTGCAGAAGTAGAGACAATAGATCCTGTGTTTTCAAGTTCTATTACCCAGTGTATCTGTGCAAATCACTACTTCATCAGTGTGAGATGTTTCTAGTTGCTCTCTAGCATGGTTGGAGGTCAGGATTAGTATCACTTATTGCTGCTTGTCTTCCTGTTATTCTAGCCACTTTGCACAGAAATGTATCCTAATTTTAATTTTTTTGTGTAATTATGAAAAAGATTTATTTCTTTTTACTTCCTATGCATGAGTGTTTGCCTGCACATATGTGTATGTACTATGTGTGTGTCGGATGTTCATAGATGGCAGAAGAGAGCACCAGGTCCTCTAGAACTGGGGTTACTCATGGTCATGAATTGCCATAGATGAGCCTGCTGAGACCTGAACTCAGGTCCCTTGTCATGAGCTTTTAACCACTGAGCACCTCTCTAGTCCCTTTTGTGTATTCTTGATGATGAATGAGGTTCAGCATCTATTAATTGCTTTTTTTCCTCCAACCTGGATATCTGTTTTAGGTAAAATGCATTTTTATCGTGTTGTTCCCATCTGAGCGGTCATGTGCACATTTATACAGAGCTATTCTATATAAGACATCATTTGTCACTGCTCCCCTGAAGTCATGAATATTTTCTCCCGAGTTTTTTTTTTTATAAAAGTTTTATTATTTTTACCTTTGCTCTTTGGATCTTCAAAAATCTCTGAGCACTTTTTGTGTATTGTGTAAGAAAGGTCACACATCGGTTTTTTTCCCCTCACACTGAAATCCAAGGGACGTGGCACCTTTTATTGAAATGCCCATTCTTTCTTGCTTATCCCTGAGGCATCACCTTTGTCACAATCCGCGTGCGCCTGTCCGTGGAGTCCTGCTTCTGGACTCTCTGCAGTTCTGAGCTGCCATCAGTTTTTTTCATCCCTGAGCGAAGCTGCGTTATCTTAACTCCTGTGCTTGTAGAATAAACATCTCAGTCCCTGGTCGTGTAAGGTCTTCAGCTCTGTTCATTTGCAAAACCGTCTTGGTTGTTTGTGGGCTTTTAGACTCAGATAGGCAGCTCACTTTGTAGCGTCTCAACTCCCACAGCATAAGAATTCAGGTACAGATTTCACTAAATACTTGTATTGGTTTCAAGGGAAATATTATCTTCATAATATTTTGCTTTGAAGTTCATAGACACGAATATTGGTTGTTAGTCTCTCTCTCAGTGATGTGCTCAGTGTTTTGTGAAGAATTCAACATACTCAATTTAGCTAATACTTAAGAATACTCAATTTGTGCATACATGTTCTTCATGATTTTGTGATCATGATTACAAAAATCCAGTTCTAGGGGCCTGGGTAAAGCACCTGCTGGGTGAGCCAGAGAACACGTGCTCAGATTCCCAGTGTCAATGTAAGTGACAAGTGGGTGTGGCAGTCCACCTATAACTGAGAAGTTGGGAGGGGATGTCTGGAATTGGCTGGCTAGACTACAGACTAACAAGCTGCAGGACCAAGAGGGACCCTGCTTCAGCATCTAAGATGGCAAGTGATGGGGGAAAGACAGTCACCCTCTGGTCTTTACGTGTGAGCACATATAGTGCACATGTCCTCTACATGTGTCCCCATACACGTGCAAACACATACATATACCATGCACAAGTACACATGAGAAAATTCCTTTGTACTCTTTTCTGATAAATAACAATACAAGCTTTTCATATTGAGTGAGAAATCTCACTTGATTCAGTTCATTTTAAAAGTGTTTCTCTGGGTTATATTTGGATTTGCTACAGAGAAGGTTATGGCTGACTAATCAAAGGCTTGGGCTTTTTATTATTATCCATTGGTAGGTCTCTTTCTTATTTAACACTCAGCATGAGACCTAAATTACAATAAGGAACAGAAGCAGCTAGGTGGGTCCTTTGGAAATAAGGCTTCAATACTTCACTATTATGTAAATTTTTTATATAGATATTTTGTAGAACCTCAATATTAAATCAAAGTAACACTTTTTCCACTGTGCTGCAAGTTTTTTTTTTTAATGGTAAAGTTTCAGTGCTTTTCTGAAATCTATGCAAAGGTTATATGTACTCCCCTCCCCCCACTTTAAGTATTGGTTAGTTCTCCATCCCCCAATACGGAATCAACCTTGAACCCTGAGATAATTTCCATCTGGTCGCAGCCTATTATCTTCTTAAAATAAAAGTTAAAATTACATTGAAATCAGTTTTGTGATTATGTTCATGATGACTATTGGTTCATAATTCACTTTTCTTGCAAGATCCATTTCAAGTTTTAATAAGAAAGTTAGCCTGGCCTCATTAAACAAATTGGCACATGTTTCTCTTTTATTTCAGATATTAAAAAGGAAATCCTCTGGGGCCTGAGGTATAGCTTACTGGATGAATGTGTGTCTAGCATGAGGGCCTGGATCCCCAGCACGCATGCGCTATACCATCGCTTTTATGGGCGTAGCAGATGAATTAGCACATGCTTGAGTAGCACATGGTTACCTGAAGTTGACCTCACGTCCACATCACAAGCAGTGTGAGATTCTTCGGGCCATAGGTGCCACTTGTAGCCTCCCATATATTTCCTGTACCTTATCCATCTTCCAAGGATTTCCCTTGGTGAGAGGTTCAGGTTGGTCAGAAGTAGAAGTGGAAGTGGAGGCCTCTCCCTCATTTAAGCCCCTCCTCTAAAGTTAGCACTTCCTGCAAAGACCAGGTAGATGGAGAGTTTTCCAGCCCTTGTGTTGCAAGTACTCGGTAGAGACTTTCAGCGTGCGGCCTGTGTTCATCTTCTCATGCTCCAGTGGCTCAGGGATGAAGAAGAATATTTACTGAGACAAATGCCCTATCAGCCTGACAATGCTCTTTTCAAGCTGGTGCCTCTCCAAGCAAGCTGTGCATGGTTCGCTGCCCGCCCACTGCCCCAGCCTCATCTTTTAAAATTTGTTCTAGATGATGCTGGGCTGCAGAGATTTCTGCCTCTTGCTACACCTAGGATTTAGTTGTTTTAGAGGCTTTAGAGAAGTTAAGTAACACGTTTTTACTGGTTTCCACTAGCAATGTATGTTCGTTTGAATGTTGATAGACTTTTCTGTGAGCACGACCAGGAGGGGTTTCTTTTGATAAAAATCCAGGAGACTGTTAAATCATACAACAAGGTATATGCTTGTGTGTGTGTGTGTGTGTGTGTGTGAGAGAGAGAGAGAGAGGGGGGGGAGGGAGAGGGTGAGGGAGAGAGAGAAGGAGACTATGAGAAAGAGAGGATATATGAGAAATAGAGAACACAGATCCTAAAAGAGAAGCTTAGAATCTTAACAACATAATAATTTCATAGATAAAAGTATTTTAATAACTTTCTTTTTTTGTTTTTGTTTTTTTGAGACAGGGTTTCTCTGTATAGTCCTGGCTGTCCTGGAACTCACTCTGTAGACCAGGCTGGCTTTGAACTCAGAAATCTGCCTGTGTCTGCCTCCTAAGTGCTGGGATTAAAGATGTGCACCACCACCGCCCAGCTGGTGATAAGGCTTCTTAGTAAAATAAAATATTTAGCAAATTACTACTAAAATTTTGGGCAATAAAAACGACCTTCTCAATTCTATTGTGGTGTTCAGCAATGAACTTTTAGTTTTTAGAAAAATTTTACTATTTGTGTGTGTGTGTTATGACATGTGTGGAGGTCAAAGGTCAAGTTTAACAAATTGATTCCTGCCTTCCACCTTGAGATCTCTCGTTTCTGCTGTGTTACTACTCTTGGTTGCCGGGCTCTTAGTTACTTTTCTGTTGCCATGGTCAAACACCATGACGGAGGCAACTCACAGAAAGGAGAGTTTGTTTTGCTTATGGTTCCAGAGGGAAAGGGTCCATAATGACAGAGGGCAGAGTGGCAGGAACCGGATCAGGAAGCTGAGAGATCACAGCTTCATCTACAAAGACAGGATGACAAAGCTCTAAGCTCCTGAAACCCGCCTTTAGCTTTATACTTCCTCAGGCAAGGCTGCACCACCTCCCCGAAACAGCACCACCAACTGGAAACCTGAGGTTCAAATCCTGAGCCTCTGGGAGACATTTCTCATTCAAACCTCCACAGTTGGAATTGAGAACACCTGGGTGATTCTGTAGCTCCTTGTCTCCTGTATTGTAGGAGTTCTGGGATTACAGATATGTACCTCCTCTAGGAGTTCTGGGATTACAGATGTGTACCTCCTCTGGGAGTTCTGGGATTATAGATGTGTACCTCCTCTGGGAGTTCTGGGATTACAGACGTGTACTTCCTGTAGGAGTTCTGGGATTACAGATGTGTACCTCCTCTAGGAGTTCTGGGATTACAGATGTGTACCTCCTCTGAGAGTTCTGGGATTACAGATGTGTACTTCCTCTGGGAGTTCTGGATTATAGATGTGTACCTCCTGTAGGAGTTCTGGGATTACAGATGTGTACCTCCTCTGGGAGTTCTGGGATTACAGATGTGTGCTTCCTCTGGGAGTTCTGGGATTACAGATGTGTACCTCCTGTAGGAGTTCTGGGATTACAGATGTGTGCCTCCTATAGGAGTTCTGGGATTACAGATGTGTACCTCCTCTGGGAGTTCTGGGATTACAGATGTGTACTTCCTGTAGGAGTTCTGGGATTACAGATGTGTACCTCCTGTAGGAGTTCTGGGATAACAGATGTGTACCTCCTGTAGGAGTTCTGGGATTATAGATGTGTACCTCCTGTAGGAGTTCTGGGATTACAGATGTGTACCTCCTGTAGGAGTTCTGGGATTACAGATGTGTACCTCCTGTAGGAGTTCTGGGATTACAGATGTGTACCTCCTGTAGGAGTTCTGGGATTACAGATGTGTACCTCCTGTAGGAGTTCTGGGATTATAGATGTGTACCTCCTGTAGGAGTTCTGGGATTATAGATGTGTACCTCCTCTGGGAGTTCTGGGATTACAGATGTGTACCTCCTGTAGGGAGTTCTGGGATTACAGATGTGTACTTCCTGTAGGAGTTCTGGGATAACAGATGTTTGCCTCCTCTGGGAGTTCTGGGATTACAAATGTGCCCCTCTGCATCAGGCTTGCTATGTAGGTTCTGGGATTTAGACTCAGGTCATCAAGCTTGTTTGGATCACGCTTTTATTTGCTGAGCCATCTCACCAGCATCTGAAGTTTTATAGTCTTTTATAAAAAGAATCCCCAAGATTTGGTGGTAATAATAGCAATAACTGAAATTCATACATCTAGAGTCTTTTCTGCTTAGGGTGGAAACCAGGTATAGCTGTGAATGAGCACATTTACTGGAAAATTGTTTTCTTGAAACGTCTAAAAACTGTTTAGTTGATAAAAATGTCAAGGCCACACTAAAATAGAGACAATAGATTCTGTGTTTTTAAGTTCTATTACCCAGCTTCAACTGATACTCAATCCTGTTTCACTGACTCAAAAAAAAAGCAGGATCTAGAGATATACTTCTGTTGCTGAAGAGGTTGTCATGTGAGCATAGACCTTAGTTCTATTTTCAGAATCCATGCGAAACAGCCAGGATGGTCCTACAAGCCGGTAATCCCAGTTGTGGGGAGGTGGAGGCAGGTAGGACTCTGGAGCTCACTGATCAGCCAGGGACCACCTGGTGAGCTCCAGACCGTTGAGAAACCCCATCTCAATAAACAATCAATCATACATACACACATAAGGTGAACGATGCTTAAGGAAGGTCAGTTGAGGTTGACCTCCAACTTACACACACACCACACATGTTCACACCCACAGACACACCAAAAATGTCAGACCTCATATATTATCCACAAATATTTCAGTCTTAGGAAACAACTTTTGTGAGAAAACATAGTGGAAACTTTAACTCTTAGCTATTTGTTTTGGATTGAGAAGCTGGGACGCTGCAGTTTTTGCCCAAGTTGAGAGTGAATAAGAATTTTCCGAACATGTACACAGACAATAGTATCAGCAGAGACATTCTCTTGTAAAGGTCAGAGAGCAGAGTGTGCAGAAGTGCTGGCTCTGATGTTCATTGCACACTAGAGGATCAACATTCCTAATTAATTCCCATATCAGGAAAAGAGATATTTTTTTCCCTGATTGCATGTGACCCCAATCCCATTGCTCATGTTCTTGACCTATCTCTCTTCCACCTTTACCTTTATCCCTTTTTCAAGGGCCTCCCCTTTGCTCTGGGAGTCAGTCAGCTTGCTGTGACTGTAACAAATACCTGGGAGGATTAGCTTATGAAGAAGAAAGGTTTGTTTTGACTTACTGTCTCAGAGGTTCTGGTGCATTGCTTTGGGACTCTGTGATGGTTAGAATAGGTATGGTCCCCATAAAGTATATAGGTTTGAATGTTTGGCCAGGAGATGTGGCCTTGTTGGGGGAGGTGTGTCACTGTGTAGGTAGGCTTTGAGGTCTCATAGATAAGCTCAAGCTATACCCAGGGTGGGATTGCAGCCTCCTCTTGGCTGGCTGTGAAAGACAGTTTTCCTGTCTGCCTTCAAAGGAAGGACTCTCGGCTCCTCCAGCACCACACCTGCCTGCCTGCTGCCATGCTTCTCACCATGATGATAATGGACTAATCCTCTGACATGGTACACCAGCCCCAATGAAATGTTTGTCTTTATAAGAGTTGTCTTGGTCATGGTGCCTCTTCACAGCAATAGAACCCAAAGCAAGACAGTCCATGCTGACAGTGCTGGTGGCAACACATAACAAAACCATTCACCTCATGCCTGGGATACAAACAGAGCCCAAGGTCCCACAGTCTCCTCCAGGGATCTGCTCCTGGTGAACTAAACCTCCCACTAGTCCCTGCCTTTGAAAGGTTTCAGGAAATGGAATGTCTCTAACATGAGGTTGAGGGGGCTCTCCAGATCCACACTCTAGTGTTCTGCATATCTTTGTCTTCTTCACAGACTCTTAGCAGCCAACCGTGGTTTTTTGTCAGTCTATAGCAAACATCTCGCATCTGCCCAGAGCCTCCCCTCTTCACTTGCCTATTCCCTTTGAGAATCCCTGGATAACTGCTTTCTTCATTTCTGTCTGCTATTTTCTTGGTTGAAGACATACACAGCCTGGGGTATGCTCATGCCTGCTGCTTTCCCTTTACTGTGATCATAGAAGGCCTACGTTTAGTATCTATACTATTTCTAAACACCCTTTAATTCAACCTACATATCTCTATATCACTGTCTTCAGTTTTGTTCTTGCTGACTCCGATAATCCGCTAACTATGTAAGTGTGTGTGGGTTACAGTGTGATCATTTTGTATCTGGACACAGAGCATAATGATTAAAGCAGAGTCATGAACATTTCTATCTCCTTAAACATTGAAAATGGTTTTGATTAATGTGATCATTTTACATATGTATGAGCCATAGTATATTTTAATATATTTCAATATATATAGTCAATGTATTATGTATGCGTGTGCGTGCATGTACTGATCAAGTCAGATAAATTAACATTTTCTTATCATTTTATTTTTGGAGCATTTGGAGTACTCTTTTATTCTAGTTATTCATAGTATGTAAGAAGTTATAGGAAGCATGGTCACCATATTTTACTATAAACACTAGAACTTATTGCTCCTAGCTAGCTGTGTTTTTATTTAGTGTGTATGTATGAGTGTGTGTTCATGTATAATGGCATGTGTGTGGAGGTCAGGGAACAACTTGTGGGAGTCAGTTCTCTTTTTCTACCACATGGGTCCTGGGTCTCAAACTTAGGTGTCAGGCTTGGCAACAAGCCTGTTCCTGTTTCCTGGCTGAGCCATCTCTCTGCCCATGAGCTGTGCATTTGTTCCTATTACCTACATCTTGTCTATACCTCTCTCCCGGTACTCCCCCAAGCTAGTAGTTGCTATCCTACATTCAGACTAAACTTTAAAAGAAAGCATCCACCCATGAGATGGAACACGTACTGTATGCCTTTCTTGTTCAACTCTTTTGCACTTAGCACAGTGCCCTCCAATCCCATTTATTTGATGGAAAGATGTAGGATAGCATTCTTTTTGATGGACAAACAATGCTCCATCAATGCTTGTGTATAAGGACCACATTTCTTTTCCCTTTATCTCTTGATGGACATGGATTCCTGGTTCACTGTGCACAATGTTGCATTAAATGAGGATATTAGGTGTCTCTATGAAATGTTGATTTCACTTTCTGGTATATGCTCAGAAGTCAGAGAGCTTTATTCAACAAAGATTTATTTTTATTTTATGTGTATGGGTGCTTGCCTGCATGCATGTATGTGTGCTATGTATGTATGTATGTTACAGGTGGTTGTGAGCCACTATATGGGTGCTGGGTCCTCTGCAAAAGCAACAAGTGCTCTTACTTGCAAAGCCAACTCTAGTGCCTAGTTTTCATTTTCTGTAGTTCGCTTGTACTGTTCTTCACAGTAACGGGCTAATTGACATTCCCACGAACACATATAAGAGCTCTCTTTACACCAGGCAGTCCCGGTGGTGCAGGCCTTTAATCCCAGCATCAGGTGGCAGAGACAGGCCTATCTCTGTGAGTTTGAGGCCAGCCTGGTCTAGAGAGTGAGTTCCAGGACAGCCAAGGATACACAGAGAAACCCTGTCTCGAAAAACAAAACAGAATAAAGTAAAACAAAAGCCTAAAAGAAGAGTTCCCTTTCCCCCAGTTCATTGCCAGCATTTATCTATTCTTGTTGGAACCAGATGGTTTCTTGTTGATGTTTGCTTGCTGTTTTGTTTTGTTTTGTTTTTCTCATTTAGTGACGGCCCTAGTCAGATTCATCTGTCCTCTTAACACAAACCTAATTAATTACCTGGGGAGAGAGGAAACCCCAACTTAAGAAATGCCCATTGCCCTTTGGCCTGTGACCATGTCTGTACAGCTCCTACTTGCTTATGGATGTAGGACAGTCACATGGTCGGAGGGAC
Source organism: Apodemus sylvaticus (assembly GCF_947179515.1). Classification (NCBI taxonomy): domain Eukaryota; kingdom Metazoa; phylum Chordata; class Mammalia; order Rodentia; family Muridae; genus Apodemus; species Apodemus sylvaticus. The sequence continues at coordinate 17,435,476 of NC_067492.1, read as the reverse complement.
TATCTCTAGGCCAGTCAGTGAGTCTGGGATGTGTAAAGAAAGCTAGCAGAGCAAGCCAGATGGAGCAAGCCAATGAGCAGTGTTCCATGGTGGTCTCTACTTTTGTTTCTGCTTCAAGCTCCTGCCCTGAGTTCCCTCAGTGATATACTATAACTTGTAAGTGAGAACAAATCCTTTACCTCCACCAGTTGCTTTTGATCTTGGTGTTTATCACAGCAACACAAAGCAAGCCAAGGCAGCAGCGTCTTTATTTCAGTTTGTTTCTTCCCACGGCACTGTGGTGATAGCTATAAAGGATTTCTGTATACTTCAAAATTTGTATTAGCTTTCAAAAAACTTCAAAGCACATTGATTTGGCATCAAAGCATTTTATGAAGAGGGTCCTGTCACTCCAGTCTGATTTCTTTCCCACATTTTGTATGTTTACCACATATCCAACCTCAGCCAAGAGCTGTGGTTTATTCAAATGAAGCACATCTGTCTTTGCATACATGACTCCGGCCTCCTAGAATGCTCTTAATTATGATCTTTCCCCCATTGCATCGGGTTAGTCCACTCTCCAGGAGTCAGCTCAACAGCTCAAAACAGGCAGTGAAGCTTCAATGTTCTTGACGTTTTTGAAGACACACAACACAAAAGAACACAATGAAGAGTGTCATTTAAGAAAAGCTGCCCAGGGCAGGGAGGCAGCTCAGTAGATGAGTACCTGCCTAGCATGTGCAAGGCCCTGGGCTTGTCCCCAAGTAGTAAAAAAGAATGAAAAGAAACAAATATTTTGTGAAATAAAAGGATCTGAGGATCTACAAGTTGGAAGGGCACATAACAAACAGGAGAAAACTGGCCAGAATGGTCAACACTGAGATATATTCTAGTAAAACCATCAGAAGCTAATGATAAGGAATTCTTTGAGCAACCAGGAACAAAACCTGATGAGGCATTTGCATGTGGGGACATGTGTGCATTGGGTACATATTTGTGTGTTTGTGTGTGGGTGTGGGTGCGCACGCAAGACAGATGTCAACCTTATTATTGAATGTGTGTGTATGCATACATGTGCATACTATGGTCTATGTATGAAAGTCAGAGGGAAATTTTTAGGAACTGATTCTCTCCTTCTACCACACAGATTTTAGAGATTACTCTCAGGTCCCCAGGCTTGGCAAATTCCTTTATCTAATGAGTCATCCCACTGGCTCCACCTGGTTTTGATGGGCTGGAGTGGCTAAGTAAGGTGGACCGGCTGGCCAGTGAGCTTCCACGGTCTACTTGTCTCCTCTCCTACCCTGAGATCATAAACATATATTCCCATGCTAGTTTTTTTTTTTGTGGGGGTTCTGGGGATTGAATTCACATCCTTGTGCTTACAAGGCAAATATTTTACCAACTGAGCTCTCTCTCTAGCCTCTAAGTCATTTATTAAAAAAGAAACAACCAAGTTTGGCATTAGACTTGTTGATATTAATAGCAAAAATGTATTATAGAAAACCCTGAGGTAGCAAAATTAAGAAATTCCAGGAAAATCATGGAGGATATTGCATCCAGTGTAACTAACTGACTTCAAGAGTTAAGCCTTGCATCAAAATGATGAACATTTGAAATTTCTGGATTCACTTTCCCCCTCATGAGCTCTCTGTGAAGAAACTCTTGGAGCATTTGTTCAAGGGTGTGACTCCCACACATGCAGCCAGATGCATATATATTAAGATGGCTTAGCAGAGGCAAGGCTGGTAGACTCCATCACGTGGAAACTCTTCAAGACATATGACCTGGTACAGTCAACAAATAGCCATTCAAGCAGACAGAAAGAGACAGAAGAAGAAAAACAGTTTATAAGAGATCATATTCAAGGTTGGAGAGATGACTCAGTGGTTAAGAGCACTGACTCTTCCAGAGGTCTTGAGTTCAATTCCCAACAACCATATCAGTGGCTCACAACCATCTTTAATGCCCTCTTCTGGTGTGTCTGAAGACAGCTACAGTGTACTCACATACATAAAATAAAAATCTAAGAGAGAGAGAGAGACAGACAGAGACAGACACAGACAGACAGACAGACACAGACACCTTACTCATATCTGTGATTTTGTTGTGTGATAATGTTCCTGAGGAGATGTGTCTACGCACACCAGGTCTGGAATTAATGTTATACCTAAGTAAGGTTACTACCAAAACCTAGCTTGGTGAACCACTGAGTCTTATTGGGGTTATTTATAGGAATATGGATGAAGGATTACTTATAAGATCAGAGATAACTCAAAAGGCAGCTTTATCACCAAAAGCCTATTCTAGCAGGGATGACGGATCTTGGAACATAGTGCACAATCTTCAGATATATATCCTAGTGGGTTGGAAAGGATTCTTTTCAAGTAGCTTAGTTAGTCTGTGTCTCTTCCAGTGGCATAACTGGTCTTTGCTTATTGTGGATGCCTGGACTTGTCTGGGAGTATGCCTCAGCAGTTCCCATGGCTTATATATGCTTGGAGAGAGAGGAGGAAGGAATTCATGAACCTGGTCAGTTTCAGGAACTTCCTGAAGTCTTTGATTCATTTACTTCCTGAGTAGAACATTGTATTGTTTCACTTTCTTTCTAAAATCCCCCAGGATTTACTTAGTTTCACCTCAAGGCAGAAGGTTTCAATCCAGGAGGAAAGTGTTATGCAACAGACTTGCATTTTAAGGACTGTTTGGCTGCCTGTTGAGAAAGCAACTGCACAGTTTATGAACACAATGGACCAAAAAAAAAAAAAAAAAAAAAAAAAAAAAAAGAAAAAAAGAAAAAGAAAAAAAGGGAACACGGACTGGATATTTGATGATAAATGATTATAAATGCTTAGTCATATCATTGTGGACCCTTTCTAGTTACGATGTTAGTTTTAAGAAAAGGCATACTGAATTTTGCAGAGGAATTAACACTGTATCTAGGAATTTATTCTGATCTTTTAGTTGGGGAGTATCAGTGAATCATTATGTCAGTTGCTGCGTGGTTGTACAGAAGTCACCATTCTGTCCATTTGTTGAGTCAATAATGATTTTTCTTCATAAATAGGTGTGTGATTTGTAGAAATCAGTGGCAAGTGATCACCTGATAGCATAGTAGGGCAGTGGTCACAAAACTGCAAGGTGACTGAAATGTTACCAACAGCTTTATCAGATTTATGTTATCTGACCAGAGATCTGGCACACAGGACCAAGCCCTGGGATCATGAAATCTCTGGGTCTCATTATTAATCCTACAAGCTGAGGCATGGAAGAAGCTATCAAACGCTAAATTATACTCTGCACAGTCCATTTAAGAAAACAGAAGCTCAGTTAATCTATTTTACAGAATTCTCATTATTCTGTTGGCATGTTTGAGATGTCATAGCAAAGGACAAAGCTCGCTTCAGAGTCCCTATGACGCTGTCACATGTGTCTGATGATGGAGGATCCCTGGAAGTGCCCCGCTAAGATCTGCAGATAAAGAACCCACCATTGAGAGCACCCCTGACTGACAGTACCAGCTGCTGAGACTGCACTGCGTTCATCGTGCTGGACCAGGCATCTCCAGGCTGCTTCTCATCCATGACTGAGCTTGGTGATGAATCTGGTGCTAGGCACATTTTGCCCAGCACAGGGTTCCTCCTATAAAAGTAGCTTTTGGTCATAGTCCTCTTTGGGTTTTGCAATGCTACATCATGGAACAGGCTTTTCCTTTCATCTTTGCTCTCTCAACTGTGGGTCACATTGTGAATCAGCCTCTATCTTCTGCTTCTTTCCATGTGGCACAGGCATGTTGCCCCAGTGAATGGTCTACAACATCAATCTTGACTTGGCTTCTGCATCTGGGACATACCAAGCTGACAGGACCGTTTACTGAAGGAGACTGGCTGGGAACATCCTTGAGGACTCAGCTGGCTGGGTGAATGAACCACACAGGCACGTCTCAGAAGAAGATTGCTGTTAAAGCCAAGGATTTGAATTTGATTCCCAGGATCTGTAGAAGAGAGATGAATCCTCCAAGTTTTCCTCTGACACTCACAATACTTTCATGTTACTTGTGGGTATAGCCCCCGCCCACACACACCTGAGATGTTAAAAAAAAAAAAAAAGGAGAACAAAACCATATTGTTTGCTAAAAAAATGGGTGGAACTGGAAATCATGTTAATCCAAATGAGCCAGATTCAGACCAGCAATCCTAGCTTTTTCTAACCTGCCAACACTCAGTTGGCTGGTTGGGATGTTGAGATTTTTACTTCAAGAGGCTGTAAGAGAACTAAGTCTGCGAATAGTGAATCATCATGCCAAATCCTTAAGGCAGATTTGAGTACAAAAACCAAACCAAACCAAACCAAACCAGTCTCATGTAGACCATCCTGACTCAAAACTCAGTTGTGTATTTCTCTTGAGGCACAAAGACCAATTCAATGATATAATCCTCTTCTGTGAATCTCTTGTTCTTACTTTGTAGAAAACTCAGGAAATAAAGTAGTTCTGCAAGAATTTATACCCAAGGTTGTAGTCTGTCCTCTACATATGCACTGTTGAACATGCATACACATACACACATGGACATGTACACACATATATGCTTATAAATATTTCAGATATTTCTATCTGGAATGAAACTTGTTTATTGTGTTCAATTTATTTTAGTATAAATCATTTTTAGCTCTCTAGCTCCCTCTTTCTCTCTCTTCCCTCTCTTAATTTCCAGGTGGAGTCTCATGTGTCTTAGGCTGGTCTCAAACTTGTTATGTTACAGTAGAGGATGGCCTTGAATTTCTGAACCTCCTGCTTCCACATCATGAGTGCTGGGATTCCAAGTGTACCCCACTGCTCCTGATTTACAATTCTGGTGATTGAACTCAAGGGTTTGCTCATACTGAGTGAATATTCTCCTAATTGAGTTATTGTAGAGGAATTCTAATCATGGATGCTCTGGCAAGGAATTGAATTCAAAGACCTTCTAGGTCTATGTGGTCTGGCTGGAATGCAGGAATGCCACATAGCTTTAATCCTATGGCTAGAATACAGACATGCCTTTAGTGCACATCTTTAATCCCAAACAATGATGTTTAATTGAGGAGCAGACAAAGGGATGAATCAAAGATTTTGACAGATGAATCAAAGATAGAACAAAGTCAACTCTCACAAGACAGACAGGAAAGGGAGGCTGTTTAAGAGCAGCCCAGAGTGAGTCAGTGGGGGGTGGGGATGGGGAGAGTAGTTCAGTGAATGCAGTTCAGTTTGAGGTTTGGCAATGCAGTGGACAGTTGTGTTGAGTTCAGTGTAGTTTGGTGTAGTTCAGTTGAATGCAATTGAGTTCAATTGAGTTTGTGCAGTTCTATTCAGTTAGTGTGGTCACTGCATGCTGAGCACAGTGTGGCCCTAGTGGGGATAGAGTGACATGGTTACTGTCCCTTGGACAGGGCCCCAGTGTGAGCCTCCTGCTGTGGGAATAAGGCTTGTCTGTATTATAATGATGTACATCTTTTACATTCTTTAAGGGATGTCCTCCCTGTTATCGTTAATGACTCCATGATAATTAGAAACATCAGTAGTCTCAGAGTGAGATTTTTCAGGACAGCCCTTTAAGGCTGTGGAAAAGAACTCTAAAAACATGAGTTCAAAAATATATAATTTTTCAACTATACAAAAATATAAGGATAAATTTGGTAAATTATAGGGGGCTTCATGAATCTAAAGGAACAGAGGTAGCTATACTATGAGCCAGCTTGTCAGAATGATACAAAGGCAAATAGATTACTGAGTTCAGGGTCAGCCTAGGACAGAACAAGGTGAGGTCTAGGCATGATAGAAATGGTAATTTCAGGACAGGGTCCCACCTAGCTATCTTATCAATGTCTGTGCTTAACAAAGCCAGACAGATCTCTGAATTATTTTCCAATGTTAAGAAAAGTTGTATGCTTTCTGTCACCTAAGAATCAAAGGACTGGGGTCAAGGGATATTCATAGGATAACCAAAAGGAAAACCTAGAGTAAATGAGTGGATTGATATGTAAAATAAAAGATTGAGATGAGCTATCCAGAGACATGTTTTTAGGGTAAAAAGATAGTACTGCTGGGAGAATTCACATACACCACACACACACACACGCACACACACACACACACACACACACACACACACACACACGAGGCAGAGAGAGAGAGAGAAAGAGAGAGAGAGAGAGGGAGGGAGGGAGGGAGAGAGAGAGAGAGAGAGGGAGGAGAGGGAGAGAGAGGGCGGGAGAGGGAGAGAGAGAACATGCAGGACATGGACAGAGAAATCTCTTGGAATAGCAAGCAAGCAGAATATAGACAGAGAAACTCCAGAGAGAAAGCAGGGCTTGGAGAGAAGCAGACTGGATAAGCTGTATCAAGCAGAACATAGGTCTTCACCTTGTACCCATGATTTGACTTTGAGTCATTCTTTTTGCTGCTCTCAGACACCCCTTCTCTCAGAATCTCTCTGCAAACCAAGGCTGATCCTTGGCAAGTGCAGTTCAGTCTGTGGAATTCAGAGGCGCTTATTATTATTTTTTTTTTAAAGCAGAGCAAGTCAGTGAGAAGCAGAGAGAAGCCAGATTGAATCAGTCAGCTTGGAGAAGATTTTTGAGGCAGAACAGACAAGTTGAACTAGCCTGCCAGAGTTCAGACAGAACTAGAAAGGGTGAACTTATGCAGCAGGGAATCTCTAAGACAACAATTGCACCTGGCAGATAAAAATTACTATTACATATCGTGCTCTATCACTCTCTATCTTTGAGACAGTGTGCCTCACTGAATTGAAAGCTTGCTATTTCAGCTAGGCCTGCTGCATAGGTTGCTTCTAGGATTTGTTTTTCTCTGTCTTTAGCTCTGGGGTTACAGCCAAGGGTACACACTTGGCTTTATGTGGCTACTGGGGATTTGAACTCAGGTTTTCATATTATATATTGCATGTGCTCTTACCCACTGAGCCATCATCTTCCTGGCCCCTTCTTTTGAGACAGGAGGATTTTCCTATGTAGCCAAGGCTTCAACTAACAATCCAGCCTCAGCCTCCCTAAAGCTGGGATTACAGCTATAGGTATCTGTGTCTTACTTCCTTATATTCTTTATTGAGAGATTCAGGGCTCCCTTGAAGGCAGCTGGCTATAAACCATGGAGTAGAAAGAAATATAGTCCAACAAGGCCATCCTCTGCTACATATGCAGCTGGAGCCGTGGGTCTCTCCATGTGTATTCTTTAGTTGGTAGTTTAGTCCCTGGGAGCTCTTGGGGGTACTGGTTGGTTCATATTGTTCCTCCTATGGGGCTACAAGTTCCTTCAGCTTCTTTGGTCCTTTCTCTAGCTCCTCCATTGGGGACCCTGTGCTCAGTTTAATGGTTGGCTGAGAGCACCCCCCTCTGATCAGGGGAAGGGGGGAATGGGATAGGGTGTTTTCAGAGGGGAAACCAAGAAAGGGGATAACACTTGAATTGTAAATAAAAATATTTAATAATAAAAACAAGAAAGAAATATAGTAAGAGTGGATCATTTTTGGTTTTGATTTTGTTATTAAAAAATGTACTCAGAAAATCAATCATTTTCATTATACAACTTCCTGGTTTCCAACCCCCTTAATGAAAGGTGGCCACCAGACATTTGGGTTTCAGGCACTCAGTGTGGCTGGTGCACGCGGCAGTTCTAGGAGTCCCAGCAGAGTCCTATAGACCTCCCTCTTTCAACAGGCTGTGCTCAGTGCTTTCAGGTGATACAATGTGTTCTGATTGGCAGGAATCATTGTTCCCGTGTCCAACTTGCCTTCTAAAATAACTGCAAACTCTGGCCCCGATTTTCTTTTAAAAAACTACACCAGACGGCCATAAATTTTCAGTGATAGTATAGAAACTAAACATGGAGTCTCAAGAGGTAACACAGTGGTTCAGAACACTGTCTGCTCTTCCTGAGGACACAGGTTCAATTCCCAGTACCCACGTGAAGGATCACAACTCTCTATAACTCCAGTTCCAGAAAATTCAAAACCTTCTTCTGGACTCCTCAGGTAATGCACACATGTGGTACACAGGCATACAAAACCCATGCTCTATAAAATATTAAATAAATTCACTTAAAAAATCAAACCTAAAAATGATCCACTCTTACCATATGGGAAATAATAGTTCATGCTAGGGAATGCTTGATAGTATTGATTATGAGAAAAAAAAGGTTAGGAAACAATTGATGGAAAATGCCATAAAAGCCATCTTTTGGGGACTGGAGAGACAGCTTCACTAACCACTCATTCAGTATCCAGCATTCACATTAAGTAGCTCACCCTGGCCTATTGCTCCAATTCTGGGGAGCTATCGCCCTCTCTTGGTCTCTTTGGGTACTGCATGCTCATGTTGTACATGTGTATAAGCAAGCATACACATAAAATCTTTAAACATGTTTTTAATGAAAAAATTACTAATTTAGATTTCATTAGTGGTCTTATACCTTTGGAACTCTGTTACAGATAGGGGAAAGAATCACTAACGATTAGAAAAAATGTATATGCTAGCAATAGACATGTCTCTGTTCGGAGTGTATTTTGGGGACATGTGAGTAAAGCTAGAACTATTCTGATATTTGCATGTCCAATTAAGAAGACCATGAATTTTAATTTTTTCTAGGGATGGCAGCTGCATTTTTCTACTCTCTCCCAGACTTAGCTCCTCTTAGCTTGTTCTTGCCTAGCAGAGTCCCTAGAAATTAATGCCATCTCTATTGCTATTATGATGGATATAGTTTGGGATATCTTCTCAGTTGACACTTTATGTCCTGTGAATTGGAAAATGGATATATACGTTGTTTTTTGTTGTTTTGTTTGCTTTTATTTTTGTTTTTGTTGTTGTTGAGATCCTCCTTTCCCTTTATGACTTTTCCAAGTGCTTTAGGCAGAGAACTCCCAGCTTTTTAAGACATTCATGCAGCCTAAGAGAAATAGGGTTGCTGTGACTGGGAACTTGGCTTTGGAACACCACTGCAGTCAGAATAGGACAGTGCGTGCATACGTATGTGTGTGTGTGTGTGTGTGTGTGTGTAGGTATCAGTGTTTGCATGAGTGACCAGATATGCCATTGGGAGCCACAAAATGTCCCTCAAATACACATTCCCATCTCAGCACCTCAAAATATGACTCTGGGTGGAGACAGCATATCTATTTGTTTTGTATGCAGTGTGTTTATGTTTGTTGTGTGTGCTTGGTGTCGAGAGGTTAACACTGGGTGTCTTCCTCTATCATTCTCCATTCCTTCCTTCCTTCCTTCTTTCTTTTCTCTCTTTTCTCTCTTTTCTTTCTTTTCTTTCTTTTCTTTCTTTTCTTTCTTTTCTTTCTTTTCTTTCTTTTCTTTCTTTTCTTTCTTTTCTTTCTTTTCTTTCTTTTCTTTCTTTTCTTTCCTTCCTTCCTTCCTTCCTTCCTTCCTTCCTTCCTTCCTTCCTTCCTTCCTTCCTTCCTTCCTTCCTTTCTTTCTTTCTTTCTTTCTTTCTTTCTTTCTTTCTTTCTTTCTTTCTTTCTTTCTTTCTTTCTTTCTTTCTTTCTTTCTTTCTTTCTTTCTTTCTTTCTTTCTTTCTGAGATTGGGTCTCGGAACCTGGAGATTGTTGATTTGCTAGACTGGCTGGGCAGTGTGCTCCACGGATTGGCTGTGTCAGTGTTTGCAGGGGTTCTGACTCTCTGAGCTGAGGAGGTTCCTTCGAGCACTCTACCCACAGATCCATCTCCCCAGTCATGGCAGTATCCTTAAAGAACTCTTAAAGAAGTAACTAAGTTATAGGATGGCAAGGTAGCCTAGCGGGTAAAAGCAGCGGCCCGCAAGCCTGATGACCTGAGATTGAGTCTCGGGATCCACACACTGGAAGGAGAGAGATGACTCCTGCACATTGTCCCCTGACCGCCACATGTGTTCTGTGGCTCATACCCCTCCCCTACATACATGTACAGTAAACAAATAAATGTAAAAACCTTTTTTTAAAAAGTGACTATGTTAATATAGGATCATTAGAAGTCCCCAATCCTCCAATGAATGCAGACACTCAAAGGGAGGACCACGAGAAGACAAGGAGATTGACAGCCGTCTGGAGGCTTTTAGGGAAACCTGCTGTCTGGCATCTGGACTTGGGACTTCTAACATCCAAGATTGCGAGGACATACCTTTCTGCTGATTTAGCCATGCAGTCTGTAGCAGCATTGTCAAGCTAAAACATACAGCCTCCCCCCTCAAAACGAGCCCCATATGTTCAGACACAGGTCAGAAATTGCCTTGTTTGTATAACACTTTCGCCCAGGGAAGGGTCAAATGGCCTCTCAACTCTCATGTTGATGAGTACTCCTCAGGTACTGCACACGTGTGGGGCACAGGCACACAAAACATCCACATTCATAAAATATTAAATAAGTAGACTTAAAAAAAAAACCCTCAAAATGATCCACTCTTGTCATTGTCGTGTCTTTCATGTGACTTTTAGAAGAAACATCCTCAATAAGTATCTTGATAAATCACAGCCGGGCAGGGTGGCATATGCTTTTACTTGGGAGGCAGAACTAGCCGGATCTCTCTGAGGTCAGCCTGATTTATGTAGAGAGTTTCTAGACAGCCAGGGCTATGTAGCAAAACCTCATTCAGTAAATAAATAAGAAAAGAAAGAAAGAAAGAAAGAAAGAAAGAAAGAAATGAAGGAAGGAAACAGTATCCAAGTGCAGTTTATTTTTATCGGAGACCACCCATCCCCTGTGGAGACAGATCTTGTCCCTTTCTGAAGACCACCCATCCCCCGTGGAGACAGATCTTGTCCCTTTCTGAAGCAGGCATGTGATAGAGTCAAAGTTGAGAAATATTTCGTGGCATGAAGGAGCTTTGGTTTGGTTGTCAACCTAAACTCTCACCTCAGTAGTAAATTGGAATTGGTTGTGAATGATTACAAATAAAAGTTTGTCGTTGCTGAAGCCTCGTGCCCTGCAACAAAGCCAAGGAAGAGCAGGCATTGCCCTTCTGCGTGGTGTTAGCATGTTCTAGCAAGTGGTTTTCGCGGTTGGGCTCCTGAATGCTTCTGTGCGCCTTGTTAAGTTTATTGCTTTTCTGGCCTCTGTAGGAGAAAACCCACTTTCAAAGGAGAAGCTCTGGGCAGTACAATGACTGAGCTCCGGCACATACATTCTTTTATCTCTTTTCCTCTGCTCTGAATTCAATGAATTTGTCAGATTATATAAAATATTATTCTAATTCCTCTTGTCCAGTCTCTTGTTTAAATCAATTCCATTCATATTTTTATTTCAAAAAATCTATGTATTTTTGAATGTCTATCAAACTTTTAATGAAATACGGAGTTGTTTTTTGTTTTTGTTTTTTAGTTTGGGTTTTTTGTTTTTTTTTGATTATGGGTTTCATGTTACAAAGAACGTGGGAATTGCACAATACTGGTAATTTTAACAAAGAATGTGGGAATTGCACAATACTGGTAATTTTATCTAGATCTCAAGCTTGGGTTGGAGTCCTTTTATTTTTCGTCGATGTCTATCCGTTTTGGAACAAAAAAAGATATTTCAAAATGTAATGCAGAATAAGAACTATAGAGGAAAACAGCATGTGTGTTTACAGGTGAGGGCGTCCCACAGAGCTGTTAGGATGGGTAAGAATTCTGCCTGTGAATCACCTGGCAGGCATGGTGAGAAAAAAAAAAAAACCAACATATTTGTTTGTCTGTAGAGAGAATATTGTAAAGTGAGGGGGGCGGGGAGAAACTCCTGTATGACCTTGGGCAAATTAGGTTAATTATACATCCTCAGTTTCCTCACAAACCTAACTGGAGCGATAGAAGTAAACTCTTCAAAGCCGCCTTCTGAAGATTAAATGCAACACACTGTTATTGACGATGCTGACGATGTCGGAATGAGGGAAACATTGCTTAAACGTTTCCAAGTAACGAAGCCTGTGCGGAGGAAACCCCTTAAGAAATAGAATTTTAGCCGGAACCTAATTTTAAAAGAGAGCCAACCCTTAACAGCTAAGCTTCTTCTGTGATTAGCACCGAACCTCACAACCACTTAAGGTATGGAGAATGAGCCCGACTGTAGAGCTAGTTCTCAGCCTTAAATGAGACCTCTGTATCATACCCTTCTTCCCGAGGCTCGGGGAGCATTGCGCAAGAGGGGGTGGAAAGACGTAGACCCAGAGGCGGCAGGTGAGTAGAGGAACTGTTTTCTGGGCTCAGCAGGGCAGTTACACATTCGAATTCACAGCAGTTGTGACAGCGTGTGCAAGATCTGTGAGCTCAAGCCAGACAAGAAACGCAGTATGGCGAGGGGAAGTGGGCACGAAGTACCCCCACACCTGGTTGAGGAGTTTTGGGCAGTTGATAGTTACTAGGAGAGGGAGAGCCTATTTTCTTTAAAGGTGTAGGCAAATTCCAGTGGGAGATCACATACCCAAGAATATAAGAGCAGCATAAAGCTTTCTTGATGGGCTATCATACCAGTTCTCAATCTGTGGGTCGCGACCTCTCTGGTAGCCTGACCCTTGTGGGTCACCTAAGACCATCAGGAAACATAGATACATCACAATACATAACAGTATTGCACATTACAATTGTACAAAATACATTTCAATTACAGTTATGAAGTATCAATGAAAATAACTTTATGATAGGAGGTCACCACAATATGAGGAACTGTATTAAAAGATGCAGCATTAGGAAGTTTGATAACTTCTAGGTTTATGGATAAAAAAGAACACACATTCATGTGGGTAGGGAGGGGGCATGGATGTGGGAGGAGTAATTAGTTATGATCAAAATACATGATACAGAATTCTAGGCTGATAAAATGAGAACACGAAATAAAAACAACAACAACAAACCCTAGTTCTCACTGGAGTGTTGACTTACCAATAGGAGAGTGAGAGGCGAAATAAAAATGTTCTCTGGTGACTTCTCGATTGCAAACACATTTGTGGGATTCATGCAATGTCTTCTTGACTTATCCCCCAATAAGCACAGAGGACAGAATGCCGAGCTCAGGGAAAGCAATTTTGTAGGAGGCCAAGATAATATGTTCCGATCTTGCAATGTTCTGATGATCCGGGCTTTAGCTCTAGATTATAAAGAAATAGATGGGCTCATTTCCTTCAAATAACCCTTCATAAATATCAGTTCTCTTATCTGGGCATTTTATAAGTTGTGCACTGGGAGCATGGAGTTATAGGCTCTGCAAGGGCTTTGTATGAAGAGACAGTATCCCGCCCATAAAGCCGGGAGAAGCCACATCTGTTGGGCAGCGCACACACGCCTGCTTTCATATCCCAGTCACACAAATGGACGGCTGTGAGTTGCCAAGCCTGGAAGAATTGTTCCACGTCTTTATATACTTGTGGCTCCACCTGAGCATGATTGTAGCGGTGCTTTGAGAATGGAGGAGACCTTGCATACTGGCATAAACACAAGAGTGACTGTACAACCAGAGGGGTGATAGAGTGGTGACCAGACAGAGCCTCAGTCTTCTCATCCGCAAGTGGGTGTGGTTACAGTGCCTTTTCTTTTTTCTTTGTAAGTACAGTATTTTGAATTTATTTTTTGGGGGATTTCGTATGATGTATTTTGATCGAAAGTCACCCCTTCGACTCTTCCCAGACTTCCCCACCCCTCTGCAGCACCTTTCTTACAAAATGGTTTCAAGAACTAAATGTAAGTACAACGAGCAGTATTTAGTAAGAGTTTATTTTTATTTTCTAATTCAGCATTTATTCTTGTGTGTATGTGTGTGTGTCTTTCCATGGGCCTGGGTGTGCAGCTCAGACTGCCAGTCTTACATGGCTGGCACCTCTACCCGTCTGAGCTAGCTCACTGGTCTTATTAAGAGGTTACTAAAGATCGCCTTAGTGTGCTATTAAATGCTGTGCGCAATACATTTAGATTCAGTTCAAACATGGAAAGGAATGTAATATTCATGGGAAGAGGCATGGCAGTTTGGCTGTGAAGTCCATCACCACCACCGCCTCTCCGGGGGACTCAGGTTTTGAACACTTAGGGCTCAGCTAATATTGCTGTTCCGGAAGTTGTGGAAATTTTAGGAGGCGGAGTTGCTGGAGGGGGTGGGTCCTGGGAGCCTCCACTTCCGGTTCTCTCTGTTCTTCTTGAGGGTGGAAACCATGGGACTAGGCACCTCACTCTCTGGCCTCCACGCCTTTGTTGCCATAATAGACTGATTTTTTTTTTTTTTTGAGCTGTAAGCCAAAATAAATCCGTCCTCCCTGAAGTTGCTTCTTGATAAGTATTTGGTTGCAGAAATGAGAAAAGTACCTAAAATATGTTTTAGGAAAAAATAAATACTGTTTTCCTAAACAATATTCAAGTTGCTCACATAAACTTAGAAATAGGAATGGTTCTTGTGATGGTGTGAGATCAGAAAACAAATATAAGCAAAAATATAAAATCAAAGCATTGCATTCTCATGGTATGAAGAGTACCACAGTAATACCAGAATATACTCACTTATACTTTTTCTACAAATGTGTGCTGTATTTCTAATCATACAAGATCACACGATGTATAATATTTCATATGATGCATATTTTCTACTTGGCTATCTTTGGGATTTACAGATCAATGTTTTTATCTCCTACCTGAACACAATGGAGATCTCCCAAATGTCCTAATTATATTTTTTATAGCTGGTTTGTATAAATCAATATCAGGACAGCACCACATCGGGGGCTGTGCTTGGGTAGTTTTGTTGGTATTTTGATTGACTCATTTTTGGCTTAATTCACGTGCAGAAAATTCAAAGATCATAAGTGTACCGTTGAATGAGTTTGGACACATGTATACACCTAGAAAGGCAACATGCAAATGAAGAGAAAGAAAATTTCATCTCCATAGTTCTCACGTGCTTCATTTCAGCCTGCAACACCCCAGAGGCAACCACTCTTATTCTCTTGCTGTAAATCAGTTCTGACTGATTTTGAACTGCATGTAAATGGATTGATTCAATATTTACTCCATTTAGCCTGACTTCTTGTACTAAACACAGTGTTTAAAAAAATACAGCATGTGTGTAGATTGGCAGTCTGTTTTTTGAAGATTGATACATTGAAATATATTGAATTAATATAGCAAGGTTTGTTCATCGATTATACTTGAAAATTTTAATACTTATTTATTATTTATTTATTTTGGGTGTGCATATGTGGTGTTTTGAATAAGATGTCCCCCAGAGGCTCATATCTTTGAATACTTAGTCACTGAGCAGTGGCATTATTTGAGAATGTTTAGTGGGTGTGGCCTTGTTGGAGTGGGTGTGGCCTTGTTGGAGTGGGTGTGGCCTTGCTGGAGTGGGTGTGGCCTTGCTCGAGGAAGTATGTCCACTAGAGATGAGCTTTGAGGTTTCCAAAATCCATGTCAGGCCCAGTCTGTCATGGCTTGCTCTCTGTCTGCCAATCAAGTTGTAGCTCTTGGCAAATAATCCAGCACTATGCGTGCTGCCGCGCTGCCAGCTTCCAGCCATGCTCAGAATGGACTAAACCTCTGAAGCTGTAAGCAAGCCCCCAGTTAAATGCTTTCTTGTGTAGCCGTTGCCTTGGTCATGGTGTCTCTTCACATAGACAAAACAGTGACTAAGACAGACATGTGTGTGCACATGTGTGACAGTCGGAAGACAGCTCGCAGGAGTCAACCTCTCCTTCCATCATGTCTGTTCTGGAGATGGAACTGGGGTAGTCAGGTGTGCATGGCAAGTACTCACGGGTCATTTTGGTGACACTGGTGGTTCACTAATTTTCCGGGTTAGGGTGGTTTCAGCAATGGTCTGTAAGAGTTCTGACCTTCCTCTCTTGGTGGAGGATATCTATGTCTCCATTCTCGAGTTCAAATTCAGATACTTCTTAGCAATAAAAGCTGGAAACATCTACCTTCTGTCTCATGGAACACTTGTTTTGGGACATAGCCACTATATTGTGAGAGAGCCCACCCATGCTTTACCACGAGGAAGCCCAAACGGAGAAGTCCTTGTGAAAAGTCCCCCAATATTCAGTTAATTAAGTAATTAAATTACTTAAATAAAGTTATAAATAAATAAAAATATTAACATTTACTTATTTATATTTATGTGTGTATATATGTGTGTATATATAGGTGTTACCCATGTCTCGGTGCCTGCGTGGAGGTCAGAGGATAGCTTGAAAGAGTCAGTTCTCTCTTTCTACTGAGTGGGTCCTGGGGTTTGAACTCAGGTCATCAGGCTTGGCAGCAAGTATCTTTACCTGCTGAGCCCTTTTGGTAGCCCCTAACACACCTGTCCTCCCAACCCATCTTTTTCTTTAAAAATGTTGATGAGTTTATAGGAGCTATTTGAAAAATTTGTCAACAAATTCAGGATCGCCTTTGGGTTGCAGATCAATATGCTTATCACATCAATATGGTTACCTATTTTTGTTGCATGCCACTCATGGAGTTTCAAAGAGCAATGGAGAGTAAACTGGGCTATTTTTCTTTCTCTAACCATTTTTTTTTCTCAGAGACCGAGAGATTGCTTTTTAGTCAGATGGCTAGTGGGATTGGGGTAGCATGTGATACATTCTCTTCGATTCTTTTTATTTTTTTATTTTTTATTTATTAGATATAAGTATACTGTAGCTATCTTCAGACACCAGAAGAGGGCATCAGATCTCTTTACGGGTGGTTGTGAGCCACCATGTGGGTGCTGGGATTTGAACTCATGACCTTGGGAAGAGCAGTCAGTGCTCTTACCCGCTGAGCCATTGTTGGGTCAGGGCTGGGCTGCAGCTCTGCCTCCTTGGATGCTGTGTCTGACTTGATTTAGGAACTCTCAGTTTGTCCCCCAGCTTAGCTCTCAGCTTTCCTTGCTGCTGCTGCTGCTGCTGCTGCTGCTACTGCGATGGAAGGAGGAATCAAGCTCCGGTCAGTACTGAATCCTTTGTACTCAGAAGGATTTGATTTGTAGTGGAGTTGTTGCGACTCCCAAATTCGACTCTAGCAGAACCCTGAGAACTGACCTCGTGGAATGGCTAAAACTCCCTCTGCCTTCCAACCCCATGTCCATTGGTATTTCAGGAAAAAAAAAATCCAGAAGTAGCAATATGTTAAATATAATTTTTTTGCTATTTCATTTATTTATTAAACATTTTATTTATTATGTATGTATGTGTATGCACTCAGGCATGCATGCGTACGTGTGTGTGTGTGTGTGTGTGTGTGTATTTATAGATATGGGCATGTGCACACCACAGTGTATTACTGGAGGTCAGAGGGAAACTTACAAGACTTGGCTCCCTCTTGGGGTTGAAACTTAGGTTATTAGGCTTGTAGGCAGCTGCCTTTCCCTGATAAACCGTCTCACTAGCCCAGATTCTTCTTTTGCACTGTTGTCAAGGCCTGACTGGTCTTTCTTCAGGCCCCCTTCTTCCACAGATGACAAGTATCCTCTCCTGCCCAAGTGTAGTCAGCCTTGGTATCTGGTCTGAGGTATGGACATAGGTGGCTCTAGCTCCTTGCTGAGCTCTGTCTGGAATTTAGCTCATGCTTCACATCTGCTGCTGTGTTATAGCTGTGTCAGACAGCGGCTTTGTTCTTACAGAGAGACATGATGGCCCTTTGTATCACTCTCCATCCTCCCCGGAAACAGAGCTCCCTTAATAATTTGAAAGCATTTATTATTTTCCAATTAGGGACTTTGGCAGAGATCGGTTGGGTGATTTATAAGGGTAGGATTATAAAATTCCTTTAAATATTAAGCAGAGAGCAGAAGGATATTGGATATGCAGCTGGCATTTCTGAATCTCCAAAGCCCCCCCCCTTATGAGTTTTATGACTTTCTGCATTTTTATTTTTACAAGAGAGAGTGGTGGACAGCGAGCTCTCAATACAGGCACACAAAGGACACAGCCCCTGCTAAGTCAGTAGGTAAAGGATTTAACTGTGTGGGGGATGGCTATACCCAGCTGTGGACTCTGCAGCATTACTGCTTTGGGAGGGGATAGTGCCTTGTCCTTTAGTGCCTGGGATGACACTTTCCTACCAATGACAGCTGGTGTCCATGGAGCCTGGGTATGGAGAGGACATTCTAGGCACCTTCTTCGTGAGGCTCCACCTGATGTTTTCATGCCCCCATGGCCACACAGAGAGGTGTCGCTCATTCTTTCTGTACTCTATGCTTTCCAGCAGATAGCTCAAACCTTGAACGAACCTTACCTTGTCCTGGGGATGGTATGTCCATCTTCTACTGTGTTGGGTACACTTTGATTCTAGCGCCTTTCAAAGAACATTCACTGAGGACTAAGAAACCAATACTGGGATTCGATTATTCCACAAACAAATGGGCGGGAGGCTTCTGAAAGTCTGTCTTAGCCTGGATGTAAGACATTTAAACCCAGCCTGTAATTATAGATATTAAGATCCCCATTTTACATCAGTTATACCTCATAAGCTATAGAACAAATTCAAAGTCACGTTTCTCACTAATACGCTGAAGTTAATAATAACTAATAAGTTTGAGATATAAAGAGACTTCATAGGACTTTTGGATTCAGGCTAGGTGCAGAGATTATATTAGCCATTGGCAAACATTTCATAAAAAGCTTTTAGGTAGTTATATTAATAGATATACCTATTTCAGGTTCTTGGGTATTATTTATTTATTTCTTAGGTTAAAGTTACTTGTTATCTGACTTATAAAAACATAAAAGTGTACATTTATAAAAACATAAAAATTGTATGAGAGTGTATAATTAAGATTTTTTTAAATTTAAATTTTATCTTAAATATATTTGTTTTTTGCCTGTACACATAACTGTGTACCACATGTATGCAGTGCCTGTGGAAGCCAGAAGAAGGTATCAGGTTACTGTAGAACTAGAGTTAGAAATGGTTGTGAACTGCCATGTGGGTCCTGAACTTGGGTCCTCTGAAGAACAGCCAGTGCTCCTAACCACTGAGACATCTCTTCAGGACCATATTGCTTTTTGATGCCTTGCCTTCCATCTTAGTCATTGTTCTATTGTGGTGAAGAGGCACCATGACCAAGGCAAGTGTTACAAAAGAAAATATTTAATTGGGGGCTTGCTTACAGTTTCATAGGTTTAGTTCACTCTCATCATTAGAGGAAGCATGGTGGCACACAGGTTGACATGATGCTGGAACAGAATCCACAAGCAGCACAGGAAGAGAGAGAGAGATAGATAGAGATAGAGATAGAGATAGAGATAGAGATAGAGATAGAGATAGAGATAGAGATAGAGATAGAGATAGAGATAGATAGATAGATAGATAGAGAGAGAGAGAGAGAGAGAGAGATTGATTGAAACCTTAAAGTCCCTCCCCCTATAACACAGTTCCTCCAACAAGGCCACACCTCCTAATCCTTATAATCCTTTCAAACAGTTCCACTCCCTGATGACCCAGCATTCAAATCTATGAGCCTATGGGGGCTATTCTTATTCAACCACCACATTCCACTCCCTGACCCCAATAGGCTTATAAGCCGAATTATAATGCAAAATGCATTTAGTCCAACTTCAAAAGTCTTCATAGTCTTTCAGTCTCAAGACTGCTTAAAAGTCCAGAGTCCAAAGGCGCGTTTGAGACTCAATACAATCTCTTAACTGTTACCCCTGTAAAATTGAAATCAAAAATAGGTACTTCCAGCATACAATGGCACAGAATATACTATGCCATTCCAAAAGGGAGTAAAGGCTACATTTCCACATCTGATGCCAAAGGGCCATTCATATCTCCAGCTCCTTTCAGTTTTGCTGACTGTACCACACTTATCTCTCTCTTGGGCTGTTCCAACACTATGGGAAGCAATCCTTGGCAGGTATTCCTTGGGGTCTTCAACACAATCCAGGCTTCACCTCCACAGCTTCACTAAATGGCTTCTCTGGGCCTCCATGCAAGAACACCCCTGACACATGTGGGGCCTCAGCTTTCTTTACCTTCCTCACCCATAGAGAGAGATTCCACAGCTCTGGTCTTGTATCCCTGACTCTAAAGCCAAACCAGGTGGCCAAAGCTACGAATTTCTGCAGTTTGATGGGGCTGGAACTTGGCCTCCTCCTTCAGTTATGTTTATATCAGCTTTCTTTGTTGTTGGTTTCCTTCACTGTCTGAGCTTTTTGTTAATTCATTTTCACAAGTTGGAAGCTTAGCTGGGTGGGGTCTTTCCCTGAGGTCCGCACTCTCTATTCCATTTAGCATCAGGCTTTTCTTTAAACTTTTTTTTTTTTTTTTTAATCACTGACTTAGCTCTGTTATATTCTTGGTGCTCTTCCTTGCCTCAAACTGTACATTTTGTATTTCTCTTTGTCCAGCTTGCTCCTTTTCATTATAGATCTGCATAAGACTGATTATTAATGACTCCACAACAGAGTCAGTTCTAGGCTGTCTTGAAATCTCCCCTTGCCAACACATAATTTAGCTATAAGCAGGAAGCAGCCACATTCTTTGCCAAAATATCACAAGAATGGTCTTCAGGCCACTAATGAATATTCTTCCCCACTGAAACTTCTTGAGCTGGGTCTCCATGGTTCAAACCACCCTTGGCATTGTCTTTTATGCTCTTACTGGTATGGTCCATTAAATCTTGTTGAAGTGTTTAACTGTTTTCCTAATCCAAAGTCCCAAAGGCCACATTCTGCCAACAAACAGCATGGGCAGGTTTATCACAGTAATAATGGCCTCCCTGCTACCAACTTTTGCCTAGACTTGGCCTGACATTTGCTTTTGAAACCTCAAAGCTCACTGTCAGTGACATAGTTCCTTCAACAAGGCCATGCCTCCCTCCTCCAGTAAGGCTCACACCTCCTAATCCTTGTAATCCTTTCGAACAGTTCCACTTTCTGGTTACTAAGAATTCAAATATATGAGCCTATGGGGGGGTCATTGTTATTCAAACCACCATGAGGTGTATCATATGAGGTGTAATTATGATTTGGTTAAATATATAATGTATGTGTGAATGTCTGTGGGATACTTATATCACTTTAGGCCTGGTTATTGTTTTCATTTGGAAATTAAGCTTGACATAGGACATATGATTGTGTGTCAAGTTGACAAGGGATGAACTTGTGATAACTACTCTTGGCTGTCAACTTGACTATATCTGGAATTAACTAAAACCCAAGTGGCTGGGCATATCTACGCGGGATATTTGTCTTCATTAAATCATTTGATTTGGGGGAGACCCACTTTTAATCTGTGACTTTTGAGGCAGAAACATATACCTTTAATCCAGATATTTTGGGATGGGAAGATCTACCTTTAGTCTGAACCACACCTTCTGCTAGCGGCCTATATAGAGGACAGAAGAAGGAAGCTTGCTCTTTGCCTGCTTGCTGTCCCTCTCTTGCTGGCAGGTCCACTCCTTCACTGGCAATAGCACCTACTGCTTTGGGATTCTAGCATATACTGAAGACCAGCTGAGACATCAGTCCTCAGGGACTGAACGACTACTGGATTCCTGGACTGTCTGCTTATAGATAGCCACCATTGTTGGACTAGTGGAACCACAGCCTGTAAGCCATTCTAATACCCCTGCCTTCCCCCCACACGCTCATTCTGTAACTATTCCTGTAGAGTATGCTGAGCAACAAAGATTTCATAATAGCAATGTGTGTGGCTATGGGTTAAATCCAGAGCCTTCTGGATGCTAAGGAATGTTCTACCATTAAATCACATTCTGGTCCTACGTCAACTTTTCGCATGCCGTATGGGTGTGGTACAAGGCAGTCCTTGCCTCTCTGTGTCTGGTCCTCTTCACTTAGCATAACGATCTCCTCTTCCACCCCTGCTGCCACAAATGACAAAATTTGATGCTCAATACTTGAAATTCATTAATTAGAGAGAGTGTGTGTATATACGAGTACATACATGTGTGTGTGTGCATGTAGAGGCCAGAGGCTGATACTAGGTGTCTTCCTCTCTCACTCTCTGCTTAACATTTGAAACTTGGTTTCCCACCAATTTGGCTAGGCCAGTAAGCTGGTGGGCTTCAGGGACGAGCTCATCTTCATCTCTCAGTGCAGGGTTATAGATGTGTGTTGCCTCATAAGCTTTTTCACAGGTTCTGGGGATCCAAACTCATATCGTCATGCTTATTCTGCACACACCTTATTGAAGAGGCATCTCCTCAACCTCCCCCCCAAGTTTACCTCTTCATTTTTTAAAATTTTCCTTATTTTTTGAAATTAAAATATAATTATATCCTTCCCCCTTCCCTTTTCTCCCTCCAAGCCCTCCCATGTTCCCTTTCCTATCTCTTATCAAATTCATTCTCTCATTTTTTAAAATAATTATTGCTATTACACATACATATGCATACATATATAAATACAATGTGTTCAACTTGTATGCCTATGATTTCAGGGCTGATTGATTGGAACTGGATAACAACTAGGAGCTTTTCCCTGAGTTCTCCTATTCCCCACATTCCTTAATTGTCTGCAATTCTTTGTTTAGGCATGGAGCCTGTGAGATTTCACTCTTTCTTGTTACCATGTTGATTGGTGTTTTTGTTCAGGGAACCACATTGTTGAGCCATCTTGGGTCATTAAAAACTGTCTGAATAGTTCTTGGATTTAAGGGTTAATTCTCCCTTCATAAGATAATACTGAGAAAATATAGTGAGTTGAGGGAAATAAATTTGACTTGGTCCACATGTGGTCAGTATCTTTGTTAGGGTTTCGATTACTGCAATGAAACACCATGACCAAAAGCAAGTTGGGGAGGAAAGTGTATTTGGCTTACACTTCCACACTGTAGTCCATCGTTGAAAGAAGCCAAGACAGGAAGTCAAATAGGTGAGGAAATTGAAGGCAGGAACTGATGCAGAGGCCATGGAGGAGTGCTGCTTACTCTTTTGCTCCTCATGGCTTGTTTATCCTGCTTTCTTATAGAATGTAGGGCCATCAGCCTAGGGATGGCACCACCCACAATGAGCTGGGCTCTCCCCCATCAACCACTAATTAAGAAAATGCCTTACAGGCTTGTCTACAACCCAGTCTTATGGAAACATTTTTCTAATTGAGGTCCCATCATCTCAGATGATTCCCAGCTGTGTCAAGCTGCCATAACTCTATACAGCAAGTCAGTTTTGGAGTTTACTCAATAATCTAAGTGACCAGAAGCTACTAATGGTTTTTATGATAGGAAATTCATATTCTCTAGCTTTTTTCCCTCCAAGACATAAATATTCCTCTTATTTGTCTTGCTTTCATGCCACCTGTATTCTTTCTGCACCTTTCAGTAAAAATCCCGCTTCTGGTACCAAATTATGTCTTAGGTTTTCTTCTGCTGTGATAAAACACCATGACCAAAAGTAACTTGGAGAGGAAAGGGTTTGTTTTGCTTACACTCCTATATCCTAGTCCACCACTGCAGGAAGTCAGGGAAGGAACTCAACCAGGGCAGAAACCTAGGGTACAGAAGCTGATGCAGAGGCCATGGAGGGGTGCCGCTTACTGGCTTGTTTAGCTGGCTTTATTAAAGAACCCAGGACCATCAGCCCGCAGTTTGTATCATCCACAATGCGCTGGATTCTCCTACAGCAATCATCAATCAAGAAAATGAGAGACAGGCTTGACTACAGGTAAGTAACATGGTGGCATTTCCTCAGTTGAGAGTCCTTTATTCCAGATAACTTTAAATTATGTCAAGTTGACAAGAATCTAGCTAGCACAGAGATAAATTACGTATGTTTGAATATACTTAATACAATCCTTAATGTTGACCCCAAAGATTACAAGAATGCACCAATGAGCCTGGCCTTTTATGTGGGTGCTGGGGATTGGACTTAGGTCCTCACGGTTGCACAACAAGCACTTTACTGACTGAACTCTCTCCCCATCCTTATAATTATTTCTTCTTATGATCACTGAAAGATATCTCTTGAAGCATATGAGATTTCTTGCTTAAAAACTCTGTTGTTTGAAGCCTGGTGTGATGGTGCATATCTGAAGTCCTTGCAGGCACTTTGAAGGGGAAAGGACAGAAGTTCAAGATCATGATCAACTTCAGAGGGAATTTGATGCCAGCTAGGGTCATCTAAAGCTCTCTGAACTCCTCTGCCCAAAATCTCCTGTGGAATATAACTTAGATTAAAAAAGTTTATATTATTAAAATGTTATTATTATTTTATGTGTGTGGGTGTTTTGTCTGCATGTATGTCTAAGTATCATATGCTCACCTAGTGGTTATGGAGATAGAAGAGAACATTGGATCCTGGAACTGGAGTTTCAGATGGCTATGAGCCTTCATGTAGGTTCTGGGAATCAAACCCAGGTCCTCTGGAAGAACAGCTGTTATCTGCCAAGTCATGTTTCCAGGTCCTCTATAATTTTTTTAAGTATGTGTTTTTGTCGTATCCGAGTGTGGGTACATGCACATGAGTATAGGTCCCCATGAAGGACAGAGTAAGTTGTGACCCACCCAATTGAAGTGAGTGCTGGGAATACTCAGGTCTTCTGCATGAGTAGTACTCACTCCTAACTGTGGAGCCATCCCTTCACACTCTCTACACTGGAATTTTAATATGACTGAAAAGAAGATGACGACTTTTAGTTCAGGTGTGAATTTTAATTTCATGAGCTATTTAACAGATTCTAAATGGAATTTCTTTGTAGCCAGAATTAAAGACAAAGATTTTTTGTTGTTGTCGTTGTGGTTTCAACTTAACATGGAAACCATTTTGATGAGGGAGAGAAGGTTTTTAAACACCTGGAGCCTCTTGACGTGCTTGCACCAGTTTTGAACTGTTCTGTCAGGCCAAGGTCATTCCTCTGCAGCTATCAAGGCTTGCACGGCTCCTTTTCTTTCTCTGCACCCAGTCTGTTCTCGATTGAGATTTTCCATCACCCCCTCATGCCGCCTCCTCCCCAGTCTTCTCTTTTGAAATTTATTGTGGTTTTGATTTTCTGCCACGGCAAGAGGTTATCTTTTATAGCCACTGATGAGTGCTTTCATGTGGGGAGACTCAGAACCATTCCTGTCAACCCCTGGGTAACAGCAGAGAAGCCCTATTCATTGGGTGTCTTAACGGTGTCAATAGTTCAGGACACCTTGTCATCTGTTTTACAGTGTCTGATGGTGTTTTGAGATAGGTTTGGAATGCTATTGAGGTGAGCATCTGGGCAAGTTTTACAACTGGGCACAGAGAGGAAAAGTGACACCTGTAATTACAAAGGTTGAGTGTGAAGGGAGGATGAAGGGACTATCTCTTGCACTCTTGGGGGACCCTGATAGGAACTCGGAGCTTGAAGCTGTCAGCTGGTGACTCTTAGTGGAGTGGTTTTCAACCCGGGGTCACCCATCTCTCCTATGTAATGATAAATGTCTCCTGGAATACCTGAAAATGTCTTGAGATATTGTTGGTTGTCACAGTTGGAAGGCACATACGACTGGGTATGTATTTGGCACAATATGACAAAGTGTTATGTAGTGTAAAGATTCAAGTGTTATCTTGATGATTAAGGGCACTTTGTGGCAGGACCTGAGGACCTGATTGCAAACTCTGGGGTAAGAGATAGATAGATAGACAGACAGACAGACAGACAGATAGATAGAGATCTTAATCATGTTAATATAAGATCGAGAACTTCCCCAATCAGTTCAGGTCTGTTACTTCCCTCCCTCTCTCCCCTATCTCTGTTGCTCTCTAGGGTGTACATGTGTGGGCATATATTCATGAAAGTGTGTGTAGGTGTGTACACATGTGTACCTGCTTGTGTGTGTAAGACACAACCTCAGGTGTCATTCTTTAAGCACTATCCACATTGCTTTTGCTGATGTCCTTGTTCTGAGACAGGGTGTTTGTATTGTTTCAAACCAGATGGTTTTTGAATTGCTCTAAAAAGAACAAACTTTGGCACTGTTTATTTTTGTTATATTGTTGTTTTTACATATCCAAATGAACTAAGTGTTTTGCTCTTGGTATTTCTCAGGTCTCACATTTCTTAGCAATATCTTTATGTCAGCACTCGATCTAGTGCCTGCTACAAACAGAAGTCCACTTGGTTCTTTGGTTTATTTCTTTGGAAGATAGCATGTCACCTGATGGTAGAGGATGTAAATATTTATTCTCAAAAGTTTTGTGAGAAACTTTTAAATGGTTTATAGGTCTCCTCATTTTCCTCCCCTTTTCTTTCCCCTCCTCTGTGTTTCCTACTCCTCTTCCCTCCCCACATCCTGTAGCCCTGGAACTGACTAGGTAGCCCAGGCTACCTCAAACACACTATCCTCCTGCTTCAGTCTCCCAAAGTTGTAAGATTATTTAAATGCACACCACCAAACCCAGGTTGCCCTTTGTGTTTTAATTATGTTTCATCTACACAGATTGACATCAGTTGATAGTAAGTTTGGTGACCTGTACTTCCTGGTGAATCCTTTCTAATTCTCACCAATATCTATCTGATATCTCTGTGATATACATAATTAGAGAAGAGATTGGTAGCTGATGAGGGACTTTTTCTTTTTGGTTAGCCTATAAGGTACAGTTTAGCACTTTCATGGTGAAAGTCAACCACTAAGATACAATTTAGCACTTTCTACAAATTAGGCAGAAGCAATATGGAACTTATTAACCACCATTTTTTTGAAATTTAAACTTTGCATTATATATGTGTGTGTGTGTGTATAAATGTGTGTGTGTGTGTACACACACGCATGCAATTGCAGTACACTCAGAGGCCAGAAGAGAGCATTGAATGTCTCAGAACTGGAGTTACAGGAAGTTGTGAGCTGTCCCATTTCGGTACTGAAAACCAAATTCAAGTTCTATGAAAAAGCATTATGTTCTCTTAACCTCTGAGCCAGGTCTCTAGCTTCTAACCACTACTTTGGATGAAAGCATCCTGTTTTAGTTTACACATCCATCTATATTAAATTTGCTCAGTGTTTTTTAACTTATAAAGCATTTCACTCTTCATCTCTCTAAAACCACTTTCAGGTAGACCAGTAAATTCATTCCTTCCATTGTGTTGCTTTTACATATGCAAATTTCTCTCTGCACAGCCCCTTCCAGACCATAGGCCTTTCCAAAGCTGGAAGCACATTTTATACTTCTTTGTATCACATCAGTGCCTCTAGCTAAAAAAAAAAAAAAAAAAAAAGAAAAACAGTCAACGTGTTTTTGTTGACTTAGCCATTGTAGAAACTTAATACAGGGAGCTCAGAATCACCCAGACAGCACGCCAGATTTGGTAGGCTCTTTTAGGATTAAGCAAATTCTAAATTTTGAGAACCCAAATCAATCAGTTGCCAATGTGTGTGTTTTAAGATGTGAAATCCAGAGAGCAGTTACAAAGTATCTCTTTCCACACTCGGTTAACATTCGGCTTTATTTTCGTTTCTGAAGCCTGGCCTATTTCTTGCAATATTGAAGGCAAAATGACTGGGAAATTAGATTCCTAGTTACACATATAAAGGAAAACAAGAATTGGTTGTCATATATCTTTTCTACCAATTGCTTCACTGCATTTTTTAAAAATGCATAACAACATACAAATGTATGAGGAGATGGCCAATCTGGAAACAATGAAGGACTGATGCTTTAGGTTTCTATTATACTCCAGTGCTTGAGAACAGATACAATTTTTAGCCACTTAAAACATTTTGCCACAGTTGAGATGCTGCCCAGTCAACATCTATTGTGTAGTAAGAGGACAACAGTCCAAGTTCTGTTTGAGATATTAAACATTTGTCTCCCTCTCAGGGATTTTTGTTAATTATACCTCTTCACCTGATATCTATAAAAAATAAAATGAGAACATTTATATGCTTGTACTTTGAAAATTATAAAGTGAAAGGCATTAGCAATGATGACTCGGGAACTTGGGGGACTGATCAAAATTGCTTTTTGTAGATCATTCCAGAGTCTTTTGATGCGGACTAAGTCACCCCAGCAATCAGTCGTGCAAGCAATCAGGCAAGCATTGCTTTGTTGCCAATGTGTGTGTTTTAATGCTTCAGAAAGTTGAAGAGGGCCCAACTGGGCAGGTCTTCCTTGAAATCTCTTACATGATTGTCATCAGATGTTGGCTGTGGTGGGAGTCATCTGAAACCTGTGGGTAGAGTGTCTTGAGATAGAGCTTACAAACATGACAGAGAATTGCAGATGGCAGTTCGCAAGGCTGCAGGGTAGAGCATCTTGACCCACCTTCTTGGGATGATGGTTTCAGGTTAGTCATTATGACATGAGGGCTGAATACTCTAGACTTCTCAATCCCTTTCTCGATCACTTTCCATCACATTTTTCTTTTCTTACAAATTGTTGCACCAGGGGGTGAAGAGTACCTGGGAGGGGGCTGCTCTCTCAGAGCCAAAGGAGAGGGGGGTGGGGGAGTAACTCTGTGAGGGGTGACTGGGAGGGGCAGCATTTGGGATGTAAATAAATAAATTAATAAATAAAATCAGAACATATTTATTTATTTAATTTTATGTATACAAGTGTTTAGCCTGCATGTATGTAAGTCTATCACAAATGTTTCTTGTGAGTTCAGAAGAGGTTGTCAGATCCCTTGGAACTGGAGTTATAGCAAGTGTCTACTTCTAAAAGGTGGTCACATAGTTACAGTTAGCATGCAGACATGTTTAAAGGCTGTCACTGTCATTAGGAAAATTTATGGTACTTAAAGAGAGGAAGGGTGTGCTTGAAAAATGGGTTGGATCATAGAATAATAAACTCTTGGAGGAATATTTTACTGGCTCAAATCAGATTCTATAATGGCATCATTATTTTGGTGGCTTCGTGATGAAGAGGAATCTCTTCATTTTTACCTAGATATTTTCCTGGCTCTTCATAAAATTTCTGCATGTTCTGTTATTTGAAGAGATAGCCTTACTCTAAAGATTTCCTAAAACTACTTAAAAGGATACACGGTCTGCTTATAGACTTACATTTCATTAATTTATTTGAACTTTAATGGCTTTCCACCTTGAGGAATACTTGAATCAATAGGCAAATATTCCTAACCTTTCAACAGGTTGATAACCTTCTGACTTGATGCTATTAATAGCCTGGGTCCCTTTCCAGAGTCCAATTGTCTCTGACGACAACTAAATATTATCTCAGGTATCCTGGGTGGGGATTTTCCCAACCTGCTTTGTGGCAACCTCCCAGGTACCTCAGCGTCACATCTTCTCTGTCTGGCATGCCTGTAAACTGACTTCCAGGTGTGAATTAATCTACCAGAGAAGGATAATCTTATTTGCATGCATGTGTGCCGTGTCACGTGGAAGAACTGGCAGGGAGGACCACTAGTGGTGCAGTCTCCTACCTCTCTCGCCAAATCTCTCGCTGTGAAGTCCAATGGGCATATTTTGAGTAGGCTGCCTGCCAAAGAGAGCTGTGCTATTGCATTGTTCTCAGGGAAAAATGACATGTGCTCTCTGTAAAAAGCCTCAGAATGTCCAGACAGGGTGAAGGAAGAGGTTGGTCCTTGGAAGAAGGCTATCGATACACGGGCATCCTAGAAGACCCAGGAGAATCCAAGGCTCGTATGAGTCTCTTGGTGATATGTTATCTGTAAAATAATATTTTTGAAGTATTTGTGGTAAATCCACACCTGTCAGTCAGCACCTTTGTTAGAGCCCCTTCCTTTGAGACGGTGCTGAATGGTATTTCTATGTGGTCTCGTATCCACAGCATGCTTACCATGAACTGGCTGGGAGGGTTGCCTTGACATCTGGGAGAACGGAGAGGTTTAAGAATGCAGTTGTAGCCACAGAACAATGCACAGTGTTGATTACCTTATACTGATTACCAAAAGCCATCAAGGCATACTAACCACGGTGAAAAATCAATTCCGGAAGCAGGAAACATTTGCGTGTGAAGACTTTGATTTCAAACCTTTCTCATTCTGGGCTTTGTTACCCAGGGCGAATCATCCTATGTACCTCAGCTGTGGCGTCCTCAACTGTAAATTGGAGATGATATTAAATTATCTGGGAGAAATTATTGTTAACACTCAGGAACTGAGTCTATGTGAAGTACAAAATTCTGCCATGGTCATCAGCAAGTCACATAATCCCAATTCCAAATTGTTTCATTGGTTGGAAATGACCATTATTATCTGATTCAGTAGAAATGTTAATTATTACCCTAGTTGTTTGGATTAAATCAAGTATACTGTTTCACATTTTACGTGCCAAAAGCAATCATTCCGAAAGTCTTTTTTGGTTCCTTATTGGATTAGTCGGGGTTTGGTCAGGAGAACAGAGATTGCGCTAGCAGTCTAAGTGGAATGGGAATTAATACAGGGAATTGGGGGCTTTCAACGGGCCAGAGGAGGAAAATGTCTCTGGTAAATAAACTCTGTTTCTGCCAGCTAGTTCATTTGCATTATGTCTAAAGTTGGTAGTTTGTAGGAGGGCATTCTGAAAGGCATGGCTGGCCGTCACATCTGTCATTTGTTGAAATTCTTAACTCTGCCCACCATTGCTTTATTACAGCCATGGGCTCCCTTTCTTTTCCTACCTTCCAGTCTTGAAATTCTTCTTTTTCTTTTAAAGTCTTTTTTTAAAAATTAGATTTTTGCTTTATTTACATTTCGCACCCCCCTCCCCAATTTCCTGACTTGCATTCCCCTATTCTGGGGAATCGAACCTTCACAGGACCAATGGCCTCTACTCTCATTGATGTCTGAAATGGTCATCTTCTGCTACATATGCAGATGGAGCCATGGGTCCCTCCATGTGTACTCTTTGGTTTAGTCCCAGGGAACTCTGGGGGTACTGGTTGGTACAAATTATTGTTCCTCCTTCAGGGCTACAAACTTCTTTAGCTTCTTTGGTCCTTTCTCTAGCTGCTCCATTGGGGACCCTATGTTCATTGTATTGGTTGGCTGTGAGCCATGGGTATTTTGATCCACTTTCTAATAAGGATCAAAGTATCCACACTTCGGTCTTCCTTCTTGAGCTTCATGTGGTCTGTGAGTTGTATCTTGGGCATTCTGAGCTTTTGGGCTAATATCCACTTATCAGCAAGTGCATACCGTGTGTGTTATTTTGTGATTGGGCTAACTCACTCTGGATGATATTTTCTAGCTCTATCCATTTGCCTAAGAATTTCATGAATTCATTGATTTTAATAGCTGAGTAGTACTCCAGTGTGTAAAGCTACCATATTTTCTGTATTCATTCCTCTGTTGGGGGACATCTGGGTTCTTTCCAGATTCTAGCTATTATAAATAAGGCTGCTATGAACATAGTGGAGCATGTGTCCTTATTACATGTTGGAACATCTTCTGGGTATATGCCTAGGAGTGGTATAGCTGAGTCCTCAGTAATACTATGTTCAATTTTCTGAGGAACTGCCAAACTGATTTCCAGAGTGGTTTTACCAGCTTGCAATTTCACCAGCAATGAAAGAGTGTTTCTCTTTCTTCACATCCTCTGCAGCATTTGCTGTCCCCTGGGTTTTTAATCTTGGCCATTCTGACTGGTGTGAGGTGAAATCTCAAATTTTTTTTTGATTTGCATTTCCCTGATGATTAAGTATGTTGAACGTTTCTCAGCCATCTGGTATTCCTCAGTTGAGAAATTTTTGGTTAGCTCTGTATACTATTTTTAATAGGGTTATTTGGTTCTCTGGAGTCTAACTTCTTGAGTTCTTTGTATATATAGGATTGGTAAAGATCTTTCCCCAATTTGTTGGTTGCCGTTTTGTCCTACTGACAGTATCCTTTGCCTTACAGAAACTTTGCAATTTTATGAGTTTATTTATCAATTTTTGATCTTAGAGCATAAACTTATTGGTGTTCTATTCAGGAAAATTTGCCCTGTGCTCATGTGCTCCAGTTCTTCCCCACTTTTTTTTCTATTAGATTCAGTACATCTGGTTTTATGTGGAGGTCCTTGATCCACTTGGACTTGAGCTTTGTACAGGAAGATAAGAATGGATCAATTTGCATCCTTTTACATGTTGACTGCCAGTTGACCCAGCACCATTTGTTGAAAATGCTTTTTTCCCCTACTGGATGGTATTATCTCCTTTGTCAAAGATCAAGTGACCAGAGGTGTGAGGGTTCATTTCTGGGTCTTCACTTCTAGTCTATTGATTTACCTGCCTGTCACTGTACCAATACTGTTCAGTTTTTATCATGATTGCTCTGTAGTATAGCTTGAGGTCAGGGATAGTGATTCTGCCAGAAGTTCTTTTATTGTTGAGAATAGTTTTCACTATCCTGGGTCTTTTGTTATTCCAGATAAAACCTCCTGGCTTGGTTGGTTCTTTGTATAGTTCTTTTTGTTTCTACTAGTTGATTTTAGCTCTGAGTTTGCTTATTTCCTGCCCTCTACTCCTCTTGGGTGTATTTGCTTCTTTTTGTTCTAGAGCCTTCAGCTGTGCTGTTAAGCTGTTAGTGTATACTCTTATAGTCTCTTTTTGGAGGCACTCAGAGCTGTGAGTTTTCCTCTTAGCACTGCTTTCATTGTGTCCCATAAGTTTGGGTATGTTGTGCCTTTGTTTTCATTAAATTCTAGAAAATCTTTAATTTCTTTCTTTCTTTCTTCCTTGACCAAGTTGTTGAGCAGAACGTTCTTCAGTTTCCATGTGTATGTGGGCTTTCTGTTGTTTTTGTTGTTATTGAAGAGCAGCCTTAATTGTGGTGATCTGATAGGGTGCATGGAATTATTTCAATCTTCTTATATCTGCTGAGGTCTGTTTTGTGACTGAGTATGTGGTCAATTTTGGAAAAGTTACTATAAGGTGCTGATAAAAAGGTATATTCTTTTGTTTTAGGAGAAAATGTTCTCTAGATATCTGTTAAATTCATTTGGTTCATAACACCTGTTAGTTTCACTGTTTCTCTGTTTAGTTTGTGTATCCCTGATCTGTCCATTGATGAGAGTGGGATGTTGAGGTCTCCCACTATTATTGTGTGGGGTACAATGTGTACTTTGAGCTTTATTAAAGTTTCTTTTATGAATGTGTGTGCCCTTGTATTTGGAACATATATTCAATTGAGAGTTCATCTTGGCATATTTTTCCTTTGATTAGTATGAAGTGTCCTTCCTTATCTTTTTTGACTACTATACATTGAAAGTTGATTTAATTCAATATTAGAATGGCTACACCAGCTTGTTTCTTGGAAAATTGTTTTCTAGCCTTTTACTTTGAGGTAGTGTCTGTCTTTGTGCCTGAGATGAGTTTCCTGTGTGCAACAAAATTTTGGGTCCTGCATATGTGTCCAGTCTATTAGTCTATGTCTTTTTATTGGGAATCAAGTCCATTGATATTACGAGATATTAAGGAGAAGTGATTGTTGCTTCCTGTGTGTGGAACCGGGTAGGCAATTATTGCATTGATAGACTTTGTATTTCCCATTTTGCTAAATAGGATTTTCTTCTAGAACTTACAGCTTTATGTCTTGGCAATTAGAAAGTTGAATGCTTCAAGGATAGAATCCCTGCATGAAGGGCTCTGCTCTCTGGTTGGAGGAAGCCCTTTCTATTGAAGTGACCCTGGGTGCGTGCAAAGACATTCTCCCGCGCCTCTCTTACCATCTGCTCGCTCACACTTAATGTACACTCCGGGTGCTCAGCCCAATCCCTCAAGGAGATCATCCTTCCTTATCCCCTTATTTTTCCCCTGCAACTACACATTTGTAACAAGTTGACTATGTCTTTGGATTGTCTTTCAAGTGCCCAAAAGGGCTCCAACCAAATAGCCAACAGAGCCCAACACACACACACACACACACACACACACACACACACAAAGAAAAAAAAAAGAAAAAAAAGGGTCACTACACCTAAAGAAAACTGACCTTTGCCTCCGGGAACCAGCAGGGCAGTATCATTTGATGAGAAGTGCTGATTGGAAGTAAAGCTTTGAAGACATGGGACCATTTTAGATCTTCACCTTTCTTTTAAGACATCTGAACTTGAACCAGTATTCTTTTCTTCTTCTTCTGATTGATTGATTGATTGATTGAAGTGTTTTACCTGCATGTCTATATGTGGACCACATGCACACTTCATTCAGAAGAGGGCACTGGATACCCTGGAAATGCAATTACAGATGAGCGTGAGCCAACGTGCGGGTTCTGGGACATGAACTTGGGTCCTCTGCAAGATCGACAAGTACTCTTAACTGCTGAGCTGTCTCTCCATCCCCTGAGCTAGTCTTTAAAACCCTATTAATCAGCTCTTCATTCTGTCTTCGCCCTGACTGCTGACCCTCAGCTGGCAGCAGAAGTTAAGCCTTCATGTGAAAGTGATTTAATGTTATTTCTGCCTGGATAAAGACAAAGACTCATGGAAAAAGACAAAGAAATGGAGATGCAAAGGCTCCCATTAAGCTGAAGTAAAATCCCTAGAATTGTTTGTGGTAAATTATATCCAGTCTCAAAGGCAACAAAGACATCTGAAGATCTATAATGGGTATATGTTATATATTGGATAAAATAGTTTGTACCTGTTTATGATGCATTATATATGTATGTATGCTCTCTCTCTCTCTCTCTCTCTCTCTCTCTCATATTACTGCTGGGGATCAAGTGCAGGTCTTTATGCATGTTAGGAGCACACTGTACTATTGAGCTACCTTGAAGCCCCCCTTTTCTTTTGTTGAGTGTCTTGCTATGTACGTATCCCAGGCTGGTCTTGAACTTGTAAAACCCCCTGCCTACAGCTTCCTGAATGCTGGGATTATAGTTGTAACATCACAGCACCCAAACAGTGTAATCTCCTTTACCGGCAATTGCCCATAGAGTCACATTATCAAGTAAAATGAACTTCACATAACACTATCAATCCTTTACCTTTTGATTTCTTTTGAGAGTCACTTTAGTATTCACCTCATAGTTTACACAATCTGTCCTTTTAATCCAACAGGTTCTGAATTGGGTCTTATGAGAATTCCAGTAAGGTCACAGTATGCAAAGGGTGTCTGCTTCCCTTTGGTGTCTACAAAAGAGATGAATCAAAACATGAGTCAATAAGTTAGTTGTGTGCATGTATGTGTATGTGTATATATATATATATACATATATATGTGTACACACACACACACACACACACACACATATATATGCTTGAATGCAGACTAACAAGGGAATGGGAGGAAGAAACAGAGGGGAAAGGAACAAATGGTCTTTGCTCCATCTCTGTTCTTGCCAGCAAAACTGTGCTCATTGCTGGCCAGCTCTCCTATACTGTGTACATGTTGACTTTTCTATTGTGTTAAATGTCTCGGAGGGCAGACTTAGTTCACCTTTCCTCCGAACCACTTATCTGTACTCCTGCTACACACTTCAGGCAATAAAGGAGGAACAGCAGGTGACTTTATAGTTTGCTATTCTTCAGCTCAGTGATGAGCCTGCCTTGTAACCAACATTTCAGAGAAAAAGTTCAGGGAATTATGATATCATGATTTTGGGTATTTGAACTATAGGACCATTGAGGATAAATGTCTATTAAGTTACCAGATTTGGAGGTGATTCGTTGTAGCATTTATGGGAAGTGAATAAATACATCTTAGCTCTAGGAAAAGCCTTTGTTTAGCAGGTGGAGTCACGGTGTCCTGCAAAAAGGTTCAGATCTTAATTGGGAACTCTTGTGAGTGTGACTTTATTGGAAAGTGGGTCTTTGCAGATGTGACTAAGTGAAGAACCATTAGATAGAGACCAGCCTGGACTGTGTGGCTGGGCTTTAAGCTCAGTGACAGGTTCTCTTACAAAAGATACCTGAGGGAGATTTGACAGAGCAAGGAGGAGTAGGCAGGTTACCATGGAGACAAGAGATTAGAGTGATGCAGACATAAACCAAGTCTACAACAGCCATCAGAAGCTGGGAGAAGGTAAGGAGTGGACTCTCCCGTGGACTGGATGTAGCGTAGCCTTATGATATCTTGGTTTTGGGCTTTTGAGCGATGGGACCATTGGAGAATAAACTTCTATTAAGCTGCCTAGTTTGGAGGTGGTTTGTTGTAGCATTTATGGGCAAGTGAATACATCTTAGAAAAGACTTCCTAGAGACTGTCAACTAGTTTGTAGAAGATCTGGGAGGTGCATTTCAGTCAGAGGCTTCCAGGCGCTCCCCTTTCAAATGCTTCTTCACCTCCATTACCTTAGAGGGCTGCCTTTCAGCGCAGATTCCTGGGACTAGACTAAGATGAATGGAGAAAGGTATTATCATTGAAGCCGGGTGTTTAGCTACAGTTCTGGCCAGAGACCAGCTCATCCTAAGTGTTTGGGGTCAGGGATTCACTGGCTCCAGCAACCTTCTGCCTTTTGAATTATCTGTTAGCATCCTACATTTAGTACATTCTGAGATTTTTTTTTTTTTTAAATCCCAGTAGGGAGATAAGGCATTCTTTGACAGCACAGGCCATTTAGAGATAACATCTAAACAAATATGTGGTGGTGCAGAAGGAGAAGGAATTATAGAAAAGCAAATATTTGTTATGTAGTCAGTCTCACCCTGGATGAAGGAAGGCTTCAGTTGGACCTCAGAAAAGACACTGAATTTGTGACACATGGAAAGGGGTGCATTTTATGTGTAAGCAGGGGAAAAGCAGTCCAATGTTCTTTGAAGAGACACTAAAGAGCATCATGTTGAATTCTAGTTAGGGTGCTCTGTTGTCACCAGAGGGATGTGGAGTTAGTAATCAGGGTATTTATTGTCTTTGACAAGCAAGATAATGATGCTCCAATGTCAAGACAGATATCTTGGGACAGATGTCACTGCAGCTCCCTCACCAGATCTAAGACACTTCTCTAAGCAAACCTTTTTTGTTCCTCCTCTTGGCAAAGGTGAACACTCCTTATTGCCTGCTTCCTAAACATAACTTGATCCTCATTTCAAACATCTCTCTGTGGAGCTTGGATTCTTCCTAAATCCAAAAGACTGTGAAGAGAAATATATTCCAAATGTTTAGCTCCAATCCTGTCTAGACACTCCAGTGCCTCTTCTAATGAACTCAACTGAATTTCAGGAGTGACTATTACAGAAGATTAAAGACCTGCACTCCTGCCCTAACAGCACTTGTCTCTTTGTAGCCAGGAGACCCACAGAAGGATGTTTTTGAAATCTTTTTTGTTTTTTCACTCTGGCAAACCACACCCTTAGCAAATAGCTCAGGAAAGCACTCCAATTGTCAGTGTCCTTGTGTAGCTCTACCAAGTGGAAAGGATAACTTGAGTCAGCATAAGGTTTAGAGGAAAAGCAGACAGGAGGACGGGACCTGCCATGTTTTGCGATAGCTTGATAATGACGCTTGATTCTCAACATGGTATTTAAGACAATAAGCTATGGAAGAATTTTTTTTTTCCTGGCTTAGAAACTTCTCAGCCCAGATTTTTATTCCTTTTCTTCTTTCTGTGTAGTGAAGGAAGTAAGGGACTTTCTTTGGACCAAAGATGTTTGGAGCAGATGGGTTAAAAAAAAAAAAAATAAAAGCTCATTCAGTTCTGGAAAGGTGGCTCAACATTTAAAGGGTCCTGCTGCTCCTGTAGAGGGCCCAAGTTTTGTTTCCAGCACCCCCTTGTCTGAGAGCTCACAGCTCCAGGGGATCTGATATCTCTAGTTTCTGCATTTGTAAGCAATTGCACTCATGTGCACATACCAACATGTAGATACATGCATTCATGTGCATCTATCATCATGTGCACACACCTTCACGTGCGTGTGTGTATGTATGTATGTATGTGTATGTATGTATATATGTATGTATATATATACATATATATATATATATGTATATATATATATTTAACGATACATGCAAATTGCCTGGTATTTGAGAAACACGCATGGGAGGCTTGTTTTGTACGTCCATATGTGGCAGCAGAGACGAGTGAGTGAGAGCAAGAGGCATCCTTCATTCTGTTCTCAGACTTCACCACACACTGCTAGACTAAGATGAATGGAGTTATCATTTGTTATGTAAAGCGAGATTCCTGCCTTGAAGGTAGTGGATAGTGGATGAGAGCCGTGCATTTGAGGATTTATGGTTCAAGTTCTGTTTCTTTCCTTTTTATGGAGTTCAGCAGGTTGCAAGCACCTTCCCCACAGCCAAGAGTATGCCGGTTTCTCTCTTTCTTCCCATGGCTTTCTCTTTGTGAGGATTAATAATTCAGTTGCATTGTCTAACAACAGGTGCCCAAATATCTGGGACATATTTAGTTCTTTAGAAAAATAGAGAGGAGTTGAAAGCCAGGGAAATTTGAGTCCAGCAATTCTGCATTCACCCACGTCGTGGCTCATGCTGTGCGTTGATATCTGAACTTCTTTGCCTTCCTAGTTGGAATCCTTAGGACATAAAAATATTTATTTTATATTGGGATTAACCCATTCATGTTCAGTATGATTTGGAGAACAATCTGAGCATTGGAAAGAGGTGCCATGCCAAAGGACCCTGTTCTTTTTTTTTTTTTTAAGAAATTATTTATTATTACTTTTAAAAATTGAAAATAGATTTCTCTCTCATAAAACAACATCCCTACCATAGCTTCCCCTCCCTCCACTTCTCCCAGCTCCTAACTCCCTCCCCTTTCTCTGGGATCCACCCGTTTCTCCATCTCCCATTGGAAAAGTGTAGGCTTCTGTCAGAGACAACAACCAAACAGGACAAAACAAATTACAATTAGACAAGGCACAAGCCTTCATATCCAGGCTGGAAGAGGCAACCCAACAGGAGGAAAAGAGTCCCACCCATGAGCAGACAAAAGAGTCAGACACACCCCACTCCCACAGGTAAGAATCCGACAAAATGCCAGGCTAACAGCCACAACATATAAGCAGAGGACCTGGCGTAGATTCGTGCATGCCCCGTGCTTGCTGTCTCAGTCTCTGTGAGCCCAGATGTGCCTCGCTTAGTTGCTTTAGTGGGTCATGTTCTCCTGGTGTCCTCCATCCTCTCTGACTCCTACAATCTTTTTGCTCCATCTTTCTCAGATACTCCCTCTGAGAGAAGGGACCCAATAGATACCTCCTACTTAGACTCTCTCTCTTCCTATAAAGCCTGGTTGTGGGTCTCAGCACCCACGTCTATTTGCTGCTGGAGGAAGCCTCTCTAATGACAACTGGACAAGGCACTAATCTCTGATCATAGCAGAATATTATTAGAAATTTTTCATTGATTTTTTTTATCTAGTCGCATTTGGTTCTACCCTAGTTAATTTGTTTATATTGTTCATTTGCTTTTGAAAGAATAAAGTATTTTTTTAAAATATATACTTTGTGTTGGCTAGTTTTTATGTCAACTTGACACAAGATGGAGTCATCTTGGAAGAGGGAACAGGCTACTTAGAATATGCCTATAACAGGTTGGCTTGTGAACAAGTCTCTGGGGCCATTTTCATGCTTAATGAATGATGTGGGAGGCCCCAGGTTACTGTGGATGGTTCCACTCCTAGACAGGTGGTCTGGAGTTGTGTAAAAAAAGCAAGCTTAGTGAACTATGGAGGGAAAGCCAATAAACAACATTCTACCTTCCTTGAGCTTCTGACCAGCCCTACCTTGACGATAGACTCTGAAGTATCAGCTTAAATAAACACTTCCAGAGTGGCTTTTTGTCATGATTTTTATCACAGTAATAAAAAGCAAACTTGGACACTTGGGCTTAGTGGGCCAGAGTTTGGTTCCCAGGATCTGTGCCAGGCAGTTCACAACTGCATGTCTTTAACTCACCAGTGTGCTCTTCTGGGCTGTGCAGGACACACACACACACACACACACACACACACACACACACACACTGCTGAGGAAGCTGAGTAGTGCCATGATCTGTCATCTGCAAGCTGATACCCAGGGGAGCAACCACAAAGCCCCAGTCCTAATCTACAGGTGTGAGAGCCAATGATGCTGGTGCTGGAGGGAAGACGATGATGACTTGGCTTCCGAGGACAACACACACACACACACACACACACACACACACACACACGGGATGATGACTATCCACAGTGGTGAGAGTGTTCTTCTCTTTTTCGTCGAAGAATTCATGTGAATTTCTTTCAGAAACACTCTTATAGTAGTCCCAGAAATAATACTGAACTAGCATTCTGGTTAATATTTAACTCACAACTCTTAGTGCATGTTAACACATAAAAACTAACCATCTCATCACGAATATTTTTTTTTTTTTGATTTGTTTTTTTTGAGATAGGGTTTCTCTGTATAGCCCTGGCTGTCCTGGAACTCACTCTGTAGACCAGGCTGGCCTCCAACTCAGAAATCTGCCTGCCTCTGCTTCCCAGAGTGCTGGGATTATAGGCGTGCACCACCACCGCCCAGCTCATCATGAATATTTTTACTCTTAAATGCTTTATGCAACAAGAAGGCCAATTAGTAAAATATACATGTGGGGGTTCAGGGAGTGACAGTGATTTTTATTTTTTAAAAATCCAGTGTCTCTCATGTAGCCCAGGATGGTCTCTAACTTTGTTATAGAGCCCAGGATGACCTTGGATTTCAGATCCTCTTTTCTCTGCCTCCCAAGTGCTGGGTTTATAGGCATGCACTACCCTGCCTTGTAGGATGTCCTAGAGTGTAGTCATAGATATTTCAACATTTAAACCTCTCTTTGCTATTTGCTAAAACGTATTTCACTTTGTGTTATCTTAGCAAACATTTTATTTCTTAGTAACACCAGCTGAGCCTTCTTGTAGATGTTGTAAAGAAAGAAAAAGAATAACATCTTGATATATGTGCTAGAAGATCTAAAATGTGAAACACCAACCATTTTGACTGTGGCCAGGATATTTAGATACTGTGGTGTCGTGGTTTGAACAAGATGTTTTCCTTCTCCCCCCCCCCCCCCGCCCCCAGTCTTGGACATTTGAAAGCTTGGTCCTCAGTTAGAGGCACCGTTTGTGTGGCCTTGCTGGAGGAAGTGTGCCACTAGGATGACACACTTTGAGATGTCAAAGACTCCACCAATTCCCAGCTTGCCCTTTCAGCTTCCCGCTTCCCCTGAGTTTCTTGCCTTCGCTGCTATGCCTTTGCTTTGCCATCATGGCTTTGGCACTCTACAACCATATGCCTGAATAAGCGTCTTCTTCTCTATGTTGTCTCAGTCATGGTGTTTGATCACAGCAACTAAACATGACTAACACACGTGGGTGGGAACATGAATGGGGACAGCCATTTTGGAGACCATTGGGTGTCGTGGTACCCATTCATTAGCCTAATGGTTTCATTGTTAGATATATAACCAACTGAATGCTCGTAACAGTGGAAATTTTAATAATTTCCAAAAGCAATCACCCAGAGTCTCTCAGTAATGACAGATTGATAGCTGGTAAGATGGTTCAGCCGGTAAAGATTCTTGTCCCCAAGCTTGATGGCCTATCTTTGATCCGTGGGACTCACGATAGAAGGAGAGCATTGACTCCTCTAACTCAGATTCTGACTTTCCCATGTGTGCTGGTGGCACCCACACACATACACACGTGCCATATGTGTACATGTACGTGAAATGTTAAAAATTAAAAAATATTGTCATGAGATGGAATATCCTAAAATAGTGAGGACAAACTATTGTCAAGAACAGGAATTGATGTACCAAAAATAATACCGAGTAAAAAAAGCCAGGTGGATGGGTTGGGAATCTAGTCCAGTGGTAGATTGTTTATCTGGCATGCTCAAGTGTGCTCAAGGTACCAGATTTGATCACAAGATGAAACAAACCAAAACAACAGCAACAAATACAAGGTGCTTTAGTTACTGTTTGATTGCCATGGCCAACATTCCTGACAGAAACAGGTGGGAAGGGCTCCGAGGGTTCTGCCCACGGTTGCTTGTCCCTGTGCGCTTGGTCAGCATGCTATGGTTGTCGGGGTGTAGGATGGGCAAAAGCTGTTTGGACTTTTTTCCACAAGCGAGAAACCGAGAAAAAGCCAGCAACACTGGTACTCAGCTAGCGTTCTTCTCTCTTTTTTTTATCGCGTGAGTACTGCCTGCCTTCAGAGTGTGTCTTTCCCTGTCAATTAATTCTCCCTGGAACTATCCTAATAGACACAGCCCCGAGGTGTGTCTGTCTCACCAGTATCCTAAGTGATTCTAAATCCAGTCAAATTGACTGAAGACGAATCACCTCCCCAGGTAAAGGCATACATTGAGTACAATCAGCAACAGGTGAGCCCATATATTTTAGGAGTCAAGAAGACACTTATTGGAGACAGGGTAGGGAGGAGCGGGCAGCCCCTGACTGGGAAGAGTGGAGGGTCGCCACTTCTCTGGCCTGAGACTGGTATGCTTACACAGACATGTGCACTTGTAGAAACTCATCGAACAACACCCTTATTCTTTTGCTTTTATTTTTAATTTTTTCTCGCTTTCTCTATTTTTGTCAAATGTTCAATACATATTTCACTTGTTGACTTTTGTGCGTTATCATTCAATAGATCATCTCTCTTATTAATGTGAGCAAGTCTGATGCTATGTCTGTCTACCACGCTGGTGCTATTGATCACCAAATAATTGGGTAAAAATATCTTACATTTCCTTGCGCTTGCATTAGATTATTTTTAAATAACAAATGAAAAAATTGAAATAAATTAGAGGGTGCAAAACAAAGCAATTTGGCGAAATGACCTTTTAATTGGAGGAATTGATTAAGATTATTTCTAGACTGGAAGCGAGATATTTT
The DNA here is from genome assembly GCF_947179515.1 of Apodemus sylvaticus. Taxonomy (NCBI): domain Eukaryota; kingdom Metazoa; phylum Chordata; class Mammalia; order Rodentia; family Muridae; genus Apodemus; species Apodemus sylvaticus. Next base: position 17,392,897 of record NC_067492.1, on the reverse strand, counting down.
CATGTTAAAATGAAAAGTAGTAATGTGTACAAAAAAAAAATCCAGTCTATTTAAGAACGTGTTAAAATCCACACTGTTGATGAGTTTATCTTTCACAAAAGACAGAAGAACAAATAATCCCAAGTGATCTTGTGAAGACAATAGACGGGTACCTTCCCCCAGTTTGTAATGACAATTTGATTTATAGTGCATGTAATACTTCCCAATGGAATAAATATTTGCCATACAAAATAAAGTGCACCAAGTCAAAGCGAATGAGATATCAACTTTGTTTTAAATTAATCCTGAGAAGTTGGAGGGAGGGATAATTAGCAATTAGACTTGGTGATGTGAGAGAGATATGACAGAGCCCAAAATAAGCAAGGGGGACAGTCAATGAGAGAAACACATTTCCTCAAACAGCAGCCTGCATTTGCAGAGACAAAGCAAGGCAAGAGAAAACCCCAGGCGCTGCCCTGCTTATAAATTCAAGTCTCAAAGCCTGAAAATCCAGTTGTAAGGTCATAAACATGTATAAACCGTGGTTGAAGAATTGTTCCTTAAAACTAAACAACTGATAGAGGGATTATGCAGAAATAGAGGGAGAGGGAGGGAGGGAAGAAAGAGAGAGAGAGAGAGAGAGAGAGAGAGAGAGAGAGAATGAGAATGAATGAATGAATGAATGAATGAATATCCCCTTCAGGCATCTCAGAATCTCAGAAACACGCACAGGAGCTGAGCGTGCCTGGAACAAGAGAGAAGGTAATTAAAGGGCCACAACTGTGACTACATAAGGTTACCCTGATCCAAATCACAAACTTCCTAGGTGTTGTAGGATGATCCAAATACCCTAAACTTTCACAATAAAGCATTCATGCTTTAAAAAAAAAATAAGGCCTATGCCTGGCATTTACATAAATAGAGTCCCCAGGCTCATATTTTAAGAAATTTGTGGGTTCTTTCTATGTGCGTGTTTGTATGACTGTAAATATAGCATGACTATGCAGCTGCTCTTGGAGGCCAGAAGGGGGCATCCTATCCCTGGAGCAGGAGTTGTTGTGTGAGTGCTGGGACCTGAACTCTGGAGGAGCAGGAGGCTCTCTTAACTGTGAGCCATCTCTCTACCCCCAGCGCCGCGGCCCCACAACCCCACTTTTTTCCCCCCTGCTGTGCTACACAGATAATGCCTAATAGAGAAGTGAAGAATTTAAGAGTATCCCAGAGCAGAGCAACTCCACCCAGAATCTTCACCTGTATGGTAACAATGCATTTGGCATTTTAACAACACTTTATTTCTCTATTTATTTGAAGGAGAAAAAGAGTGTAGGAGGAGGTGGCAGAGAAGCAGGAGGAGGTGGAATGAGAGGGCGACAGAGGGGCGGGGCGCAGAAGAAGAATGCGGGAGAGAACAGATGCAGGTTTTAGTTCTTAGTCCATTTGGAAAACAAATGGATTGCCCCAGCTCCGCATCAGGCACACAGACTTGAAAAAAAGCAACAAAACAAAACAAAACGTCTTTAGATGATTTTAAATATCAGTACTGGTAAGAGAAGTGGGCTAGAGATTGTCCAGAGTTAACCCTATGGGTCCGACTCTAACGGGCTTAGAACAAGAGTTCTCAATCTTTGGGTAGCGACCCCTCTCCTAAGACCATCGGAAAACACAGATATTTACATTAGGATTCATATCAGTAGCAAAGTTAGTTTTGAAGCAGCAATGAAAATGGTTTTATGGTTGGGGGTCACCACAACATGAGGAACTGTTTTAAAGGGCCACAAGCTTTAGTAAGGTTGAGAACCACTCACTGCTTTAGAGATTCTTTTTTTTTTTTTTTAATTCGATATATTTTTTATTTACATTTCAAATGATTTCCCCTTTTCTGGCCCCCCACTCCCTGAAAGTCACATAAGCCCCCTTCCCTCCCCCTGTTCTCCCACCCACCCCTTCCCACTTCACTGTTCTGGTTTTGCCTTATACTGCTACACTGAGTCTTTCCAGAACCAGGGGCCACTCCTCCGTTCTTCTTGTACCTCATTTGATGTGTGGATTATGTTTTGGGTATTACAGTTTTCCAGGCTAATATCCGCTTATTAGTGAGTGCATACCATGATTGATCTTTTGAGACTGGGTTACCTCACTTAGTATGGTGTTTTCCGGCTCCATCCATTTGCCTAAGAATTTCATGAATTCATTGTTTCTAATGACTGAATAGTACTCCATTGTGTATATGTACCACATTTTTTGCATACATTCTTCTGCTGAGGGATACCTGGGTTCTTTCTAGCTTCTGGCTATTATAAATAGGGCTGCTATGAACATAGTGGAGCATATATCCTTATTATCTGCTTGGGAATCCTCTGGGTATATGCCCAGGAATGGTATAGCAGGATCTTTTGGAAGTGATGTGCCCAGTTTTCTGAGGAAATGCCAGACTGATTTCCAGAGTGGTTGTACCAATTTGCAACCCACCAGCAGTGGAGGAGTGTTCCTCTTTCTCCACATCCTCGCCAACACCTGCTGTCTCCTGAGTTTTTAGTCTTAGCCATTCTGACTGGTGTAAGATGAAATCTCAGGGTTGTTTTGATTTGCATTTCCCTGATGACTAATGAAGTTGAGCATTTTTTAAGATGTTTCCCCGCCATCCGAAGTTCTTCAGGTGAGAATTCTTTGTTTAACTCTGTACCCCATTTTTTAATAGGGTTATTTGGTTTTCTGGGGTCTAACTTCTTGAGTTCTTTGTATATATTGGATATTAGCCCTCTATCTGATGTAGGGTTGGTGAAGATCTTTTCCCAATTTGTTGGTTGCCAATTTGTCCTTTTGATGGTGTCCTTTGCTTTACAGAAAGTTTCCCCCTGTACTGATGTCCTCAAGGGTCTTCCCCAGTTTCTTTTCTATTAGCTTCAGAGTGTCTGGCTTTATGTGGAGGTCCTTGATCCATTTGGAGTTGAGCTTAGTACAAGGAGACAAGGATGGATCAATTCGCATTCTTCTGCATGCTGACCTCCAGTTGAACCAGCACCATTTGTTGAAAAGGCTATCTTTTTTCCATTGGATGTTTTCAGCCCCTTTGTCGAGGATCAAGTGGCCATAGGTGTGTGGGTTCATTTCTGGATCTTCAATCCTGTTTTGTTGATCTGCCTGCCTGTCACTGTACCAATACCATGCAGTTTTTAACACTATTGCTCTGTAGTATTGCTTGAGGTCAGGGATACTGATTCCCCCAGAATTTCTTTTGTTGTTGAGAATAGTTTTAGTTATCCTGGGTTTTTTGTCATTCCAGATGAATTTGAGGATTGCTCTTTCTAACTCTGTGAAGAATCGAGTTGGGATTTTGATGGATATTGCGTTGAATCTGTATATTGCTTTTTGCAAAATGGCCATTTTAACTATATTAATCCTGCTGATCCATGAGCATGGGAGGTTTTTCCATTTTTTGAGGTCTTCTTCCATTTCCTTCTTCAGAGTCTTGAAGTTCTTGTCATACAGATCTTTCACATGTTTGGTAAGAGTCACCCCAAGGTACATTATACTGTTTGTGGCTATTGTGAAGGGTGTCATTTCCCTAATTTCTTTCTCAGCCTGCTTATCCTTTGAGTATAGGAAGGCTACTGATTTGCTTGAGTTGATTTTATAACCTATTCTGTGGGCATTCTTAACAATTTTGCACAATGACCGACTCCAGAGGAACAGGAGGCAGTTTCAGGCCCTATGGTTAGGCTACAGGGGGTGATATTAATAAACTCACCAAGGATGAGAAATGTTTTCTTTCACATGCTGCCTTTCATGTCTCCTAATGTGCATGTGACCCACACCGGGGAATGAACGTACTGAATTTGGTGCATATACCATTTTTACAGTTTACTGTGGGTGCCGCCCAAGGCCAAATTCACACGAAGAATTTTTTTTGGAGGTTTTAATGGCTAATGAGAAGCTCACAATGCAGAAATAAGCTTATAGTCTTTTTACTTTTTTGAGATGGTATCTCACTGTGTAGACCAGGCTGGCTTCTAACTCATAGGGAATCTCTGCCTTTCCATTAATGGTATGTGCTACCACAGAAATTAGTTTAAAAAATTAGTTTTAAAAAAAAGACTTATTGTTATTTTATTTTGGAGATGGAGCGAGTATTACTTTTTAAATGATCAATTAAAAAATGATGTGGATGAATGTTTTGCCTACATGGACATATGTGCCCTTGTGTGTACTTAGAACCTGCAAAGATCGGAAGAGGTCACTGGATCTCTTGGAACTGGAGTTGTGAGCTACCTTATAGGGGCTGGGAACTGAACCTGGGTCCTCTGAAAGAGTAACAACTGTTCTTAACCTCTAAGCCACTTCTCCAGTCCCTCCTTATTGCTATTTATTTATTTAATTTATATGAATACACTGCAATGTCTTTAGACAAACAAGAAGGGGGCATCAGATCGCATTATAGATGTTTGTGAGCCACCATGTGGTGGCTGGGAATTGAACTTGGGACCTCTGAAGAGAAATCAGTGCTCTTAACCACTGAGCCATCTCTCCTGTCCCCATTTCTTTATTTTTAATTGTGTGACTATGTGTGTGTGTGTCTTTGTGTGGCTATGTGCATGAGAGAGCAGGTACCCTCAGAGGCCAGAAGAGGAAGCGGGATCCCTTAGAGCCGAAGTTGCTCGTGGTTGTGAGATGATAGAATTAGGAACCGACTTTGGGTCCTCTGGATGAGTACTCTGATTTTTAGCTGCTGAGATGTATTTCCAACCCCCATAGAAATAAGCTTTAAGAAGCCAGGGAGAGAGCTCAGTTGGTAAGCTCTCTGCTTTGTGAAGATGAGCCTGTGAGCTGCATTTCAAGAGACAGGCAGATCTTCAGAGCCAGCCTAGACAACCTGGTCAATTCCAGGGCAGTGAGAGACCTTGTCTCAAAAACTAAAATGGTGGACAGTGCCCGAGGAATAACACTTGATATTGTCTTCTTGAGGTGTGTGTATGTATGTACACATACCTGTGCCTTGACATATAATACACACCATACATACACGCACACATGCACACACAATTGGAAATAACTTTAAAATAATTCACTCCTTATGAGGACACTGCTTGACTTTGAACTCAGGACACGATTATCTTTATTGTCTTTTCATTTAAATATACACATGAGAGACAAGAATGACTCCATCTTGATGTTAAACTCCATTTTCTGAGCCTCAGACCATGAGAACCTGACCTAAACTTGAACTCAAATTCCAGGAACAACCACGAAGCCTGTACCTGGGCCAAACCCCAGAGTTATTCCCTAGCAATAGCCAATAAAAAAGCTCTAGATGTACTTTTTAGATAGCTTCATGACCGTTTGTGATTTTACTCCAGAGCACCCATCTATCATCTTAATGGACAGTATATTACGTAATAGTCATCCAATTAGATGCTTGACAGGCTGGAAAGAAACCCCGTTGCTTGATTCCGTTCCTTATAAAACCTTGCTTGGCCCAAGGCTTGGAGCTTCACCTTCCAGATCCACTGCCTTGGTGATGGTGGTGTGGTCTAAGCTTGCACTTGAATAAAGACCCTTGTGTGTTTGCATCGGAACCTGCCCCTTGGTGGTCTTTGGGGGGGGGTCTCGAGAAATGGGCACAACACAAACCCATTCTCTTTGGAGTGGGGTGATGTCGCCACAGGGAAAGAGATCTAGAAAATGTCAGATATGGTATAACACAACTGCTATCTGTGTGGAATGTCTGCTGGGGCTTAGTTCCACATGCTGCTCCAGTGTTAAACTGCACAGTATTTGTGTATAGCCATCACATATCCTCCTTTATACATTAAATCACCTCTAGACTATGCATAGCACTGAAATCAATGTCAAGGCATAGCTGTTATACTGCATTGTTCAGTGAGTAATAGCAATAAGTCTGTGCCTGTTCATTATAGACATGGTCATTGTAGATTTCCAAGGTATTTTGCCAGCCATGTTTGGATAAATCCACCACACAGGAGCCATAGACTCAGAAAGCCAATTATACTTTATCAATTTTCTTACCATTGACCCTGGGTGGGTAGCAGGCAGTGGCCAATACCTCAAATTCAGGAGAAGTTCAAACACATTTTTCAATATGATCAAATGGGAGGTTTCTCCAGGTCAGACACATGACTTTAAACAAAACCCTTCTCTGCTTTTCTAACTTTAATTAAAGTAGAATAAATCTGAGAGAGGGTTCTTATAAAACAATCACAAAGCAAATATCATAAGGAAGGGTGCTAAGTTTGAGATGCTTTTTATTTGTTCAAAGAAGAATTACATTTTATAGTGAGTATCTACTTGGACTTCTACCAACTCAAGTGTTTTAATGTGTTCAAATCAAATGATTCTTCATTTTCTTGAGACTAGATCTTTCAAAAAGTTAATTATTTTTTAGGTGTATGGTTGTTTTGCCTGCATGTGTGTTTGTGTACCATGTATCTACCTGGTGCCTATGGAGTCCAGAAGAATGTGTAAGAAACTGGAATTACAGAAGGTTGTGAAATGCCATGTGGGTGCTGGGAATTGAACCTAGATCCTCTGGAAGAGCAGCCAGTGTTCTTAACCACTGAGACACCCCTCCAGATCTAGATGTGTGGCCCAAACTGGCATTGAACTCAAGATCCTCCTGTTTCTGAGTGCTGAGATTACATACATACCAGGCTGTTAGATTTTAAAAAAAAATCTTAACTTGTAACTAGGGTTTTATTTTTTTAATTTTTGTATTTTTTATGAATACTCTATCATATAAACAAATAAGATTCTCGGTTTCCACACCAATTTTATGCCAACTTGACACAAGCTAGTGTCATCTGAGAAGAGGAAACCTTAATTCAGAAAATGCCTCCATAGGATTGGGTTGTAAGGAGGCCTGTAAGCCATTGTTTTAATTATTGTTTGATGGGGGAGGGTCAACCCCGGGGCTGGTGGTCCTGGGTTCTATAAGAAAGCATTCATGGAATAGAATTGAAGACCCAGAAATGAACCCACACACCTATGGTCACTTGATCTTCGACAAAGGAACTAAAACCATCCAATGGAAAAAAAGATAGCCTTTTCAACAAATGGTTCTGGTTCAACTGGAGGTCAGAAGAATGCAAATCCATCCATTCTTATCTCCTTGTACTGAGCTCAACTCCAAGTGGATCAAGGACCTTCACATAAAACCAGACACACTGAAACTAATAGAAAAGAAACTGGGGAAGACCCTTGAGGACATGGGCACAGGGGAAAAGTTCCTGAACAGAACACCAATAGCTTATGCTCTAAAATCAAGAATTGCCAAATGGGACCTCATAAAATTACAAAGTTTCTGTAAGGCAAAGGATACTGTCAATCGGATAAAACTGCAACCAACAAATTGGGAAAAGATCTTTACCAACCCTATATCTGACAGAGGGCTAATATCCAATATATACAAAGAACTCAAGAAGTTAGACTCCAGAGAGCCAAATAACACTATTAAAAATGTGGTACAGAGCTAAACAAAGAATTTTCACCTGAAGAATTTCGAATGGCTGAAAAGCACCTTAAATGTTCAACATCATTGATCATTAGGGAAGTGCAAATCAAAACAACCCTGAGATTTCACCTCACATCAGTCAGAATTCTCCATTATTGGTGGGTTTGCAAGCTGGTAAAACCACTCTGGAAATCAGTTTGGTGATTCCTCAGAAAATTGGACACAGTACTACCAGCAGACCCAGCTATACCACTCCTGGGCATATACCCATGTAATAAGGACACATGCTCCACTGTGTTCATAGCTGCCTTATTTATAATATCCAGAAGCTGGAAAGAACCCAGAAGTCCCTCAACAGAGGAGTGGATACAGAAATTATGGTATATATACACAATGGAGTATTATTCATCTATTAAAAACAATGAATTCATGAAATTCTTAGGCAAATGGATGGAACTAGAAAGTGTCATCCTGAGCAAGGCAACTCAATCACAAAAGAACACAAATGGTATGCACTTACTAATAAGTGCGTGTTAGCCCAAAAGCTCAAACAAGTTATAATTCACCAAGCTCAAGAAGAAGGAGGACTTAAGTGAGGGTGCTATGGTTCCTCTAAGAAAGAGAATAAAATACTCACAGGAGCAATAAGGGAGACAATGTGTGGAGCAGAGACTGAAGTAAAGGCCACCCAGAGCTGCCCTACCTGGGGATTCATCCTATAAACAGTCAGCAAACCCTGACACTACTATGGACGACAAGAAGTGTATACTACAAGGAGCATGTCATGGTTGTCTCTGGAGGGGCCCTTACAAATACAGAGGCAGATGCTAACAACCAACTATTGAACTGGGCATGGGGTCCCCAATGGAGGAGCTGGAGGATGGTCCAGAGGAGCTGAAGGGGTTTACAGCCCCATGGGAAGAACAATGATCTCGGCCACCCAGAAGACTCAAGACTCCCAGGGACTGAACCACCAACCAAGGGGCACACATGGTTCCAGCCAAAAATGTGGCAAAGGAAGGCCTTGTTGGACTTCAGTGAGAGGAATGGTCCTTGGTTAGGTAAAGGCTCAACAGAGGCCCGAACAAAGGGAAACTGAGGGAGGGGGAGGAGGGAGTGTGTTGGGTGGAATGGCATATAGGTGGAGGCAGGAAGAAGGGGAGGGGTTGGAGGTCTTAGGGGAGGGGGATATCGGGAAAGGTTTTATCATTGGCAATGTAAATGAAGATGATATTCAATAAAAGAAAACATTAAGCAGGGCGTGGTGGTACACACCTGTAAGCACTTGGGAGGCAGAGGCAGGCAGATTTCTGAGTTTGAGGCCAGCCTGGGCTATAGAGTGAGTTCCAGGACAGCCAGGACTACACAGAGAAACCCTGTCTCGAAAATCAAAACAAAAACAAAAACAAAAACAAAACAAAAGGGAGAACTGTGAATTAGAGACTTATATGTAAACCATGGAATAAAATACAAGCCTATAGAACATGATAATATAATGATATATAATGGTGGACCAATAAATGTCAACTTTCTAGAATGATAAAGCCTGAGGCATATCCTGTGAATGACTCACAGTCATCTGACCAGGCTCATCATGTGTCCATAAAACAACAACAACAAAAAGAACAAAAAACAAAAAACTCAGGAGACAGCTGGTGTTGGCGAGGATGTGGAGAAAGAGGAACACTCCTCCACTGCTGGTGGGATTGCAAGCTGGTACTACCACTCTGGAAATCAATCTGGTGGTTCTTCAGAACACGGGGCATGACACTTCTGGAGGACCTGGCTGTACCATTCTGGGCATATACCCAGAGGATTCCCCAGCATGCAATAAGGACACATGCTCCACTATGTTCGTAGCAGCCTTATTTATAATAGCCAGAAGCTGGAAGAACCCAGATGTCCCTCAATGGAGGAATGGATACAAAAAATGTGGTATATTTACACAATGGAATACTACTCAGCAATTAAAAACAATGAATTCATAAAAATTTTAGGCAAATAGTTGGAACTGGAAAATATCATCCTAAGTGAGGTAACCCAATCACAAAAGACTACACATGGAATGCAATTACTGATAAGTGGATATTAATTAGCCCAGAAGCTCTGAATACTCAAGATACAATTAACATATCAAATGATTCCCAAGAAGAAGGAAGGAGAGGGCCCTGGTCCTGGAAAGGCTTGATGCAACATTGTAGGGGATTACCAGGACAGAGAAGTGGGAGGGGGCTGATTGGGGAATGGGCGGAGGGAAGAGGGCTTATGGGACCTATGGGGAGGGGTGGGGAACTGGGAAAGGGGAAATCATTTGGAATGTAAACAAAGAATATAGAAAAAAAGAAAGCATCCATGAGGAGCAAGCCAGTAAGCAGCACTTGTCCATGGTCTCTGCATCAGCTCCTGCTCCAAGATTGTTGCTCAGTTTGAGTTCCTGCCTTGGCAGGAGTTCTACTGAGTTTACTCAGTGAACTGTGACTTGGGATATGTGAGCCAAACAAACCCTTTCCTCCCCACGTTGCTTTTGATTGTGGTATTTCTTCACAGCCATGGTAACCCTACTTAAGACGTAGATAAAGCAAAATGCATTTATATAAAAAGTTTGCATCTAACTAAAATAATTTTAGAGCCTTATACTAGTGTGCAAAATTAAATTGATATTGATTAACTGCGCATTTGCAGCAGAGACCAAGACAACTGATTTTCAGTGGAAGAACATCGTGTTTCTAGATAAGGTAGCCAACTGTATAAACATATTGTTTCTGCAAATTTCATACTGTCTTGTTATTTTGGTACCTGCTGTTCAAAAAACAAAACAAAACACACAAGGAAAGCCAAAGGAGTAGAAGACAACACAACCCTGCTTCTGTGTCTGAAGTGGAGACCTGCTTTGGGGGGGGGGCACAGAGAGTATTTGGTCCCCAAAGGGAATGACAGAGTGATTTAATGGTTTCTTAAGTGCAGAGGGAAGTTTATTTAAATAGAATATCGTGATATCTAATTGAGGAGAAATGACTAAAGTGAAGCGGCATCTGAGAGATCAGCAAGGTTTTAACTGAGTTTAGCTCACCAGATGGGACAAGACTGTGTAGAAGCCCTGACCTGTCACAATCAGACCAAGCAAAGCAAAGCTTGGAGAGATATTAGCCTGTGGTCGGTGCATGTCACAACTTGGTAAAATTCTCCAGCCTTCAGTTCTTTTATTAATGAAACCATCACCTTATGAGTAAAAAACCCACTTCATTGACTTATTTTTGTGACTTTTCTTCACTACCGGAGTGAAAGAACTGCCTTCCGGTGATTTCAGAACAGCAAAAGGCTGGAGGTTGCAGTACTCCTCTGGGCCACAGGGCCTCTCCACTCCGCACTGAGTCTCCGAGTCTCATTCACAGGGGTCCCCACATCTGTGCTGGTTGATACCTGGGAAGTGGAACTGCTCTTTGTCCAGCGATTGTAGCATCTCACTCATGGTAGTGATTCGAGGCAGTCTGAGAACATTACTGGGTGCTGGGGATTCTCCTAGTATGGGCTGGCAGTTGAACCCTTGACAAAATGTCCCAGACAGCCAGGACTTGTGAATTGTATAGCACATGTATCTGGGTTCCACCTGTTCCTACCGTTGAATTCTTGGGGGATGCTGCAGGTTTGGAGCCAGATGATCTTGGATTGGATTTTTGCCTCTGCAAAGGCCTAGCATGATCGTCATTAGATGTTGAGAGTTCAGAAACCCTTTATCTACAAGGCAGAAAAAAAAAGACGTAGGCCATACATAATAACCCTCAGTTGCCCTCCCAGACAAACACTGAAAGAGTCAACTATGGACCTATACATCTGCAGTAGCTTTCCTTGAATTTATTGAGAGATGAATTCTTTGACTCAGTGATTAATCCCACAGCAGTAATTATTTTCCTCGGTTACCTAACTTGAAAACTGGGACTGAAGAACATTCAAGAAGCTTCCGGATCCCTCTTATGAAACAAACATTGAACAATTTCTTTGAGAGCAACACTATTAGTCACTACATAGATTCATAATTTTTGTCTTCACCCCATCTTTGTTAATGTTAGCCTTGGCTTTAAACCTCTTCTCTTCTGTAAGGGGCTACAGTACTTACAGGATATACCCCTTTTAGACCAAGGGTGGGCTGAATGTTGTACCTGAGTAGATCTGTAGTACAGCTAGCCAGGAAAGTAAGGTCCTGTGGAACTGAGAAACCTATAAGGTTTTTTTTTTTTTTTTTTTTGTTGTTGTTGTTGTTGTTGTTGATGTTTTTTGCAAGGGTTAATGAGTGCAGTTACGCATTGATTGGATGGGTTAACCTGAATACAGTGTCCTAGGAGACAATGAACATTCAGGGGTGTTGTCTCAAGCTAAATAAAAATCATCCACAGAAAAGATTAGAAAGAGGTTTAGAACAAACAAACAGATTAAAAAAAAAACAACAAAGAATCAAACCAGAAAACCAACATGAAATCAGTGTTCTATATATTAGAGGCTACAGTCACCAGCTAATAGTTTCATTTATATCACTGGTATTTGAAAGTGACTCTGTTGTTTCTTATGTTTTCTACAATTCCTTTCTACCAGAGGATTAAAGGGGGGGGCTGTTATCAGGTCCCTTTTAAGGCCCTTTTCTCTTGGTGTCCATAATGTGGTCTGATTTTGTGAACTAAAAAAAAAAAAAAAAAAACAACAAACAAACAAAAAACCCCCCACTAGAGCCAAAGAGCCTAGTGGTGGTGAACACCTGCAATCCCAGAACTTGGGAGGTGGAGGGAGGAGGATTGGGAGTTCAAGGACTTCCCACAGCTATGTAGCAAGCTCAAGGTCAACCTCTGGGTATATGAGACCCCATGCCAAAATAACCAAAACCAGAAAAGCTAGCTCTAATCTCCCCAACTGGGGTGTGTGTGTGTGTGTGTGTGTGTGTGTGTGTGATATAGAGAGATAGTAGGTGGAGAGAATGTATGTATAGAGTTTACAAAGAATATCATCCTTGCATGAATCACATGAGGGGAGTCAGAGATAAAGACGGAATGACACGGGATGCTGACATGTTTGGGATAGGCTGATGAAGCAAGGCTTCTCTGAGCAGAGTACATTGGTAAGATCTAAATAAAATGAAGGCAGCCATGTGGAGATGCGGGGCCTTCCAGGCACAGGGAAAGTAAAGATCTGCTGCCAGATCAGAAGAGCCTGTCTGTAGGCTTTCCAGAGAACAGAGGAGGGCAGAGCAGAAGTTGAGAGAGGACTCCACTGTCCACAAGCTTTGTTTTCAAGGTCATGGGAAGCCTTGAGGGTTAATTACGCATCCATTTGGGCTAGTGTCGGATGCCGAATGTTGGGTCAGATGCAGTTTAGATGTTGTGAATGAGTTTTCAGATATGACTCATAAAGCCAGCAGCTTGGAGTGAAGCAGGTTGTCTCCTCTGATGTAAGTGTGTCTCACCCACTCAGTTGAAAGCCGTTAGAGAATGGAATGATGTCCCTGAAACAGGAAGGCTTTCAGCTTTAAGGTAGTAGTTCAGCCTTTGGTCTGTCCTACAGATTTTGAATGTTCCTGTCCCCATAATGGTAGGAACCAGCTTATTAAAGCAAACCTTTGTTTCTCTAACTTACTGGTTCTGTTTGCCTGAAGACCCTTGACTAATATCAAAGCTATTCTATTGGTTTGGTTCCAGCATCAGATGATTGGCTTTACATTTTTAAAAAGTCTGACAAAAATTATAAACTCAAGAAACTAGACATCAACAAGCTAAAGAATCCAATTAAAAATGGGGTACAAATCTAATTACAGAATTCTCATCAGAGGAATCTCAAATGGCCAAGAAACACTTAAAGAAGTGTTCTACATCCTTAGTCATCAGGGAAATACAAATCAAAACTCTGAGATTCTATCTTATAGCTGTCAGAGTAGCTAAGATCAAAACTGCAAGTGACAGTTTATGCTGGTGAGGATGTGGAGCAAGGGGAACACTCTTTCATTGCTGGTGGGAGTTAAAACTTGTATAGCCAGTTTGGAACTCAATATGGTAGATCCTCAGAAAATTAGAAATATCTACTTCAAGACCCAGCTATGCTATTCCTGAGCATATACCATAACTATACATCAGGATGTAGAACTCTCTTCTTCTCCCTTACCAGCACCATGTCTGCCTCCAGGATGTCATGCTTCCCATCATGATGCCAAAGGACTAAACCTCTGAAACCGTAAGCCAGCCCCAAGTAAATGGTTTTCTTTATAGGAGTTGCCGTGGTCATAGTGTCCCTTCACAGCAATAGAAACACTAAGGCAGTTGGAAAAGAAATAGACCAGTCTAACTGGCTACAGGAAGAATTGATGGAAAGCAAAAAGGAGGGAGATGAGCTAGGACCTCAGATCCTGACATGGACACAACAGTTGCCAGGATGTGAATACTACGTAAAGTACTGGATTTGGGCAATATTGTGGAAGATTGGCAAATAGATCAGGTGAAGGATGTGGTGATGGTTCGTCTCTGTTATCAGCTCGGTCATCCCTGTGAGGGATTAGCTTGATTAGGTCATCTGAGAAGAGGAGACTCCTACTGTGGGTGGGACCATTTCCTGGGTACCAAATGGAGGATGCGAGTGGAGTGAGGGCTGGCATTTGTCATTCTCTTGGTTTTGACCGAGGAGTGCACTGTGACCAGCTGCCTTCAGCTTCTTCCGTTGTCACTTTCCTATAGCGGTGGACTATAACCTTGACCCCCAAGTCAGAATCAAACCTTTTCTTGAGTTGATTTTGTCAGAGTATTTTATCACAGCAAGAGGAAAAGGGACTAACACAGATGTGAAACAGACAGAGAAATCAAGGTCCCAGTTTGGGGCTTGAGAAGGCTTGGGAGCAGTGAGCTATTTATAAAGACAGTTCTGGAAGCCTGCATGATGTGCAGGTGCGCCTAGGTAGAAAAAAAAGAGGAAGGCAGGCTGCACTGAAGGGTGCTTTACAATTAATTCTGAACGCATTGATCTCATTAGGCTCATCTGCTCTTTAAATGGAGATATTGGGTCGACCATCAAGGCAGGGAGGGCTACGGTTGGCCACCAGCGTCCGGTGGGCAACCACAGCTTGTAGAACTTGTTGGGGGGTGGGATGGGGGCTGTGCATTGGCAGTTAAGAGCACAAAGCTAGGGTATCTGCATTCAAATCATAACTTGTCTCTTCACAGTAGAAACTTTACTGTTTCAGTCTTCCACCATGAAAATTACAGGCACCACTAAGTATATGTCACCGATGGGCATTCGGATGTATCTAAGGCAGCAGAATCATGGAGGGGGGTTCTGTATGGCCTGGGAAATGATCTATGATAGATGAGGTTACTAAGTATATAACGAGCCAGAATAAAATTAAAAGCAATACCAAGTGACAGACAGAAGGATTGCAAAAGATTATCCAATCAGGGCCTTACAAACATTCAGCAGAAAGCAACTGGAGAAGTGGAGGCAACTGGCTGGAGCTCACTGTAGAGTGTCCCCGGCAGAGCACAGCATCCTCTTGGGTGAGGCTTCCAAGTAAAATAGCAACATCAGGTGGGTACCACTGTGACGTCAGACACAGCATCCAGCAGAAACCAGTGGGGGGTGTTGAGGCGATCAGCACGAGCTCTCTCAGTTGAGCTTTTTCTCCATGAGTGAGCTTTCTGTGGCTGAACTCCTGGCCTTTCCCCACTGTGGGCACGCTTATACTGCGGGATAAATAATAGCTTGGAAATGGAAATAATAAACTGGAAGTGGCTCACCTTCCAGTGCTCTCAAGGACATGATGTTTTTCTCTGGGGCTGTCTTTGCTCATGTCCTTCTTCTCTTGTGTAGGGTTGGGGGAGGGGTGGCCCATCCCCAGACAAAGGCCCTCGGAGGACACTTTGAGACTAATGTGGTTGGGTGTGAAATAGATTTGAGGCCGAGTTGCTTTCGTGACCATCTTCTTGGTGGGCTCAAGTAACACAATAGTTTACCAATATTATGCACATACCCCAAAAGGCTATGCATGTGTTATCTTACAATCAGGGTTGGAGTTTAAATTTTCTGGTCCTTTCTGTCAATTGTCCAATAGAGGCAGGGGTCTGGTATGTTTTTTTCAAACTTGCCTGCTCCTTGCAGGTTTTGTTTTTGTTTTTGTTTTTATGTTTTGTTTTGTTTTTTTGTTTTGTTACTCAAAGAGAAAGTACACCTTTCTGATGCAGGAAACCTGATGGTATACACTTCTTCCAAACATAACCCTGCTGAATCCTCTCTACTTTTTCTTCCTTCGTGGTGCCCATAGTCCTCCTGCAAGTTGCCGTAGGCATCCAACTTCTGCATTTTCTGTCTGCCCTGGGTAGACAGCTCCAGGAAGACAAGGCATTTTGATGATGTTGCTTAAGGAATCTTGGAAGACTACCAGTGCCAGCATGTACGTGAGATGTAGGTGACATTTCTTAGTATTTATTGTCCCTTACTTCTGTTTCTTTGAAGCTCTCTTTGGGTCTTTCTAATGTTGTATGATGTTGATTTTTATGGAGACAAACCTCATCATTGAAATGGAGGTTCATGGAAAGCCTCTGATGGCAGTTTCAGTTCTGACTTTGGAAGTCAATTCTGGGATTGACATATGGTCTTCTGAAAGTGGTGACACTTCCACTCTGCTGGTTGCCTACGCCCCTTCCCTGTGAATCTATGGTGGGCAGTGTCCCACTTCAATTGCAGATTCTGATCACAGATTCCTTTTTTCACTCAGCAAACCTTGTTGATGAGAGGCATTAAGGGCCGTGCAGGGTAGAAGTTGATACATGACCCAGTCAATCTATGACTTATGAGACCTATTGCAAGTCCGAGGCACTGTATTGATCCTGCAGAATGGACTGGAAACTGACCTTCATCTCACCGAGCCCTCTAACCGACTCCTGTTCTGTTTATCCCCAACAGAGCACTAGCATCACGCAGCTTCATTCTAAAATCATTAACTTTTATTTCCTTTTACATTCCGTCATGATTCTTTACCATACGTATGAAGAGTGGACAAATTGATGTCTTTATCTAGCACAAAAGCTTTGGTCCTGTTTCAGTGTCAGCTTTTTCAGAGGCCGTTAATTTTATCTTCTCTCGCTGCGAGATGTTAGCACACAGGAAGAATTGCCGTAGGAAGTCGGGCATCATATCAAAATAAAGTTTGTTTGAGCCCGGCGTTTCCTGCTCTGATACAATAGTACTTAGTGAACGTTACTACAAGGAGTATTTTAATAATGGGCTGTAATTATCACGATCAGGTAAATCTTAATTGGAGGATTAATGCTTCTAATGCTTCACTGCAGTGGTACCAGGCAGCACATCATGGCTTCATGGTTGGGTGTGCAGTACGTGACGGTAGAGGCAGGTTAAATATTCATTCCGGAGGCTATCTGGGAAGGAGCTCTCAGGTCTTGCTTTTATCTGTGAGCTGAGTGATAGGCTGGAACAGGGCTCTTCCTCATCTGCCATGCCCTTTGTTCTTGAAATGCAGGTGTGGAGTAGACTTCCAGACAGCACCTGGAAAAAAAAAACAACAGCCTGCTTCTGGATGAGGAGGTTATGATCCACTCAGCACACTTCCAGATTCCAAGCAGGTTTTAGATCACTGGAGGGCTGGTCATTAATATATATATATATTATATTATATATTATATATGTGTGTATGTGTGTGTGTGTATGTATGTATGTACACA
The DNA here is from genome assembly GCF_947179515.1 of Apodemus sylvaticus. Classification (NCBI taxonomy): domain Eukaryota; kingdom Metazoa; phylum Chordata; class Mammalia; order Rodentia; family Muridae; genus Apodemus; species Apodemus sylvaticus. The sequence continues at coordinate 17,375,752 of NC_067492.1, read as the reverse complement.
CATATATACACATATGTATATGTATGTATGGATATAATTTAAAAATTTATATTCTAAATTGTAGGTGCAATTTAAAAGTTTTTTTTTACATTAAAATCTAAAACTGTAGAATGTTCTGGCTGGAAGGAAATGTACATTTCCTCCTACTAGAGAAGGCTTATGTGGATAAGTGGAGGGAAAGGGGAGAAGTCTGAAAGCTCTTAGGACCTGCTTAGGCCAGAGCCTCTGGCACCTCTAGACAGGAAGATCATGGCTCCTGAGCCCCATCACAGGTTTAGAGGTTGGTTTGGAGGTTTTAACTTGATTTTTTAGGGGCTTCTATTTAAAGTAGAACATTGCAAGTGAACCTGAATATTTTTCGTCAGAGGTGATTTTTATATTCCCACAGCACCTGATCCAGCAGCAATATGGTTCTGTATGGCTGAGAAAAGAACACACTGAATAATAATAATAATAATAATTATTATTATTATTATTAAATTGTGTGTGTGCATGTGTGAGAGCACGTGTGTGTGTGTGTGTGTGTGTGTGAGTGTGTGTGTGTGTATGTATATGTGCTAGTTCTAGAACATGACCAGAGCTCAGTATCACAGGTTGTTATAGAACTCAGTCCTTCAAGAAAAAACAGCCACTATCTTTCCAAATCAGATGTTCCTGCATGCAAACGTCTATTAGCATTGGCCTCTTGACCACTGAGATTCTCTCATAGAAGGGTCAGGGGCGGGGTAACCACTGGATCCTCACCTGAGATCTCACTTGCTCATCGCATCTGTTTGGATGCAGTTCTAACCTATTTGCATGCTGTGAAATCTGGAGAGATGCTAGACTCCACAGGTTGGGGAAGTTAATTGGAGAGGGGCACCGTCTCCATGTATGGTGATGTCATCATCTTGCTAGGCCAACACTTTCCTGAATGACAGCTTTGGGGTCACCCATGCTCCTGCATGTAACCCCTTACCTATCCTCTCTGGGAGTAAGGACCCCTCCATCTTACCTTTGGGGACGGAGTCTTTCCCTGAACCTGGGGCTCACTGATGTGGATGGGCTGGTTGGCTAGCAAGCCCCATCTCTGCCTCCCAAGTGCTGGGATTCTAGGCTTATGCCACCGTGTCTGGATTTTTACATGGCTCTGGGGATCCAGATTCAGGTCCCCGTTCCTGTACAGCAAGCATTTTACCATCTCTCTGCCCCTGGATGATGATGATGATGATGATGATGATGATTACAGTATCTCACATACTATAACTCAGGCAGAGCTAGAACTCACAATAATCCTCCTTTCTTGACCTCCCAAGTCTCTTGATTATAGATGTGAGATGGTATGAGTCACTTTCTTGGGTTTCTTCATTCAGAACTGTTCTGTTGTTGGTTGGGTCTTTGCTGCTTAAGCTTAATTCACCCGAGGGGATGGAAAATTGAACCAAGCAACAGGAGTAGTATATACAAAAAAAAAAAAAAAAAAAGATCGAATAAACATCCCATCCCTTAAGGTAAAAAAGAAAGAAAAGAATTCAAATCAAACCTTTTGGAAACAATGATTCCTTCAAAATAAATGTCATTCCTCAGTTTGGGTCTAGTGTGTCACCGTAGTTATGTTCCCGATTGCCAGACCCATGACACTGTTGAGGTGTCAACAGGTGGAGGGTGGAGGTAGGGAATGGCACAGATGCCATGGGGATATTTTTATTCACAGACAAATAAATGACCTAAACATAATATGTGAAGTGAAAACCATCAGGGGAGGAAACAAAACCAAGGAGGGAAGGAACAGTAATCTTGATGACAGGAGGTGACAGTCAGCCTTGGGAACGTCTTATTTTAAACAGTTTCCAAGGTGGCAGGTTAAATAGCTCCATATGGAGCAGATGTGGGCAGAGCCTGGAGCACTAGGGAAAAGAGGCTGTAATCATGGAGATGAGGCGCTCCCCCTTAGCATGCCCTTCACCATATGCAGATTGCTCTACAGTAAATGGTTACATGCTAGATCCATTTCCGCCAACAGAATGGTCCTGTTCATCTGCATTTGTGCCTACAAAGAATTCAGACCTCAGAAAGGAGACCCCTTAGCTTTCCTCCCTAATGTGAGAGTCAAAGCAATGCCTTGATTTTAATAGTAGCTCAAGTGGTAGATGATAAATGATTAAATTGGTCAAATAATGTCTCTTGAACATTAAAGAGGGACCTTTTATTCTTCCTCCTCTTTTATATTATATGCATTCTATTGATTAAAGCAGGTTTAAAAATTTTTTAATTTAAATTATATATTATATCTACATTTCTGTGTTTGTGTGTTTGTGTGTATATGTGTGTTGTGTTTCTGTGTGTGTATGTGTGTTTGTATATGCGTGTTTGTTGCATGTATATGTATATATGTGTGTTGTGTTTCTGTGTGTGTATTTGTGGATTGTGTATATGTGTTTGTTGTGTGTGCATATGTATATATGTTGTTTCTGTGTGTGTTTGTGTTGTGTATGTGTGTTGTGTGCGCGTATGTATATATGTGTGTTGTGTTTCTGTGTGTGTTTGTGTATTGTGCATGTGTGTTTGTGTGTTGTGTTTTTGTTTGTGTGTTTGTGTGTTGTGTATGTGTGTTTGTGTGTTGTGGGTGAGTATGTATATATGTATGTTGTATTTCTGTGTGTGTTTGTGTGTTGTATGTATATGTATATGTGTGTGTTGTGTTTCTGTGTGCTTGTGTGCACATCCATCTCACTGTGTGAGGGCAGAGGTCAGAGGATAACTTTCAGGAGTCAGTTCTCTCCTACCACACGGGTCCTGGGGACCAAATTCTGCTCATCATTCTTGGCAGCATGCACCTTTACCTCCTGAGCCATCTCAACAGCCCTAGTACATATTTATTATGCATATTTTTATGCATATATGTATATGTGCTTTAATCAAAGATGTTTTTGAAGCACTTTTCCTAGAAGTAATCAACACCAAGTGTTATTACTGTTTTATCTTATTTTTTTTTTTTAACTTTGACTTTCTGATAAGAGTAACAGTCCAGGAGGGGCTGAATTCTGGGATAAGATGTATGGGTGTGGACAAAGGAAGCGTCATTGGTCTTTGGAGGGTCTGCTGTGGGAGGGGTGTCGCTCCTTTTGGAGGAGCAGAATGTCAGTTATACCCCTCGAATGGGTTAAGGAGCAACTCAGTTTGTGAAAGTGTTTGCTGGGAGACCACGAATCCCATGTCTGGTTCCTAGAATCCATTTTTAAAAAGCCATGGGTTTTTAAATAAAAGTGCATGTTTATTATTCCAGAGTAGGGGAGGTGGAGACAGGAGGCCCTTTGAGCTGCTAGACAGCCAGCCCAGTTTCATCCTCAAGCTACGTCCCAGAGACTGTATATCCAGTGAATGGCTCCTGGGGAAAGATACCCCAGGTTGTCCTCTGGCCTTCACATATACGTGTGATGCACATATATCTGCAGATACACATGCCCATGCACATATATGTAAACACACACACACACAAACACACAAACACACACAAATACATTGTGGGAAACCATTCCCATCTTGGCATCTTACATGCCAAGCAAGTAAGAAGAAGAGGGATTCAAACTTAGGAGAAACTTGCCATTGCAGCCTTAAAGATGGAGGAAGGAGGCGGCCAGCCAAGGAGCATTGGTACTCTACAGAGCTGGCAGCAAGAATGCGCAGTGCCTCAGCTCAAAGGAACCAAATGTTATTAATAATCCATATGAGCAGGGAAAAGGATCCTTCTGTACAGCTCCAGGAAGGAACGTAGTCCTTCCTTGCCTTCATTATATGATGGAGACCCCTGAGTCAGACTTCTGGCCTGTGCTACTTCAGATTTCTGTATTTTCAGTAATTGGTTAGAACGGTGGTTATGGAATGCATGTGGACAAAGAAGCCACCTTTGAGTTGGGTCTGTTTCTGGTCCTAGAATGTGCTGGCATATGGAATTAGGCGGTGCTGTATCTCAAAACACTCATTACTGTCAATGCAGGCAGTGGCCAGGCTAGTTAAAATCGTGACTGAAAGGGCACATTTAAAGAGGGGTCAGAGTTGTATTTATTATCATCGAATCTAACTCTTCATTTTCAGACTAGCTTAGGAGGTATGGGAAACAGTCTTTTTGTTGAGGTATTAAGTATTTATTTATTTATTTATCTATTTATTTAAGATTTCATGAGTGAACTAGTCTTCTCTTTCTCTGGGTAAATGTCATATGTAAATGCATCCACTGTAATCACCGGACCTTGTTGAAGCAATCAATCATTTGTCTTAGGAGAGCGATGTGCCCGGCAATTAGGTCAAGTTTGTATCAACTCGGCTTTTTCCACCATAGCTAATTGAAATTTCTGTGGACCTTTGAGTGCATCTGCTGTTAGTTCAGTAGGCTCTTCTTCTTGCTGTTCTTTTGGCTCCTAGAGTGTTTTGTAGCCATTTCTCCCATGTAATATGTGTGTGTGTGTGTGTGTGTGTGTGTGTAGGGTTTTCCAGAGTGCTCAAAACCCTCAGTGTACTCAGGAGTCATCCAGACATGCAACAAGGGAGCCAGGGTACTCTTGTCTGGCTGTGCCTGGTTCCTTGCAGGAGTTTACGTTGTAGTACAACTTCCCTTCTTCAAAACAGGAGTTTTGGTTTTCTGAATGTTAATGACTCAGAGAGGTAGGGTCTGCAATGGGCCTAGAGGAAGCCATCTTTTTTGACCCATCCTCCTTAGTAGGCACCAGCTATTTCCAGTTTGAACTCTTCCAGACCCTTCCCTGTCAGCTCTTTTGTGGATGGGATTATGTTCTTGCTAATTTCACAGGTTGAAATGCTAATCCCCCAGCATGGCTATATCTGGAGACAGGGCCTTTAAGGAGGCAACTCGCATTAAATTTAGGGGAAGTCTGATCTCTTTTAGGCAAAAACATCACTACAGAGTTATGCAGTTAAATGAATTCTTTTGATTCTTGCTTTCTGAATAATGGGGCTTATCAAACTCTCACAAAGCACTTTGGATCCTGGACCTGAAGCTCTAAAGAACCCTAATAACTAAATAAAATTTAAATACCATTAACACTTCCCGTAATTATCACAAAGAGCCAGAGATGTTTTAAATGTCAACAAATGAAGTTGGCTGTTTCTGCTGAGATGTTAACAGACAGAAATCCAGTCAAAACCCTGCACGAAATACATTTTTTGTTTTAATATTTTTTTTTTTTAAAACCTCACATTGCTTAGCTCAGGAGAATATAAGTACAAGGGCGTGTTAGAGTATTTTATTAGCCTTTAGACTAAGAGTCAGCTTTGCGAATTACCTAATTATACTCAACCACAGTGGGGTTGACATTCTGCAAATCGCTACAGAGCAGGTTCTCGTGTGGCACGTGTGCACTGGGGCTTAATCTGACATTCACTCTGTTCTAATGCTTGGGTAATTTGGAGACGGCTGTAAATATAATTGTCATGGGAGTACAAAGTGTAATTCTCTTCTTAAATAAAAAAAACACTATACTCGTACAACGTATATTGAAAAGGAGCTAAGAAAGTATATAGGGGAACACTCTCAAATAACTAAATGACTTCATATATTTACCGTTAATTGTTCTTTATTATATCATCAGTGAGAAGGAAGAGAAAACAACCCCATGCTGTTTCCTGTCTTCCAGCAGAGGACACCACCATGTCTATCTGGCTTTAATTTGGGTTTTAGAGATCTGAACCCAAGATCTTATACCCATGAGGTGCTAGGGCACGTGGGAAAGAGATGGGAGTTTGATTCAAGTGGGGAAAGAGTTATTATTTTTTTTTTTAACTTGGGCTGTAAACTGTATTGATCAACCTTCAGTCCCACTAAGAGACACTGAAAAATAAAATATTTTTGCATGTGCATGTGTGTGTATATGGTGCATGAAATATGCATGCTTATGTGGGAATACACATGTATTTGCTGGTGCATGTATGTGTGACTGTGTGGAAGATGAAGTTGACACTGGATGTCTTTCTTGATCTCCCCCTGTTTTATTCATTGGGGCAGGGTCCCTGGCTGAGCCTGCAACTTGCCAATTCCTGTTATTTTAGCCATCCAGCCTGCCCATTGGATCCCTGTTTCCTGTCTTCCAGCAGAGGATACCACCATGTCTATCTGGCTTTAATTTGGGTTTTAGAGATCTGAACCCAAGATCTTATACCCATGTAGCAAGAACTTCTCTATTAAGCCATCTCTGAAGCTCTAAGAAAATATATTTTTTTAAAAAATCAACAAATGTGTACTGACTGCTTATATTCCAGGCAATGATGACCATTGAATCAACAAAAAAATTAACAAATGTGTACTGACTGCTTATATTCCAGGCAATGATGACCATTGAATCAACAAAAAAATTAACAAATGTGTACTGACTGCTTATATTCCAGGCAATGATGACCATGACTGTGGTTGGTTACTCTGCATAATTTCGAAGAACAGGCAGCGCCAACATAAACATGGAAAAGTAAAACTGACAATAATCAAGGAGAGTCTGAATAAACAATGCATCAGTATTGATTTCTAATCATAAATGATGTGCAATCAGGCATTCTGAAGCGTTGCTTTATCACTTTGAAATTAGAAGATGTCCTGGGATTTGGGGATTTAGGGCCAGAGAGACTTGTAGATCATTTGCAATCAAAGATTTATTGATAATTGCTCAGAGGAGATTTGGGTGCTCTCACACCACCAACCAAGTAGCGTATGCAGTAACACAAATCCTACCTAGGTTGGTTTAGCCGTTCCACAATGTTTACATGTTTTAAAAGATCATGTTAAACACTATAACCCTTTTTTTTTATCTGTCAATAAAAAAATAACAAGAAATGATGCAAACACTTTGTTATCTCACGTAGCCCAGGCTGGCCTTGAACTCACTATTCAGCTGAGGATGACATTGACATTTGGGAAAGGCGTTATGCATGTGGGTAACATGTACATGCCACACCCACAGAGGGGCAGTCTGGAAGGTATGAACTCAAACCACATCTGAGTCCTTTTCGAGGTTCCTGTACCCCTGGAGATTCTTGTTGTGCATACAGATGGAGCCTGGAGGGTGTATCTGGTAGTTAGAATCCCTCAGCTCTGCGAGGGAGCAGGTGCTTGGGGCTCAGTTTGTATGATGGCCTAGGCCTCTCTGCTGTGAGCAACTTAGAAGAGAGCTGAGGTCTGTCTATGAGTTAACCCATCAGTGAGTACCGCTAAGGGAAGGTATGTAATGGGAAATACGCTATGTATATATACATATGTGTACACAAACAGTGTGTACCTATGTTTGCATGTGTGAGTGTCAAGACATGTACATGTATTTATTTGTGCACATGTGTGGAGGCCAGATGTTGACATTGGGTGCTTTCTTCTTTAAAAGAATAAAGTTGTTTCACTTTATTCTTTAAGACAGTGGTTCTGAGCCTTGGAATGGGCTTCCTTGTCTAAATCTGCCCAGAGCCAGATGGCAACTGCTTGTGTGACTTAGTGACTCCTCTTCCCACTGTCTGGAGAGAGGCAACCCTCCCTCGCCAACCCCATGGAATTTTACTAGTTCCCACAGCACAAGACTGGCTGCACCTTGGCAGCCTGCTTACCATCGATGAAATGGTAGGAGCTGCCTGCTTTATGACAGCAGCTCACAGCTACTTACAGTTCCTGTGGGTGAGGTAGAAAAAAATAGAGCCATGAGCATGCAGGGGTCTCTGTCATTCTGGAGAGACTACAGACCTCAGTCATCAGATGACTATTAGAACTTCTAAAAATACCTCTGTCTGGATGCTTCACAGGCCAATTAGATCAGAATAGCTGGGGATGTGGCTCAGGCATCAGTATATCTTAAAGTCTTCACATGCGACTCTAATGTAAGGCTGGAGTTGCAAATTACTCATTTAATATGCCCCAGACTACCCACACGAGTCAGTGAAAGAGGTGATTAATTTTGAGGCAAACCAATAAAGAGATAACATAGCTCTAACTCAGAATAAAAACTCCCTCAGCTGGGTGAAACAGAATAACAGCAAAACAACTACTTTTGGAAAAAAAATTTGAAGATTATAATTCACTAACGAATGAAAAAAATTGAGAACCTCACTAATATTTTTCCTTTAGAAAAAATATTTTTGCGTTTATTTTTACTTATGTGTATGTGTGTGAGTAAACACGTGTGTGCAGGTGCCCACAGAGGCAGAGGAGATATAAGAGTCCCTTGGAACTGGCGTTACAGGTGGTTGTGAACCGCCCAGTTTGCATGCTGGGAAGGGAACACGAGTCCTCAGCGAGAGCAACAGAGCTCTTAACCACTGAACCATCTTTCCAGCCCCAGTGGCTGGTTTCGAATGAAACAGAAAATAGCTTGAAACACAAACACAGGAAATGGAAATCATAAACAAAATCCTCCATCAGTATGACTAAAGAAAAGAGAGTGAAAAACAGAAGATAGAGATATAATAAGAAAGTAAATCACAGGCCTTCCCCGAGGGGAAGGAAGGCTTAAATCTAAAACTCAAAAAGGCTCTGCAGTGCCTGAATAGCGCTGGAATTAAAGTGGATGATATAAGAGCAGTATATCATGGGCTCTTTAAGATAAGGACAGAACCCTCAGGATCCTGCATATAGCAAATGTACTGCTGTTCTCAAAGGAAAAAACAAACACTAGTTTGGAGAATGCAAGTTTCCATTGCTAAAGAGCTGGGACACCAATATGTCCTATGTAGGTTATCCAGATATAATGAAAAGATGGGGTCATTTAGATGAGCAAGGGTAATACAGCTTGGAGAGTTGTGTGTCTGTGTCTGTTATCAGCTCTACCTATGTATGCCATTGAAACCTTTATCTATATTATCTATATCTAGACCCTGACTTACAATAGTTTGATTTATGACTGTCCACCCCACAATGTTGCAAAAGTGGTGAGTATCCAGTAGAAGCTGTACTTTAAGATTTGATATTGCCCTGGCTTATAATGTGCTGTTCCTTACACTGTCTCTATGCTGGGCTTTGGTGGTGAGTTGTAGCTAGAGTCAGCCATGTGCTCAGTAATGGTAACGAAAGAGATACTATGCTATGGGGTAATGTTGGCACGGTGTATTCAAGGCAATTTGGAATTATAACCTTTCTTATTTTTATTTTTGAGTTTCGAGACATTGTCTCATTCTGTAGCCCAAGCTGGCCATCAGTTTATGGTCTTCTTAACTCTACCTTCTAGGAGTTGGGATTGCAGTCTATGCTGCCATACCTGCTGACTGACAATACTTCAATTTACCATAGACTTTTTGAGATAAAAAAAATACAGTGACAAGTTGAAGGATATATACACACATGGTCATTTATGATATATAATAAGAATCTATATTATAGGGATAGAGAGGTAGTTTAGCCAATAAGAATGTTTACTACTCTTGCAGAGGGTTCGGTTTCCAGCATGCGCATGGCAGATTACAGACCCCAGGGCAGGGACATCAGTTCTCAGTTGCTGTAGGAGCATATATATCCGTGGAAACCTCAGGCTTCAACACAGCCTGAGGTGGCCGACCACAGATAACCAAAGTGGCCTGCAGGGCAAGCACAGACTGTAGAGATCCTCTGTGGAGGTCCAGTTCAGAATATGGATCTAGGGTTTTGAAACCATTTCAGTAAAAACCCAAAAGAAGTGACTAGGAAACTTGAAGGTAGAAGGGGAAAGAAAAAGAAAAAAACCAAAAAAATCAAAAACAACAACAACAACAACAACAAAAATATAGTAGACAGCAGTGATTCTCAACCGGGTCACTTATCAGATATCCCCCACATCATATATTTACATTACGGTTCATAACAGTAGCAAAATTACAGTTATGAAGTAGAAACAAAAATAAGTTAATGGTTGGGGGGTCACCACAACCTTAAGAATGATATTATGACATTGCAGGTTTAGAAAGGTTGAGAACCACTGCTCTAGAGTTCTGTCCTGTTGAATGTACAGAGTTGGTCTCATAGCCATAGGGAGGAGTAAACACATCTATTTCCAGCCGGCTCTCGGGGACACTAGTGGACAAGCAGAGTGTCCTGGGTGGCAGGGCAGATGTTTAATCTTGATTTCTACAGCTATTAGGAATTGGTATGCGACCAACAATAACGTTAACAGGTATCGTTACTAATTTAATAATGTGTATGTGTGAATTGTGTAAAAAAATGAACTTGCCAGAAAGAGTAAAAGGTTAGAGGGACATGAAAGGTGCTAATAATTATTAAATTATAATTAAATTATAAGACTAAAACATCCAGGACTAAATGGACGGCTCAGCAGTTAAGAGCACCCATTATTCTGGCAGAGAACCTGAGTTTGGCTCCGAGAACCCATGTCATGTGACTCAGAACCAACCAGCTCCAGAGGATCCCAAGCCTCTGGTTTCCCCAGGCACCTGGACTAGAAAGCACATACCCACATGTGCATGCATACATAATACACATAATTAAACATTATAAACTTTAAAAGAATAAAACCCAAGGATATTAATCATTACAATACTTAACATTTAGAGTGAATTTCTATAACAGATCAGAGACTCTCTGTGTTAAGATGCAAGATGCACAAATAAGAATAATTATTAGACTATTCGAAGCAGTAGGATTTAGGTTGGGAGTAGAGGCCCTCATCTGTAATCTCAGCATATGGAGGTTGGACTGAGGCAGGAGGATTGTCATATTTTCAAGGGCAGTCAGGGATACAAGGTGAGACCTTATCTCAACCAAACCAAACCAATCCAAAACAAGCCAAGCCAAACCAAAACAAACAAAAAACAGTAGGGTTAAAATGTACCAAGCATATGACAAAACCAAAAAAGGCAAATGACTTGGATCAAGTAAAATGATAGGAGTAGGTTTTTTAAAAAAGGCTTTAATTAGCATACACAGTCATACTCACATATACACTTAACATACATATATGCTCACATGCACTCACATATATACATTTACACAGTAACATACACTTTCACACTCACACAGTCTTTCACACACACACACACACACTCTCACACATACACATTCACACAGTCATATACACACTCTAACATTCACACACATACATACATACATACATACATACTTACACAACACACACATACACATTCACACAAACATACTCACAATATGCACACTCACAAATACACTCACACATATACACACCTCACGTACACATTCTCAGACTCACACACACATACACACATAGTCTCACAATACACATATACATACATACCCAGTCTCACACATGCACACACACACACACACATACACACACACACTCATGTGTATATGCGTGTCTGTCTGTGTGTGTGTGTGTGTGTGTGTGTGTGTATGTGTGCAGGTGCCCTCAGAAGCTGGAAGAGGGAGTCAGATCCCTTGAGCTGTACAGCATGACACAAGAAGTCAAACTTGGGTCTTCTGGAAGAACGGCAAAACCTCTCAACCCCCAAGCCAGCACATACTAATTATAGAAAACAGTGGGTTAATTATGACTTTTTCATAATATGTACAGTATACTTTGGTCACAATCACCCCCACTTCCCTCACAGTGTCCCTTTCCCACTCTTAACCATTCCTTCCCTCTTCCCAGGTAACTCCCCTTAGTAGCAGGTTTTAATGTAACTTATTAAGAAACTATTAATAAGAAATTCAATAAAGCCCGGGCTACTTTACATTTAAATTAGGCAACTATAAACTCAGAGCGATATGTACTTAAAAACAGTTCAGCCTATCCACAATGAGCAAGTTTTTAGCTTCCCAGGCGTGTGTAATTATAAAAAGCAAGTAAGATCATAATGCGTTAAAGTTTAGAGCCTGCAGATCACATTTCTAATTGTGGCCAATAAAAATAGAAATCAATATAATTATTGCAAAATCCTAGCTAGTTGTGATTTAAACACAACTTCAATTAAAGTGGAAATTTAAAATATTGCAAATTATCTAGGTGGGAACATGCCAAAAGATTAGCTTATATGGAAGCTCCTGTGACATAGTTATTGTTTTGTTCAGAGAGAAATTTTTGCAATTAAAAGAATCTCCCCACAATAAGGATAGCAGCTCTTTAATTTAATGAAAAGTGCAGGATCATGTACTGAGAGAGGGAAGGCAGTAATAAAAATAAAGGGATAAAGTAATAGAGTCAGGCATGGTGGCTCTTTAATCCTAGCACTCGGGAGACCGAGGCAGGCACATCTCTGTGAGTCTGACACAGAGTGAGTTCCAGGACAGCCAGGAATACACAGAGAAACCCTGTCTCAAAAAACAAAACAAAACACATCGAAAGAATGCCTCTTGTAAAAGATAAATATATTCTCAAAATATGGGCTCTTAGAGGAACCAAAGTGCTTGGAACATAACATTTCCTTTGATAAAGGAAAGGAGAGTCAGAGAGAGGGGGAAGGGAGGAAGGAGAGGAGGAGGAGGGAGAAGGAAAGAGAGAGAGAATGAGGATGAATGAATGAATGAATGAATGCTATCTAGGAGATGTGCTGCCCATGCCCATGTTCAGGCAGGTCTTCCCCTTAGCTAACCCTGGAAGCCTCTCTCGCTGCACCCAGAGGAGTATGTTATTAATCTCCTGGGTTCTTCTCAAATCAAGTTGCCAATAGGAATTAATCATTGCACACATGCTGAAAAAAAGTAAACAATTTGTAAGAGAATATTGTGCGCATTCCTTCTGAGGACTGTATTTAACGACAGTCAGCTTCTTGCTTATTTCATTTTTATGACCATATTTGTTTTGCCAACATCTCTTTTGTGAGGGCTTTACCTCCATCACTGTTAGTACTCAAACTTACATGTGGCACCTTTCTTTATAGTCCCAAGGTCTGACAACATGTTTTATTTTCTGCCACCGTCTCTTTCTTTGAGACAGGGTCTCACTCTGCAGTCCAGGCAGGTCTGGAACTACCTACCTAACCCAGAATGGCCTCAAACTTGGCAATCTCGCTGTCTCAACCCTAGTAGTGGGATTACAGGTATGAGCCACCACATTCATTTCTACACTAAAAAAAGTATGTGTGTAAGGTGCGTGTGTATGAATGAGAGATGTGTGTATGTATGTGTGTTTTTGTGTAACATGTGTGATGTGTATGTATGTGTATATACATGCAATGTGTATGCATGTGTGTATGATGTGTGTGTGATGTATGTGTGTATGTGTGTGAGATATATGTGTGAGTGATGTGTGTGGATGTATGTGTGGTATTGTGTGTATCTGTATGGTGTTTTTGTGTGTATGAGTGTGTGGTGTATGTGTATTTATTTGATGTCTGTGCCTGATGTGTTTGTGTATGTTCCATAGCATGAATGTGGAGACCAGAAGACCTCTTCTAGAGTCTTTTCTCTTTCTGCCTTTATAAGGGTTTCAGTGATTGAACTCAGGGTGTCAGACTTGTGCTGCAAGTACCTTTACCTGCTGAGCAATCTTGCCAGCTCCAGTTTTGTCTATGGCAACAGAAGAGGGTTTTTGTGATGTAGTTCTGGAAGGCAGTGTCTAGCTTGACACATCCGGGAAATATTCACCTAACAAAGACTGTGTGTGTGTGTGTGTCTTTTTCTGGCACAATGTGGCTTCCCTGTGACATCTAATGGTTCAGATAGAAACAAAAATGAGAACAGTCTTCTTTAAAGACAACTTTCCCTAAGCATTATGGGTAGTTCAAGTGTCAGCCTGTTGCCAACACAGAGAGAGAGTCTTGCTGAAGTGGTTGAGATCTATTTCTTAATGCTAGAGAAAATTCACTTTGGGGGCTAGATTAGGCATGAAAATGCATTAAAGGATCTTCAAGTTTGTCGTGGGAACCTTAACAACAACTGCATATGCATGGACTGCCTCTTGACTGTGGAAGCCAGTGACTTACCGTGGAGGCTCCTGGGAAGTGATTTGGGGCTGGTACTGCTCATAGTTTTGAAATAGACTTAGAAAGTCTCTAGATTCAAAGTCCAGGGATTTGGGCTAAACAGCTTCTGATATAAACAACCAACATTGAGTATTATTAGCTAAAAACCCTGTTATTTTACAGTATGTATGTGCTTCTATTTCTCACCTACATTCTCAAGTTTATACCTGCCATTAAGGCTTCTCACACTAGAACAAGGTCCTGAGGTCTAAACGTGTATACAGCCCCCCCCCCGGATTTGTGGACCCCCAAGGCAAGCTTTTATCAGTGTTGTGGTGTAGGTTGACATGCAAGAGAAAGACGGTGTCTAGGAGTGGCCATGCTTTGTGGCTGAAGTGTGGTTTACCTTTTATTGCTTTCTGGAGCCTGAGCAATACTTACTCATTTCTTAGGTGACGATTATAATGCTCCAAGCCTGCTAGAAAGCATGCTGTACTCCTTACATTTCAAGCTAGAACCCAGTTTTTCTTAAACAGAGAAAAAGGTTCACTTACAATTTTTAATTTTAAAATGGTAAGGAATAGGTTCAATTGGTAGTAATTAGTGTGCCTTTTGTTTCTGCTTTCTCCAAAGCAAGCGATTGTTCAGATCTTGTTTAGGTATCTGTGTGTGTTGATGAGAGTTTGTAGGTGGAGCCTCTCTGACACTTCTAGGAGAAACAATCTTACAGCAGATGTCCTGTTTCTCTGCCTCTTACACTCTTTCTGCCCCTCCCTTCAGCAATGATCCCTGAGCCTCAGTAGCAGAAATTGTGTTGTAGATGTATCAACTGGGACTGGTCACCAGTGGATACACAAACATGCAGTTTGAGGGGACCTTAACCCTAGACAATGAACTATCTAGGCAACAGGGGAATGCTGAGAGTTGGAGAAGCAGCCTTACCAGCCTTACCAACCTGCCAGCTAGTTAGTCAATACAACATGATCAGTGCTGAAACTACAGACATGCAGGTGACATTATATGGATTGAGCAGATTGTATTTACAGGTGTATTTAATATTGATCTGTATCTACTAACTCTATCTATTTATCTATCTATCATCTGGTTATCATCTGGCTATCATCTATCTATCTCTACCTATCATCCATCCATCATCATCTCTCTCTCTCTCTCTCTCTCTCTCTCTCTCTCTCTCTATCTATCTATCATCTGTCTATCTGTTTCTACTTATCATCTATCTATCTATCTATCTATGTATCTATCTATCTATCTATCTATCTATCTATCTTCATCTGCCTGCTTGCCTGCCTATCTATCTATCTATCTATCTATCTATCTATCTATCTATCTATCTATCTATCTATCTATCATCTGTCTTCATCTACCTATCTGTCTGTCTGTCTGTCTGTCTATCTATCTATCTATCTATCTCTATCATCTATAAATTTATCTATCTGTCAGTCTATCTCTATCAGTCTATCAGTCTATCTACCTAGCTATCATCTATCTACCTATCATCTGTTTATCTGCCTATCTATCATCTATCTACCTATCATCTTCCTTCCTTCCTTCCTTCCTTCCTTCCTTCCTTCCTTCCTTCCTTCCTTCCTTCCTTCCTTCCTTCCTTCCTTCCTTCCTTCTTGCCTACCAGGAATTTGAGAGGGAGAGCATTGGCCAGGGTGTATGAGAAGGACTGGATGGAGGAAAGGAAGGGAGAAAATAATTATAACTTAAAAAAAATCTTATTAAAAAAAGACATCCCAGCCTAGGTAAAAAGGACAAAGCGGGACTGGAGAAGTGACTCGGTGGCAATGCACTTGCCACGTATACACGAGGACCTAACTTTGGACCCTGAGCAGCCATGTGAAGAGCTAGGAGTGGTGGTGCTGCTACATTCCTGTTACACTGACACTGAGGAGCACACAGAGCCAGTTGGATTCCTGGGGCCTGCTGGCCAGCCAGCCTATCCAATCAATGAGTTCCAGGTTCAGGTTCAGTTCAGGTGAGAAACTGTCTCGGAAAAATAAGATAGAGCGTGACAAGAGGAAGATGCCCAATGTTGAGCTTTGGCACTCAACTGTGTGCCCACCCAATGCACACAGACACATAGAGGCACACACACAGGATGTGCAGGTTATTACATCACTTGCCATTGCAGGGTAAATTAAATGCATTTGGATTTTGCGCTGTATTCGTCGTGATTTTCATTCTTCCACACTTACCGACAGAGAAGCTTTGTTCTATCGAACCCCCTGCTCTGTGACTTAAACCTTGAATTATGACAGATAGAATTATCTGAATTACTACACTGCTTTTATCACAAAGCCTCCCTTCCCTTTGCAGCAGGATGGAGAGCATTCAAAGTGTTATTTATTATTTAAGAGCTGTAACAGGCAAGAGAAGCATATAAACCGATACATATATTTTTTAGGTGATTAAATGAAAAGTAAATATTACGCCGAAGCGTTTGATAGTCCAAGAAGCAGTGTATAATGGGCTACGACAAGCTATAGATGTTATTCCTGCTCTATATCACCAACATCCATGTAGCCCAGACTTAAATTCTGTGGAAGGCTTTGTAATTCTTTAAGCTGTCTTTGTCTCTCATCCTGATTCTGCCTTGGGAAAAGACATTCAGTTGCTTAGCATCTTTATAAGACCATCATACATATCTCTGTTTTTTTTTTTTCCCAGCAGAGGGGTATTAATGAGAGTTTATGGTATGCGTTCCTGGATCCAGAGGACTGCTTTTTGAAGTAGTGGAGATCGAACCTAGGACCTTCTATGCTCTAGACAAATGCTCTGCCACTCAGTTACCTCCACAGCCACCTTGAGGGTGGTGGTGATGTTTTAAGACTCGATTTGATAATAAAGTTGGAGACTTCAAGGAGCTGCTCAAGAAGTTGGTATTCAAAGTGTGTATAATTTCATACTCATGGGTGGTAGAATCTATCCGAAGGGGCTAAACGCATCTGGGAATGTTCCTATGTCTATCCTGGATCCAGTTCTTTCTGTTTTCCCTCCTACACACAGCTATAGCTTAGTATAGCTTCAGTTCTGACTCAAGTCTGACTTCCTGATTCAGTTGCTCTTCATGTTTTCCTGGAAAAAAATTCCAATTGTTGCCTCAATTAAGTTTTTTGTCTTATTCAAATTTATAACTGGATTACCCTAATACTTCACAAAAAAATGGATATTGGATGGAGAGATGGCTTGGCAGCTAGGAGAACTTCCTGCTCTTGCAAAGGACCTGGGTTGAGTTCCCAGCACTTACATTGGGTGGCTCACAGCTACCTGTAATGGAATTTACAGGCGATCTAGAGCCCTCTTCTGACCCCGAGGGCACCCGAACTCACAAACACAACCCCCCCAATATACATAATTTAAAAATAAACATTAAAAAGTGACATGTGTTAGTATGCCCATTAATAGTCTTCATTCTTATCAGAGACAAATAGCCGTGTATCAGCACCGTGTGTATCCAGCCTCCTCTCCTCTGTCCGCTACCCCTCCCGGAGCTGCCTCCTCAGATGCTCTACTCCGCCATCACCGTCCACACTCAGCAATGATCTACCTCTGATGCCAGCGGGAGGATAAGCAGGCCACCTTCCGTAACCCTCTACGCCCCCAGTCCTGAGCATCATGTTGCTTGGTCTCGTTTGTTCTCTTGCTAACAGCTGCTGCTGTTGCTTGCTCACTATATATGCAGGCTCATAATGTACATAATGTTTGATCATATTCACCCACCAGCCGCTCTCCTTGTACTCCCTTCTGCTTCTTCCCACCAGGTGGTACCCTTCCACCATCCAGGATCTATTTCTGGTAGCATGCATGTGCGTGCATACACACACACACACACACACACACACACACACACACACACACACGCACAAATCTGTGAATGAAAGAAAACATGAAAACATGATTTTTTTCACTTTTAGTTTGGCTTAGTATGTTGATCTCCAGTTGTATCCTCTTTCCAGCAAATGGCGAAATTTCATTCTTTACAGGTGAATAAAACTCCATTGTATCTATCTATGTATCTATGTATCTATGTATCTATGTATCTATGTATCTATCTATCTATCTCTATCCATCAGCTATATCACAATTTATTTTTTGTTTTTTTTAATTAGATATTTTCTTTATTTACATTTCAAATGTTATCTCCTTTCCTCATTTCCCTTCTGTAAACCCCTTATCCCCTCTCCCTCCCCCTGCTCACTAACCCACCCTCTTCTACTTCCTTGTCCTAGCATTCCTCTACACTAGGACAACTAGCCTTCACAGGTCCAAGGGCTAATCCTTTCATTGATGTCCGATAAGGCTACATCACAATTTCTTTATCCATTCATCTGTTAACAGATATCCAGGCTAATTCCATAGCTTGGCTATTTATATTGCTTAGCCTTGGTAATCAAACCAATCCTTGATCTTTCTTGCCTTAGGCAATGGCAAAACCAGTCTCTGTCTGTCTGTCTGTCCATCTATCTCTCCGTCCGTCCCTCCTACCTTCCCTCCTTCCCTCTCTCCTTCCCTCCCTCTCTCCCTCCTTCCTTTCCTCTCTCCCTCTTTTCCTCCTTCCTGCACTGGAGATTAAACCCAGGGCCTCATGCATGGTAGTCAAGTGCTATATACTGAAGAGGGCTATAGCCTTAACCCTTTTGAAAATTTTTTACTTTGAGTCAGGGTCTTCCTAAGTCAATTGGGCTGGTCTTGAACTTGTGATGCTCATGCCACAGCCCTCCTGGAATGAGAGATGGGTGCTGTCACAGAGACTATGTCATCTCTTCTAGTTCCCTGCTATGTTTTGAATGTGAAATATTCCCTAGCAGACTTGGTTTTGAATATGTGGTACCCGCCTGATGGTGCTGCGTTGGAAAGTTGTGGAAGCCACAGAAAGTAGAACTTTGCTGGAGGAAGTGGGCATTTGGGTTCACATTATCATCTTCTCTCTGTCCCACAGTTTCTCAGAAGGTCACCTTGTCTACATCTTTATTCCAGGATTTCTCCCTGATAGACACCTATCTCCAGTTCTTTCCAACCCCAAATCTCTCTTTGCTCCTTCACCAGTAAATTCTTCAGTACTGAACCCCACTGGCCGGTATTTTGCTATCTTTTAGCTTGAGCAGTAGCACTGGTCACTGGTCTATGGCTTTCTGGTTGCAACAGGTTTAGATTTCTGTTTCCTGAGTAGTTTCAATGTAGGTGTCCTCTAATCGCCTGGACCGATTCTCTGAAGATGCAGTTGTCTTCGTATAGTTTTGCATGTTAGATTTCTGTTCTCTTCCCTCTGTCTTCCTCTTTGATGGTCTCTTTTTTAGGCAATTCGATTATTTTCTGGAGTGTAACGAACATCTACATGTTCCTGATTCCCAAATCACTGTCTTAGCACCGAGCCTTTGAGTTCCGGGCCAAATTCACTTGTCATCTCAGCGTGACATTCCTCAGGGAGTCTGAATAGTGCCTAAAATAGGAACCGAGCTCTTTGCCTGCTGCTTCCTGGCTTCCTCACAAATCTTCCATCTATGTTATGCAAATATCACCCACCAAGCTTTTCAAGACAGAAAACTGGAAATCACGATCTACCTGTGTGTTTCTTTTATCTTCCAGCCCCCGAATTCAATCATATATTAACTTCGGTTTTTATTTTCTGACTCTTAAATAGCTTAAAAGTGTGCCCAGTTCTCTCTCTTCCTTTTCCCCATTGACAAGGGGGGAAAACATATTTCAGCACAAAGCCTTGCCTTGACCTTTGATGCTGCTTTTTGTTTCTTGATTCTGTGGGATCAGGTGTAAGGCTCGCTGGAGCCGTGTCTTCATTCAGTCTGTCTTCGAACTTGGCCCCCTTCGGTGCGGACGATCTAAAAATCCAAATATCATTATAAACTAATTTGCTTTAAACCGTTCTTGCTGTTGCATGCGAAATGAAGTTCACATTTTCACAATGGCTTACGGGGTGTTTGGGAATGATTTTGTCCTTCTTTCTCTCTAGCCTCACATTTTATTACTAGATTCTAACTTTATGGGAGTGGTTTTTAAAGTAGGAAGATTCTCCATGCCCTAGGTTGGAATTGTAGTTTGGATCGCAGTTCCCCCTTAAGATGTTTGTTTATATTTATTCATTTATTGAATGAATGTGTGTGTGTGAGTGTGAGTGTTTCTATCACAGTGCACACGTGGCAGTCAGTGGATAACCTGAAACTCTCCTTCCATTGTGTGGGTTCAGGGAATTGAACTCCGATCATCAGGCCCTTTACCCACTGAGCCATCTTGCTGGCTCCGCCTTCTGGTGCGGGCAATTGGACTGACAGCCACGAGCAGAAGCTCTCTACTATTAAGCTACTACCCTGCCGACATGGGTTCCTCTACTGTGATTGATAGGAATCCTTTTGGTTCCTTAAAGGCGACGACCAATCGTAATTTAACTCTTTGCATGGGATTCTCTTGTTTCTTCACATGGACAGCAAAAGAGGCACTTCCAAGCATCGCCTCAATCTTTTAGTCTGCCACTTCAATGGCCAATCAAAGGCCGTGAAAAAGAATAAAGGAAAGTTACCCGCCCTAAAGACAAGGCACAGCCAACGGAGTCAGATGTAAACGTGAGCAGGATGTTACAGCAACTATTTTAAAGCGGACACAATCAATGTTGATGGATCAAGAAAAGAGGATGTTCAACATATACAGTCAGGCTGGAGAGTTTAGTAAAAATAGAAATGTAACTTCAAACGGTGCCTGTGAAAGAAGATGATGGCGTCAGGCAGGGATGTAACAGTTTTATCAGCGGATGCAGGGCAACGCGGCTGAGGAACGAATCCGTGAATCTGAACGCAGATCGACATAAATTTTCCACGCTGAAATGCAAATAAAGGAGAGGCTGGGAAAAATAACAGAGCAGCCAAATGCTTTAGTATTATACATCAAATGAACTAAAATATGTGCAATTTGGATTGGAGGGTGGGGGCGGGGAAGGAGAGCAAGACAGGAAGAAACAAATCGAGGAAACAATGGTAGAGACTTTTCAAAAATGAGTGAAAAATGTTGAGTCACAAACGTTAAGTTCAGTAAATCCCAAACTAAATACAGCACCAATTCTCCCCCACTCTCTCCTGCTCTCTCCCTCTCTCCTTCTCCACTCATTAGAATCAAAACAAAATTTTAAGAGAATGTTGTTCTCTTACTGAACAACTGAATAAGCCAAGAAAACATTGTTAACCAAATGTTAAGAAAATATTTTAAAGACAAATAAAAGGGGGCTAATGCCACTGCTAAAAGTCATATCTGTTTCTCATTAGAAATTATAGAGGCCAAAAAAAAAAAGAGAGTAATTAAATATAATTATTATACATACTGACTGTTGTCTCCATTATTGACTTCAGAACTCAGTTCCCATTGGCTTAGGTGACTTTTTGGGATGATTCTAGTATGTTTTGACAGAGTCCCCCCTTCTTCTAGTAAATGTTATTTCAAGCACGTTTTGTTTATTTCCTTTTTTCTTTCCTTCTTTTTACAGTGGAACCAGGTAGTTTATTTCATTCATATCCACTAATAACTATCATAAGCAGAGACAAAACATGGTATCATTCACAATACCCAACAAAGTACAGTTTTGCACAAATCCAGGCCACTAGGCACTCATTTCCAGCCAATTAGAATTTGCAAACCTAGCAATAAAACTGTTTTGGGATCTTTGGAAATCTACAGATCTGCTATTATTTATTTATTCACTTTACAACCCAATATCTTCCTCTCCTCTTAGTACTCCCTCACACAAGTCCTCCCCCAGCTGGAGAAGCAAACACCTTTACCCTATGAGCCATCTCACTGGCCTCTAACATTAATCAATTCTCTATAAAGACCTTGATTTTTGTAACATCCCTCAAATAGAATGTCTTCAGTTTGTGATAGTTAAGCACACACATATATGTATATGTGTATGTGTATATGTGTATATGTATATGCACATATTCTACTTTAGTACTAGCATGATGGAAAGAGAAAACTGATTCTCATAAGTTGCTCCCTCACCTCTACATATATGCTGTGGTGCGTGAATATCCTCACACACACACACACACACACACACACACACACATATAAACAAATCCTTATTTAAATATAAATCCACATATGTGTATGTATATATATATATATATTCCTATTATGCAATATATTTTTAAAAAAGTTATTCTTATTGCTGGGCTTGGCAGTATATGCAGACTTGAGTGATGCTACATCAGTTGTGGTTTTTATTCAGTTTATAAGAACTAGGAAATGTATCATGAATGGTAAAATACATAAGCAGGTAGCACAGGTCATTCCAGTGTAAACTTAACACTACAGGTTCTCATTTAACCTTATATAGCTTATCTCTATTTTCTTTTTCTCCCACACAAAATGTCTTGTTTCTTAGTGACACCTAAGCCATTTTATATTTGAGACAAGGTCTTACTGTGTTGTCCTGGATGACCTAGAATTTGCTATGTAGACCAGATTGGCTTCCAAGAGATCAACCTGCCTCTGCCCCCTGAGGGGCAGATAAAAGGTGTCTGGCACTATGCTTGGCTTAAATAATTTATTTGGCTTCACCTACAGCTCAAATACAAAAATTTCAGAATAATAATTCCACCACCATGGCTACCAGTGTGTCTGAAAGGAGAATCACATATTCTATGGAGCTAACTCTTTAGCTGATGGGGTATCTGACCACCGGCTCTGCTGTGTGTGTCCTGAACCGGGGCACAGGCAGGACATTCTTCTTTTTTTTTCTTTGATATATTCTTTATTTACATTTCAAGTGAGTTTCCCTTTCCTGGATCCCCCCTCCCCAAAAGTCCCATAAGCCCTCTTCCCTCCCCCTGTTCCCCAATCCACCCCTTCCCACATTCCTCTCTAGGTATTCCCTGACACTGCTGCACTGAGCCTTTCCAGGACCAGGGGCCACTCCTTCCTTCTTCTTGGACCTCATTTGATATGTGCATTGTGTTTTGGGTATTCTAAGCTTCTAGGCTAATACCCATTTATCAGTGAGTGCATACCATGAGTGTTCTTTTAAGACTGGATTACCTCACTTAGGATAATGTTCTCCAGTTCCATCCATTTGTCTAAGAATTTCATGAATTCATTATTTCTAATAGTACTCTTTATTTCTAAATAGTACTCCATTGTGTATATATACCACATTTTCTGTATCCATTCCTTCGTTGAGGGACATCTGGGTTCTTTCCAGCTTCTGGCTATTATAAATAGGGCTGCTATGAACATAGTGGAGCATGTATCCTTATTACATGCTGAGAAATACTCTGGGTATATGCCCAGGAGTGGTATAGTGGGGTCCTCTAGAAGTATCATTCCCAGTTTTCTGAGGAACCACCAGACTGATTTCTAGATTGGTTGTACCAGCTTGCAACCCCACCAGCACTGGAGGAGTCATTCTGACTGGTGTGAGGTGAAATCTTAGGGTTGTTTTGATTTGCATTTCCCTGATGACTAAGGATGTTGAACATTTCTTTAGGTGCTTCTCAGCCATTCGATATTAAGGATGTTGAACATTTCTTTAGGTGCTTCTCAGCCATTTGATATTCCTCTGGTGAAAATTCTTTGTTTAGTTCTGTACCCCATTTTTGAGGGGAATATTTGGCTCTCTGGAGTCTACCTTCTTGAGTTCTTTGTATATCTTGGATATAAGCCCTCTGTCAGATGTAATGTTGGTAAAGATCTTTTCCCAATTTGTTGGTTGCTGTTTTGTCCTTTTGACAGTCAGGACATTCTTCTAAGAAGAAAAGAAAAAAGTCTCAGTAATAATTGTAAAGTACAGGGAAAGATGTACAAAGTGTAGATTGAATATTACATTAAGTGCTATCATTGCTTAATATAGAACACGTCTTCTTATCTTTAAATTGTCAATGATAAAATAGCCCCACCGACGACGTCCATGAACATAACCACCTAAGGGAACGCTCTCAAGCGCCAGATGTTTCATTACTGCTGTGTATTTTTGCAAAATGGAAATTCATTGATTGCTATCCGATGGAAATTAGAAAGAAAATCAACAATTTAAAATCATCTCATCAATTTTATCTGATACTTAAAAACACATATATACACAAACTTGTATCCATTTAAATATAGATACATGTGAATATATGGAAGATTTTGCCAAACACTTGATTTGCAATATACACAAAAGTTATGAGCATTGCTGAGCACAGTCGCTCAAGCCTATAATCTCAGCATTTGGGAGGCAGAGCCAGGAAGAATGGGAGTTCAAGGCTAGCCTTGACTGTTTTGTTAGTTCAAGGCCTACGTGAGATTACATTTATTTCTATAGCTTGTTTCTAGTGTTTTTTTTTTGTTTTTTTGTTTTTTTTGTTTTTTTGTTTTTTTTTGCTTTTGTTTTTTGGTTTTTGGATTTGGTTTTTTTCGAGACAGGGTTTCTCTGTATAGCCCTGGCTGTCCTGGAACTCACTCTGTAAACCAGGCTGGCCTTGAACTCAGAAATCTTCCTGCCTCTGCCTCCCAGAGTGCTGGGATTACAGACGTGTACCACCACTGCCCGGCTTTAGTTTTCTTAACAAAGATATGCCATATGCCTTCATCAATATTCTTGGAAATGAACTTGTGAAAGAAAGGAAAAAAATGTCCATTTGAATTTCTTTTAGAAATTACTGCCTCAACTGTTGGGTGTAGAAGTCAGCTGACTGATATTCATAGATGAATTCAAAGCATCACAAGTTAATTATCAGGTTTCTTCATCTTCTCACGTGGATTTGCTCCGCCATCTAGGACTCCCTTTTCCACCAGAAGGAGGACTCTCTTGAGTGTTTCTTGGAGGTAGTAAGTATATTAAGTAGGATTTCTTGAGCTGGTAAGAGCTCACTGCCTGTTTATCTGGAAGTGTCATAAGGCTCCCCACATTCTGGGGGTTTGTTATACTGCCTAGCCTGCATGTGTAGAGCCTTTGCTTTATAACAAGTTGAGAATTCAGAACATTTCTGAGTCTGTTATATGTGCACATGTCTAGGATGTCTAGGAGTGTGTTTGACCTTTTTAATACAGTTTGGACATGCCATTCCCTAACTTTTCTTTCTTTTTTTTAAGCTTTAAAAATTATTATTATTTTAAATGTGTGTGTGTGTGTGTGTGTGTGTGTGTGTATGTGTGTGAATGTGAGTACAAGTACCCAAGGGAAGGCAGAGGCATCAGATCCTCCAGAGCTGGAGTCACAGGTGGTTGTGAGCATGGGGGGTGGAGAGCTGAAGCAGTCTCACTGCAGGAACAGCCTGTGCTCTTAACCTGCCCAGGGCTCCAGCCCCTAGCATTTCCTTTTAAGCTTTACGACTAAGCAGCTGTTTCCCTTGGCTCTGACCTTCTACCTCAGTCTTCCATGACGTCATACAACCGCTCCCAGTTGTTCCCACACATGTGTCCCTTTCTCTAGCTCCTTGGGAACGTTGTTTGTGCCAAACTAAATGGCAGATTTGTAAGTAGAATCCCCCAGAGAAGTGACCAGACGGGTCAGGCAGAGCCCGCTTCTCTCAGGGTGGGCTCTCCCAGAGCTCGGTTGGCCGCCCATGCTGCTGATTTGTGCTGGGTGCGAAGCCTGAGGTGTCAAGACTGCCACAGAGAGCAGGAGCAGGGCAAACTAGGCAGCCACAACAAAACAACAACTTCTTCTTCTTCTTCTTCTTCTTCTTCTTCTTCTTCTTCTTCTTCTTCTTCTTCTTCTTCTTCTTCTTCTTCTTCTTCTTCTTCTTCTTCTTCTTCTTTGAAAGAGTTACTGCCTTTTCTTGAAAACACACTTTTGATTTGATTAATTCCGGAACTACAAATGTGATGATTTTGACTTTTTTTTTCCTAGACAGAATCTCACTATGTAGCTGTAACTATATGTAAACCATGCTGGCTTTGAACTTACAGAGATCTGCTTGCTTCTGTTTCTTGAGTACAGGAATTAAGTATGTGCACCTCCCTATCTTGTCCTGATGATTTAAAAACCATTTATGTATGTATGTATGTATGTATGTATGTATGTATGTATGTGTGGATCAGAGGATTGTGGAAATTTCAATTTCACATTATTTGGATTGAAGTGAGATTGATTTATTAAAAATATAAAACAAGTGCCAAGATTCTGCACCAGACTGTGATGGCATGCCGAGTTGCCATGATGGTTTTAGACCTCATTAATGGTGGTTTATAAGAATCACTCACAAAGCAACAACAGCAGCAAACATACAGAGAGAGAGAGTTAAAACTGAGGCTGTTGGACTGAGGAGACAGCTTGGTTTGTAAAGTGCTAGGGGAGCCTGTGTTCAATCTGCAGAACCCAGCAAAGGAGTCAGCCACACTGAAGCCATGCTGATACTTGTGGGCTGTGCTGCCACCAAAGGCCATGTCTGGTTCTGAGGTCCTGCTGCAGCAGGGGGCCATATTGGTATCCATGGCCCACGTTACCACTTAAGACTGTGCGAATGTCCATGGTTTGTGCTGCTGCTGGAAGCCCTTGGCCAGTGTGACTGCCCTAAGGTGGTGTCACTGTCCATGGTCCTTACTGCCACCGGAGACCTTGCTGAGGTCTGTGGCGTGTGCTGATGTTGGAGACCATGTGGCTGTCCGTGGTCGGTGCTCCTCCAGAAACCACGGCCATGATCTTTGCTCCGGTTGACTTAAAGGGCAAGGAATCCACTTTTGCCATCACTCACAGATGGGAGGGAGGGACATAGAAGGCTTCTGTTACAAAGCTTATCTCCCCTCATATCCACTCCCCTAAAAGCAACAGTTGAGACAGAAAGCCATCAAAGAGAACTCTTAAAAATTGTGATAAAGATGCTAAAGTGTAGCTCTCTAAAACCGATGGCTTCTGAGGTGGGTGGTTCAGGTGGGGAAGGATTCAGTTATCTTTAAGGAGCTGGCCAACCAGAGTTTGACCATGCTCCAGTGAAACGCAAATTTAACTTGTTTTTCTCCTTCTCCTCCTCTTCCTCTTCCTCCTCTTCTTCCTCCTTTTCCTCTTCCTCCTCCTCTTCTTCCTCCTCCTCTTTTTCCTCCTCTTCTTCTTCATCCTTCTCTTCTTCCTCTTCCTCCTCTTCCTCTTCTTCCTCATTTTCTTCTCCCTTTCCCTTTTCCTCTTCTTCTTCCTCTTCCTCCTCCTCTTCTTCTTCCTCTTCCTCCTCTTCTTCCTCCTCTCCCTCCTCCTCTTCCTTCTCCTCTTTCTTTTGTGGGGGCAGAGGTCACAAGAGTCAGGATATGAACCTGGGAGGACTGAGAGGAAGTGTGCTCAGGATTCATGATATGAAATTCCAAAATAATCAATAAAATATTATGGAGGGAAAAAAAGTAGTAGGGCAGAGTGGCATAAGCTTGTAATCCTAGCATTGGGACAGTGGAGACAGAGAAACCTGGAACTGCTGGGTAGCCAGGATAGACTAATTGGTGAATCTAGGTCAGTAAGAGTGAAAAGGTGGGTGACTCCTGATGAAGGACATTCAAGGTTGTCCACATACATGGGGATATTTCTGTGAATCCACACCCAACACACAGGGGTACCCCATACCCATAGCATATATAGATGTATGCTCATTTGTATTCATACCATGACACAGGGGTACATCATACCCACAGATCATATATACATGTGTACTCATGTGAATTCATACCCTGACCCAGGGGTACCTCACACCCATAGTCCACATACACACATGTGCCCTTGTGAATCCATACCTTGACATGGGGCACCCCATATCGAGAATCCACATACATGTGTATGCTCAGGTGAACCCACACCCTGACTTAGGAGTACCCCATGCACATAATTCATATATACTTGTATGGTCATGTGAATTCATACCCTGACACAGGGGTACTCTACACTCATAGTCCACAGACACACATGTATCCATGTGAACCCACACCCTCACACAGGGCATCCCATATCCATATTCACAAAGGGCTTATTGACTTGCAAAGATGAGATTACTCGTTTGATCCCACCATGAATGGAAAGCTGTTGCCAATACATCCTGGTTAGGAAACTCCATGTCTGCCAAGCACCATGGGGCAACGTAAATCCTTTATTTCCTCTTTTGAGTCCTAATCTCAGATATGACCATGGACCTTCCAGTATCGTTCTGGGGATTAGCTACAGCATAAACCAGAGTGTCACATGACTGACTTACTTCAGCACAGTGATCAAACACAGGAGGGAGGGATGTCTGGCAAGGCTCTATTGTTATTAAGCTGTATGTTGTATGCCATGTCTTAGGAGCACATTTTATAGATTAAGTTTTAAAACAGGAGCTGGCTGTTGTAAGTTTCATATTTCAGCGTGTGTGTGTGTGTGTGTGTGTGTGTGTGTGTGTGTGTATGTGAATTTTGTGGATTTCTGGGATCTTATATTGAGGGGGGTTAGCAATTAAATGGGAAAGAATATATTTTATGTGTGTTAAGTGTGAGGTGAATGAGAAAGGTAGGTGGGGCTTGGGGGTGGCATCACAAAGGAGTCCCCCTGCATTTGGCATAAAGCTGATGCATGGTGTGGCCCAATGACCTTAAGTGGTTAAGGTAAACTATGAAGATGAAAAGCCAGATATAGAATTGAGGATAAGGCTAAGAGAGGGGAGAGGGGAGAGGGGGACAAGTGCTGATCGAACAAGGAATGTAGAGATGAGTTAAAGAAACCAAGAAAATCTGATGGTGACGCTGTAGGAAGACCAGCAGTCTCAACTGACCTGAACCCCTGAGATCTCTCAGACACGGAGCCACTCACCAGGCAGCATCCACCAGCTGATACGAGGCCCCCAACACATATACAGCAGAGGACTGCCTGGTCTGGCCTCTGAGAGAAGCCACACCTAACATTCAAGAGACTTTGAGATCCAAGGGTGTGGGGAGGTCTTGTGGAGATGTCTGGTGGAGACATCCTTTTGGAGATGGGGGAGAAGGGATGGGATGAGGAACAGTTGGAGGGCAGACTGGAGGTGAGATAATGACTGGATTGTAAAAAAGATTAAATGATGATGATGATGATGATGATGAATAGAAGCTCATAGCTAGAGGAAGGAGGCTGAGTCCTGGTTGAAGGGAGAGGATGGAATTGGCTGTGTTTCTGGCTCCAGCTTTGAATGCACTTGATTTCTCTTCCCAGCTTAAATTGAACTTTCCCTCTTCCTTAGGAGATGGCAGAGCAACCATAGCGAAATGACTGTAAACATATGGTTGGTGTTAATGCACCCATTCTCCTCCTCATTATAGATTTAGCATGGCCATAAGCACTTAACTGCCTAGTCTCTCAATAACCACTGAGAAACTGGACCTGCAATGCTGCCACCCCCGCACTTCCATGAAGATTTTATCATGTCTAAAAGCATTTAATCTTTGCAAAATGGCTCAAGTCACTTCCCTTTTGTGTCATTTTGACTTTGGACTTAACGCTAATAGGATTTATTTGAGAATTACATCTCCATCTAAAATAAAATAGCATGGTTAATACTCAGGTGTGCAAAACATAGACTGTTGTCATCTAATTTTCAGTACGTGGTTAGTGTTTATTTGTTTTATTTCTTGGTCCATATCAAACTCTTTAAGAAATTAATTTCTTCATATATGTGGCAAGATGCCACTATATTTTCTATATTTCATTTAAAACATTTTCATAAATTGCCAAAGTATATATTACTGTATATACAGGTATAATTTTTGCTCAGTGGGAAAAAATTCTAGGAAGCTGAGGACTTTCATTTTTTTTTTCTTGGATAAAATGGAAAGATCATGGAAAGGGCACTTGCCCTCTTGCACAGGACTGGAATTTGGCTCTTAGCACACACATTGTAAAGCTTACAGCTGCTGGTAACTCCAATTCTAGGGGTTTTTACAGTGCGCGCGCGCGCGCACACACACACACACACACACACACACACAGTGAGAGCGCGACAGAGGCAGAAAAGGAGAGTCAGAGATACACTCTTTCCATGATCTTTCCATATTGTAAAAAAACACATTTGGAATGACCTTTGGCACACATGCTTATACTTTCATGTCTACACATCCAATCATATGTAACCTATCTTTGTCTCTGTTTCTATCACACACACACACCATCCACACACATTCACGCTCACCTATACAATCACATTTGCATATTCATAGTTACATATACATAGTTACATGCACGGTGTTCACATACTGTCACAGACACGCAGGTAAGAACAGTTGCTTAAAGGGTTCTGTGGAATCTTTAATTTGGCTTGGGAGTATGGAGAATGAACTTAGGGTACTGGCATTTTTGTTGACACTGAGGGCAAACCTTCTGAAATCCGTCTGCATTGCCACTTGGAAGTGGATAAACTGATCTATTTTTGTGCTTTCTTTTGAAATGTACTAAATATCTACTAGATTTCAGACTTTTTCTTATTCATTAGGTATTTGATTAGTCTTAAAAGCATGTAGGAAAGTAAATGTACATGTGTAATAATGACTTTAATCCTTCCTTAAAACGTGTTGCCAATCATAAACTTTCAAAATAGGAAATACTCATCAGTGGCCTGCATCTCTCATTTGGAGTTCAGCGAACTGCTTCCCGAGACATGGTGCCTGAATTCTAGTGTCTTTATGTCTCTCTACTGCTTCTTATGATGATGTCATGGGTTTTTATTTTACGAATGGGTTTTTATTTATTGAACATTCACACCGCATCTAAATATAGAAACAAATATCCAGTCCCAGCCATCCGAGGGGGATACAGCTGTACAAGTTTTATCTAGATGGCTGAATGGTGTCCATGTGTCTATAGCTCTCTCCTTTCTGTTTTCATTTTGTGAAGACCAGCCTGCAGATGTGAAGGAATGCATACAATTATCAACCTCCTTCAGCTGTTTTGTTAATAAGGAATGGGCTATACAGGGCCAGTAAACCCTGAAGGGGCCAGTGTTCATTGTTTGGTAGCAGGCCACTGTGGTTTTGTCTGTGGAGGGAACACACACACACACACACACACACACAACTGTTATCTGAGTTTTATAGGTTGAATTTCAAGGAACCTTAAATCTGATGTGTTGGCCCTCATTTTCTCTAAGCATCTGTTAGAAATGAGATCAAGGAAGCCCAAAGGAAAGAAGCAACCTGCCTAAGATCACACAATTGTTTTCGTGCTGGCCAGGACTATGACAGTACGTTTGTCTCTAATTTCTGATCAGGAATGCCTTCTATTACCCTAGGGAGGTTTTTTTCCCACTCCTTGTCTGAGGCACCCATGTGGGAAAGCCTCTTTATCTCATATACATTCTTCATCATGAATACCCAGAGAGAATGGACCAGCCAGCCATGTGCAGCTACACAATCTGCTGGTTTCCTCCGAGTCCCTATCTTGGGCTTGTTGGCCTGTATTGAATGAGGCGTGATGTGTTATGATGCTCCAGCCTCAAGGAATCCAGACTAGATTCCTATGAGTTTTAATTTTTTGCTGTTATGACTTCATTCAAAGTAGACTTGCAAGATCATCTGCTACCTTTCTAACTTTCTTTCTTTCTTTGTTTCTTTCTTTGTTTCTTTCTTTGTTTCTTTCTTTGTTTCTTTCTTTGTTTCTTTCTTTGTTTCTTTCTTTGTTTCTTTCTTTGTTTCTT
Source organism: Apodemus sylvaticus (assembly GCF_947179515.1). Classification (NCBI taxonomy): domain Eukaryota; kingdom Metazoa; phylum Chordata; class Mammalia; order Rodentia; family Muridae; genus Apodemus; species Apodemus sylvaticus. Next base: position 17,344,310 of record NC_067492.1, on the reverse strand, counting down.
TCTTTGTTTCTTTCTTTGTTTCTTTGTTTCTTTCTTTCTTTCTTTTTTTCTTTCTTTCTTTCTTTTCCTTTTATTGAAAAACGGATCTTTTTCCTCACATAATCAGTATCTCCTGATTATAGTTTCCCCTTCCTCTGCTCCTCCCAGTTTCTCTCCACCTCCCCTCCCATCTGGATCCACCACCTTTCTGTCTCTCAATAGGAAACCAACAGGTTTCTGTAGGATAATAATAAAATAAAATATAATATGATGAAATGAAGACTAATGCCTGGGAACAGGATGAAATGAACAAACAGAAGGAAAAGAGGCCAAGAGAGGAAGAATCAGATATCGATGCAGAGACCCACTTATTCACACATGGTGGGGTCCCAGAAAAACACTAAACTGAAGCCACAGTATATATGCAAAAGATTTGTAGGCTAAAAGGAGAGGAAAATAAAAGTTAAAAAAAAAAAGACAAAAGTAAGGGATGGAGAAATAGTTTTGTGGTTGCACTTCCAGAGCACCGGGGGTTCAATTCTCAACACCCACATGGTAGCTCACAACTGTCTGTAACTCCTGTAGCAGGGGATCTGAGATCCCCATACACACATTCAGTCAAACCCCAATATACATTAAAAAAAGACAAACAAACAACAAGCAAAATAAAACCTGTCATGACATTATGTGACAAGGAATCTCCAAAGATACAACAGAGTTAATTTTCTGTTGGCCGTCCACTGCTGGGCGTGCCGTCAGCACTTAAGAGCAGTTTGTTTCCCCAGTGAGACTCACACGGAGGAAATGAAATTTTCATTTACGAGTGGTTATCACTCGGAGAGAGTTTTTGGGTTAGAAATAGAGGTGTGTGTCCATGTCTTCTTTCAGCTTGAGGTCTCCTGTGCAGGCCCTGTGCCTGCTGCCCCAGTCTCTGTGTGTTCATGTGTGCCAATCCTATGAATTCCGAGTGCCTCTTGTGTGTGTGTGTGTGTCCTCCATCCCCTCTGTCTTTCATCCTCTTTATGGTTCCTCTTCTGCAGACTCCTCCCTGAGGGGAGAGGCTTGAGAGAGACATCCTATTTAGGGCTGTTTCTAGTGTTTTGTACTATGTACAATATCTGACTGTGGCTCTCTGTGTTTGTTCCCATCTACTGCAGGTGGAGGCTTCTCTGATGGTGACTGAGCAAGGGAAAGGCCTATGAGAATAGCAGAATGTCATTCAGAGTCATTTTATTGCTACTTTATTATTTATTTATTTATTTATTTGTTTGTTTGTTTATTTGACATTCAAGGTCCGTTTATTTATAATGTGGCTACTATTCATTTATTCTGATCACACTGAAACATCTTGTGATTTCTTAAAAACATTATACAAACAACAACAATGAATTTATTTTAAGACTCTGTCATCCTTCAAATGTAAAAATTGGTCTAAACTTTTAGGCTGTTGATCTTTGGCCAGTGTTTTCCAGATTTTTCATTGATAGCTTCCATAAATATAAGCACATATATATGTATTTTTCTGTTTTTTTCTAATAGTTTCCATAAACACAAGAATATATATCTTCTTTTCTGTTTTTTTCCTAACTTTATATTATGACAGTCTATTTTTCTTTTTTTGATTGAAAAAGGAAGTAAAACATTTTATGATAAAATTGAAGATGTACATGGAAATATTTCTGATAAAATTGAAGAAATATATAGAAAAATATGTTAAAATTGACAATTTTAATGGAAAATTAAAGAGTAAAATGGTAGACATAAAAACATTGCTAAATTAATTGAAAAAGGAAGTAGAAACATTTTATGATAGAATTGAAGATTTATGTGGAAATTATTTATGTTAAAATTGTAGAAAAATATAGAATGACATGTTAAAATTGAAGATTATCATGGAAAATTATACAGATAAAATGGTAGGCGTAAAAATATTTCTAAGTTGATTGAAAGTGGAATTATAAACATCTTCTGATAAAATTGAAGATTTACATGGAAAATATTTCTGATAAAATTCAAGAAATATAGAGAAAAACGTGTTAAAATTGAAGATTATCATGGAAATAATACAGATAAAATGATAGACATAAAACATTACTAAATTAATTGAAAGAGTAATTATAAACATTTCTGATAAAATTGAAGGTTTACATGAAAAATATTTCTGTTAGTTTGTGTCTTTTTATTGGGGGATTGAGTCCATTGATGTTAAGAGATATTAAGGAATAGTGATTGTTGCTTCCTGTTACTTTTGATATTATTTTTATGTTTGGTTACTTTCTTTAGGGTTTGTTGGAAGAAGATTACTTTCTTGCTTTTTCTAGGGTGTAGTTTCCTTCCTTGTGTTGGCATTTTCCATCTATTATCCTTTGTTGAGCTGGATTTGTGGAAAGATATTGTGTAAATTTGGTTTTATCATAGAATATCTTGGTTTCTCCATCTATGGTGATTGGGAGTTTGCTGGGTATAGTAGTCTGGGCTGGCATTTGTGTTCTCTTAGGATCTGTATGAGATTTGCCCAAGATCTTCTAGCATTCATCGACTCAGGTGAGAAGTCTGGTGTAATTCTGATAGTCCTGCCTTTATAAGTTACTTGTCCTTTTTCCCTTACTGCTTTTAATATTCTTTCTTTCTTTAGTGCATTTGGTATTTTGATTATTATGTGCTGGGAGGAATTTCTGTTCTGATAGAAATTCCAGTCTGTTTGGAGTTCTGTAGGCTTTTTGTATGTTCATGGGCATCTCTTTCTTTAGGTTAGGGAAGTTTTCTTCTATACTTTTGTTGAAGACTTTGCTCTATTCTATACCTATAATCCTTAGGTTTGGTTTTCTCATTGTGTCCTGGATTTCTTGGATGTTTTGGGTCTTGCATTTTGTATTTTCTTTGACTGTTGAGTCAATGTTTTCTATGTTATCTTCAGCACCTGAGATTCTTTCTTCTATCTCTTGTGTTCTGTTGTTGATGCTTGCATCTATGACTCCTGATTTCTTTCCAAGATTTTTTATCTCCAGAGTTGTCTCCCTTTGTGATTTCTTCATTGTTTCTACTTCCATTTTTAGATCCTGGATGATTTTGTTCAATTCTTTCTTTCACTTGTTTGTGTTTTCCTGTAACTCATTAAGGGATTTTTGTGTTTCTTCTTTAAGGGCTTTTACCTGTTGGACAATGTTCTACTGCATGTCTTTAAGGGAATTATTTATGTCCTTCTTGAAGTCCTCTATCAGCATCATGAGATGTGATTTTAAATCCAACTCTTGCTTTTCCAGTGTGTTTGGGTATCCGGGACTTGCTGTGGTGTGTGGTGGGAGAACTGGGTTTTGATGTTGACAAGGAGCCTTGGTTTCTGTTGGTAGGGTTCTTGTGCTTGTTTTTCGCCATCTGGTTATCTCCAGTATTATTTGGTCTTGCTGTCTCTGACTAGAGCCTGTGCCTCCTGTGGGCCTGTAAGCCTGTGGGAAATCACTCTCTCCTGGCAGGCTGTGCACAGAAGGCTGTGGAGCCACCTGGCTCCCTGGTGCAAATGGCCTTATTGCTACTTTAAAAAAGAGAACAATAGTATTAGGTTTTACCCTAGGTAAAGATACCCTAGGTAAGATACCTGAGCTATCTTGTCTCAGGTTCTTGGTCATGCAAGCAGTGTCATGTTGGGGTTCCATCTTGCGGAGTGGGCTGAAAGTTGGTTGATTATTTTTATAAGCTTTGTGCCACCATTGCGCTAGCATATCTGCAGGCAGGGCACCATTGTAGATCTAAGGGCTTGAGGTAGGATGGTGTTTACATTTCTCCTTTGGTAGCATGCCTTCATATATGTATATATTTTAGGAAGCTTCTACTGTATTAGGTTTCCATACTAACCCTTAAATGTCTTTTAATTTTAGCCATCTTTTCCTGTATTCCCTCCCTTCCCTGCCTCCCCATCCCTTACCCTTCCCACCTAAATCCTCCCATTTCAATCTCCTGCCACATCCATCCATTACTATTTTGTTTCTCCTTTGTAGGCAACCTATCTGTTCCCACTCTTCCAATCCCTTACTCTATACCTAACCTCCATGGGTCTGTGGATTATATCTTGTTTATCATTCATTAATATCTAATATCCACAGATAGCAGTAGTGGACATGGTTGAGCAAATGTCTCTGTGGTAGGATTAAGGATCCTTTCTTTAAATTGTGAAAAGAGAAACTTTTGGAAAGGGTTCTTCCCATCTTTAAACCATGGCAATGATAATCCTGATCCTAGGTTAATGTGAGCTGCTTACTGCTCAGCAAGGCGTATTTAACTCCACAGCTATCAGAGCAGCATGCGCTCAAAAGGTTACATGTTATGAGTCTTACAAGTAACTTTACTAGGTTGTATTGGCCTGTAACCTAAACCCAAAGCAATAGTTGGACATGTGATAATGTCCAAAAATGTTACATTGTTACTCTCCCAGTTAAGGGGAGCCAGTGACTTTGACCTCTTTTTGTTGTATAATTGCTCTAGCTAGAACTTCAAGTACTATATTGAATAGATAGGGAAAGAGTGGGCAGCCTTGTCTAATCCCTGATTTTAGTGGGATTGCTTCAAGCTTCTCTCCATTTAGTTTGATGTTGGCTAGTGGTTTGCTGGCTTCCTACCTAGGGATCCATCCTATAAACTGTCACCAAACACCCACACTATTGTAGATGCCAAGAAATGCTTGCCGAAAGCACTCTGATATGGCTGTCTCCTGAGAGGCCCTGCCGGAGCCTTACAAATACAGAGGTAGATGCTAGCAGCCAATCATTGGACTGAACTCAGGGTCCCCAATAGAGGAATTAGAGAAAAGACTAAAGGAGGTGAAGGGGTTTGCAACCTCATAGGAAGAACAACAATATCAACCAGCCAGACTCCCAGAGCTCCTAGGGACTAAGCCATCAACCAAGAAGTACACATGGCTCCAGCTGCACTTGTAGCAGAGGAATGCCTTGTCCGGCATCAATGGGAGAAGAGATCCTTGGACCTATGAAGACCTATGAAGATAGATGCCCCAGCATAGGGAAATCGAGGGAGGGTAGGTGGGAGTGGGTTGGGTGAAGGAACATCCTCATAGAGGCAGGGGGAGGGGGAATGGGATAGGGGTTTTCTGGGAGGGGGGAAATGGGGAAAGGGAATAACATTGAAATGTAAATAAAGAATATTTTCAATTAAAAAAAGAGTAGGGGTTGTGCCTCTTGTATAGCTGTGGCTTATCTGTATCTGTCTTGTTCTTCCTTCTTGTTTTACATTATGGGTGAGGGAAAGAGGTGAAAAGAAATTCCTGCAATCAAATACAAATTCTAAGTAGCAACCACCTGCCCCTTGAATCCACGTTTATTCGTTTCAGTCATAATCTCTCCAACACATATGGAGCCCTGCTCTTCTGGCTGAGATGTTAAATATCATTTCAAAGTGATTAAAACACCCAGGTGATAAAATTGCCCAATAATATTTCTCAATTTATGACCATTTCTTTGAATGGTCTCCTGAAGACAAAGAGATGGTAATGTGTGGGCTTTCGATATTAAGTATTTAGAGACGCTAATAACTCGAGATTAATATTTATAAAACATGTATGGCCGGGAACGCTAACGTTTAATGAAAATGTCTCAAATTACATTAGTCTTATTAGATTGACCCGTATACTAGCAAGATATGAATTATGCATTTTCTCATTGATCCTTGACAAGTTTTTATATGGAAATATGATTGATGAGATGTTTGTAGACTTTGGAAATATTCCGCGTGGCATTTAATGGAGTGGTGGGACTTATCTCCAGTAGGAGGTTCAGCAGGTTAATTGTTCTCAGATAACTCTTCCTAATCAAGGACAGGACAGTCCTACTTCCTGTCTTGCCTGATTCTTTAAAATAGTAATGATATAGTATGCAATTTGCTCAACAAAACAGTGATAACGGTAACAATAAGGTGAACGTTATTATAAAGTACAAACAAAAAATAATATGAAACAGCTAATATTGATCTTCTTAAAAATGTGTTTTCTGGATGCAAGATATCCAAGGATTTTCTCAGTGAAAACCAAGGTACCTAAGTGGGTGTTGCTTTATATTCTAGGAATTAAGACGGGACTGGAGAAGTTGCATTCAAACAAAAGGCCTAGGGAGTATTTCTCGAAACCTCTATACAAATGGCAGTTAATGCAGTGGCTTAATTTCATCACTAGAGGCCTTGTTGCATATTTCATTCATTTTAAGTGTTTCCTTTTTTAGAGCCAGAATGAAAATACAATAATTGCAGAGTCCACGATTAGCCAGCTGCTTAGCAATTCTGTCTTACGGAGTATTTGATGCCTTTTTTCCCCTCCCAGAAATGGATAGCAAGCAGACAATCTTGAGGATAGACAATGCCTTTTTTGTGTGTGTTGACATAATTGTTGCTCCTTTCCAGGGAGCATCAGGGCTTCTGGCAGTGTGAGTTACCTGTGTGTTTTAAAAGCCTGAAGACAACAGAACCTTCCACCCACAATAGGGAGAACGATTCACCCCTCCCCAGCCTCCCTTTAGTGGAGTTGTAGCCAGTTGCATTCAATGGATTTTGCCACCGGTTCCCTCCGGCTCTAAGTCTGAAACCTTTACAGAAAGACCAAATGGATGTTTATCAAAATCCCTGCGTTTGTGCCCAGCTCCTCACCCTCACAGTACAGATTAAAACGAAAGCAGCGATTCAGAATCATGCCTCCCGGTCCCTGCTCCGCACCCCACTGCAGCCAACGGACTGTCAGGCAGGTAAATATTTTGAAAAGAGATATTTGACAGAATGGTCAGGCTCAGGGCTGGCAGGCCTTATGGCTTCCCGTAAAGAAACGCTTTTCTGACGTTTGGGCTGTAGTCGTTTCTTCTTATGGCCAGCTGGCTAGAAAATTGCCCTGGATGTCACGCCTGTGACCGAAAGCGAGGCACGCTTCTCGAGAATGACTGGAGAGGGAGGCTCTGTATTTGTTCCATTTCTAGCTTTTCAACTTCTGACAGACTGATTTATCTTAAATGTTTGGAAGAATCAGCCAGTGATCCCTAACCAAGACCAGCAAGAGCCCCACCCACGAGGCTTTTACGGTTGTTTCCAGCACCAGGGACCTTATAGAGCAGCCTGTCACTCTGCGAGTAAGCACCAAAGGTTCAGCGCAGCATCATTTGGCAGCAGGTTCTAGCGTTCTCCTTAAGTCTCCCTGCCGCCCCTCGCCATCTCTCTGCTTTTGTCTTTGTTGTGCCCAAAGATGTACACGTAGGACTCCCATCACCCGAAAAGGGGGGGCGGTATTGTCTACAAAAAGGCCATCTCTTCTTTCTAATTCCATCTCTTCTTTCTAATTCTATAGCCTGTAAAGAAATACCGTTTGCATTTCTCAGCCTCCAGGTCTCCAGGATCGTGAACTATGCCCTGGTTTATAGCAATCAAACTTGCCTTTGAAGTACTTTTGCTCTTTATTGTTGAAACAATGAACCTTGCAGGCTTTCATCAGGGCTCCCCGCAATCACATTACCTTCTGGGTTTATGCTTCCGGACTGGATTTGAGTTTTTCTATCATCCTTCCATTTAGGGGTACCTTCAGGTACTTCCCCCCCCAACCCTCCCCTCCGAGAATGCATTTGCCTTTTATGTTTATGCAGTAGAGGCCTACCCTCTTCAAAGGAGGCTTTGAAAGTTGGCCTGAGAGGTGGAGGTGGGAAACAGTGAGATGTTCCTCCCAAGTTTCCCCACAGATCACTCAGGATGCACTGTCTATGGCCGTGGGTAGCCTCAGCGTGACCAACAAAGGCACCAAGCCTCCCTGCTGCCCCCGTCCAGGTGTTACTGGCTCAGTTTTGGGTGTATAGTGTATATATTTAACCCCAGACTCATACTTAACGAGCTGGGACATGAGGCAGAAAGACTGGCGGAAGAATCAGCAGCTGGCTTGCTTTGTGACACGTTTTCACTGACAGGAATGGAGAATAGATGATTCTTGTTCTTTGTCGCTTTCAAATGACTACAGTTGAATTTCCACCAGTCACATGTACAAGTGAATGCATTCTTTTTTTTTCTTTTTTTCTTTTTTTTATTCGATATATTTTTTATTTACATTTCAAATGATTTCCCCTTTTCTAGACTCCCACTCCCCGAAAGTCTCATCAGCCCCCTTCCCGCCCCCTGTTTTCCCACCCAACCCTTCCCACTTCCCTGTTCTGGTTTTGCCCTATACTGGCTTAAGCAATTCTTATGTGTTCTTCAGTCTTACAAACGAATCCACATTTTCTTCAGGAAAAAATGTATTACTGAAAATACTTATTTCTTAATATCATCTGCCACTTGAGTTAGCAATGTGCCACAGACTGCGAAGAGGGAACTGGAAGCCTACTGTGGACATGCCAGAGTCTTTCACTGTCCTGCAATGTCTACTTCTTTCTTCTCCCATATTACTCTTCACCAGCATTCAGATGTGTTTTGTGTGGGCATGGACTGCAAGTATTGCCTGGTACTCAAGGATGAAAAACAGAATAAAAATGGTTAGATTGGTGTAAGACAAAAATGAAAGGCTCCTGGGTACTTGATGATGTCACCATGTAGTTGAATAAACCCTGAACTGCACACATCTAGTGAGTTTTCTTTGACACAAACACCCACCTCATTTAAACTACAATGGTAGTTTTCTATTATTCTGTATCTATTATTGTGCTCCTAACGTATAGAGTGACCTCATGTTTTTTTTTTATAGTTTCTTTTCTTTTTCTTTTTTTTATTCGATATAATTTATTTACATTTCAAATGATTTCCCCTTTTCTAGCCCCCCCCACTCCCCGAAAGTCCCGTAAGCCCCCTTCTCTCCCGCTGTCCTCCCACCCACCCCTTCCCACTTCCCCGTTCTGGTTTTGCTGAATACTGTTTCACTGAGTCTTTCCAGAACCAGGGGCCACTCCTCCTTTCTTCTTGTACCTCATTTGATGTGTGGTTTATGTTTTGGGTATTCCAGTTTTCTAGGTTAATATCCACTTATTAGTGAGTGCATACCATGATTCACCTTTTGAGTCTGGGTTACCTCACTTAGTATGATGTTCTCTAGCTCCATCCATTTGCCTAAGAATTTCATGAATTCATTGTTTCTAATGGCTGAATAGTACTCCATTGTGTAGATATACCACATTTTTTGCATCCACTCTTCTGTTGAGGGATACCTGGGTTCTTTCCAGCATCTGGCAATTATAAATAGGGCTGCTATGAACATAGTAGAGTATGTATCCATATTACATGGTGGGAAGTCTTCTGGGTATATGCCCAGGAGTGGTATAGCAGGATCTTCTGGAAGTGAGGTGCCCAGTTTTCGGAGGAACCGCCAGACTGATTTCCAGAGTGGTTGTACCAATTTGCAACCCCACCAGCAGTGGAGGAGTGTTCCTCTTTCTCCACACCCTCTCCAACACCTGCTGTCTCCTGAATTTTTAATCTTAGCCATTCTGACTGGTGTAAGATGAAATCTTAGGGTTGTTTTGATTTGCATTTCTCTAATGACTAATGAAGTTGAGCATTTTTTAAGATGCTTCTCCGCCATCCGAAGTTCTTCAGGTGAGAATTCTTTGTTTAACTCTGTACCCCATTTTTTAATAGGGTTGTTCGGTTTTCTGGAGTCTAACTTCTTGAGTTCTTTATATATATTGGATATTAGCCCTCTATCTGATGTAGGATTGGTGAAGATCTTTTCCCAATTTGTTGGTTGCCGATTTGTCCTCTTGATGGTGTCCTTTGCCTTACAGAAACTTTGTAATTTTATGAGGTCCCATTTATCAATTCTTGCTCTTAGAGCATATGCTATTGGTGTTCTGTTCAGAAACTTTCTCCCTGTACCGATGTCCTCAAGGGTCTTCCCCAGTTTCTTTTCTATTAGCTTCAGAGTGTCTGGCTTTATGTGGAGGTCCTTGATCCATTTGGATTTGAGCTTAGTACAAGGAGACAAGGATGGATCAATTCACATTCTTCTGCATGCTGACCTCCAGTTGAACCAGCACCATTTGTTGAAAAGGCTATCTTTTTTCCATTGGATGTTTTCAGCCTCTTTGTCGAGGATCAAGTGGCCATAGGTGTGTGGGTTCATTTCTGGATCTTCAATCCTGTTCCATTGATCCTCCTGCCTGTCACTGTACCAATACCATGCAGTTTTTAACACTATTGCTCTGTAGTATTGCTTGAGGTCAGGGATACTGATTCCCCCAGATTTTCTTTTGTTGCTGAGAATAGTTTTAGCTATCCTGGGTTTTTGTTGTTCCAGATGAATTTGAAAATTGCTCTTTCTAACTCTGTGAAGAATTGAGTTGGGATTTTGATGGGTATTGCATTGAATCTGTATATTGCTTTTGGCAAAATGGCCATTTTAACTATATTCATTCTACCGATCCATGAGGATGGGAGGTTTTCCCATTTTTTGAGGTCTTCTTCCATTTCCTTCTTCAGAGTCTTGAAGTTCTTGTCATACAGATCTTTCACATGTTTGGTAAGAGTCACCCCAAGATACTTTATACTGTTTGTGGCTATTGTGAAGGGGGTCATTTCCCTAATTTCTTTCTCAGCCTGCTTATCTTTTGAGTATAGGAAGGCCACTGATTTGCTTGAGTTGATTTTATAACCTGCCACTTTGTTGAAGTTGTTTATCAGCTGTAGGAGCTCACTAGTGGAGTTTTTTGGGTCACTTAGGTAGACGATCATGTCGTCTGCAAATAATGATAGTTTGACTTCTTCCTTTCCAATTTGTATCCCTTTGACCTCCTTATGTTGTCGAATTGCCCGAGCTAGTACCTCAAGTACAATATTGAAAAGATAAGGAGAAAGGGGGCAGCCTTGTCTGGTCCCTGATTTCAGTGGGATTGCTTCAAGTTTCTCTCCATTTAGTTTGATGCTGGCTACCGGTTTGCTGTATATTGCTTTTACTATGTTTAGGTATGGGCCTTGAATTCCTGTTCTCTCCAAGACTTTAAGCATGAAAGGATGCTGAATTTTGTCAAATGCTTTTTCAGCATCCAATGAAATGACCATGTGGTTTTTTTCTTTGAGTTTGTTTATGTAGTGGATTGTATTGATGGATTTCCGCATATTGAACCAACCCTGCATTCCCGGGATAAAGCCTACTTGATCATGGTGGATGATCGTTTTGATGTGTTCTTGGATTCGGTTGGCAAGAATTTTTTGAGTATTTTTGCATCGATGTTCATAAGGGAAATTGGTCTGAAGTTCTCTTTCTTTGTTGGATCTTTTTGTGGCTTTGGTATCAGCGTAATTGTGGCTTCGTAGAAGGAATTGGGTAGTGTTCCTTCTGTTTCTATTTTGTGGAATAGTTTGAAGAGTATTGGTGTTAACTCTTCTTTGAAGGTCTGGTAGAATTCTGCACTGAAGCCATCTGGTCCTGTGCTTTTTTTGGTTGGAAGACTTTCTATGACTCCTTCTATTTCTTTAGGCATTATGGGACTGTTTAGATGGTCTAGTTGGTCCTGATTTAATTTTGGTATTTGGTATCTGTGGAGGAAATTGTCCATTTCCTCCAGATTCTCCAGTTGTGTTGAGTACAGGCTCTTGTAGTAGGATCTGATGATTTTTTGGATTTCCTCAGTTTCCTTTGTTATATCTCCCTTTTCATTTCTAAGTTTGTTAATTTGGATACTTTCTCTGTGCCCTTTGGTCAGTCTGGCTAAGGGTTTATCTATCTTGTTGATTTTCTCAAAGAACCAGCTCCTGGTTTTGTTGATTTTTTGTATGGTTCTCTTTGTTTCTACTTGATTGATTTCGGCCCTGAGTTTGATGATTTCCTGCCTTCTACTCCTCCTGGGTGAAATAGCTTCTTTTTGTTCTAGGGCTTTCAGGTGTGTCATTAAGCTGGTAATGTATGCTCTCTCCATTTTCTTTTTGGAGGCACTCAGGGCTATGAGTTTTCCTCTTAGCACTGCTTTCATTGTGTCCCATAGATTTGGGTATGTTGTGTTTTCATTTTCATTGTGTTCTAAAAAGTCTTTAATTTCTTTCTTTATTTCTTCCTTGACCAAGGTATCATTGAGTAGAGTATTGTTCAGTTTCCACGTGTATGTGGGTTTTCTGTTGTTTCTGTTGCTATTGAAGACCACTTTTACCCCATAGTGACCAGATAGGAGGCATGGGATTAGTTCGATCTTCTTATATTTGTTGAGGTCTGTCTTGTGACCAATTATATGGTCGATTTTGGAGAAGGTACCATGAGGTGCTGAGAAAAAGGTATATTCTTTTGTTTTAGGATAGAATGTTCTATATATATCTGTTAAATCTAATTGGTCCAAAGCTTCAATTAGTTTCATTGTGTCCCTGTTTAGTTTCTGTTTTCCTGATCGGTCCATTGAGGAAAGTGCAGTGTTGAAGTCACCCACAATTATTGTGTTAGGTGCAATGTGTGCTTTTAGTTTTAATAAAGTTTCTTTTACGAAAGAGGGTGCCCTTGCATTTGGGGCATAGATGTTCAGGATTGACAGTTCTTCTTTTTGTATTTTTCCTTTGACCAGCAAGAAGTGTCCCTCAGGGTCTCTTTTGATGACTTTGGGTTGAAAGTCAATTTTATCTGATATTAAAATGGCTACTCCAGCTTGTTTCCTGAGACCATTTGCTTGTAAAATTGTCTTCCAGCCTTTTACTCTAAGGTAGTGTTTGTCTTTGACCCTGAGGTGTGTTTCCTGTAAGCAGCAAAATGTAGGGTCCTGTTTATGTATCCAGTCAGTTAGTCTGTGTCTTTTTATTGGGGCATTAAGTCCATTGATGTTAAGAGATATTAAGGAATAGTGATTGTTACTTCCTATTATTTTTGACGTTATTTTTTAAATTTGATTGCTTAACTTCTTTTGGGTTTGATGAAAGGTTACTATCTTGCTTTTTCCAGGGTGAAGTTTCCCTCCTTGTATTGGTGTTGTCCTCCTATTATCCTTTTTAGGGCTGGGTTTGTGGATAGATATTGGGTAAACTTGGTTTTGTCATGAAATATCTTAGTTTCTCCATCTATGGTGATTGAGAGTTTTGCTGGATATAGTAGTTTTGGTTGGCATTTGTGTTCTCTTGGAGTCTACATGAGATCTGCCCAGGACCTTCTAGCCTTCATAGTCTCAGGTGAAAAGTCTGCTGTGATTCTGATAGGTCTTCCTTTATATGTTACTTGGCCTTTTTCTCTTACTGCCTTTAGTATTCTTTCTTTGTTTAGAACATTTGGTGTTTTGATTATTATGTGACGGGAAGTATTTCTGTTCTGGTCCAGTCTGTTTGGAGTTCTGTAGGCTTCTTGTATATTCATGGGCATCTCTCTCTTTAGGTTAGGGAAGTTTTCTTCCATAATTGTATTGAAGATATTTGCTGGCCCTTTAAGTTGTAAATCTTCACTCTCATCTATGCCTATAATCCTTAGGTTTGGTCTTCTCATTGTGTCCTGGATTTCCTGGATATTTTGGGTTACAAGCTTTTTGCATTTTGCATTTTCTTTAACTGTTGAGTCCATGGTTTCTATGGAATCTTCAGCATCTGAGATTCTTTCTTCTATCTCTTGTATTCTGTTGTTGATATTTGCATCTCTGTCCCCTGATTTCTTCCCAAGGCTTTCTATCTCCAAAGTTGTCTCCCTTTGAGTTTTCTTAGTTGTTTCTACTCCTGATTTTAGGTCCTGGATGGTTTTGCTTAGCTCCTTCACTTGCTTGTTTGTGCTTTCCTGTAATTCTTTAAGAAATTTTTGTGTTTCCTCTTTCATGACCTCAGACTGTTGACCAAAGTTCTCCTGTATTTCTTTAAGTGTTTTTTGTATTTCCTCCTTGTTGGCTTTTGTATTCTCCTGGATTTCTTTCAATGATTTTTGTGTTTCCCTTGCAAAGGCTTCTAACTTTTGATCCTTTTTCTCCTGAATTTCTTTAAGTATGTCCTTCATGTGTTCCTGTACCAGCATCATGACCAGTGATTTTAAATCCAAATCTTGTTTTACTGGTGTGATGGGGTATCCAGGACATGCTGGTAGAGGAGAATTGGGCTCAGATGTTGCCATATTGCCTTGATATCTGTTAGTGACGTTCCTGCGTTTGCCTTTTGCCATCTAGTTCTCACTGGTGTTAGTTTGTCTTGTCAGTGCTGGACTCACCAGTGCAAGCTGCCCCTTCCCTGTTGGCCTCTGGTGCACAGCTTACCCCCTGCACTGCCTGTAGACAGGGTGCTGCTGCCCAGGCTGATCAGATCCAGAAGCAGGCACCCGAAGGTTCCCGCTGGGGCCCGCTGGATTCACTGGAGCACACTGACTTCTCCCAGCTGGCCCCCCGGAATCCCCTCTAGCCTTTTGCAGGACCTGGAAATGTGGTGCGGCCGCCCAGGCTGATCTGGATCCGGAAGCGGAGAGAGTTGAACTGAGGGCTTCCGCCTGAGGCCTTGCCCCAGATTGTGTCTGTGGACCAGATGGAGCCCGTGTGCACCCGCAGGGAGTGCAGACGGTGTATGCTGCTGTGACCTCCCCTGTGTTCCGCTCACTCAGCTGGGCAGCCAATCCCCCAAACGGGCTGGCACACACAAGGTTAGCCCGGCCGCCCAGGCCCTGAGTCCAGGCAAAAACCTGGGAGGCCAAGGTCTGAGCAAAGTTCTCCTAGGGCTATGACTGTTAATTGGGTCCACCAGGTGACCAGGATGGCGGGCGTGCGTGCCCGCGCTCCCTGAAAGCGCTGGGAGAGTTTCCTGTGCTAACAACCTCCTGGGCGGGTTGACTCACAGATGGCCCACCAAGCCACCCAGTTCTTGGGGTCAGTCCTGTGCCTTTTGGGGCCTAGACCCCCGCTTTGTTAGCCTCAGGTTATGCCTGTTACAGGTCTGCCCGCCAGAGCTCTCTGTTGTCCTGCAGGCAAAATGGCGGCCCGCAGGCCTGGGCAAAAAACCTCCTGGCTGGGTTGGCACCCCGATGGGCCCCCCCCCCCCCCCCCCGATCAGCCCAGGGCCTGGGTGCAGGCCAACGCCCGTCGGGCTCAGACCACCGCGGTGTTGGCCTCGGATTATGTTTGTGTACCTCAGTCTGTCAGATCCCTGGAGTCCGAAACCAAGATGGATGAGCCTCTCCTGACTGGTGGGAGGCCGAGTTCTGAAGTGGCTTCTGTGCAGGAAAGGCGCCGCACAACTGCAGCTGCTTGCCGCCCGGCTGGTCAGCGAGGGTCAGTGGTCGTGGGTGCAGGGCCTAACTGGACCCTGTGTCACCTTGGTTCCACTGCTGATGGCCCTTCAGCTGGACCAGCCACTGTTGCACTGCCACCGCCGCCGCCGCCGCCGCCGCTGCCGCCGCCGCCGCCGTGAATGCATTCTTATGCTCCTTTCTGTGGTACAGGCCCCTGTCCTTAGCACCTCATGTGGCCGACTATGACACTGGGAACCAATAGTTGTAATTAATGGTATATAAAAAAACAACACTTACCAAGATATTTTTCTAAATGTTCAAGGCACAAAATCATGTCTTTTATGTTTTTATGCATAGCAACTCTGAGTTATGCATCATTAGTTCCATTTCCTGTGGGCATGTATGCTTGTTCACAGATGTACAGGTACATACGTGTGCTGGTGTGCATGTGCATGGGCACAGGCATGTGTATGGATAGCATGTACACACTTTGTATAATTTTTATTTCAGTATTTTTTTTTGTTTGATATAATATTCCATATTGTTTTGGTTTCCTTTGCCCATCCATTCGTAAAATGTTTAATATTTAAAGAATATATATTTTAGGATTAACTGTTGTTATGACCAGGCACACTAAGAAATGTATCATCTGCATATTTATTTACTGATGCTTGGTTTATCTCTAAGTGAAAAGAAATTACTGGCAGATATCACATGGAAATTTCAGTTTATCAGTTTTATAGGTAAATATGCTTTGGTGTGCTAATCAGTTCACTAATGGATAAGATGCACCAGCAAGTGAGTAATCTCTGTCTGTCTCTGTCTGTCTCTGTCTGTATCTCGGTCTCTCTCACTCTCTCACTATGTAGCCCTGATTAGCCTCAAACTCATGACCTTTTTGCCTCTGTCTTCCAAATGCAGCTATTATAGGCCCTGGTTTAGAGTCACATTAGGAGATGGAACCTCAACCAAACGGATCATCCAGATGAGATTAGCCTGTGGGGCATTTTCTTATTTGCTGATGGATGCAGAAGGACACGCCTACCCTGAGTGGTACAATCCCTAGGCAGGTGGACTGGACAAGATAGCAGGGCAAGCCAGTAAGCAAGCAGTGTTCTGCCGTGTTTTCTACTTCAAGTGCCTGCCTTGAGTTCCTGTCTTGGCTTTTCTTGATATTGGGCTGTACCAGTAAATTCAGATAATCCCATTTTCTCTTCCAGTGCTTTTGGTAATGGTGTTTATCACAGCACAAAGAAGACAGGTCACTGTCTCCAGCTTAGAATAAACTTTCGTGACCTTTTTAATACATACACTTAAAAATTCTCTTAATAAATTGATTTCTATTATACCCAGTCTCAAAAGTAAACCATTTTTAGTTATGAAAATAATAAACACATTTAAAAAGTGGTACCTTAGTATTTGTGCTTGTACTTAGAGAAACAGGCCACCCTCAACCTTGGGCTGAGGATTCCTTCTGAGGGGGCAGCAACCAGGGAAAAGGTACAGGACTGGTCAGAGTGCTGAGAAACAGAAACAGATTGCTCTGCCCTAAATGAGACTTCTATATTAACCCCACCATTAAGGCTTAGCGGGCATCACAGAGGAAGGGGAGGAAAGGATGCAGGAGCTAGGGGATAGGGAAGAGAGCCATGAAGTGCTGTCTTCTGGACATGACTGTGCTGTGTCACTCACGAACCTAAGGCAGCTGTTAGCCAAGATCCCAGGATAGATGGGGTAGATGGTGCACAGTTTCCAGGCTTTACTAAGGAGTTGTGGGCAGTGGAGAGATGCTGTGGGCAGTGGAGAGATGCTGGGAGGAAACAATCATTCTTATTTAATGATGCAGCCACTGGTAGGTTTTCCATGCTCCAGAAGATGCTCCACTCCCATGCACACATAAGCAGCGCTAAGTGGACTTAGTGATATATGTATGTATATACACACACACATACACACACACACATATGTATACACACACACATATATACATGCATATATATACACATATACACACAATATATGCCCATACATTCATATTTGTATATATACATATATATACATACACACATATGTATTCATATATACATATATGCATATTATTTTATGAATATGAATATATGTGATCATATATATGAATATGCATGGAATTAAGGCTGTGTTGAGATTTATGGGGAAAAGGGTGTATAGTACCTATTTTATTATGTAAATGCATGAATTCTCAAGAGTAAAGAAAAAAATTTAAAAACTAGTATAAACACCTCTCTAAATGTGGTTAGTGAACAGCCTCCGGCCAGTAGCAAAATTTTGTATAAAACCATGCACTTATGGTGATTGATTTACACTCTGATTCTTTAAGTACCTAAAAACGCACGCTCCCCTTCTTTATAGCCATCAGGGGGACATTTAACACTTCGCGGCAATTGCTTACTAAATATCAGGTATGGGATGTTTCAGGAGGGCATTTTATAATAAGACAGCACCACAGGCAGCTTTGCAGTCATGAGAAGTGTGTTATAGGGAACACCATGAAAATTTACACTACTTGTAAGATGGAAATTGGGGTCCGGAGAGATGGCCCACTGGTTAAAAGCATTGACTGATCTTGTGGAAAATGATCTTGAGGAACTTTCAGTTCCCAGCATCCATGTGGTGGCCCATGAATACTTGTAACCCCAGTTCCAAGGGATTTAATGGCCTCTTTTAGCTTCCACATGTTCCTGAACACATGTGGTACACATAAACTCATGTACATGCACACACACACCATTAAAAATCTATTTATACATTTAAATCTTACACTGATGTGTATGCATCAGTATATATTTATACATGCACTTAACGTAAATTTGTATGTGGAGACAGAACATATGGGTCTCATCTAGTTGTATAATAATGAAGAGTTGTTTAAAAAATGTATCAGTTGCACAACAAATGGGCAGATTCTCAACCAAAGTTGAGACTTAACTGAAGTCAGAGGAAATGTTCTGCGTTTTGAAGGACAGTGTTCTAATCTTGAAAGAAAGTGTCTTATTCTTTTGGAAATTATGCCAATCACTCTCTCTGGAGTAGTAGAAGTGGTATGTGAGAAATGTTATCTATGGCATAGAAAGTGTGTGTGTGTGTGTGTGTGTGTCTGCATATACATGTGTATGCACATATATGTGGGTGCCTCTAGAAGCCAGATGAGGCTATCGGATCCTTGGATCCCTACACCTGGAGATACAGGTAGTTGTGAACCACTGAATACAGCTGCTGGGAACCAAACTCAGGTCCTCCATAAGAGCAGGAAGCACTTTCAACTGCCTAGCTATCTCTCCTACAGCCTTCTGTTTTAATTAAGAATACATATCGGCTATGAAAAAGTAAGTAACAGTCCTTTGGCATTTTGTTCCTCTTCTTGCCACGACACTGCTTACCACATTAGTTATGTAAGCCAGCCCGAGATAGGAAGACGCCCTCCTATGTCCGGTGCACCTCCTCCTCCATCTCTGCCTGTTTACACAGCGCCATATGGACCCCTCCCTTGATAACATCACTCTTTGCCCTCTGCATCTAGCCTCCACTCTGCGAGAGACACAATGCTCTTTTCTGTGAACAGATTCAGAGACTCACAGAAGTTGTTAAAACACATACAGAGGTATCCACAGTAGCAAGCTAAGTGTAATCAAATGAAACCGCACCTGGGTGAGATTTCTCCTGGCTCAGCAAAAAAAGAAATCTTCACAGAGTGTGTGTGATTCTCTGAGGGACCGAGGGAAGATTTTAGGTAAAGAGATGGACAGAAAATAAGCTGAGAAATGGGAGTGCTCATGGGGTAGCAGCAGAGATCCCCACTTGGCTAATAGTCAGGATGTGACGAGGCGTTCTAGGAGAATGAAGCAGATATCTCCACATCACTGACCCGAGCTAGTCGTCTTCCGCTGAGCCTCAAGAGAATTCTCCATTAGATGAAGCAAATGGGGTCCTTGCAAAGTTGGTCTGTTGCTATTCTTAATCTAGATGCACAGGAGAGGAGTGAGTTCTCCTGGCACAGTGCTCGACTAGGGTTGTCTCCATTCTCTTTTGGGGACCCCACCTGAGAAAGGGAGGGCGATACCCAAGAAGATGAAGAAGAGAAGAAAAGGTTCAAGTTGAAGCTGAGTGTTGTTTCTTCCAGAAATATGAGATCTCTTTTTGTCTTAGTCTCATTAACAACCTAATTTAAAACTCAGACTCCAAAGGAAGCCAGAGGACGATTTCATTTGAGGGAAAATAAAACAAAACTAAAAAAAAACGAAAAATAAACAAAAAAGGGAGCAAACAAAACTCAAAACCAAAACAACAGGACAAGCAAGCTGGAGATCCCAGCAGCTGCCAGGAGGACGGGGATAGAGGACGGGGACGAAGGACGGGACGGAGGATGGGGAAGGAGGACGGGCATGGAGGACGAGGAAGGAGGATGAGGATGGAGGACGGTGAAGGAGGACGGGGACAGAGGACGGGGAAGGAGGATGGAGATGGAAGGAAAACCTGCCGTTAATATCAGAGAAACAGAAAGAGAGAGCTACAAGCGTCGGAGAAAGCATACTTAGACTATCGGCCAGAATCTACAACAAACTAAAGAGAAGAGGAAAGACAGTATGCTTTGTGCCAGGCCATGGATTTGAGTTCAGAGGGCACCCGATTCCAGGACCTTGGGTCCTAGGACAAAGGATTACACCAGGGACACATGATTAGAAATATATATATATATTAACAAGCAAGCAAGAAAAGCATGGTAGGAGAATGAACTGGGTGAAGGCTGCCACCTCTGAGCCTGAGAACCCGAGCCAGTCGCTGGGACTTATATAGGGAAGGCCACAGCTGTGTAACTGCCACATTTGGGCTACACCGTCTAGATCAGTGTTTTCAACCTGTGGGCTGTAATCCCCCTTGGGGGTCACATATCAGATACCCTGCAAATCAGATGTTTACATTACAATTCACGGCAGTAGCAAAGTTACAGTTATGAGGTAGTAATGAAATAATTTTATGGTGGAGGGGGGGGGTCATCTCAACATGAAGAACTGTATTAAAGGGTGGTAGCACCAGGAAGGTTGAGAACCTCTGCTCTAGATCCTTCTATTTACCACAGATAGGATTCTTCTTGGTAAACTTTCCTTGTTTGAAGAAGAAGGGTCAGTACAGCTGGTAGTCCAATCAAACATAAGCATCTTTTGTTAAGCATAAATTATTGTGTATCTGCTATTGACGATAATGCCCGGGTTCTTACAGCTTGCCCTTGGATCTCCCCCAGCACCAGCCAGAGTATCATGTACCCTACTATCAACAATAAAATGCACATAATACACAAAAATAACAGAAAGGAAAGGCACTTCTCAAAATGGAGGTGGTTCAGTGAGCTGAGAGTGATCCCCTCAAACCCTTCTCCCGAAGATATACCTCTGTTACCATGTTTCTGCCTCCGGTGCCTTTTCTGTTTTTATAACATCGAATAAACTTTAACTCCACATTCCTTAAGATACCCGTTAGGTCATCCTAAAACACAGCCTGAAGGGTAAAGTAGAAACTTTGCTTGCTTTTTGGATAGCCCCTTGTAGGGCCTTGACCTCGCAGCACCTGGTTGCATGATGGTATAACTTGGCTTTTCTCGCACCATCTCTAGTTCTTAGACGATGTCCAGGTGGAGAAGGGTTTCCAGTCTTCTGCCATCTGGTGTCTTCAGTCTTGATGTTTCAGTCTCCCGCTTCTACTTCAGCCTCCTTGCTGTGACACTTGTACAATGTGCTGTCGGAAGGCCTCACTGGCAGCCTAAGGGATGTGGATGGGAGTGAAGTTTCTTAGCTGTTATAAAAACATAAAAGGCAGTGAAGGAAGGAACATGGCGGTAGAAGGTGAAGATTGTACATCATTCATTCATTCATTCATTTATTCATTCGCTTAAGAGAAACACTGTGTGCACTGGGTACCTACTGGATGTCCACTACTGGCTATTTTGATGAGTCATTAACTTCCTAATGAGGAACCAGTGATTAGCACAAACCATGTAGATTCCCTAAAGGATAAATGCAGTGCAAATCTCTCAAAGGTTGTAGCAGACACAAATTCTTTCCTAGCAAGGTTTTGCATACTTAAGGCAGTTAGTTGCTGTCAGTTGTATTTGTATATGGGAAGATGGGGATTTCTCTTATTATTAGTGGCAGCAAGCAGCTATTTTAAAAGATGAGCTAAGGCTACATTCACAATCTATTCCCTTTTTCTCCATCACCACTGGGTCTTAATTTCGGTGACGGTGTGGTATTTTCCACAAATTATAATCCTGTAGACTAGATGCAGCAGTTATTAAAACCCACTGCTTTGTTCTTCTATTCCATTTCTTACTAAAGAATGGTTTTATAAAAATTGTAATGAAGCCAAACATAAACAGGATTTTTCCCTCCTGGTAGGTCTGGCGTGCATAATTGCTACATTTTCTGTACTCTGCCCACATCCTTTTGTTCACTGAAGAAAAGATTCTCCTGTGTGAATTTTCCTCATCTGAGGAAGAGGAACACTACAGCTGGAAGTCAAATTAAACATAAATAAGTGAATAGAGGCCAAGAGAGAAAAGATGTGATTGGTTACAAAGTTAAAATGGTTATTATGAGTCTGCCATTGAGGATAATGGTGGGAAGGTTATTATTCATCCACTAATCTGTTTAGCTTTTATGTAGGCACTTTCACTAAAATTTTGTTAACAAGATAAAAATCTCATTAAAGAGCTTCTTCTGTTTCTCGGTTTTTAAAATGGGAACTTCTTTCTTGACTCCAGAGAAGTTTGGGAACAATTTTGATGATAAAGCATAATTAGTTTCATTTCTTGAATTGGAATTATGTTTTTATTAACCAGATTGTCCTCGGGATCCAGTCTGTTGACTACTTCACAAAGAGAGCTCTAGACCAGGCATGATGGTGCACACCTTTAATCTCGGCACAAGGAGGCTGAGGCAGGAGGATGGCTTCCAGTATAAGGATAGCCTTTTCTATATAATGAATTTGAGACTAGTCATGCCTATGTAGTAAAACCCTGTAAACAAACAAACAAATAAACAAGTATCTGACCAAGAGTCAAAACAAAACAAGAACAGAATTTCTAAGTCGATAAATCATTGAGATTTATCAACCCTTATTGTCTCATTATGTGAGTCTCTACATGACACTCTAAATGAGGGGTTTCCAACCTGTGGGTTTTGACCCTTTGAGAGTTGAATGACCCTTTTACAGGGGCTGTCTAAGACCATTGGAAAACACAGATATTTACATTATTATTTATAACTGGAGAAAAATTATAGTTATGAAGTAGCAATGTAAATATGTTTGGGGTCAGCACACACCAAGAACCGTATTAAAGAGTTGCAGCGTTAGGAAGGATGAAGACCATGTTTTAGGTAACCAAAGGACATGCCTTACCTTGCCTTTACAAGCTTTCTGGGAAAGGTGTCCCGAGGACTAACCACTCATGTTCAGATCTCCTGTTAGGATGTAAATATGATTTTGGGGAGAATCAAGAAAAACAGTTGTAAAAGTTCCAAAAATGTGGTAGCAACATGAAAAGGAGACAGAAGATGGACCCAGGTGTGGGAAATAGGCCATCACTTTCATGTTTGTAGTTCTTAGTTTTTAAAAAATTATTTTTATTTGTGTGTGTGTGTGTGTGTGTGTGTGTGTAACACATGAGTGCAAGTGCCCACAGAGGCCAGAAGAGGGCATCAGATCCCTTGGAGCTGTTGTTACAGATGGTTGTGAGCTGTCCTAAGAGGATACTGTCCTCTGGAAGTGCTCCTAATTGCTGAGCCGTCTCTCCAGTCCCACTTTCATAGTTCTGAGCTATGTAAGATGAAACACAGATGAGCTTCTTTTTAGTACATAGCATTGAGGAAAAAAATGATAGAATTCTTCAAGAAAGCTTAAACTAAAATCTGTAAAACTATAACTCATATTGGGACTATGAGACTTAATTGGGTTCAGACACTTAAAATCTGTATTCTCTTGTACGGTGGGCGGTTGTTAAGTGCATTTACGTGTTTGGGTGTGTTGGTCATTTCTCTTGGACTGGAACTCTCTAAAGTTGGGACTGTTGTCTTATTTCTCATTGGCTCATCTATTCCTCTGTATTTAGCAGATTCCCTTCTTAGCTGCCAGCAGTATGCAAAGTCTATTGTTAGAGCTTTGGGAGGACAAGACTGATCTAAAGGCCACAATAGGTAGATGGACATGGGCTGTCCCTCTTATGATGACTCTGATGCCTCAGCCTCTCTGCTTGTCCATGAACATTGCTTCAGACTGCAGAGAGACAACCCTTATCTTTTACTGTAGGATCCTTGAGAAGGAAGCCTGTCTTGATGTTCTACCCTTAAAATCAGCCTTGATGCTCTTTACCACTTCACCAGTGGAATCCTTCTTGTGGTCCATCATCTACTTTAGATAAGACACTGGGAATTAGAGTTGGCTGTGCCAGTATCCTGTAGTCCTATGGATATAGTGTAAGTAGGATAGAACATTTTTGGCAGTCTTAACAAAAATTTACCTTTGAATATACCGTGGAAGCAAATGCAGCCAAATTTAAGTGTTTGCCTCTCAGAAATGCATATAATATAAATTGGGGAAAAGAAGAGACCATTCTTTTGCAAGAAAGTTTAGAATTCAAAGGCGTAAGCACTTAGATTTATTTTGCTTCAAGATTGGCTTCTTTTTCTTTTCTTTTCTTTTTTTTCTTTTTGGATAGGGTATTTCTGTGTAGATTTAGGCATGTGGGTACAGTACCCCTGAAAGTCAGAAGAGGGCATTGGATCCCCAGGAGCTGGAGTTATGGTGGTTGTGAGTCACTTGATATGGGTGCTGGGAATTGGGGACTCCTGTCCTCCAGAGCAGCAAGTGCTCTAACCACTTGCTGGTGACCACTGCCCTTCTCTCCAGCATGACTTTAATTTCTTAATGATCTTAATTATATGTGGCTCTTCTGCCGTATCATTTTTTTTTTTTTTTGGCTCCATTCTGCTTGTATTTTCTTGTTTTTTTCTTTTTTCTTTTTTTCTTTGATATCTTTTTTATTTACATTTCAAATGATTCCCCCTTTCCTGGCTCCCCACTCCCTGAAAGTCCCATAAACCCTCTTCCCTCCCCCAGTTCCCCCTCCACCCCTTCCCACTTCCCTGTTCTGGTATTGCCCTATACTGCTGCACTGAGCCTTTCCAGAACCAGGGGCCACTCCTCCGTTCTTCTTAGACATCATTTGATATGTGGATTATGTTTGGGGTATTCCACGTTTCTAGGCTAATATCTGCTTATCAGTGACTGCATATCATGATTGATCTTCTGAGACTGGGTTACCTCACTTAGTATGATGTTCTCCAGCTCTGTCCATTTGCCTAAGAATTTCATGAATTCATTGTTTCTAATGGCTGAATAGTACTCCATTGTGTATATATACCACATTTTTTGTATCCATTCCTCCATTGAGGGACATCTGGGTTCTTTCCAGCTTCTGGCTATTTTAAATAGGGCTGCTATGAACATAGTGGAGCATGTATCCTGCTGGGGAATCCTCTGGGTATATGCCCAGGAGTGGTATAGCAGGGTCCTCTGGAAGTGACGTGCCCAGTTTTCTGAGGAACAGCCAGACTGATTTCCAGAGTGGTTGTATCAATTTGCAACCCCACCAGCAGTGGAGGAGTGTTTTCTGCCGTATCCTTGATCAAGATCATATAGGTCTTTCTTTGCTGTTCTAGATGCCAATCATGCTGTATATGAGTTCACTCTGTTTGAGGCAATGGCTGGAGATCTGGGCTCTGCACACTTTCTATTGCATCCCATTACATGTCTCCTAAGCACTGCTGCTGTGGTCGCTGCTGTCATTTCCCTGGCACCATCTGTAGACTGATATTCTGCCAAGGGATTTGTATAGATTCCAAGTAAGAATTCAGCTTATTTAGTAGAGAGAAAAGAAAGAAATTGATCAATTCCTATTCTAGCCCACTCCCCCAGTCTCCAGTTTCCTTCCATTCACCCTCGTGTGGTAATATTCCTGAAGCTTTGAAATAGAGTCAGATCTTCAGGCTGCACAGTTAAGTTTCAGCCAAAAATTGCACTTACCAGAAATGTTCACAATTCTAATAGTTGTGAGAAATAAGACACTTGATTAAAAGGCGGCACACTCGTCTATATCTTTAATGTGCATTCCTAATGAGTCTTAGCGGGAGGCTGATTCACATGAAAACGCACAATTAGCCTCTCCAAGTTTAACACACTATTATCTACACCCAGGCCCTCTCTTCATTACCATCTGAATGCCCTGTTTTCTTTGGAGTTTTGTGCAGGAAACAAATCCCTATATATGGCACAGCAGTTTCAACTTCCCATTTATCTGCACTTGCCCTTTAGACAAAAGGCCCAAACAGCATGCTCTTTGATGCATTAATTTTCAGTCTCTGGCTATTTTTGAAATTGTGATGTAGCACACTTCCCTTTTCCAAGGGACTCGAGTCAGTGCACAGTGTGGAAGTGGATATGGCCAGGGGGATTTGTTTGCTATTCCGAGTGGAGGTATGCCGTCTTTTCCAGCCGACTGCGACTTAAATCTGCTTGAAGGAACAGTTGAAATTCATTACGATATTGCTTGGATTTGATGCCATTACTACCGTGCACAGCCCCCTACTGTAGAGTTTAGAACTGGGGGGACTAAAATATTCCTGAAATAAAACTCACGAGAATGAAAACTTTATTGAATTCTCATCCTGGATACTACTACTCTGTGACCTTTCATTAATTGTCAGTGTTTATCTGATACCATGTATACCACACAGTTCTGTCAACTGCCTCTGATATGCAAAATTCCACTTATTCTGAAGTAAAAGTGGAGGGCTGGAGAGGTACTGAGCACAGTTCAGGGCACAGGCGGGTGGCAGCTGTTCCCCGCCTGTAACTCTAGCTCCAGGGGATCTGGCTCCCTCTACTGGCCTCTGGGGGCACCTGCACACATGTGCACAGGGCCCTCTCTCCATATCTTTTTAATATAGTACTTGAAGTTCTAGCTAGAGCAATTAGACAACATAAGGAGATCAAAGGGATACAAATTGGAAAGGAAGAAGTCAAACTATCACGATTTGCAGATGATATGATAGTATACTTAAGTGATCCAAAAAACTCCATCAGAGAACACTAATAGCTTACGCTCTAAGATCAAGAATCGACAAATGGGACCTCATAAAATTACAAAGTTTTTGTAAGGCAAAGGACGCAGTCAAGCAGAAAAAATGGAAGCCAACAAATTGGGAAAGGATCTTTACCAGCCCTTCATCCGACAGAGGGCTAATATCCAATATATACAAAGAATTCAAGAAGTTAGACTCCAGAGAGCCAAATAACCCTATTAAAAAATGGGGTACAGAACTAAACAAAGAATTTTCACCTGAAGAACGTTGAATGGCTGAGAAGCACCTTAAAAATGTTCAACATCATTAGTCATTAGGGAAATGCAATTCAAAATAACCCTGAGATTTCACCTTACACCCGTCAGAATGGCTAAGATTAAAAACTCAGGAGACAGTAGGTGTTGGCGAGGATGTGGAGAAAGAGGAATACTTCTCCACTGCTGGTGGGAATGCAAGTTGGTACAACTACTTTGGAAATCAGTCTGGCTGTTCCTCAGAAAACTGGGCATAACACTTCCGGAGGACCCTGCAATACCACTTCTGGGCATATACCCAGAGGATTCCCCAGCATGTAATAAGGATACATGCTCCACTATGTTCATAGCAGCCCTATTTATAATATCCAGAAGCTGGAAAAAAACCCAGATGTCCCTCAAAGGAGGAATGGATACAGAAAATGTGGTGTATTTACACAATGGAATACTACTCAGCAATTAAAAACAATGAATTCATAAAATTCTTAGGCAAATGGTTGGATCTGGAAAATATCATCCTAAGTAAGTTAACCCAATCACAAAAGAACATACATGGAATGCAGTCACTGATAAGTGGATATTAGTTCAGAAACTCTGAATACCCAAGACACAATTCACATATCAAATGACTCCCAAGAAGGAAAGAGAGGTCCCTGATCCTGAAAAGGCTTGTTCCAGCATTGTAGGGGAATACCAGGATAGAGAAGTAGGAGGGGGGTGATAGGAGAATGGGCAGAGGGAAGAGGGCTTAGGGAACTTATGGGAAGGGGGGAACCGGGAAAGGGAAAATCCTTTTGAATGTAAACAAAGAATATTGAAAATAAAAATTATAAGACTGAGAAAAAAAGAAAAATTTTTTAAGTAGGTTAGACCTATTTAAATGTTTAATAATTTCTTCCAATTTCACCTCACCTCAGGCACCTTTTAGAGTTGACCTTTTAGAGAGTTAAAAGAAAGAAATTTTTTCTTATGATAAAATTAGTTTTTATACTTATACATGTGTACATGTGAAGGTATGTGCATCCATGCACATGCATGTGTAGGCCACAGATCTGTGTCCAGTGTCATCTTCTATTGCTCTTTATCTCAATTTTGGACGCAATATCAATTCCTGAACCTAGACATTACTGACTGGCTAGACTGGCTTGCCAGGGAACCTGTCATCTTGTGATTACAGGCATGTGCTAACATGCCTCATGCCTTTTTGTTTTGTTTGTTTCTTGTTTTTTTAGATTGGGGATCTGAACTCAGGGCTTTATGTTTATGCAGCAAGCCCTCTACCTACGAAACCATATTCCTAACCCTGTAGTTTTTGCTTTTGAAAAGTAAATTGCAGCTGGGTATGGTGGTGCACGCCTTTAATCCCAGCACTTGGGAGGCAGAGGCAGGTAGAACTCTGTGTGTTTGAAGCCTGGTCTACATAATGAGTTCCAGGACAGCCAGAGCCACATAGTGAGACTCTGTCTTGGGGGAGGACGATAGCAAAAGCAACAAAACAAAATAAAAACCCCAAATAAAACAATCAGCACCCTCAAACACAAATCACAAATCTTTTGCCATGTAGTGATGGTGCACTCTTTTAATCCCAGCACTCAGGAGGCAGAGGCAGGTGAATCTCTGAATTTAAGGCCAACCTGGTCTACAGAATGAGTTCCAGAATATCCAGGACTACACAGAGAAATCCTGTCTTAAAAAACTAACTAACTAACTAACTAACTAACTAACTAACTTACTAATTAACTAACTAGCTAGCTAACTAAAGAGAAGTGAATCACATAGGGCCTTATTAAACACTTAATAATTTTAGGACTATTTGAATGACAGGCATTTTGCCAACTAATACATGAAAAAGTATTAGTCGACATGTGATGCCCAAGTAAGTAAAACTGTTACTTGCTGATAGGTGATGCTAGGAATAGTCTATTAGGAGAGGCTACCGAAAGATACACGTTAGATCAGAACCCGAGGTCTCTGTTTCTTCTCTACTACTTGTCTGCTTATAAATTTTTCTCTCCATTCCTACACATGTCAGAACTCTTCTCTCCTGTTTCTGGCATCATCTGTAAGAATGCTGGAGCATGGTGTCTGAGCTCCATTTTTGTGAAGACTAGTGATAAAATTATAAAGCAGGTAGTGGTGTGCACAAAATCATACAGGATGTTGCAGAATGTTAAGATCTATGAGAAAAGCACATATTCATATATTTGAACAGGAGCAATACTGTGTCCTATATATTGAAAAAATTTAGTACAATTAAATACAATTATAATGCCAAAATAATAAATAAATTTTAAAAAAGAAAGTGTAAAAGATTTATGCTTGAACTATAGGGTTGGGGATGTAGGTCAAGGCTAGAGTGCCTAGCTATCATGTGTAAGGATCTGGGTTTGATTACTAGTGTGTGGATACACCACACACACACACACACACACACACACACACACACTAACTCCTTCCAAAGTCCCAAACCAATAAAAAAATCAAATAAAATATATAAGATATTGCTAAAAGAAATTAAAAAGATCCGGATAAAGTTTACTCATGTTTATTGCTTAGAAGATTTACTATTATTAAAATGATGATCCAGCCATATGATATATGATATAATATATGACATATGATATATGACATATGACATATATGATACATATATGAAGAATGGCCACCCAACTTCCAGTTAACTCTTTTGTGGAATCCTAAAATTCATATGGAAATGTAGGGGAGCCAAGAAAGCTAAAAACATCTTTGAAAAAAACTAAACAAAACAAAACAAAACCCAGCAAAGATGGAAAAGTCCCACATCTTTTTGAAAGCTTACCAGTGAGAAACCAGGGGTTCTAGCACCAAGCTACCACATGTGGGCTTAGTCAGAAGCTACAAGTGACAGTTTTGACCCAGATACCTAGAACAATGAAGAAAATAAAGAGACTGAAATAAGTCTGTCTACAGTCCATTGATTTAAATTTTCTAAAATTTTTAAATCTTTTATGACTTTATTTTTGCATGTGTATATGTGGTATATGTGCATGCATGTATGTGCATTCCCCTGGGTATGGACACATATGTGTATGTATATGTATGTGTGCACACATGTGTATGGAGGCCCGGGGTTAATGTCTCTTGGTTTTAATCAATTGCTTTCCACTTTGAGGCAGACCCTCTTGCTGAACCCAGAGCTGGTTATTTCTGCTAGTCTGGTTAGCAAGTTTGCTCTGGGCCAGCGGGGGTGGGGTGGGGGTGGAAGCTGTCCCTGTTTCCCCTTTCCTTGCCCTAGGTTATGGGAAGGTGTCCACACTTATATCTTTATGTGTGTTCTGAGGCTCTGAAGCCAGTCCTCAGACTTACAGAGGAAGTGCTGTACCCACCAAGCCGTCTTCCTGGCCCCTCAATTATTTTTATGAGGTCAAGAAAGCTCAATGGAGAAAGGATGATATACTCAATAAATGGTTAGACAACTGTATGTGAAACAATTAATTTGAATCCTCACCTCATGCCATACACAAATCATAAAATGGGGCCTAAAACTAAATGCAGGAGCTGAAACTATAACATACTTAGAACAAAAACAATTAGAAGTTGTTGTGGATAGCCCTGGGCTTGCATTTTGATGCTAATTCCACTCCTCAGAGGGCCTGCAGATGAGGAGTTGCCTTGTGAACTTTCTCCCCACCTTAACTTTTCAATTAGAGGCTTGAACCAATGTTTGGGCAGGAGGAAGGGGGAGGAGCTGAGAGTTTGGGGGAGGAGAAAAGGATCTCTGGGAAGGGGGAGGAGTGATGGAGGATAGAGGGAAATGGGAGAGGAGCTAGGAGGGATGATCGAGAGGCTGCAGAGAGAGAAGCTCCTGGCCTGGAGAAACCGCAAGTGATAGGGGATAATACAGATGGAAATAGAGTAGTGTAGTGGGAGGTCTGCCCAATCTAGGCTATTAGCTTGTATTGTTACTGAGTGGGTTGAGATTTCTTTTACCGGGGGAATTGGGTTGGAAACAAAGTAGTAGCAAGAAGTCTTCCTGACTTTGGATTAAGCAATAACCTTCATAATAATACTAAAAACATAGGCAAGAGAGGTTGAACCTCTTCAAAATGATACTTCTGTATTTCAAGGGCACAATCAAGAGAGATGAATTGAATAATGTCAAAAAATATTTGAGAAGTATACCTCTAATCAATGAATGCCCTTAATAAATAAGTATCTTTAAATTGAAATAAAAAAATTAAACAGTGGTAAAAATTCACTATAGAAGTAAGTAAGCATTTCTGCAAAGAAAGTGCAAGGGGCCGATGATCCCAGGAAAAGACACTCATTGTCATTGATAGAGAAACATGGAGAAAGTCAAATGACATACTACTTCACAGCCATCAACCCAAAGGGTTGTATCTCAGGACTAGTTTTCAGTGGTCCTGGCAAGAATATGGGCCAACATACATTGCTGGTGGGAATATAGAATGATGTGCCTGGTTAAGAAAATAGTTTCACAAGAGCAATTATCAAATTCATCTGGAACAACAAAAAACCCAGGATACCTAAAACTATTCTCAGCAACAAAAGAAAATCTGGGGAAATCAGTATCCCTGACCTCAAGCAATACTACAGAGCAATAGTGTTAAAAACTGCATGGTATTGGTACAGTGACAGGCAGGAGGATCAATGGAACAGGATTGAAGATCCAGAAATGAACCCACACACCTATGGCCACTTGATCCTCGACAAAGAGGCTGAAAACATCCAATGGAAAAAAGATAGCCTTTTCACCAAATGGTGCTGGTTCAACTGGAGGGCAGCATGCAGAAGAATGTGAATTGATCCATCCTTGTCTCCTTGTACTAAGCTCAAATCCAAATGGATCAAGGACCTCCACATAAAGCCAGACACTCTGAAGCTAATAGAAAAGAAACTGGGGAAGACCCTTGAGGACATCGGTACAGGGAGAAAGTTTCTGAACAGAACACCAATAGCGTATGCTCTAAGAGCAAGAATTGACAAATGGGACCTCATAAAATTACAAAGTTTCTGTAAGGCAAAGGACACCATCAAGAGGACAAATCGGCAACCAACAAATTGGGAAAAGATCTTCACCGATCCTACATCAGATAGAGGGCTAATATCCAATATATATAAAGAACTCAAGAAGTTAGACTCCAGAAAACCAAACAACCCTATTAAAAAATGGGGTACAGAGTTAAACAAAGAATTCTCACCTGAAGAACTTCGGATGGCGGAGAAACATCTTAAAAAATGCTCAACTTCATTAGTCATTAGGGAAATGCAAATCAAAACAACCCTAAGATTTCATCTTACACCAGTCAGAATGGCTAAGATTAAAAATTCAGGAGACAGCAGGTGTTGGAGAGGGTGTGGAGAAAGAGGAACACTCCTCCACTGCTGGTGGGGTTGCAAATTGGTACAACCACTCTGGAAATCAGTCTGGCGGTTCCTCCGAAAACTGGGCACCTCACTTCCAGAAGATCCTGCTATACCACTCCTGGGCATATACCCAGAAGACTCCCCACCATGTAATAAGGATACATGTTCTACTATGTTCATAGCAGCCCTATTTATAATTGCCAGATGCTGGAAAGAACCCAGGTATCCCTCAACAGAAGAGTGGATACAAAAAATGTGGTATATCTACACAATGGAGTACTATTCAGCCATTAGAAACAATGAATTCATGAAATTCTTAGGCAAATGGATGGAGCTAGAGAATATCATACTAAGTGAGGTAACCCAGACTCAAAAGGTGAATCATGGTATGCACTCACTAATAAGTGGATATTAACCTAGAAAACTGGAATACCCAAAACATAATCCACACATCAAATGAGGTACAAGAAGAAAGGAGGAGTGTCCCCTGGTTCTGGAAAAACTCAGTGAAACAGTATTCAGCAAAACCAGAACGGGGAAGTGGGAAGGGGTGGGTGGGAGGACAGGGGAAGAGAAGGGGGCTTACGGGACTTTCGGGGAGTGGGGGGGGGCTAGAAAAGGGGAAATCATTTGAAATGTAAATAAATTATATCGAATAAAAAAAATGAAAAAAAACAAAACAAAACAAAACAAAACAAAAAAAAACTTGCATAAGAGAGAAAAAAAAAAGAAAATAGTTTCACAATTTTTTTTTTTTTTTTTTTTTTTTTGAGACAGGGTTTCTCTGTGTAGTCCTGGCTGTCCTGGAACTCACTCTATAGACCAGGCTGGCCTAGAAATCAAAAATCCACCTGCCTCTGCCTCCCAAGGGCTGGGATTAAAGGCATGCACCACTACCACCTGGCTTTCACAATTCTTTAAAATTGCCATACAACCCAACGGTTTAATTCCCATATATCTGACTATTATAGAGAAATGAAGATAACTTGTCCACACACAATCTGTCACCTAGTTCCCTTTTAAAATGGAATCAACATATTCACTGAAGTTGGTATAAGTGAACTTGGGCATATCCAGGAGATGAGAATTTCAGCATTAAAATAAAGTACAGATATATGTTACAACTCAATTAAACCTAAAAAGTCATTATAATTAGTTAAAGAATCACATACTATATAATCTTTTATACAAAATCTCTACAATAGACAGATCTGTAGAGCTAGAAAATAAATCAGCAGTTGCCTAGAGCTGGAGAGAGTAGAGTGGACAGAGGAAAGATGCTAACGGACCCAAAAGCCATCTTAGGGAATATAAAAATATTCTCAAGTGGGGCTGGAGGGATAGTTCAGTTGTGAAGATCACTTGCTGCTCTTGTAGAGGACTGGATCGTGGTTCCCAGCACCCATGTTGGGAAACTATAACTCCTGTTTTAGGAGTTCTGATGTTCCTTTCTTGTTTCTGTGAGCATTTGCTTATATTTATGTGGAATATAAGCAGTTTATTTCTCCAACAACATTAAGTTATAGACTTTCATCATTCTCCTCTCCTCTGTGGCTGGTATACCCTGTGAGGGTATAAATAGTGATTTTCTGGTGTTCCTTCAAATAGTGACAGAGTACACACACACACACACACACACACACACACACACAAAGCAGAAATTCAAAATTAGAAAGTCTTTGAAAGAATTCTAAAGTTAGGTTACATTCACTAGTACACAATTCTAAATATATTAGAAAAATGGAAGCCATGCAGTGGTGGTACATGCCTTTAATCCCAGCACTTGGGAGGCAGAGACAGGCAGATTTCTGAGTTTGAGGTCAGCTTGGTCTACAGAGTGAGTTCCAGGACAGCCAACAATTACATAGAGAAATCCTGTCTTGAAAAACAAACAAACAAAAACAAAAAACAAAAGAAAAAGAAAAAGAAAAGTGGTATATATTTTAAGCTTTATGGTATATAAATTGTACTTCAATAAAGCTCTTAAGAAGGCCATGAACATCCCTGAAAGTTCTTGGCACAAAACAATTGCTGAACAACTATGCAATTGACACTTCATTTTGTTGCTTTCTGCCAATCAACAATATCTGTTGGATGTAGATTGTTTCTCAGTTTTCTGAACAGCGAATACCCAGAAGAGCATGAGACTGAAGAAGTGTCTGTTCTCTTCCTGTTCTCATGGGTGAGGAGAAGAAAGACCAACAAAAACACAGCAGGAAAAAAAATATCTGGTTATGTGATGGACAGTTCCTGGAGGAAGAGGGCCATTTTAAGAAAGATTGTCAGAGAAGTCCTGCTGAAGAAATGATTGCTTCCTTGTTACAATGTGGGTTTTTTTTCCCTTCAAATTCTTAAAAGCAAAGCAGTCTTTACATGTTCAATACAAGAATGAAAATGAACTTGTGTGTGGTGCAGACCATAATAAGTCCTATACCTTAGAGCCATAGAATACCACTGAAAAGGTAGCCATCAGACCAGAGGAGGTTACTGAAGATGTTAAGGGATCTGGGTCCAGGGAGACAGCTCAGGAGATAACTGAGCATGAGGTCTTGGGCTCCCACATAAAGGCTGGGCATGGTGGTGGGTGGCAGGTGCAGAGAGAAGTGGATCACTAGAGTTCATTGGTAGGCTAGTCTAGCCTAGTTGGTAAGTTCCAGGACCAGTGAGAGACACTGTCTTAAAAACATGGTGGGGAGCAACACATTGATGTTGACTTCTGCCCTCTACACACTGGGAACATCTACCATGTGAGGGGGGAGGGGAGGGAAAGTGGGAAGGGAAGGAGGAGGAGGGGGAGGGTAGAGAGAGATTGATCAATCTTAAGGGATCTTAAACAGGAACTTATTTCCTACTCAAATTCTGAACAGATTTGAAACTAAGTAAAATAAGGCTCCAGGTAGAGGCTCTGACTCTGTCATCATATTTTTTCAAAAAATTATTTATTATTATATGTAAGTACACTGTAGCTGTCTTCAGACACACCAGAAGAGGGCATCTAATCTCATTGTAGATGGTTGTGAGCCACCATTTGGTTGCTGGGAATTGAACTCGGGACCTCTGGAAGAGTACTCAGTGCTCTTAACCGCTGACTCATCTCTCCAGCCCTTCTGTTTTCATTTTTGACAAACTGATATTGCTATTTGACCTTGCATCAATGAACTTCTGTTTCTTAATACTGAATTCCCCAAACCAGATTTAGTAGTATACTCAACTACAAACATTGTAAACCACCAAAGGAATCTCCATGGGCCAGATCATCTGTGAAGTAGGAAGAAAATCTAAAAAGGGGCTAGTGGAGGATATGGGTGGGATACAGGTATGAGATTTAGAGAGTTCTAAAGAAGGGTGATAACCACTCTTTAGGGTGTTACTGTGAGAAGCTGAGCTGACCTTCAGGTCTTAAATCTTCTGATTGGAATCTCATGTCATAGAGCTTTTTTTCTGATTTTATGACAGAGTCAACTGTCATATACCTCAAAAAGGAGAGTGAAGAGGTATATGACATTGAAATATCTTAGAATTTACAAACATCAAAACTTTAGAAGTTGGTCAAAATTTAAAAGTAATTTTTAGAATCAGCTGCAACTTATTATCTGGATGAATATGCTTTTGGTGCTGGGAAAGATTAGATAGTTCATTGGCCACATAGCTTGGTTGTCCCTGGGCTCTAGTCAGAAATCTGTAGAGTCATATTCTAGAGCAGAGGTTTTCAACTTGAAGGAAGTAACCTCTTTCACAAGGGCTCCATATTAACTATCTTAAATATAATTTATTTATATTAAAATTCATAACAATAGCAAACTACAGTCATGAAGTAGTGCCAAAAATAATTTTATGTTCAGGGTCACCACAACATGAGGAACTGTATAGAAGGGTCACAGCATTAGGAAGGCTGAGAACCACTGCTCTAGAGGAGAAATGTGGAAACAGGAAGATTGACAGCAGGCTTGTACTGATAAAGGGAACTTTGAAACAGGCCACACATATATTCACAATGTAGATTTCTAAATCTAATGTAAAGGAAAACTCTGAGTTTAACAAAGGCTGAGGAGAAACATAACTAAAATTCAGGAATAGGGAAAGATATGAAAAATTTTTGTTTGTATTTCTTAGAATTTTCATAAACATATGACACTATTCTCAAGGAGGTGTGAACAAATGTCTAATCACCTCATATAGGGAACTGATGACTGGTCAAAGTAAGGAAATCACCAAGTCCAACTTGGTGACCCAATGATGACGGTTGGGGTTGCTCACATTAGATACGGGGTTATTTACAGAAGCAAAAATGACCCGAAGACAGGTGCGTCATTAATTGCACCCCAGCATGGGTGACAGCACATAACAGCTGGAAACCTGTAGCTTCTTGCAGACAGCTCATCTTGTCTGTGTCTCTTCCTTCTATTCAGGGTTGTCTAAAAGTCTCTCAACAGTCTTCACTGCTTATCTATACTTGAGGAAGGAGAATCTTAGGGAATCTAGTCAGTTTCAGGGACTTCCTGAAGGCTTGGTTGTTCACTTCCTGTGCTTAAGGAGCTTCCTGCAGGGTGGGTCTTTCACTACCTCTTAGAACATCCTGTTGTTCTCCTACCTTCTTTCCAACATTCTATATCTTCCTGATCTTCTCTATAAGATGGAAGGTTTAACCTCTGAAAAAGTAAGAAAACATAAAGGTACATGTATGAAAATGTCACCATGAAACCCATTATTTTATACCCTTGTATGTTGACTTAAAATTAATTAACATAGAGTTTTAATAGAAATATAAATACCTAGATCACAATTCCTAAATATGAGGCATGGGTAATTTGTCTACATCCTTTAGAATATAAGTTAAAATAGGCAACTGCATTCACCCAAATAAAATGTGGACATTTGTTTTCAAAATAAAATTATATTATAAAATATGAAACAAAAAATTAACATGTAATGTGAAGACTGCGTCTGTAGTTCAATCATGGTGTTGCTGCTTAGCCTGTAAGTCCTCAGTACTGCCAGGGAACAAATATAATTAAGAAAAACCCTTATCACCAAGTTAAATTCTTCTTAGGGACAGCGGGAAAACTTCTACTCCTAGAGATACAGGAAAAACAATGATGGCTTTTTGGACATCAGAGAAGGTAGATGTCTGACAGGAGCTCTCAAAGGCTATCAGAGCCCAGTGATTTTGTGAAGTGCAGCCAGACAAGAACAGGAGAGTCTTTGTCAGGGCTACATAGCGGAACCAGTTGGAACCAACTGAGTGCTTAGCAAAGTGTCAGTTATTGCAAAAATATTATCAATCACTTGAGGTAATTATTCACTTTTGTGTACTACTTGACAGTCGCACAGTACCCTGGGACAGATCTATCTTTGGTGAATCACAGAATGATACTAATTATCCTCATTTCCTATCTTACTTCCCTGAATACATGAAGGACAGAACTGTAAAGGATGACATAAGCAAGCTTGCATTTTCTGCAAAAAAAAAGGTGGAAAGCGAGTTTTACATTAAAAATGTTGCTGTGGGGGTTGCAGCAGTTGAGAGACAGTTCAGCAGTTAAAAGTGTGTATTGCCTTTTGCAGAGGACCAGGGTTCAAGTCCCAACACTCTCATGAGGTGGCTTACAACTACTTGTAACTCCAACTCCAAGGGCTCTGATGTCCCCCTTTTGACTTTTCTGGACATACCCATATTCATTCTCTCTCTCTCTCTCTCTCTCTCTCTCTCTCTCTCTCTCTCTCTCTCTCTCTCTCTCTCATGCATGCACAAACACACACACATACACACAAGGAAGATAGAGATCTTTTTTAAAATGTTACCATGGAGAAAACTACTTCTAAGGAGGACTTAGAGGCTTGAGAAACATGTTTTTAACTTTTCTTTTCTAACATCAAAAACCAACAAAATGGGAGGAGAGGCCCTTGGTCTTGAGAAGGCTTGATGCCCCAGTATAGGGGAATGCCAGGACAGGGAAGTGGGAGTGGGTGGGTGGGTTGATTAGCAGGGGGAGGGAGGGATGGGATAGGGTGTTTTCAGAGGGAAAACCAGGAAAGGTGATAACATTTGAAATCTAAATAAAGAAAATATCTAATAAAAACAACAAAACAGATAACACACACATAAACACAAACAAAAAAACCCCAAAAACCGTGTAATTTGATAACCAATTCCATTTTCATATCCCTTTAAAAATTTTCCATTGACTATTAGGTTAAAAGTATAAAAATATAGCAAATTCCAAAGAAACATTTTCTTTATGATAATACAAAAGCACCAATCCCTAAGTACACACATGATATTTTGCTCACCACTAAATTAAATTATGATGCTTAGACGATGTGATGGTTAATCTTTGCTGTCAAGTTGATGGGTGTTAGAATCACCCAGGAACCACACACCTGGGTCTGTGTGTGGCAGTACGTCTGTCCAGAAAGGCTTAAATGAGAAGAGAAGACTCTGAATGGGGGTGGTACCATTCTGTGGGCTGGAATGCTGGACTGAATAAAAAGGAGAAATGATCTTCCTCTGCCTCCTGACTGCAGATGCAATGTGACCCCTGGCCTCATGCTCCTCCCACAATGATGTGGCTGCTATCATGGTCTATAACCTTATTAAACCGACCATAAACCCAAATAAACTCTTCTCTCCTTACATTGCTTCTGTCAGGTATTTTGTCATGGTAAGGGAAGTAACACAGTCAGTGGTTCTATAAAATAATGGAAGTCAAGTCGCAGAGTGGGTGGGCATGTTTGTAACAACAACAACAACAACAACAACACCCACACACAATTTTGATGCGTTTTACTCTTAGACTATCCTTTGAGGTGACATAAAGACGGATGTAGCAATAATCATGTGGGTAAGAGTGTTAAGCAAGCATCTTGATGGCTATTAGCATAAACATTTCTGTTTTGTTAGTGACTAGGGAACTTCAAATGGAACCGGCTGGGATGTTTTTCCATATTTAAGATGAATTACATGAACTTGGCTTCTGATGGACGCCATGGCTTTGAAGAAGTGTTTGGGGCTGGGGAGATGATTCGGTGGGGGAAATGCATAATGCACAACTATGAAGATCTAAGTTTGGATTCCTAACCCATGTTGAGAGGAGGAGAAGAAAGAAGAGGAGGCGAAGGAGAGGAGAAAGAGAAAAGAAGAGGGGTACAGTGGGATGTCCCTGTAAGCTGGAAGC
Source organism: Apodemus sylvaticus (assembly GCF_947179515.1). Taxonomy (NCBI): domain Eukaryota; kingdom Metazoa; phylum Chordata; class Mammalia; order Rodentia; family Muridae; genus Apodemus; species Apodemus sylvaticus. Next base: position 17,305,255 of record NC_067492.1, on the reverse strand, counting down.
TAGGGTGGCTGAGACAGGCCCTGCCAGTGTAGCCAAAACTGGGTTCAGTGAGAGACTTCCTCAAAAACGGCAGTAGAAAGAGACTAGGAAGATACACAAAGCATGTATTCCACAGACACATTCATGGGTACCTATACACAAACACATGGACACAGACCCACAGACACGCAGAGGCAGAGACAGAGACTGGCATATAAAGCATTTAGCCTTTTCTTTTCTGTTAAATTCAACCACACCCAAATACCTGAACATGCCACTGTAGTGAAAAATTCAGCAAAAGTATTTTTATATGTGCTGAACATAGATACTCCCACACTAGAACATTTGACCCAAATAGCTGGAGACAAGTTCATCAACTGTGGAGCACTCAGAAAATTGCATTGTGGTATTTTCAACCCTTGTAATATTCTACATAAATGAAAAAAAAGATCTATGTAACAGATATGTAAATGACCCCCATGGATTGTAGGTTATTGTATATTTCTTTATATTTTTCCTTGAAATACTTCTTGCTTGTGTTTTAGGAAGTATTTGTTCCCAGTACCACCAGTGTTGTCTCCCCCAAGCAAGAGCTATCACTCTGGGATATCTCTGTGTCACCAAAATCTTTGGGATTTCTATCTTGCTTTGGATACTTAGCTGCTAATGTGAAGAGAATTATTTTGGAATTTCTTGGTAATTATGCAAAGTGCTTGAGGAAGTGACATCAAAATACATTTGTGGGGAGTGGAAAGACATTGATAGGCCGGAGGCAGAAATTTCTTTATAACCTAGTGTGTACGTTTCTTTTCTTAGCTGTACCATTGTAGGATGAAAGAGCAGGAAATGACCTGAGATTCAAAATGTGTCATAGAATAACGATTTTCTTAGGTTATCAGATCACCTTTGATGTTGGAGCCAAGAAAAGGAACCAGACAACTTGTAAACAGGCCTTGGAAGGATATGATTGTTACCCAGAGAAATGACACGACCCTTGCGCTGCTTGCTTATTAATATTTCCTTACCCATAACCTGAGCCAGCACTAAATTCTTCCATTTACTTTATGAGAAGCCTTCTTCTGTGAAAGTATTTCTGCATCATTGGAGAAAGGGTCTTGATCTTAGCTCGAGGGTACCTGGCCCCTAGGAGGGACAGTATGATATTTTTTCTGTGTATTTTGAAAAAAAAAAGTGTTGTTTCAAGAAAAGCTAAGAGGGCCCCTAAAACCACATTCTCCACTCCCACGGAGGAGGGAACTAGGCTTTAATGTATTAGAGAATGAACAAGAAACTTGGTAGATGGAGGTTTTAAGGTGTAAAGGATGTGAGGTATGCGTGATGTGTGGCTAAAAGGATTCACAAAACATGTCACTTCCTGTCACCTGCTGTCATCTTGCATATCACACTATGTTTAGGCTCATGATCTTATGAGATGCGATAACACTGTATAGAACTCCATAATTCCACAAGCCCTCGTGTCTTCTCAGACAAGGGCATCGGGTATGGCAGTAGATGGTGAGTTAGTACATTTCTAACCACGGAAGTTAGGTGTATTCCCTAAGCAAGAAGAGAAACTACAATCAAGCACTTCTGGACCGGAAGCAGATGCCTTTCCTGTGACGCCACATGATTGACCTTAGAGCTAATATAAATTAAGGGAAAAATATTCTTGATATGGCCAAGAACATGGAGGGGTATTTTTTCTTTAAGCTTTATTATTTTAGTTGACGGATAAAATGTGTGGTATTCGTTGTGCCTAACATGCCTGTCTGAGACACATGCCTATGGTGTAGTGACTAAATCTAGTTTATAAACTATCAACTCACATAGCCAATTTTAAAAAATTCAGATACTCCTCTTTTTGTTTTTCTATCTCTGTCTCTTTTTCTCTCTGTGTGTATTTCTTTATGTCTATCTCTTTATTTCTCTGTCTTTCTGTATTGTCTCTGTCATTTATCTCTGTCTCTTTCTGCCTCTTTGTCTCTGTGCCTCTGTGTCTGTCTCTTTCTCTGTCTCTTTGTCTCTGTCTCTCTGACTCTGTATCTCTCTCTGTTCATACCATGGCATGGAGATCAGGGGACAACTTGCAGGGTCATTTCTCCTTCCATCATGTTTGTCCTGGGGATAGAATTAACTGGTGATGTGATAACTTTTGATAAGCTTACTCTTCTCATCTTCCAGGGCTATAAAAAGGTGATCCTGCCCGGGAACTCTTACTTAAAGGATGAACCGAGGTTGTTTTATCTCACACCACGATAAGCACCAATGGCTATCTCAGGCTGTCCTTTATCTACACCCTGGGTTTCACTACAATATGTTTCAGTGGTGGGGTATAGTGAATAGGGCTGATTGTTGTTTAGGAGGCACACAAAAGAGCAGAGATCTAACAGACCAGGCAGGCAGACATGTGCTATTGGGAAATTGAATAATAAAAATAGTCATTGGAATAATTGAAACAGATGGGCCTGACATGAAACAGAATGGTGCCAATGTAGAGAAGGCTGAATTTTTAAAAGCAGTATAGAGAACCGTATTTATTTACCTAAAACATCCCATTTATATGGAGATACGCACAGGTGCAGTCAAGTTCATTTTTTTTCCAGCTATGATTACAAGAGCCTGATTTGTATGCCCATTAGAAAAAAAAAGTAAACATTACTATAAAAGCAGCATCTGACATATACGTTTAAGTAATCATTACAAAAGAATTGGCAAATTAAAATTTTTATCTTTTTAAAAGGTCAAAGACATAGGTATGGGCATTCCAAAGCAAGTGATCGAGGGCAAATGACCTTCAGTGTCTTTGTCTAATTGTGTCACTGGATTCTGTGGAATAAGTCAATGGGGCTGAGTTTCCTAGAAATAGTTAATTAATTTAGCGTATCTATGTGTTGGGGTAGGTGCGCACATGTCATGATAGACACATGAATTAAGGTCAATAAAGCATTAGTTCTCTCCTTCTACCACATGTACCCCAGGAATCAGACTGAGGCATCAGACTTGGCAGCAGGTGCCTTTACCCGCTGAGCCATCTTGATATCTCTTAACTTAGCTTTCTTATTGGAAATCCTCCTTGTCTCTGGCCCACTCTGTTTCTCCTTGATCATATATTTCTGCCTTTGGCTCGGGTCTTATATTTGCATTCACAATGGACTTCCATCCTCCTGTTTCCTTGTCTGGATCAGAGCTCCTTCTATCTCTTCCCTGCTTCGGGTTAACTACTAATTTGCTCCCTTGGGTCCTTGCCGGTTGGAGGATCACTTTGGGTGGTCCACTTGGCAACTAAGGCTTGAGAAACTTCCCGGTAGCCATACTTCCCGCAAGCCGGGTTCGATCTAAAACTTAACTTCTTTAGGACATTAATTTCCATTTATTCTTCAACTCTAATTGTTTGTGTGAGCAACATGAATATTTGAGAAGAGCCTGGTGGTCGGACTCCTCTTCCAGATACTGTATTTATGGCTTGGATGGTTAATTAAATGCATCAACTTGATTGGACCAAGGGATGCTCAGATCGATGGTATAGGGACATACTTTCTGGGTGTATTCTGTTGGTTCAGTTAATGAGGATTATGCAGGAGGTTAGCAAGGAAGAGAGATGGGAATGGGGATAAATAGAAAGGGTGTTTAGCTTGAAAGAATGAGTTCTGGGAAACAGAACAGAGCAAAGGGGAACGTGGAGTGGAGAAGGCTTAGACAGCCATGAGGACTTCTGGCTCCCCTAGGCAGGTGCGTTGAGTGTAGTAACAGCTGTCAGTGGGGAAGGCTGCAAAGAAGCCCTGGGAGAGAATGGGTTTCAGGAAAGGAAAACAGCTCACAAATCACAGAGTGGGGGCTGGGGCATCGCACATGGGCGCAGTTTGGCAGAAAAAGCTTAACTAGGAATCAGACTGGAGCAAGGTCATTATGTTCTAGTCTCTCTCCTCAGTCCTTGTCCACTTGGCTGCAAGCGAAGCACCAAGTTTAGCGAGGTGTTTGGTAAGCAGATGGAAGTGCCAGTTTCTATACTGAACTCTAGAGGCTCCTTTGTAGGAAGTTGGGGGGGGGAGTCAATGTTTGTTCAATAATAATCTGTGTTCTGATAATTCTGTTAGGGCGAATCTATTCTGCCACCCCCATTCCTGGGAAACATCCTTAGGAGAACTGTCACTGCATAGTGAGACCAACAACTCTGTCAAGAATGAACATTTGCTAAGAGACTCTAAATGCTTGCACAAAGCTATCTCCAGCCTTGCACAGCGCTTCAGTTTCCGTAATTGGGAAGGAATTCCAGTCTGGGACACGTTTTCTTTTCTTTTTTTTCTTTTTCTTTCTTTTTTATTTTTTTATCAACTCGGGGGCAGATGGCATCACAAGGATTCATGGACCACAAGCAGAATCAATACTGTGGAGAATAACAGGACGGGCAGAGCTGCTGCACAGACGGAGTGTCTGTGTCTCTATCAAGTGCACATATTGAAATCCTTGACCTCCCAGATTGGTGGTGGTAGGAGATGGGCTTCTCAAAGGCAATCAGGTAATGCGAATGAGAAAAAATTTGTAGGCAGTCATAGATTTAGACTGGACACCTGCCCTGACCCCAACAGAACCGAACCAATACAGAATTTAAAACCAGTAGATGAGCTTTGGTAACCAGAGAGAGTCTAATCAATGAACTAGTTAAGCTGTAACTAACTGGCTGGTTGACTACAGCTGTAGCTGCTAAGCTTATTTCCATTTTTTCCTCCCATGTGTCTGGAAATACCCGTCATGCTGGCTGGGGCTCTCCAACTGTGCTGCGGTTCTGGGAGCTACTTGATGTGTGAATTGCATTTGGCTTGATTTTGCTTTGACCAGGCAAACATTATTAAGTTTGATTGATGTAAGAAGATTTCCCTTAGATGTGAGGTCAGAGCCCTCATGGATGGATTTGTTCTTTTCTAAAAGGGGGGGAGGGGTGGCGAGGATAGTTGGCTAGTTCTCCCTCTACCGTGTGAGGACATATCAGGGAGGTAGAAGTTTTCAAGAGTGACAAGGTCCTCGTGAGAAATAACAGGTGTTGGGAGGAATGAAACCCCAGTGACTAAGGTGTTTTTTGATGAATTCAAGCTAAAACGGTGCCTAAAGAAGGTCTATGTAGCTATATTTTCCATAAAAATGCATTTAAGTGCTTAAATCGGCATTAACGTTTAATTAACACTGTAATTCTGTTCCTTTTGGGGAAGCAAAGCCCTGGAACTTTTTAAAAATTTGTTTTGTCTTTGAAATGAACAAAGTAGTGAAGGCTCAGTTTTACTTTTCTTTCTTTTTCTCATTCATTAATAATTTATTTACTTTACCTCCTGATCGGAAGCTTCCCCTCCCTCCTCTCCTCCCAATCCTTCCCTCTGTTCCCCTTCCTTTCCCTCCCTCTCTGTACTCCTCCCCTTCTTCTCAGAGAAGTGGAGACCTCCCACGGATATCAACCTGACTTGGTATATCAAGTTGTAGTAGGACTGGGTGCATCTTCTATCGAGGTAGACAAGGCTGTCCAATGAGGGAAAGGGATCCAAAGGCAGGCTATAGAGACAGACACAGCCCCTGTTCCTGATGTTAGAGGTCCCACAGGAGGACCAAGCTGTGTATCTTGTTACATATGCATTGTGGGGCTAGGTCTGTCCCATGCATGCTTTCTGGTTGGCGGTCAGTCTCTGTGAGGCCCTGTATGTCCATGTTAGTTGATTCTATAGGTTTTCTCGTGGTGTCCTTGACCTCTCTTGCTCTTTCAATCCTTCCTACCCCTTCTTCCATAATATTCCTTGGAGTCCACCTAATGTTTGACTGTGGGTCTCTGTATCTGTTTCCATCAGCTGCTGGGACCGCTCTCTGATGACCGCTATGCTAGCCTCCTATCATGTTTTGTTTTTAGCATTTTATTTAGTCAGTATCTATGGTCACATACCATCCTGTGTTTGTGCTGTGTGTCTTAAATACCAAGTAGAGGTAGTTAAAGCTAAAATTAAGTATATTCATTAAAATTTAACTTTCACTCTTTAGCACCCCTATAACTTTCTAATGTAACCCGAGAAAGGTAATTAGTACTGTGTCATGTCAAGCAAGGAATAATTATCAGATCTGCATATAAAGCAGAGAGGGGGCATTTAAAAAAATGATGCCAAGAAAAAATTTAAGTTAACATAAATGTATTATTATTATTACTGTTATTGTTGTTGTTGTTGTTATGTGTGCATGATGGATGTGTGTGAGTGAGGGCTCCCATATAGAGTCCAGAGTATTTTAGGAGCTGGTTGCCTTCTACGAACATGGGTTCTAGGACAGAACTCAGGCAGTCAGGCTTGTGCAGATTTACTCACTGTGGTGGCTGATCTTGGTTGGCAGCTTGGCACACCACAGAAGAGGGACCTTCCATTGTAGAATTGCCTTTACAGTATAGGTCGATGGGAATGTGTGTAGACATGTTTTCTTGATGGCTAGTTGATGTAGGAGGGCTCATCTCACTGTGGGCGGCACCATCCCCTAGGCAGATGGGCCTACCCTGTATAAGGATGCCAGCCTGGGAACAGTCAGTCAGAAGCACGTCTACATACTTTGTTCTTCTTCAACTTTTGCCTAGAGTTCTGGCTTTGGTGGTCCTTGATGATGGTTTCTAGCTGAAAGAGACCCTTCCCTTCCCTAGCCTGTAAGCTGAAATAGACCCTTCCCTTCCCATTTCAATTTTGGCCATAACTTATTTACTTTACATCCCCCCTTCCTTCCTTCCCAGCCCCCCTCTCTCTCCTCTCCTCCAAGTATGGCCCCATCCCTTTCTCCTCAGAGAAGGGGAGGCCTCCTATGGATATCAACCCACCTTGGCATATCAAGTTGTAGTAGGAATGGGTGCAACTTCTCTTGAGGCAGACATGTTTGTCATGGCCACAGAAAACCAAACTAGAATATCCACTGAAACATCTTACTGGCTCTGATGCCTTTGTAGTACTTATAGTAATTTTATAGTTTATTTATTTCAATCAAAAAAAAAGTGTCTTGCACCATAGTTCTAAAGAACAAAGGTCACCTTTACTTAGGTTAAATGAATATGTATTTTGTAAAAAGGTACATAAGATTTTCAATATTTTTTTTCCAAATTTCTTTCTCTGTATTATATAAGGCAAAATAAATTACATTTAAAAAGTAAGTAGTTGTTGTTTGAATGAAGGGCATAGAGATTCATAACTGTAACCCAAGCTTTTGTGAAGCAGAAGCGGCAGGAGGATCGTGCATTTAGCTGCAGTGTGTGTCCTCCCATCTGTACTAAAATGGAAATCATAAAAGAACTTAGTGTTTAATATGAAAACAGTTATTAAAAACAAAAGAACCTGGGGCTGAAGAGATGACTTAACATGTAAGATCTCTGGCTGCTCTTCCAGAAGACCTGAGTTTGACTCCCATCACCTACATGATAGCTCACAACCATCTGAAACTCCAGTTCTAGGGGATCTGACTACCTCGTCTGTCCTCAAAGGCAGCAGGGATCCTAGTGGTACATAGATATCCATGTAGGCAAACACTCACATGCATAAAACAAAGGAAAAAAAAGAGCCTGCATAAGGTTTAATTTTTGTTATTTAGGCAAAACCATAATAATTTGAGTCTGTCAGCGATACAAGACCACAGAGGTCTTTCTGAGGGGGAGATAAATATTTGAGAGAAGCCCCTACAATTTCATATCTGGATAGAATTATAAATGCTTTTGAAATCAAAACTCTTGGTTGGGAGAACACAACGTGCGAGATGAAGATAGTTTTTTCATGTTCTTCATTACAGCCTGAGACATATGTGTGAGATTATTGAACTTCCTCAACATGCCCTGAAGGCACAGCTGCTACAAAGTTTGCTCAGTCCTTTCTTTTAGTCATTGTCTTCCAAATGAAGCCATAGCATAAACATATTTTTAAATTAATTTTCTTCTTTGAATCTTTCATACCTCTGTTCTCCCCCTTACCTTCTTAGATTTGTGGCTTTGGTTCTTTCTTTCTTTCTTTCTTTCTTTCTTTCTTTCTTTCTTTCTTTCTTTCTTTCTTTCTTTCTTTCTTTCTTTCTTTCTTTCTTTCTTTCTTTCTCTCTTTCTGCCTTGGGACCCACTGAAGTTAACGAGGGCCATTTGTTTGGAACCTATTGGCTCACTTGTGGGTACAAGAGTGAAGACAATGTCTGCCTTTTCTCCAGACTCCATCAGTAGGCAATGGTTTAGCTGTGTGTGTGTGTGTGTGTGTGTGTGTGTGTGTGTGTGTAGGGGGATATGGACTGCTGAGCCTCTCTCCCACTTGATTGGCAACAGGCCCAATTTTGTATCGGATTCATGCAGGCAATGGTGACTGAGCCAGGCCGTGATGGGAATGACCATGGGATACCCAGAATATCAGACTTCACAGCCCTTCTCCCTAATTGTTGGCTAATACATCCTTCTAGCCCTCTCTTCTACAGCTGAAGCAAGGATTCTTAATCCTTTCAAATGTTATGTTGGAGTCCAGTGGTGGGTAGAGGATGCCCTATTCCCTTGTGTCCAAAGCAGGCCATTCAGCACAGTTTAGGCTCCATCATGGTCTTGTAGCTCATGATTTAAACTTGAAATTGCATTTTGTTTGTGTGTGTGTGTGTATGTGCACGTGTGTGTACATGTGCACCTGTGTAGAAAAATGAGCTGTTCCTTTTTGTTTGTTTTAGTTTTTGTTGTTGTTGAGATAGTCTTTCACTGAGATTCACATTACTAATCAAGCTAGGAAGGCTGGCTAGGGACCCCCAAGGATCTTTATGTCCTTTACTGTCTCATACTGAGGTTACACGTGCATATGCTGGGCATTGAACTCAGGTCCTCATGTTTTCAAGGTGAGCACTTCACCAACTTAGCCCAACCTAAATCCTGAGGGAATGAACAGAGAAACCAAGTATGATTGTGTCTCTATATAGCTACGAATCCAAGAAAAGCCCTTGGAGCCTGGGCTAAACCTTGCAGGAGAGAGACCTGAGACCTGAGCTTATACACAGTATGTTCTACCTCAGGGGGTAAGCCAAAGCTTTCTAATAAAAACAATTTAGAGTTCAAACACCATTCTATTGTGGCGGCATTAGCTCTACAGCAAAGGTGGGGAGACAGAGGGCTATTGTTGCCTAGAGCTTCAGAGGTAAATTTAGGGGAGTCTCTGAGGAGAGCCTCCGATGAATGCAAGCTCTCATCTGTATTCTTCCCTGTTGTGTTTTTGAGACCCTGTTTTGTTACCTCTAACAGCCGGTGCAGAGCTGATCAACAGGCGTTCCTCAGGAGGACAGGGCTGTGCCTTTATCTTTGGAATTGTTCTGTTCATCTTGAACTTTAAACTGTCTCCAAATAATTAACTTTATTTGATGCTTTTTACAAGAAGGTAATCCTCAAAACTCTTAATAGAACAGAAAACCCGATAACAGAGAAAAGCAAAGATAATGAACAATTGCTGTTAATTTTCTCATATTTTACAGAGTACAAAATGATAAGATTGACCTACTCCTACGGTTGTTATCTGTGTATACAATACATACAGGAATAGGGAAATAAACAAAAGAGAAAAAACTAATGATTCAAGCGTAATATAGTTTTGTATGGCCTGAAACGTTAATCTTTTGGCTTATGGCTTTTATTTATCTTTTGAGATGGTCTCATTTATTCTACATTGGCCTTGAATTCCCTATGTAACTGAGGATGGATGACCTTGGCTAGTCCTGGCTCCACCTCCCCAGTGCTGGGATTACTTGTGTGCCACCCAGCCTGGGCTAGGCTCAGGAGCTTTAAAAGCAATTTAAGGAGTTTTATTCTTGCTTATCCTTGGGATATCAATGATTGTGCAAACTATACCTTGGGAGTAGATTTGATAAGAAGTAGAAAGATTAATTTATAGATGACTATAATGAAACCACTGGTGTTTACTAACATGAAATAGAAAAATTCAAGTCACACCCAACATCTTTGTATGGAAGTTCTGAATAATTTGGTATTTAGATAGGGGTTTGGGGTATGGATTTCCGAGATGCCAGCTGTTTACAGGAACAGATTGTCACCCTTCTTCCTGTTTTCTGGGCTTGGCGAAGGCAAAGTTCACATCTGGCCAATGATGGTTCTTTAAGGATGGGGAGCCATCTTTTCTGACACTGCTTTCTGTTCTCGGCTTGGAATTTGAAGGCACACTCAGCTCTTGAGGGTCTTTCTATGGGAAGAGGGGAAGAGTCTAGATTCTCCTCATACCTGGCCAAACTCTGGTATATGTACTTTATTGGCTCATTCCAGTATGGATAATATATTAGTCTTATGAAGTTTGTAAACAAAAGTAGAATCAAAGAATGGTGTTCTAGGAGACGGTATTCAGTGTAGTTAACATGTCCCTGGTTATGCAGCAGTCCAAGGCAGAATCAAGAGTGGGCACATCCATTTGTGGGCACATTTCGTTCATTTCTCTGGCTTTCCTTTCCCCCTCCCTCCCTCCCTCCCTCCCTCCCTCCCTCCCTCCCTCCTTCCTTCCCTCCCTCCCTCCCTCCCTCCCTCCCTCCCTCCCTCCTTCCTTCCCTCCCTCCCTCCCTCCCTCCCTCCTTCCCTCCCTCCTTCCCTCCCTCTCTCCCTTCCTTCCTTCCTTCCTTCCTTCCTTCCTTCCTTCCTTCCTTCCTTCCTTCCTTCCTTTGTTCCTTCCTTCTTTCCTTCCTTCTCTTTCTTTCTTTTCCTATCCATTCGCCAAATAATACATTATCACATCCCATCAGGCAGTCTTCGCTACAGGAACAACCAAGATCTGGGGGTGGGGGGAGACACATTAAACAAATGCCTCACAAAACAGTAAGGTAAGTGTCAAAGCAGAGTCTGAAATGGAGGTCCTCGGCACCCTGACCACCAGCTCATTGTCAGACGATCTATGTCCTTTCCCTGCTCGCAGCACAGCGCTTATGCTTCTGAACTCTGCAATCAGAATTGCGTTTGAATCCCTTCACCACTGATTAGCTGTGTGGCCTGTGGGTAGCTCCTAAGCGTGGATTGATTTTAGAATTCCTAAGGAACGGAGACTTGCAAATCCGTGGGATGTTTAGCTAGCTACTTGCCTTTCTCTTTCTAGAGCTTGGACTGCATCCCCTGGGATGTCTCCAAGATCGTTTCTCCTTTGCCCATCTCTTTACTTTTCTCCCATCACTTGTCTTGTTTCTTTCATCCCCATTACTCTTGTCAGCAAAAGTGTCTGTGGTGGTTTGAATGAGAATGGCCCCCATAGACTCATGTGTTTTAATGCTTGGCCCATAAGGTATGGCACTACTAGGAGGTGTGGCCTTGTTGAAGTAGGTGTGGCCTTCTTGGAGGAAGTGTGTCAGTGTGGAGGCAGGCTTTGAGGTCTCCTATGCTCAGGCTAGGCCCAGTGTGGCACACAGTGTCCTTTTGCTGCCTGTGGATCTGGATGTAGAACTCTCACTTCCTTCTCCAGCACCATGTCTGCCTTGACATTGCTTCCTGTCATGATGATAATGAACTGAACCTCTGAACTGTAAGCCAGCCCCCATTAAATGTTTTCCTTTATAAGAGTTGCCTTTATAAGAAAAACTTATATATATATATATATGTATATATTTATCTTAATAAATATTGCCTCTTCACAGCAATAGAAAGCCTAAGGCAGTGTCTTCGCATCATCCACGTAGACTCCCTCAGGTTCATCTCTCCCCTCAGCTCCTTACTACTTCATTGTTCATTCACCCTCCAGCACTATCCTGAAAATATGCTTATGGTATAGACTGGGGAATCACATTTTCTCATTTTATATGTTTTTAAACACTTTGCTGGGGTGATAGCTAAAGTGCTTACTGCACAAGTCTGAGGGAACAGAATCTGGATCCCTAGAACTCATGTAAATGCCCCACGGGCTTGGAAGGTTGAAAGAGGAGATCTCCGGAGTAAGCCAGCCAGGGAGACTAGCCTTGTTGGGTGAGCTCTTGGTATGAGACTTGGCTCATGCACAATGTGGGAGAAACTGGTAAAATCTGGTTCCCCACATGAACTACAGGCCTCCACATGCAGGCATAGAAATATGCAATTATGCTTGAATTTGCACCCACATACACGAAAACATGCACCACACACACACATACACACACACACACACACACACACACACACACACACAAATGGAAAGAAGGAAAATAAAAATCTTAGTGTACCTGGGAAAACATTGTGATCTGATGAACTGTCAATATTGACTTAAAATAAGTTAGTTTTAACAGTAATCCAAATAAGAATAGAAGAACAGAAAAAATAACTTCATTGAAATGGTCATAAGCATCAAAGAAAGCAGGTTTCCCTTCATCAAATAACTTTTAACACAAGTGTTTTTAGTGCAGGTATAATTGCGTCCTGTGCTCTTTCAGTAGAAATGCCTCCTTGGTTTGGAGGATGAATTATGATCTTTTTTCCCCCCAGAAGAGTGAAAACCCCACATTTGGGTCTAAGGCCAAGCTTGGGCCTGAGCAGCCTGGAACATTGTTCCTCTTTAGAGAAATGCGATGTGGTTGGGAAGTGGCCATGGTGAGTTATGTACATCCTAACTTAAAGCTCCTGTCACGACGGATCATGTAGAATGAGGACTGCATAGAAGGAAGGTATCATTTACCGTCAGTTACGAGAAACAAAGCCTTGCTTCCGCAATGAAGACTTAAAGGTAAAAGCCAAGATCACTGCATATCCAACAGGATTTAAATCTGTGTTTTGACCATACCATAAGAAGCGTATTTGATTGTATCCCCCACCCCCAGAGACACACTGTATATGCAGTTGCAACACATCGTCACAAACTCTAACATTATGTGTTGTTCTCTGACATTTTCTGTGCTGTTCTCCTTATTCCCATTACAAATGGGATTCTGGTAATAATAGGCTGGGTTGGTTTCATGTCACAATCTGCAGTTTGAAAAACAATGCTTTGTCGTCTGCGAGCTACAGAGAACAATGCGAAGCAAGGGTCCAGGTCAGCTGTTGGGTACCGGACTGGGGTGGGGGCAAAGAGAGGGTGCCTGCAATCCTGAAAGCAAAATTGGGTCCAATTTTTGTGGCAGGCTGAAACCCATGTTTACTGGAAGTTTGTCTACTGGAGGGAGGGAGGGTTTGTTTAGACTTGTGCTTTGAAGGCACAATCCATTATGGTGCAGAAAGAAGGGCAGTGGGCTCCGTCTTAGCAGGATCCAGTGGTAGCTGCTTGCTTCCATCTTAGCTGCAGGGGACCGGAAGTTGGTCTGTCAACCATTAAGGCCCGCCCCCTAGTGATGCACTTCCTTCAGGGACCTTTCCCCTTCTCCCTGCCCCCAGAAAACATCAGCAGGGGAAGTGGTCAAAGACAGGAGCCTATAGAAGGCATTTCACATCCCAACCGTAACAAAGTTGAAATGAACCATAGAGAATATGGGCAATTGAATGAACAAAAGAATAGTTTAGGATGTAGCTAAAAAGAACACAAGCCATGCATAAGTTCTGCTAACTTAAATTAGGTCATATTTCTGGACAAATTGCATGTTTTTGTCTACAGAAAGAAAGCATGCATCTAGTGTATAAATATTTATCCTGTGTTTACACAGTGATCTAAAAATCTCAGAAATACCTTGTACTTGAAATGATCCTAGTATTAGTACTTATACATTAGTATTTTAAAACCTCGTGTGTCTAACACTGCTAAAGTACTAAGTCTGGGAAGGGAAGGCCTAGAGCAATCACGAGAGTGATAATCGTGATGGTGGAGTTATGGCTGACGTTTGTGGAATGCTTTCTGCCCTTCCGCTTCTGTTTTGGAACAGTCCTCAGTGACTCGGGGGTGCTGCTCTCTGTGGAGCTGAACGTGACTGTGATAAGTTGGTCCACTCTCATGTCGGGGCGTTTTCGCATTTAATAAGCTCCCTATAAATGATGCTTGAAATAATCTAGTGGGGAAGAAGCTGAAATACTGAGATGCTTAGATGGTAAAGCTTGTCCTAGGCAAAATAATGAGCCGGTTTTAACAGCCCCTTTGTGGCGGGTTTAGCTTTTCCTTCGCACACAGAGGTAGAGATGTTCAGTTTTATTTTATGTCTTTATTAAGGTCTAGGAGAGTGGATTGGTTTTCTGCAATTGCTGTATACTTCTTTCTCATTCAATTTTTTTTTAAGGTCGCTTTTTTTGGGTACAACTCTCTTTAGAGAACGCAAAATTAGAACGACGTGTTGGAGATGGCTTAATGTCCTTGCCAGGGAGAACGAGTGCACATTGGAGGTGGGGTGTTCCCCTGTGTAGCATGACTTCAAGTGGGTCCCTTAGGGCAGAGGCTGAGCCTCCAGAGCTGCAGCCACCATCCAGCGCTTCCAGCTGCAGACAAGTCGTTTTTCAATGAATGATGCTGATGGAGTCAGAAAGGAAACCAGACAGGAAGCCCATGAAGCCAGGGACTCAGAAAGCAAAAAAAGAAGGGAGGGAGGGACCAGATGGGAGGGGAGCTGATAGGGAGGGGCATAGATAGGAGGGCGTGGCCAGATGGGAGGGAGGGGCATAAAAGGCGAAGTCCTGGATGTTTGTCTGAGAATGCCTATGAATATTTCAAGTTCTTTTCTGAGGGGGGTCCTCCTTCATCTCTCTCAGATCTACAGGTGAGACAGGAGCAGTGTTTTCATCCTGTCGATCATCCATTTACATCTGGTGAGAATTTCCTGGGGTTGACGCCCTAGGTACCAATTCTGAACCTCTCTCTCATCTCGGTCTAGGAGAGGAGAAAAAAAAAAATCCAACAGCCAATTTTCTCACTAATTCATTCTTTGTTCCCAAACCCCCAGTCCCCAGGTCCAAGTGGCTCAGTATCAAATGGGAAAACTGACATGTGACCGACATGTGACATGTTTTGGGGAGCGAAATGAGGTTGTAAGTGGAGAAGTGGAGCTCGGATAGCGAATGGGCCTTCCTGGTTCCGGTGTCTGTGCTAGCTCAGCAAGCTTATCAGACCATCTTTCTAGTCTTCCATTATAGAGAGTGACAAGGCGGGCTGCGTGGTGATGTTTGGAGTAACAACAGCAGCTATTATGAGGAAGACAGAGCTACTGGGGATAGCATCCGTGGAGGCCTGCATCCGTGGAGGCCTGCTCGGGTCCTCAGTACCCACAGAGGAGTAGTCAGTTCCCCATCAGGACGGATCTCCCGCAGCTGCAGGTGTCAAAACTATCTAAGAATATCTTCTTTAATAATATCTAGGTTGCTTACAATTCACAGGTCTGTATAGATGCTAGGCTGGTACTGGATGTTTTCCTCAGTGTTCTCTATTTCTTTTGTTTTCTTTTCTTTCTTTTCTTTTTTTTTTTGTTTTGTTTTTTTTTGTTTGTTTGTTTGTTTTTTTTGTTTTTTTCGAGACAGGGCTTCTCTGTGTAGCCCTGACTGAACTGACTCTAAAGACTAAGCTGGCTTCGAACTCAGAAATCCGCCTGCCTCTGCCTCCCAAGTGCTGGGATTAAAGGTGTGTACCACTACTGCCCAGCTCTATTTCTGCTCCTTCAATCTGGAGCTCACCAATAGTACAAGGCCAGCTTCTCAGGGAGCCTTGTGTATTCTGCTGTCTCTAACTCACCACTGTCAAGATTGTAGGGTTGGGCTCTCATGCCTGGTGTGCATGTTTGTGAATGTGCACATGTGTGTGTGTGCATATGTGTGTGTATGTATGTGCATGTGTATATGTATGTGTATGTATATGTATATGTGTGTATGTTGTGTGTATGTGTGTATGTGTATATGTATGTGTATGTGTTGTGTATATGTGTATGTGCATGTGTGTGTGTGTGTGTGTGTGTGTGCTGGGGATCTGAACTCAAGTTTTCATGCTTACGCTTCAAACTCTTTATTGACCAAGCCTTCTACTTGGTCCCAGGAGAAGAAAAGTTTGTACATGTCTAGGACAGATTCTTTTTTACCAAGCAGCCAAGAGCCATTAGATTCTGTTTACCTTTTTATTTGCTATCCTCCAGGTACCAAATGTCCAACGTTTAAATTTTAGCTTTGTCCTCAATGAATCATGTGACCTTAGGCCAGTGCTCAGAAATTTGCTCTCAATCAGCAGTAGTTTGAATGGAGTTTAAAAATAGTTTAAAAATCACATCGAGTTTTAGAATTTTGTTTTTTGAAAAATGTATGTCAAGTCTCCAGACAGGAAGGAATTGCTCAATACAGGCCAATTGTCCTTTCTAATCATCCATTCTGCACACAGATCACCACATGGAATGTTCCAGTGGGAAGATCTTGTTGGATTCCAGGGCTCAGAGTTAGTGGAAGCAGTAGCTCTGTGATGGTTTGTATATGATGACTCAGGGAGTGGCACTATTAGAAGGTGTGGCCCTCTTAGAGCAGGTGTGTCACTGTGGATGTAGGCTATAAAGACCCTCATCCTAGCTGCCTGGAAGTCAATATTCTGCTAGCAGCCTTCAGATGAAGATGAATTCTCAGCTCCTATACTATGCCTGCCTGATGTTCCCACCGTGTTCCCACCTTGATGATAATGGACAGACTCTCTGAACCTATAAGCCAGACCAATTAATTGTTGTCCTTTATAAGACTTGACTTCATCATGGTGTCTGTTCACTGCAGTAAAACCCTAACTAAGACAGCTTCTTCAAGAGCCATTGGGTGTGATTGCATGTATTTCTATATGGATACCCCTCTTTTCTACAAGATCCTACCTCTAGTAAAACATTTCATTCACTTTATCACTATTGTTATTATTACTGTGTGTGTACGATGCATGTGCAAGTGAAGGTACACACGTGCCACAGCACATGTGGGAATCTTGGGGGACAACAGTGTGCATCCTGTTCTCTCCTTCCACCTTTACAGGAATGCATTCCAGGGGTCAAACTCGCATGGAGGACACCTTCTTTTATAATGTTCCTTTTCCTCTCCTGTATCTCAGTGTTAGGTCTCACAAGCCAAATCCCCCAAAACAAGAGTGGCACTGTCATTGTCCAATATGACAGTCTCAGCTCAGCTCAGGCTGGACTGTAGAAGGATCATTGGAGGATGGATAAAAGCCTACACCCCCATGCCACAAGAGGAAGCCTACTTGCGACACTATTGATGATACTCCGCTTCTTTGCGGACAGGAGCCTAGCAACTGCTTCACCCAGCAACTGTTTGAAGCTGATGATGCAGAGACCCACAGCCAAACCCTGAGTGGAGCATAGGGATTCCTGTGGAAGAGGGGGAGGAAGGATTGAAGGAGCCAGATGGGTTAAGGACAGCACAAGAAAACCTACAGAATCAACTAACCTGTGCCCACAGGGCTCATGGAAACTGAACTGCCAACCAGAGAGCACGACTGGAACTGACCTAGGCCCTCGGCACGTATGTAACAGTTGTGCAGCTAGGTCTTCATGTAGGACTCCTAAAGTGGGAGCAGGGTCTATCTCTGACTATATTGTCTGTCTTTGGATCCCTTTTGCCTAAGTGGGCTATCTTGTCTGGCCTCAGTAGAAGAGGATGTAGGCTTAGATTTTTCACAGCCTACTTTAATAAGGGTTCTCAAATTCTTTGACCCTTCTTCTAGCCCACTATCCAAAGACAGGGGAGAAAAGACGGTACCTAGGACAAGGGGATGTGAACCTGCTGAGAAGTAGTGGGAGTGAGTAGTGTGGGGGTGATTCCAGTCTCCATTTGTCAGGATACCAGCAGTCCAGTTCAAAGTGTCACCAAACAGGAATCAGCAAGCGCAGCATGACCCAGCAGAGATCCCCCCAGGCCTCCACATGAGTCAGCAGGAGTGACCAGGACCAGCTGCAATGCCACAGTCCTCTGAGGCGCTCTCTCAGGGAAGAGAAGATCAGCAAAGACGAGAGACGAATGAAGAGTTGTAGAGCTGGCTATGCAAGGGCCCTTATCACTGTCCGTTGAGTCACCCTTATACTCTCTCTGAGCATCAGGTGAGTCTGCCTCAGCAAAACGTCACATGAGTCTGCATCACATGACACCACCAGAAACTTCCATTTCAAGAAGATGTGCCTAGTCTTGTAACAAACAGCTCCATACGCTTGGGCTGGTTGAAGTCCATCAGAGGCCTCCCATTTTCTAGGAAGAAGGGGTGAATGTGGGGGGAGGTGAGAGGGAAGGACTGGGAAGAAAGGAGGGAGGGGAGGCTATGACAAGGATGTAAAGCGAATAAATAATTTAGTCAATTGAAAAACCCAAAACCCAAAAAACTTAACACACAGGTCCCTCAGAAACCTGTGAAACAGATTTCTGTCTGCTAGGAAGAGTCACTTCTCTTCTTTCTTTGTACCGTGGGACAATGGGTTCTCTACTGGCATTTATTTGTGCTTAGATACCAAACCCATAATAACCACCAGGCTCCTTCTTGCCCATTAATGTACCTGTTACCCCAGCCAAAGCCTAGCTTTCTGGCCCACTGGTTCTTCTCACCTTGCCGACTCCTTCTCCACTATGGCTAGCTTCTAGGCTATTCAGCTACCTGGTCCTCCCTGTCCCCAACTCCGCCCCCCACCCTTCCAAGCCACTACTATTCTCTTTGCTCTAGCGAGATGACCCTGGCCATCACCCCTCTGCTCTGCTCTCTCTCCTGGAGAGGTAGTCATGGCAGCATTGGACTCCACAAGATGTCTCTGCCTGACCTCTCTTCTCTATTTGTAGTAAACGTTTCTTCTTTCCACCCATGGAGTGCTCCAGCCTGGTGGTGTCATTGTGTGAAACCACCTCCTACACTCACAATGTGTGTATTTCTGAGGTCTGGTTCAAGGACACCTCCCCTACCCCAAAGGTATCACATATTTTATCTCTTTTTGGGAAGCTGAACTCACTATCTATTTTATCTTTTGGACAGAGAATTTGATAAAGAAATAAAAATATGTCCCATGGCAGTCTAATCCTAGTGACTCTCAGAATTCATTTTTAAACTTCTTGTCCAGAGGCATTTTTCTAAATGGCTTGGTACACAGGTTGCAGAGGATACCATGAAGAAAATCAATGTTGGTAAGGAGCCAACACATGGAGAAATCAGCCAAGAGAACTCTGAGGAAATGGAATCAAGGAACCCCAGCCTTGTTCTCTACCCTGCCCATGAACTTCCGATTATGTGAGTCTGTAAATTCTCTTCTTGGAACAAAACCACCCTGAATGTCTTAGTTACTGTGAACTGGGGGAAAGAACCTGTTGTCGGGAGAAAAAAATGAGTAATATTATTTTTTAATGTGATTTTGACAAAATAAAATATTTCTAATGGCAATGACTTAAATGTGTGTAAAACTAACCTTTATTTGACCAGTCAGAATGGGGAGAAGGTTCATGGAGAAGGATCACCTGAGTAGGTGATCTACTCCTTATGGGGGGGGGGAGATGGAGGGTAGGGGGGTCAGGGGAGGCAGTCCCTCTTGAGGAAGCAAAATTAACATCAAAATACAAACAGCACCAGGGAAATCCACAACATTCCCCCCTTTTTGTCCAATTAAAAGGCTCTTGTTTTCCTCAGAAAAAATTGAGCACACTCCTAACAATCATGCAAATGGTGAAAACTCATGCTACAGTGTGTTTATACTATTTATATCTTCCTGGTAAATTTACCCTTTTATCATCCTATTATGGCAGTTTTGACTTGGTCTGTGAGCCTCATATAAATATTACCTTTCTTCCCATTTATTGTTTGGATGGAACCCATTTCTCCATCGTTTCATTCTCAGATATATCATCATTCTACTTAAAATAAGATTTTTCTTTCTGCTTTTAAAGAGAATTTTTATTTTATGTGCATTGGTATTTTGCCTGCATGTACATTGGTGTGAGGGTGTTGGATCTCTTAGAACTGAAGTTACAGAGAGGTGTGAGCTGCCACAAAAGTGCTGGGAATTGAACCCTTGTCCTTGGGAAGAGCAGCTAGTGTGCCTAACTGATGCGCCATCTCTCCATTTTTATCTTATTTTATGCATTTGATCATTTTGTCTGTGGGTGTGTATGCGTACCACCCACGTGCCTGGCCACTGCAGAGACTGGAATCGGGCCTTTTGGAACTGGAGTTATAAACAGCTGGATGGTTGTAAGCTTCCTTGTGGATGCTAAGGATTGATTGTGGGTTTGTGGGGGTTCCCACCCTTGCTCAGCTTCATGTCCTTTTGTTCCCCCAAATATCCTCCAAAGCCTAATTTATGCTGCTAGTGGGCATGGGGCTATCCATAGGAGCATAGCATATCCTACTAGGAGCCATACCCTTAAAGAGAACTGATTCTACCTCCATGTAGAAGCCATAAATTGTCAATAACTCTGCAGCTACAGGTTGGACATCACAGCTCTCCCTGAATGGTCTATGTAGTTACAGGTTGGGATCACAGTTTCCCTTGCATGCTCGAATGTTGAGTTAGCCATGACTTCTTAAGCTCTTGGCTTTCCTTCACGGCCTTCCTCATATGCCATATTTTGTTTTTCTTGATGTCTTCTCATCAATACCTTAACCTATCTTCGCTTTTCTTCATTACTGCTTTCTTTTTTATTAGTCTCAGTCTATGGATTTGAAGACTTGCCTTCAATGTTGCCAGTTCTTTCTTCTGCTTGGGCAAGTCTGCAGCTGAGACTCCCGAATGAATTTCACAGTCCAGTTACAACATTCCCCATCCCAGAACCTCTGTTTGGTTTCAGAAGCAGTTCCCATTTCTTTGTTGATGTTCTTATTTTGTTCACGCACTGATTTCCATATTTAGTTTATCTTTGTTCTCTTGAAGCTCACTGAGATTCTTCATGGTGATTTTTTTCGAATTATTTATCTGGTAATTCATCTTTATTTCTTTTTTTTTTTTTAAATTGGTTTCTAGAGACTCAGCTTGTTGAAGCAAGCAACTTCAATAAGGGCCCAACGCTCACCAATAAGCCCAGCTACTGCTTATGGATGCTGCACAAACATCTTCTAGGTATGCATCTTTTCTGATAATATGTCACGGTTAGGGTTTTATTCTTGTGAAGAGACACCATGATCAAGGCAACTCTTATAAATGAAAACATTTAATTGGGGCCAGCTTATAGCTTCAGAGATTCAGTCCGTTATCATCAATTTGAGAAGCATAGAATCATACAGGTTAGACATGTTGCTGGAGGAGGAGCTGAGAGTTCTACATCTTGATTCACAGGGAGCAAGACTATCTTAACACTGGTGTAGCTTGAGCATATATGAGACCTCTAAGCCTACCCTGACAGTGATGCATTTCCTCCAACAATGCCACACCCACTCCAATAAGGCCACACCTCCTAATAGTGCCACTCCCTCCCTATGGGCCAAGCATTCAAATCCATGAGTCTATGGGGGGCCATACCTATTTAGACCACCACATTCTGTGTATGGTTTTATGTATGTAGTTCTCCATGTAGAAAGGTTTCCATGTTCCCTGATATCAGAGGAAACGCCAGACTCTTCATTCCTAGAGCCTCTCAGATATCCAAAGCATGCCAGTTCTGTTAGAATCCTGAGTCATGCGAGTCAGAACCAGGTTCTTATACAGCTCTCTGAGAAGATGCAATGTTGGACGCATACTCTGCACTTCTCACCTTCTCAAGGTGAAACTGTAAATTAGCTGTTGGCTTTGTATTCTGCTGAGCTGGGACAGAGTGGTGCAAGGACACTTGTATATGAAACAAAACTCTTCTTGGGATCTGTTCCAGGGTAGCTCTTCTTGGCTTGAGGTTGCCCAGGTCAGTGTGATGCCTTCATTGATGTCGGAAGTCTTACTAAAGGCTTTTTGTATTTGTGCTATTGTGAAGTCATTGCTTCTGTGAGGAGCATGGTCTGGGGCTTCCTGGACTAACATCTTCTTGCCGACATTCTACTCGCAAAGCTAGTGTTTTCATAAATGTTTCCATTGCACACTTGCAAGGTAAGATCTTATTAAGACTAGAGCTCAGGGCTTCAATTCTTTTCCCCCACCCAATACCAGATCATGTTCTGCCCACCCCCCATACTGTCAGCAGAAAAAAATGGAAGCAGGCAACCTCCAGAGATAGGAGGTTGGGGGTGGGACCCTCCAGAATATACCAGAGACCTGGAAGGTGAGAGACTCTCAGGACTCAAAGGGAAGGACCCTAGATAAAATGTCCTACAGTGGGAAGAGGGAACTTGTAGAGCCCACCTCCAGCAGAAAGACAGGACATCGAGTAAGGGATGGGGTTGCTATCCCACAGTCAAAACTCTGGCCCATAATTGTTCCTGTTTGAAATAACTGCAGGGATGGAAATGGAGAAGAGCTTGAGGAAAAGAAGCTCCAGGGACAGGACCAAAGTGGGATCCAGCTCAAGGGGAGGCCCCAAGGCCTGACACTATTACTGAGGCTATGGAGTGCTCACAAAAAGAGGCCTATCATGACTGCCCTCTGAAAGACCCAACAAGCAGCTGAGTCAGATGCAGATATTTGCACCCAGCTAATGGACAGAAGCAGCTCACCCCTATGGTTGAATTAGAGAAAAGTTAAAAGAAGCTGAGGAGGAGGGCAACCCTGTAGGATGACCAGCAGTCTCAATTAACCTGGGAGATCTCTCAGACACTGGATCACCAAGCAGGCAACATACACCAGCTGATATGAGGCCCTCAACACATATCAAGAGGACCGCAGGGACTGAGTTCAGTCAGAGAAGATGCACCTAACCCTCCAGAGACTGGAGGCCCCAGGGAGTTTAGAGGTCTGATGGGGTTGGGCAGGTGTGGGGACATCTTCTTGGAGTCAGAGGGGTGGGGAATAGGTATGGGATATGGAACAGTCAGAGGGTGGATGGGGAGGATGATAAAATCTGGAGTGTAAAAACAAGAAACAAAACAATAAAAAGACTAGAGCGCTATTCCTGAGTCTGTTAGGTCAAAGTGCTGAAAGTCCTCAAACAAGAAGAGACCACTGAGAACAGCAAGAGAGGCATGGTGGGAGGGCCTTCCAGATGATTGGCAGTTGTGTTCTCATCTCCCAGTTTTAAAGACCCGTTTCTCTTGCGTGTGGTTGATATAATAAGTTTACCAGCTGTCGTCGAATGACTGCATTCTCAAAATACCCCTGAAGTTGAAAAAACACAGTCTGATCTTTATAATCGTAACGTCTGCTGATGAGCACACACACACATACACACACACACACACACACACACACACACACACACACACACACACGGCGGTAGGACTTGAAAGGTGTTATTAATACCACCAAATGGTACCAAGAATGCTACCAAGAGAGCCGACACTTGTAAGAGCAAATGGAAATGAGAGAAAGAAAAGACAAAAAAACCAAAGAAGGTGATTGCTAAAATGTCTGTCAAGGAAAAGCAGAAAGAGGGAAGCCTATGGTAGGAGAGCTGGGGGTGGGGTTATGGAAATGGAGCCAATAGGAGAGGCAAGATGATAAATTCGGAACTCGGAAGCTGAGCTCCAACATCACTCATGAGTAGAGGAGAAAGAGTTTGGATGTTCATTATAGAGAAAGTGAGGACGCACCATCAGTTTGAGGCTGATAAAGTGGCCTGGAAGAGAGAGAAGGAAAAAGTTTAGCATCAATTATATTTCATATAATTGAAATATTTCACACCCATGAAAATAACATAATGGTGGGCCAGGGATTTTGAAAGGCCACGATCAACCATCATTATTACCTATTAAATGTCACTGTACCATCCTGGGCCTCAGGGTCAGCTTTCCCAATTTGTAGCAATTGTATCCATGATGATGGACATAATTGCAGGACCAGAAGAATAATTATCGCCTTTCTTACTATTATTACAGGGATTCAGGCACTGTTAATTTTGTAATTGTTATGAAGTGGTGAAGAAGAATGTTCTAAATCTTTCTTATATTCACTTTCTTTTCATTTCTTTAGGCAAATACCTTGAATTTAATGCCAATGTATATTTTACAGTATATTTGCTTGTTCAGATTTATATTTTATTTTCATTCATATTTATATTTTGACTGTTTATGAGATTTTTTTGTCTCCAAAACAAAAATTCATAGGAGATTCTGATTCAAGATACATTTTCTTACTTTTATGTAACCTGATGTTCTACAGGATAATTGCCATTCAAGTGTTCCACTTAACGTAGCACATACAGTACCATTATTTAGTCTGAAGCTACTGCCTCTATTTTTCAGATTTTAATTGACTAAAAAGTTTTAGTCATGCATCAACTTTACCTAGACATTTCTATGGCACTATTTTTTGTCATTTTAAATTTCTAAAAACGTATAATCCACATGTAGAAAACCCTCTAAGCACAAGATTCTCATTATTACCACATATTTGAAGTAATGCTTTTCACAGGCATCTTTCCATGTACTGGCCTTTTATGATAGAAGCAGGAGGCTGGGGGCTTTGCTTTACTTGCCTTGTGGACTGTATAAAAGATTAAAGAAAAGTACAACTATGCGTCATTTGGGACAGTGTTGTAAATCTAATGACCGAGCTGTTTTTCTGTATGTGAGGGTCTTGTCTATTTCTAATGCGAATGAGAACGACAGCCTCTTGGAGAAAACAAATGTGTCCAACCCATACTTAGCTATTTTGATACATTACATTTATTTTCTGTGCATTTCACAAAGTCACATAAATATTTTTGTGATTAAAATGTTTTGAGGACATAGAAAGAGACCAAGAAAACAAAATATTTGCCATTTGCCTGGATGGAAAACTCAATATTTTAAATATATATTCCATCTCTGAGTTCATGTATAAATTTGGTGTGGTTCCAATAAAGAATCTAATGGATTTCAGGCAGTACCTGACATGCTGTTTCTCCAGGAGAAGAACCATTGGTAAATTTGATTCCATTAAGATAAACAATATGTGGAAAGCAGTCCAACAGAGTTAAATATAAGTGATAACACAGGAAAAACACTTCTCAGTGTGTTCCAGGCAAAGAAGCAATACCTAGGACTTTCAAAGAGAAACATTTTAAATATTTAAGAATATTAATGACCCAATAAAAACAGAGAAGGGATCAGAAATGACAGTGCAGACAAAAGTGAAACACTGAAGTTTAGTAAACATATATACCAACCTCAACTGCATATTGTGTTAGCCACGGTTCTCCAAAGAAACAGAACCAATTGAGCACACACACACACACACACACACACACACACACTCCCCTCCCTCCTGTCTTAGGGTTTTACTGCTGTGAACAGACACCATGACCAAGGCAACTCTTCTAAGGACAACGTTTAATTGGTGCTGGCTTACAGGTTCAGAGGTTCAGTCCATTATCATCAAGGCAGGAGCATGTCAGCATCCAGGCTGGCATGGTGCAGGAGGAACTGAGAATTTGGCATCTTGTTCTGAAGGCAAACAAAAGACTGACTTCTAGGCAGCTAGGCAAAGGGTCTTAAAGCCCAGCCCCACAGTGACACACTTCCTCCAACAAAGCCACATCTCCAAACAGTGCAACTCCCTGGGCCAAGAGTATTCAAACCATACCTCCTATTGCTTCTGTTTCTCTCTTTCTCTCTCTCTTTCTACATATATGTGTGTGTCTCTCACTGTATGTGTGTCTGTATACATATATGTATATATACATATGATTCATTATAAGGAATCAACTCACATGTTGTTGAGGCAGAGAGTCAGTAGTATGTTGTATACAAGCTGGACACAGGAAAGTTGGTGCTACCAATTTTAATTTGAGTTGAAGGCCTGAACCGTGATCACAAACAATGTAAGTCTCAGTATCTGGCTAAGAGAAGAGCAAGGTCACACACAGCTCAGAAAGAGAGTGGGGAGAGGGCAGTCTGCTTTACTCCAGGGTTCTCTAAAGAAACAGAACATAGAAAATGAATGCATATCTATCTGTATATGTATATATATATACACATATATACGTATACATTATATATGTGTAATTAAACATATATATGTATACACACATAAATGGGATTTATTATAGTGACTTACAGGTTTGGCTACTCCAACAGTGACTATCTCCCAATGTAAAGGCCAAGAATCTGGTAGTTGCTCAGCTCATGAGACTGGAGTTCAGCAGTCCTAATCTGATGCTGTAGTCGCAGAGGTCTCCTTGAGGGCTGCTGGTCTTATCTGTGCTGGAATTTTAAGGAAGTAGCTTCCGATACTGGCAAAGGAATGAATGCTTCAGCAGCAGGATGGATGAACTTGCCAATGTGAGGATGAGCAGGCACAAAGCAAATCCTTTTTCCTTGCCTTTTCCTGGTCTGCCACCAGAAGGTGTGGCTCAGATTTAGGGTGGGTCTTTCCAGCTCAATTGATCCAGTTAAGACTATCCTTTGCAGGTGCACATTGCTGCTTGGGTTTCATTCAGTGATTTCAGATGTAGTGGAGTTGGCAACCAAGACTAGTCAACATACCACCTAAGATTTCAGTTCCTAATCTTGTCTAGAAACACCCTTACAGACATCCTGAAATAATGTTTTAACTAGCTAACTGGGCCCCCTATGGCCCCGCTAAACCTTCACATGTATTTTTATCCTAAGAACTCATTGGCATGCGTTTTTGTTGAGTGCTTTTAATGGAACAGAATGGTTATATTTACAGAGCTTGTCATTTGTAAGTGTGGGTAACAGCTATGCACTTTGAGTTCTAGTGGGGATATTCAGCCATTGGCACTATGGAGGAGAATTTGGTAGCACGCGGTAAGCTTTAGTTATGTGTCCTCTACGATTCTGCCATCCTTCCTTGAGGTGCCAACCTCCGTGATCAGCAGTGGAGAATGAGAAAGTAAGGGGCAATTTTATGTCATTTTTGGGAGAATTACAGACATGATGCCCTGTCACAGAGTAATTTGCAAGGAATGCTATGATATGCCAAGAGCAAGCTGAAATATGGAGCATTACATTAAAATAAAAAAGTATTAGCATAGAATGTCACGTGCATTTATAAATGCCTCAGGGTGTCTAGGAAGGACATCTCGGATGACAGTGGCTCTCTAGGCAGGGTCTGGGAGTATGGGTTGACAGGAAAGAACTCAATGGATTTATTTGCTTTTAAAAAAACTGTTCTTTCACAACTACATATACACTCATATGCACATAAAGTACTTTGACCATACTCACAGTTCACCAAGCTCTCTTACCCTTCTTTCTCAATGAATGTTTTCTTGTAAATAAGTTACCCTCCTATTCTCACGTCTTTTTAAACATTATATTTTCTTGATTGGCAGATAACATTTGCATGTATTTATAAGAAAAATGTGAACTTTTGGCTCATGTATAGGAATACCATGGCTGACTCGGGAAATTAGCCCATCTGTCACCTCAAACTCTTATTTCTTTATGGTTAGTATATTCAAGATCCTACCATATATCACCATTTTATTTAAATATTGTGCAGTTTATTTAAAAATCAGTGGTGGCATCAAGCATTTATTCTTCAAGTAAATGCTACTGATGTGTCTAGTCCAGAGCTGGGGAGGTGAGGTAGGGTGAGCCCCCTTCTGAGGGACATAAAAGCTCCCTTCATGAAGTGGCTTGCTGATGTACAATGCCACTTGATGTCTGAGAGACTGGATGGTTGATTTCTAGATACATTTTCTAGTTACAGGTCTGACAAGCCTTAGGATAATTTTTGGCTCTCTGTCCAATCAATAAGGAAACACCCTCCTTTGTGGTGCTCACACCGAAGATTGATTTGCTCAGTCCCTTGCCACTCTTATCTGGTTCCCATGGTTGACTCATGATGCAGATACTGAGCATTAGACACAACCTCTTATTATGGGATGGTCTAGGGAAAGGCTTGTCTCAGGAAAGAAGTGTGTATGTGGGTGAACCAATCATGGACTCCTGGAGAAGTCCTTTCTCTGCATGGGACTAGGATCTTCATGGTGCTCAAAGAAGAAAGAGGAGGAAGCAGGGAAGAAGGGCTGGAGAAGAAGTGGACTTACGTTTCCATTTTGTGGAAATTAATACATGGTCATTGATTCCTGCAGACAGGGACTGATGATTAATTTGAACACAGACTCTTACCTACCTGCACACTCTTCGCACACTGAAAAGAAGAATAAGGCATGCCTTAAGGTCTCCTGAGATCCCATTCACTCGTGTATTCCTCCGGCATATTTTAAGAACAGGCATTGTCCCAAGTCATGCAGAAATGAGGCGGCAAGTTGAATGCCTCTTAAATTCTGGGCCATAGGCTGACGTAGAAAGTAAATGCGACATAAAATGAGTGTGAAGTTTAAAAGCTATGAATAAATTCATCAGACTTTAGATAGAGAACTCAGATAAAGAAAAATGCCAATCTCAGAGAAGAGGGGGAGAGGAGCTTCACTGACAATGGGAACAGCACGAGCAGATGCCCTAGAGAGAGTGGGCGGGGACCTGATGCGGGTCCACACCGTTCGAAGAGGAAAAGAACAATTTCAATCTAGATTTTGTTTTATTTTTTACTTATGTGTGTCTGTCTGTGTGTATACTACCTGTGTGCAGGTGCCCTTGGAGGCCAGAAGGGGGCGGGGTTGGATCTCCTGGAGATGAAGTTATGGGCAGTTTTGAGCTTCCTGGTATGGGTGTTGGGAATGGAACTTGTGTTGGGACATAGTCCAGGAATGGAGCCGTATGAAGAGAATTCTGAGTGCTTGTAAGAGCACTCCACGAAGACAAGAGTCTTGTTAGGATTCTGTCTAAGCTCCACCCCACAGTTACCTGGCAACAGCGAGGTAGGCCTCCCTACTATAAAAGGAGGTGCTCACCCCTCCTCTCTCTCTTGCATCTCTTATTCTCACACTCTCCTCCCCTCTCTCACGTCCCTTCTTGGGCTCTCCTCCCCTCCCCCCCTCTACTGGTCACAGCCGGCCTCTGCTTCTCTACTCTCTCCCTCTCCCTGCCTTTCTCTGCCTCTACTACCCCCTTAACGTCCCTCCCCATGCCCTGAATAAACTCTATTTTATGCTATACCATTGTGTGTGTGGTCTCTCAGGGGGAAGGGATGCCTCGGCATGGGCCCGCTGAGGCACCTCCTTCCCCCACACACCATAGAACATATTATCTCACCTCTTTCTTTTTTTATGATCACAGCACTTGTGATCTCAGTTTCTTCTAACATAATTGTTCTTGGAATGTGCCTTCCTGCTCTTTCCAGGTACAGCAGACAGGAGTGAGTTTACTTCAGATTACTCATTATTGCTTGCTGCAGTGTTTCAATTAAATGTTTAAATTATCCCTCAGATTCTTCTATGGAAAAACATATTTTCTGTTTGTTCCTTTGTGGTTTTTTTTTTTTCTTTGCTACCTAGGGCTCACCCTCGAACTTTCTAGCCCAGGGGGTGGCTTCCCCTCCCCTATATAATCCGGACAGTTGGGTTCTCTTTCTATGTCTCTCTGTCTCTTTCTGTCTCTGTCTCTCAATCTCTTTGTCTCTCTGTGTCTCTCCCTCTGTCTCTGTCTCTTACTCTCATTTCTTTTTCCCTGTGTGCACATGCTCTCTCTTTCTCCCCCTCTCCCCCCACCAGTATCCCTGTCTTCATAGTGATTTCCCTGGCCCTGTTCCTTGGGACTGGCAAACATGCCTAAAAGCTACCCCCATAAACCTGCCCTTTCATAGACTTTTAATTCAGCTGGAATTGGCTTAGTTCGTCGGTAGAGAAAACCTACAAAACCTATTAATACACAGTTTGAACTCATGAGAACTTTACTCATGTGGCCTCTTCTAACCCTCATCTTATAAACTGTCTGAGCTCTGGGTAAAGTTGGCTATTATGAGACTCTAGTCTGCCCATTTATCTGCTCCATTCTCCCAGGTCCCACCCTCTCTAGAGGTGGGGACAAGCTTGGGCCCTCTCGAATAGCAGCAAAGAGGTATTGACTGTGAGCCATCTCTCCTGCCCCTGAACGTTGTTCTAAATGCAGTAGCAATCATGGAAGAGTTAAGAACAGTGATCTAGTTTGGATCACATTTTTGATTACTGCCCATGAAAATGTAGAAAGGGGTAAAAGACATCTTAATTTATACATATTGATAAAATTATCTTCTATTTGGGAGCCAATGGGGAGAGGTAAAAGGAAAGGTAGTGAAGGTTAATATGATCAAAGTCTTTCTTTCTTTTTCTTTCTCTCTCTCTCTTTCTTTCTTTCTTTCTTTCTTTCTTTCTTTCTTTCTTTCTTTCTTTCTTTCTTTCTTTCTTCCTTTCTTCCTTTCTTCCTTTCTTTTTGAGACAGGATCATTATATAGTCTTGCCTGGACTGCAACAGTAGACCAGGATAGCCGCAAACTCACAGAGATTCTGCCTCTCCCTCCTTGGTACTGGCATAAAAGGAGTACACCACCATATCTGACTTCAAACTGCATTTTTACACATGTATGAACCTCTTATAAAGTAATCTATTATCTTATATAATTGTTATGTGCTAATAAAAACCAAGACATGCTATAGTATTAAATGAAAAAAATGTCTTTTCTCTAGAATGAATAGTTTTGTCTGTTTACATTTTGGGGTGCTTAGTCCTAAACAGTAATCATTAATAAAAACAGGCATAACTAAAACATATTTTATTAATTTTATACAGCTAAGACCCAAGGGTAGAGACAACTATCTCCCAGTAACTTTTTTTTGTCTCTATCAGACTATTGAGATTAAAATCCCTTCAATCTGGAACACGTGTCCTCAACTGGATTATTGAATGCATTTTCCCTTCATTATTAATTTTCACAGTGTTGATTTTAATATTCAGGAAATGCAGAACCCAGACCTTCCTTAGAGAAAACAATTGTATTCTCTATTGACGGGTAAACAGTTTAGTGTAAGATCGCTTGATAGCGCCTGTCTTAAGTTATTTGGTCTCCCAAGACAGGAGTATTCTTTAGAGCCAGCCCGTCCTCCATGCCACTGTAATGGCACCGTAAAACAGTTCTTTTTATACTTCCCAATAAAACAGTGTGACACCTTAAATCTGAGTTGCTTTATTTTTTTAAAGGGGGAAGAATGTACGATTCCTCCCCATTCACCTCCCTCCAGCAAAGCAATCATCAGCTACAAAGAAGGAGACTCAGGGGAAATGGCCTCACTCTATAAATATATTCAAGGTAACCATATAGATAGAGGGGATTGTTCACAGTCAGAGAAGATAGGAAGACAAGGTGACAATAACCTAGAATTATTCAGATGCAATTTAGGTTCTCAGTGGGAAAAGAATACATTCACCCATAAACACCCACTCTGTTGGGGCCAAGGCAGTTTGGCGAACTTCAGAGCACAGGCGATTTGGGGTTGGGCGTGGCATGTGTAATGAGTGTCCTTGTTTGGAAACTGGGGTCAGGACCTGCTGTTCAAGATGGATAGGTGAGACTATCTTTCAGGGGAACTGGGTAAGTGGGTGGGTTTAGAATGTTATATTTAGCACAATATTTGAAGCTACAATACCCTGTCTTATTAAAACTTCAGATTTGAAGAGGCTGGAAAGATGGTTCAGTGGTTAAGGACACTGACTGCTTTTCCATTAAACCCAGGTTTAATTTCCAGTACTAACATGGTGATTCACAAGCATCTGCAACTCCAGTGCCAGGGACTCAACACCCTCTTCTGTCCTGTTCAGGTTGTGCATGCATGTAATGCCTAGACATACATGCAGGCAAATAGACATGCATGAAAGAAAAATAAATACAACTTTGAAAGAAGTCCTACAGTTTTGGAAACAAACATACAGAGAGGTAAGAAGTTCTTTTATTTCCAGTAATTCCCCCCTCCTTCCATAAGAGAAAGAATAACCAGATAAATGGAAGCAGAACAATCAAGCACAGGATGGCACCTGCATGTCACATTCTCTGGACTTCTGGCAAGACCATCATGAGGATTTTAATTACCAACAGTTTTGTGCGCTGTCAGCTATTTTGTTTCTTCCAAGACACGGTAACAAAGTCCAGCTCACCAGACAGATCTAAGACCGCAGATCATTTAAAGACGCTGGCTTTCCAGAGAGGAGAAATTCCTGTTCCTAACACACGGTTCCATCTTTTGGAGCTTAGACTAGGATTTGGGGTAGATTCCTAGGTTTCCAGTGATTGTATCCTGAAGCCAGACTGTTATTAAGAGAAGATAATCTTTGGACAAATGCTGTTTTCTTCTAATTCATATTTGAGCCGGAATGTCCAGGATTTTTGACTAGCAGTGACATTTTTCAAATATTGGTTTAATAACTAACTTTAATATCATCAGTGCTCTGTATCTGTGCAGGACTTGAGCTCACTCTCTTTACCATTTATTTGCATACTGTAAACTGAAGATGGACTTTTGACTGCATACCAATGGGGAAACATGTTTGCATCTATAACTCCTGAAATGGGAGTCTGCAGGAATTGTGAGGACCCATGTGGTCTGTGTGTCTGTCTGCTTCAGTGTGCCACCTTTGGAATTACTATTGACAAGACTAAAGACCATCCTTTCTCAAAGTAAGGACCCTGACACATGGTAGCTACTGATAGGAGAATATTGTTATTTAGGTTTTTCCAGTTAATTTTTATTGACATCCTTTGATACAAAAACCTTTGTGTCGGTCTTGGGGGAAAAAGCTCCTTGAAGAAGAAGAATTAATAATAGCAAAAATTAATAAGATGGTGCATGAGAAATATTGCTTCTGATTTGGAAATCAAAATCCTGTGATAGAGAGAATTCTATCTTGTTTCTATATCCCCAAACCAATTTAAGTTTTAGAAGGGCACAGAGGCAGCCAAGTTGTTAGTTGGCCTTCAAATAGGTACAGCTAGCTTTCATTTATTCTATGTCGATCACTTTTTCTTGTCTTCCAGGGTGTTAGGACCACACACATATCCATTACTATATTAGTTTTGCGTTCTTATTGCTGCGGCCAAATATTTGACTAGAAGCAGCTTTGGGGACACAGTGGTTATTTTGATTCATGACTTAAGGGGTTACAGTTCACCATGGCAGGGAAGATAGGGAGGCAGGAGTGGGAAGTGTCTGCTTATGTTGGAAATAGAGTGGACAGGAAGTAGAAATGGGCTGTCCAACTTCAACCTAGCGATCCACTTCCCCTGCCTGTTAAAGGGTACGCAATATTCCCAACAGCAGCACCAGTCAGGACCATCAAGTGTTCAAATAAGTGGTAAGAGAGAGAGGTGGGGGGAGAGGGAGGGAGAAGGGGAGAGTGGGAGAGAGGGAGGGAGGGAGGGAGGGAGGGAGAGAGGAAGAGAGGGAGGGAGAGAGGGAGAGAGAGGGAAAGAGGGAAGAAGAGAGGAAAGGAGGGAGGGAGAGAGGGAGAGGGCAGGAGGGAGAGAAGGAAAGAGAGAGGGAGAGAGGGAAGGAGGGAAAGAGGGAGAGAGGGAGGGAAAGAGGGAGAGAGGGAAAGGGAGGGAAGGAGAGAGGGGGAGAGGGAGAGGGCAAGAGGGAGAGAGGGAGGATGGGAGGGAGGGAGGGAAAGAGGGAGGAAGGGAGGGAGGGAGGGAGAGACGGAGGGAGAGGGAGGGAAGGCAGAGGATAGCCTTAATCCCAGTCAGAAGGACCTACAACATTCCACAGGACCTCACAGCTTTCCTTTCTTCAGAGAATATTATCTATCTCAGATTTTTATGGAGTGGGGAAGGAAGCCTTGGCTTATGTGCTTAGGGGAGACTATCTTGGAGGTATAGTTACTCTTGGGCATAGATCTCAAAGGACATCTCTTTTCTTTTTTTTTTTTTTTTAACTCTTTATTTTATTTGATAAATTTTTTGTTTACATTTCAGATGATTTCCCCTTTTCTAGCCCCCCACTCCCTGAAAGTCCCATAAGCCCCCTTCTCTCCCCCTGTCCTGTTCTGGAAAGACTCAGTGAAGGACATCTCTTTTCTACTTGGGATTTCCCTCTTCAGAACCACGCAGGGGACTTCGAAGCCAACTGCATTCTTCCCATGATGCTTTGCAAGCCCCGGACCTCCCCGGTGCCCATTCTGCTCTTGTGACGTCTTTGTGCCTTTAAACATTTTTTCTTCTATCTCTGATTCTCTGCTTTGCTAAGTCCATCCCTCTAAGACCCTGGCGCATGCTCTTTGATTTTTTTTTTTTAACTTTCTTTGTCTCTTCTCTTCTTCCTTTCTCTCTGCCATTTCAAAGCAGACTCCCATATTATTCTTTTGAGAAGCCTGGTTAACAAATGAAAGAAGGGAGGCAGACTTGCCTTTTGAGGTGGCATGATGTCAAAAAAAATTCTATGAATTTGGAAGGTGTACTTTTTAAAAAGAGGCGCGGTGTCTAGAGATGTATTTTGAAGAAATATCACGAATCTGCCATGGGTAAAGAGTCGTGGGTGCTAATGGCGTGTTCTGTTCCAGTAAATGGCTTTTACTTACTCTTATGCCTTAAGATCTTTGTTGCTATCATTGCTCAAATATGTGCATTTCTTTTCTCTGAAAGTCACATCTATCTCAGGCAGTTGTTTTACTAGAAATGTACGCTATCTTTCTCTGTGTCTCATTGCACTAGGTTTCCACACTGTCCTCCAAGTGTTCCCAATTCCAGCTGTCTTTCCTTGCACTCTTCCATTTCTCCCCCACTGATCACGCCCAGGTCTGGTCTCCTACCACACCCAGTCTGTTGTGTGCATGTTGGTTTCACCAGCTGTGTTGCCTCCTCCTCCATTTCCTCCCTCTCAGGGTATGCAGATGCCTTTGTAAGCTGAGCTGGCAGGATGAAGCCAAGTCCTGAACAGGATCCAGGTCAGGCTGGATGTCAGGGTGGGGCTCGTCTCTGAGGATTTTAGTGTTACAGATAATGTGCATATACTTTATTAGACTAAACAAGGCTGTACACGAACCCTGGAGAGTGGGAAGGACTTTTCAGGGTGAATGTAAAATCATTGGCTAGAGTTTAAAGTACCCAGGATGCCTCATTTGCATGGTGAGGCATTCCAGAAATCCCAGGTCTTGCTGGGCAGGTTCTTTTGGGGGTCCAGGGAGGAAGTTGAACTTGTAGGTTTGTCAAGGGCTATGTGGCCTTCCTCAGGTGGAGGGTTGTGTGGGTGGGTGGGTGGGGATGAGGGCTCCCCCAGACAAGGTCAGAAAAGGGCAAGCCCTGCTGGAAAAAGGGAGTGTTTCATTTTGCACTGAGCTCAGAGGAGGTATCTGGACATGATAGACTGAGACCTTAAGTAGCAGGGTTCCCAATACCAGTTTACCCACAGAATCTATTTTATTTCTATTTCCCAGGGAAATCCATGGTTTTCCCTGTAGACCCTCTCTTTAGCTAACTTCTCTGGGTCTATGGATTATAACTTCATTATCATTTACTTAAAAGATATTATCTACTTATAAGTGGATATACCTTATTTGTCTTTCCGAGTCTCTATTACCTCATGCAGGATGATTTTTTTCTAGTTATAACCATATGCCTATACATTTCATGATGTCATATTTTTTTAACAACTAAGTAATATTCCATTGTGCAAATATACTGTATTTTCTTTCTTTCTTTTTCAGTTGAGGGATATCTAGGTTGCTTCCAGCTTCTGGCTATTGTGAATGAACATAGTTCAGCAAGTGTCCTTGTGGTAGCCTGGAGTGTCCTTTGGGTATATGCCCAAGAGTGGTATAGCTGAGTCTTGAGGTAGATTGATTCTCAATTTTCTGAAGAATGGCCATTTTGATTTCCATAGTGGCTGTACAAGTTTGAACTTCCACCAGCAATGAAGGAGTGTTCCCCTTGCTCCACATTCTTGCCAGCCTGGGCTGTCACTTGTGTTACTGATCTTAGCCATTCTGATAGGTATTCAAAATGGAATCTCAAAGTACTTTTGATTTGCACTTCCCTGATGGCTAAGGATGTTGAACATTTCTTTAAGTGTTTCTCAGCTACTTGAGATTCCTCTATTGCAAATTCTCCATTTAGATCTGAACCCGTTTTAAAATTGGATTATTTTTCAATTATTTGATATTTTGATATTTGG
This sequence comes from Apodemus sylvaticus, assembly GCF_947179515.1. Taxonomy (NCBI): domain Eukaryota; kingdom Metazoa; phylum Chordata; class Mammalia; order Rodentia; family Muridae; genus Apodemus; species Apodemus sylvaticus. Next base: position 17,269,422 of record NC_067492.1, on the reverse strand, counting down.
TTTCTTGAGTTCTTTATATATTTTGGATATTAGACCTCTATTGGATGTGGGGTTGGTAAGAATCTTTTCCTCTCCCATAGGCAGTCTCTGATCGATGGTGTGCTTTGCCTTACAGAAGCTTTTCTGTCTCATGAGGTCTCTTTTATTAGTTGTTGATACTAATGTCTCCACCATCAACTTTCTGTTCAGGAATTTGTCTTCTGTGCCAATGTGTTTAAGGCTATTTTCCACTTTCTCTTCTATCAGGTTCAGTGTGTCTAGTTTTATGTTGAGGACTTTGATCCACTTGGACTTAAGTTCTGTGTAGAGTGATAAGCATTGATCTATTTACATTCTTCTATGGGCAGACATCCAGTTTGACCAGCACCATTTGTTGGAAATATTTCCTTTTGTCCATTATGTCTTTTTGGCTCCCTCAAGGCAGTCACAAGAATCAAGGTGAGCTCCCAATTTGTTTCTGGTTGTCTTCACACTATTGACTAGTTAAGTCTGTCTTCTAACAGCAAACCTAGACCCCATGACCACTGTGCTTCATTAGATTGAAAAAAAAAAACCATGGTATTGAAAAGGTTGTACCTAGCCTACTAAAACGTATATTAATTGGTCTGGGAGAGAGATCAGTTGGTAAGGTCTCCCCACGTAACCATGAGAACCCCAATCAGAACCTCATAATTTATGCAGCTCATGCTTGTGATCTCAGCAATGGGGAGGTGGAAACGGTCAGTCGAATTAGTGAACCCCAGGCCAGTGAGAGACCATGTCTCAAAAGGCAAGGTGGACAGCTCTGGAGGAACTTTGTCCTCTGGCTGTTCAGTCCTGCATGGTCACAGAAGGGATGGCATGACATGGTTCCTGCTGCCCAGGAACCTAGCCAGCAGGGTGTTGGCCTCCACAAGTGTTGATAGTTGCTGAGCATGAGGCTTGTGTGAGTGTGTGAGTGTGTGTGTGTGTGTGTGTGGTGTGTGTGTGTATTTTTTTAAACTTCATGTTCCTCCTATGGGAAATATTCTCCCTGCCAAGGTTATTGAGGAATGTCCTCTCTGGCAAGGTTATTGATTCTGTGATAATCAGAGACAGCACACGTCTAAGAGGCGGGAGTATGTCTGTGTCCTTAACAAAAATGATGACCTCTGTGAACTTTAGGACAACCCTTAAGGCTGTGGGAATGAACTCAAAAATCATGAGTTCAAAAATATAGAAACAGGATTTCTTAAGTATGTAAAATATAAGGATGCAATATGAATTAATAGGAAGGGCTTTGTGGACCTAAAAGAAGAGAGGCAGTTGCACTATGAGCCAGCTTGCATCACAAAGGTGTAAAGGCAGGCAGATACAAAGACTCCAGAGATCCAAATAATAAAAAATGGGGTACAGAGGTAAACAAAGAATTTTCACCTGAAGAATTTCAAATGGCTGAGAAGCACCTTAAGAAATGTTCAACATCAATAGTCATTAGGGAAATGCAAATCAAAACAACCCTGAGATTTCACCTCACACCAGTCAGAATGGCTAAGATTAAAATCTTAGGAGACAGCAGGTGTTGGCGAGGATGTGGAGAAAGAGGAACACTCCTCTACTGCTAGTGGGATTGCAAGCTGATACAACCACCCTGGAAATCAGTCTGGCAGTTCCTCAGAAAACTGGGCATGACACTTCCAGAGGACCCTGTTATAGCACTCCTGGGCATATACCCAGAGGATTCCCCAGCATGCAATAAGGACACAGGCTCATTATGTTCATAGCAGCCTTATTTATAATAACCAGAAGCTGGAAAGAACCCAGGTGTCCCTCGATGGAGGAATGGATACAGAAAATGTGGTATATTTACACAATGGAGTACTATTCAGCAATTAAAAACAATGAATTCATGAAATTCTTAGGCATATGGTTGGAACTGGAAAATATCATCCTAAGCGAGGTAATCCATTCACAAAAGAACACACATGGAATGTAATCACTGATAAGTGGATATTAACTCAGAAGCTCTGAATATTCAAGACACAATTCACATATCAAATGATTCCCAAGAAGTAAGGAGGGAGAGGGCCCTGGTCCTGGAAAGGCTTGATGCAGCAATGTAGGGGATTACCAGGACAGAGAAGTGGGAGAGGGTTGATTGGGGAATGAGTGGAGGGAAGAGGGCTTATGGGACTTATGGGGAGGGGGGAACCAGGAAAGGGGAAATCATTTGGAATGTAAACAAAGAATATAGAAAATAAAAACAAAAAACAAAAGGAACAAAGGCAGGCAGATTCCTGAGTTCAGGGTCAGATGGGGACAGAGTAAAGTTGGGTCCAGGTGTAATGGGAGTGGTGATCTCAAAGCCAGATCCCACCCAGCTAGTCTATTGTCTGTGCTTACAAAGGCAGGCAGATCTCTGAATTCATTTGCAATATTAAGAAAAATGTGCTTGCTGTCTTTTCCTAGTAGTTAAGAGGTGAACCTGGGGTGGACGATTGACTTGATATGCAAATATCAAGACTGGGCTTTGGCATGTGAGAGCTGAGTTATCTGGTGATCTTCAGAAAGCTGTCTGCAGCAGAACACAGGCTGTCATCTTGTACCCATGATTTGGCTTGGAGTCATTCTTTTTGAAGCTTTTGAACACCCCTTCCTCAGAACCCCTTTCCAAGTCGAGTCTGGTCATAAGAATCTGGCTTCCATATCTGTGTTTACGGATGTGTCCACATACCTGCAGGCACTCCTACATCACACACACACACACACACACACACACACACGTTCTCCATCAATCAAATTTAATGAACTTTTAGAAGAATAGTTTCCATAGGGATTCTTGTCAAACTTCTTGTTTCTGAGTTCTGAGTTAACTTGTAACTAAAAGTGATGCATTTTCTCTGTTGTCACCCAACTTCTCTCAGCTTACAAACTGCTCCCTGGGGACAAGCAACTCAGATGGGAACATAGGATAACTGTAACTTAATGGAACCCCGATGGCTTATAAAAGTTAATGTGGCTAAGACAATTAATGAGGCTTCTACAGCAGGGGATGCGAGCCTGAGGATAATTTATGCATTGGGACAATCAAGCTCATTATGAGCATTATTTAACATTCCCCAGGCCCTCCCCTAGAGCGTGGCTATACATATAAACACAGACCTGAGCCATATTTTAGAATCCTATAGGTAGGAAAATATCTCTCATTAGAAGACTTGAAAAGATCTCAACATGGAACACAGTTGCTAGTTGGAAGAACCAGGAAGGGACATTTTTCATGAGGGTCAATGAGTAAGTATGTTGTGTAAGCACATTAGCAACTCCTAGGGAAATAAAGGTTCTGGGTAACAGTCACCACTGACTGCTTAAGCACAGGAAACAGTGATGAGCAACTTTACAGTGAGGGGCAGGCTAACATCATCTGAGCCCACTGCTGGTGACTACATCACCAGCATTAAATATGAGCTGATCTGATGATGGCTTTTGATGATGCTTAGTAGTTGGGAGTGAAGAAGACTGTAGGAAGTGTATTTATAAAGTGTCTGAGCCTGGGTCAGCAAGATGGCTCATCAGGTAACAGTGCTTGCTGTGAAACATTGATGACCTGAATTCAATCCCTGGAACCATGTAAGGATGGAGAAACCAACTCCACAAAGTTGCTCTTTGTCCACTTGTCCACATGTGCACCATGGCACATATATGCCCTATCTATCTATCTATCTATCTATCTATCTATCTATCTATCTATCTATCATATACATGCAGACATGCATACACTTTATAAGAAAATTTAAAACAATTTGAGACCTTATATAAAGTTCTTAAATCCTGCCAGTTTATAGGATATGCATGGGGTAAAGGAAAATTAACATAAACATATAGAAATAATTAATTAAATGCAGTCTGTAAGGTGCTTATTTATATTAATAGATTAAATAAATTAGGAACAAAATTAGTTACAAAAATAAAAGAGACTTAATGTATTATATGGGATTTGGGGGGAATCCAGACTCAAGTAAATGTATGTAAAATATTTTCATGTTATTAGGAAATTATTGACTTTGATTCTTTAATCAGTTATTTAACACAGTCTTCTCAAAGGATATACAGAAGACCAAGTGTTTATGGTTGAAAGGCTGTTCTGTGTAGAGTTTTCTCTAGAACACTACTAAGAGACACAGGTCAATACAGCCCTGAGCAATGGCCATCTGTTGATGCTCATTGGACTGGTTAGTGTGTGCTCTGGCTCCATTTGAAATCTGGGTAATTGGGAGGACTATGAGGAACAAATAGTAAAAGAGTTATACCTTGTGAGTACTCAAGTGCATCATCAGATCAAACCTGAGTATTCTTTTTGAGCTGATATTAACAGTTTAGGTATTCAAATACAGTATAAATAATGTCTAGACTTTTAAAATGTTTAAAGAAATTGCTGCCCATTTACAAATAAGTTGTGAGCCTCTTAATGGAAAAATAATAACTTCTCTTTGTATGTATGTGTGTGTATGTATCTGTATATGTATGTGGATGTGTGTGTGTTGATGTGTATGTGGATGTGTGTGAGTATGCCTAGATTTTTACATGGGTACCAGGGATGCAAATTGAGTTCCTCATGCTTGTTCAACTGAGTCATATCCTCAGATCCTGGAAGAACACAAGAACTTCTCTACATAAATAATTTATTTAAACTCCTTCATCTAAATAAGTTATAATGGCAATTAAGATGCTTCTGTTGTACCTATTTATTTAAAAACATTTTCTAATGCATAATTTGAATATTGGATATATAGATATATATAGTTTATGTCAAGAGGCATTTTATTAAATCCTGTGAGAGGTTGTTGGACTTGGTCAAGTATCTGGAAAGAAGCTTCAGTGAGTTTGGGGAAATTGAGGCAACCAATAATATTTAAGCATCTGTAAAATGTGTTGAGTAGCAGGCAACTTGGCTATAATGTTTTGTAAGTCAGAGGAGCCACATAAAACATGAACGTTTCGTCACACAAGCCTGTAGACTCCTCTCAATGCATATAGCTCCATGACTTTCTTCCTCACCTGCCTCGGTTGTCTTGTCCTCTCCAACATAAAGAATATGAACGTGAGAAATGTGTGCTCAGCCTGCTGAGACCCAGCTTGAAAGCAGCCACTAGGATGTCTATCTTTTTTCCCACTGGCCAGTTTTATTCTATTTTGGCCAGACCATTGAACTAGAGATCTGTAGTTTGTGAGGGCAGAGGTTAACCTCCAATGTTGTCCCCCAGGAACTATCTACCTTGTTTTGTTTTGTTCTGCTTTTCAGTGGGACCTGGGACTGCTGATTGGATTAGGCTGACTGGCCAACCAGCCCAGGGAAATACCTGTTTCTGCCTTCTCAGTGCTGGGACTACAGCGTGCCCCGCCATACCCAGCTTTTTAAGTGGATCTAGAGAATCAGACTCAGGCCCTAATGCTTCCATAGCAAGCTCTTTAGACAGAGCTATCTCTCTAGTGAGACATAGTTAAGTGTGTAATACAATATTGTTGATTATAGGCATGGTATTGCATGGCAAATCTCTAGACCTTTATTTAGTTGGCCCTGATTTATCATTGCAACGCTCTAGAGATCTGAATGCCACACCGTTGATGCTTCCCACTGGCTTCTGATATGGTCTGGTACATTTTCTTGCATAGCACATGTCCAATCAGATGCATCTCAGGAGGGACCCATGTCTTTCTGCTGCGCAGAATGCCAACCTAACTCAAGATACCGTGTCTTACGTCCCACTTGATTTTCTTTCCCACTTATTGTTGACCTTAATAAGATTTTTGTTTGCATCCATTCCCTGTTGGAAGTTTGACACGACTAAACATTAGGGGGAAAAAAAGGAGAAGACAACTATTAGCATCTTGTGGCTACCCTTGGTTTCTCTGTTTGGGTGGTTTCAATTGCAATGTTTTCCGGCTTTAATGAGACTCAGTGTTCATGGGAATAGGGACTGGTATAAAAGGCAACGATGCGAGCAACTCTGAAAGGCCGAATGCTACGATAAAATTCACCTTCTGGGACTCTCCAGAACTCTGAAGGAGGATTGTGGACCACTATTGTATTTAAGCACGGCAGATCCCCGAGCAGCCATAAAGGAGAATGCGGATTTCTGGATACTGGATCGGGTACTAACAAACATTCTACAGAAAATATTCGATTAGTTGTTAGCGAGCTTTTCATGTGGAAATCTATCACTTGCATTGACCTGATTTTAGAGTTTCAGAGAGGGGAAAATAATCACTCGGATACTGGAAATGGGTTGACCCGCAGGTGGGTCTATTCATCCATTTAATGTGGCGTTTTTCAATGTGGTCTTGGGAAGCAGAAACAGGTCACCTGGGAAATAGGAAGGCAAATTTTGAGTCCCGCCCCAGACACCAGACACAAACACCTAAAGGTGGGTCTCACCTTGTGTTTCCACAAACCTACCAGAAATTCAAATCAATGCATAACTTTTCAAGAATGACTGGATTGTTTTTTTATAAAGATTGATTTTTGAAATTTCTAGTGTGATTTCTTTGAGGTTGGAATAAAGGTTCACTTTTCTTAATGTAACAAAGTCATTCGAATCAGATAAATAGTCTTTTATTGCCTAAGATTTTTAATAAAAGCCCAAAGGTTTCATAATAACCTGATAATTCTGCATATTGATCATAATTAAGGCAATGCATGTTTATTATTATAACCATTATATCTTATTATTCGTGTTAGCTACTATAAATGGACTGATGTATAACTTTTATGCCTGCATATTTCTAAGGACAATAAGAAAGTTATTAATTTGTTCTTTTTTGTTGCTGTGATGAAATAGCTATGGTTGGAAATCTATTTTTGTTGTGAGCCTATCCTTTGACAGCCAAACCATTTCTTCAGTCCCTGTTGGATATTTATAAAGAAAAGGTTATTTAGGCTCAAACCTAATGAAAATGACAAGACTTCATATCTAAGAAGCTCATAGAACTACACTGAGACACAACAGAATTTCCCAAAATCAAGATTAGATTTATTTTAAAAAGTTAAGTGTATGTATGTGCACATGTATTTGTGTTTATATGTGTGTGTGTGTATGTCTCTGTGTGTGTGAATGTATGATCCCTCTTTCCCCCCCACCCCTCTCTGCTTTTGAAAGCCAGAATATGGTGTTGTATCCTCTGAAGTTGGAGTTATAGGCAGTTGTGAGACACCCAATGTGGCTCTGGGAATGTTACTTTGGTCTTGGAGAACATAGCAATTGGCTTAACTACTGGGCCAGTATCTACCTAGAAAGATATATCAGTATTAGTCTAAATAAATAGACACAAAGGGACAAAAATAAGTATACTTTATTTTATTTTTAAAGTGTGTATGGGTATTCAGCCTTCATGTATATCTGTGCATCACATGTGTGCAGTGCCTGCCAAAGCCAGAAGTGTCAGGTTCTCTGGGACTGGAGTTACTGATGGTTGTAAGCTGCCACGTGGTGCTGGGAATTGAACCTAGGTTCTCTGTAAGAACAGTAATGCTCTTCACTGTTGAACCATGTCTCCAGCTCCAACAAAGATAAAATATAATGATAGATTTCTCCTCAGAAATGATACCAAAAAGTCTCACCTTTTTAGTATTGAAAGACAGAGGAAGAACAACCTGTTAACATAGATTTCTAGGTCCAGTGGGAAATGTATTTTAGAAATGAATGAATAGATATATTTTCAGACACATGAAAATCAGAAGAACTGAAAACCAGGTGATGATGTTTTAACAACTACAAATTTGTTAGTAAATCAAAAGGAAAACAAGCAGGTTCAAATTGTTGATATACACAGGAAAAGGTGTCTGATATTACCCAAAGAATGAAAATTGAATCATGATGAGATTTAGTTTTAAAAATACTTATAACATTCACATTATTTCATTGTTTGTTTTTTAAAATGTTCTTGTTAGCCTGGCCTTGAATTTATAATTCACTCACTTTAGTCTCTTCATCTTACTTTAGAAAAAAAATCCCTATAATTTAAAAAGCCAACCTTGTATTGATTCTTTATGGCAAAAGTATTCTAAATACTTTTTTCATAATTTGGAATATAATGATGTAGGCAATTCCCATTTTACTCATGGTCAATGGGGCTAAAAACAAAGCCCAACTTCCATAATCCAAGATCTAGTCCATCTGATTTTGACCTTGGTATGATATATTCATGCACTGAAGAACCAAAAGATTTACACCCCACTAATGTACAGTTTCTATGCTATCAATTGAATAAATTTAATTTTAATTAGTAAATAAGAGCTTATAGGCTTCAAGTCTTGACAGATAAGAAAAAAATGAAATTTTCACATTTCTTCTTGTGTAAAAGGATTTAGCCACTTTGAAAACCTGATTGATATTATCTATTAAGCAAAACATACTCATTGTAGACCCGAATTTCCATTTCTGGATGTACACTCAATAGAAATCAATTTCTTTCTTTTATAACATTTATTTTTGTGCATGTAGAGTATGCACACCATACTGTGTGTATGTGTGTGTGCACGTGTGCATGTGTATATGTGTATGTGTGTGTGTGTAGGTCAGGGGACAATTTACAGGAGTTGGTTTTTTTCCTTCTACTTTCTACTGTGTGTATTTCAGAAGTCGAACCCAGGTTATCAGGCTTGTTGACAACAGCCATAGCCTGCTGAGTCATCTGACTAGAAGTTGATCAAGTTGATAGAAGTTGATGAAGTTGTAGAAGTTGATGTCTGCAATCTATAAGAGACATGTACAAAGGTGATCACGGGCATTTGATGATAGATCCACACCAGCAACTCAAAGGACATGACTTTTTCCTATTTTCTTCTTCTAGGTGACTGCTGAAATTCCATATTGTCTGCCAGTTGTGTTTTTCTTAAGCCGAAATAAAATTTGTACTCAAGCTTCCTTCAGCATCCATTCTTGAATTCTTTTATTAGTGAGGCTAAGAACCTGGAGATGGCATCTGAATCTCCCTGGTGAACTCCTTAATATTTTTTGTCAACTTGACATAACCTAGGGTCACTTGGGAAGAGGGAACCTCAATTAAAGAATTGTCTCTATGAAATTAGCCTGGGGCTATGTGTGCGAGAGATTATCTTGATTGATGTGTGATGTGGGAGGAGCTAGCTCACCAGGGTCAGCCCTCTAAGTGCCAGATAGCCTTCCCTTATATAAGAAAGCTTGTGAGCGTGAGCTGGAGAGTGAGCCAGGAAGCAGGGTTCACACGCTTTCTGCTTCAGTTGCTGCTTGAGTTTCTGTCCAGACTTGCCTTGATCATGCACTGTTACCTGGAAGTGGAAACTGAAATAAACTCTTTCCTTTCCTAAGTCACAGGAAAGCAAGTCAGAAAACCAAGTAGCATATGACGTGCCAGATAAGGTTTCGCTCAAATTTCCACGAACACTCTTTGGGGTTGGGATACCGAGGTGCTTTCCAAGCTTACTCTACCTGGATGGCACTGAGAATCGTGACTTGAAGCTTTAGGCCAGGCTTTCGGTACGAGCCTGAAGATCCTGGGTGGGAGGTGTGCATAGGGTAGGAAATGCTTGGCAGAGAAGAGTTGTCTTAGGAGGACAAAGAATAGGACCGGAAGCAGCATGCCTTGATTTTCGTTCAGGATGAAGCAAAAGCTGAGTCAACTGGAAATGTAAGCCTTGTCCCAACCCTTAGCACTGAATAGTTACCGATGACGTAAGAGGTCTTTTTGCTTGTTGTCTGTGCTAATTGGGACTTTGGGTTTAAGTCACCTTTTGTAGTTTCTTTCAGCCTTCCTCCCCTTTACACCCTTCTATAAGGGTTTCATTCATTTATTTCCATCCTTCAGCTCCACCACACTTGGTTCTTGTATATTTATTTTGATATTTCCATTTGGGAAGACATGCAGATTTCCAGAAAGGAATACAGGACAACTTGACTTCAGCCCAGTCAGGGAGAGCATCTAGGTCTGATTTTGGAAGACGTTTAATTTCCAGTACAACAGTATTGGGAGGCAGGGCCTTTGGGGAGGATAACAGTGTCGTAAGAGTTCGGTGGAAGGAGTTAGAGTACTCCTTTATTCTCATCCGCTTGGCCATGTGAGTCAATGTGCTTTCTCTTGGAAGGATGGAGGTTTAAATTACCCATCTTAGAAGCATGAGGGCAACTGGCCCCGCTCATGCCTTGGTTTTAAAACTCCCCTACCTTTAGAACTATGGGAAAGTACATTTCTGTTTCTTATCAATTACCTCACTCAGGTAGTTTATTATGGCAGCAGAACACAGGCTAAGACAGTTGTTTTCCAAACTTTGAACCTCTAGAACCGAAGGCAATAAATTTATGTGGTTTTATGCTGCTAAAGGTAGTGATTGGTTCAGGTAACAAGGAAGCTACTGCACTGTTCAAAAGGATTAGAAAGCTAATAATAGTAAATATAACAAAGCCTTGCAATGTTGCTTAATAACATGGCGATTATTCAGAATACTTTCTAGCAAGTTTAAATAACTTAGCGAAATAGGTGTGTTCTCAAGAAAGAGGTTGACCGATGAGTGAATTCTGAGTCCTTCAAGGTCTTTGCTATTTCATTTTGTTTGGGGAAAGTCAGCTCAGAATCTGGACTTGTGGAACAAAGTTTATTTGGGGGCCTCTAAGTGGAGTCATTTCTATTTTTTTATGACATAATGTAGTCAGAGCCATTTTATCCGATTAAGGCAAGTGTTAAGAATAAAAGAGTTCTAGGAAGGAACTGACCTTATATAGTCCTCCAGAAATGAGCTTTAAGAGAGAGTTCATCACAACTGTGACAGCTCTCCTCTGGCCTTGCTGGGAGAGCATTACAAAGGGTGTGGTCTAGCCTATCAGGGACAACAGGATAGGACCTCAATGGGAAGGAGAGGCTTCCAGAGGACTTTGTTAAGAAAGAATGTTTAAACTAAAAGACAGGGTCTAACTGGACAGTTTAGCAGGGGAAAGCCTAGAAGACTAGTTTCTAAGAGAAATCTCCTGACCCAAAGAACACAGTTGACTTTTATATTCTAGGAGTTCCACATCATGTGATTTAGTCTGTGATACCCCTTGTTACAAGGAGCACAGTGTATCATGTATTAGATGAGGCTATAAATTAGTGTCTGCAAAGGCAGAGAACCATTTTTAACTCTCTGTCCCAGAGAGAGAGTGAACTGCAGAGGGGCATGGTCTGATTTACTAAGCTGTGGCATCTGGTCTGGTCTCTTAGAGTAACTGGGATCTTAAGGGGCCAGGTCTATGATTACAGTAAGAATGTCCCAGTAACATAATATACCACCACAGTTTTAAAAATGATTATGATTATATATACAAAATAGAAAAGCAAACATTAGAACAATTTAGGTGTTTGTGATTTTAGTTCATTTTGTTGGTTTCAATTCATTTTCCTATTTCATGAATATGCTTTTAAGGAAAAAAATAAAAACAAAAAGGAAGAATACAACGACAGCAATTATTATCATTATTATCATTTTTTATTTTAAAATAAATTCATTTTCCCCCTTTCCCTTTCTCCCTCTTGCTCTAGCCCCACTTGCTTTGCCCCCCCCCCCACGTGCTCCAGGCCCAACAACAATTATTTTTAATAACAGATGTGATATTAGTACCTGAAGCAACAAGAGGACAGGCTATACCAATCTTTGGGTTTAATGATAAGTCACTATGAGTTTTAATGCTATCTAGTGATAGTAGATTTTTCTCTGAGGGCTATGTTCTTACTATCCCAGATTCAAGCCACGATAATGGTGCCAGTAATGGGTTTCAACGTGTAGAATAGGCGTTACTTCCAATTACAAAGTGGTTAATTACTTCTGTGACATTCACACCATTGCTGGATCAGTGAACATGTCTTGCCAGATTGGTCATTATAATTAAAAACATGGTCCTGGGAACAAGAATATAGGCATCAACTTCATTCTTTTCTTCTTGGGTTTCATAAGACTGCCCAAGCTTATTCGGTCACATAGAAGTTCAGTTACTGCTGAAAAGGTTTGCCAGACTCATAGAAAAATTCTTTAAGGCATATTTGGGATAATAAAGAGTTTGAATGAGAGAAAACTATGTAATAGAATCTTTCTCTTTGAGGTCTATTATAGTCACGTTTGAAGCCCTCGCCTACACTTCAGCATCTTGTTTTGGATGTTCTTGAAGAGAAAAATGTTTCTTTCTTTCTTTTTTTTTTTTGTGAAGAGCTGTCGGACACAAGGAAACTTCACCTTCAATAAGATTAGTTGAGAACACAGGAACAATCGAAGCATTGTTTCTTCGAAATTGCCAGCACAGACTTCAGAGTCCCTCCTTGTAGACTCTGCTTTAATTCATGTCCCATCACAGCTTGGCAGAGCCTTTGTGTCCACCTCTCCTTTGTCTCCTGGTGACAGGCAGACTTGGCACTACTGAACAGTTCAGAGAGGTAGCCTTTGCTGTCATTGTTTTGCAAATTTATATTTTTAAAAGACTGAAGAAGAAAGATTCAGTAAAAAAAAGAAAAAAAATGTCAGCTCAGACACTTATCTGGTTTTTTTCCCCCACACTTACATCCTTTGTCTGTTTCCTCTACCTGATGGCATCAGTGATTTATATGAGGTTGTTTTCTTTGAAGATTGAAGAGGTTTACTGATGAAGTCCAACATGTTTTGTTTGGGACAGTTTGGAAGTTGGCTGTGGGTGAAAAAAATATACAGGAAATGATTTCTTGGTTTTTCTAAATTTTATAGTTTCTTTTTCTTCTGTACACTTGTCAATTTTAAAGCTGGTGGGTGGCTAACCCACCAACCAAAGAGTACACATGGAGGGACCCATGGCTGCAGCCGCATATGTAGCCAAGGATGGCCTTGTAGGACATCAAAGGGAGGAGAGGTCTTAGTCCTGAGAAGGCTTGATGACCCACTATAGGGGAATGCCAGGACAGGGAAGTGTGGGTGGCTGGCTGGGTGAGCAGGGGGAGGGGGGATGGGACAGGGTGTTTTTGGAGGGGGAACCAGGAAAGGGGATAACATTTGAAATGTAAGTGAAGAAAATATCTAATAATAAAAAGAAAAGGAAAGAAAATGCTTCCTAAATTTTGCTTCTGTAGACAGTCCAATAAGAACAGAAAATGAGAGATATTCACTGCCAACACTTCACAAGACCCTTTTGCCTAATGACATTTGACAGGAAGTGATTTTTAATTGCAGGATATCATTACAGAGGGACGGCTTTTCATCATCTTTATCCAATAAGGGAAACAAAGGCAGTCTTCACATGGTGTATGTCGGTCTTGCATCATGTTCTCTTCAGCCTTTCTGTCTTCCTCTCTCAGTTGTTCCATCTTACATCACGTGATTGTCTGTGGCATGTGTACCTCTCGTGCTCAGGATCATCCACATTTTATCTGTGAAAACCTTCGATTTATATAGTGAATTATTTTTCTCTCTTTGGTAAAGTTAAAATTGGAAGTACATTATGATCTGCTAAGTTCCTAGAGGACCAATGTTGTGGGAAATATTAAAAATGAACCCACCATCTTTCCTGCCCCACCAGGCCACAACACCATGTCCCAGCGGGGTCCTGCTCCATGTGTTCTTGCAACCGAGCTATTCTCCCCCAGCTAGCTCCCACAGCATCCCAGCTGTGCTCCCACAGCATCTCAGCTGTGCTCCCACAGCATCCCAGCTGTCCATCCCAGCATCCCACAGCATCCCAGCTGTGCATCCCAGCTAGCTCCCACAGCATCCCAGCTGTGTTTTCTTTGCCATAAACCCATATAATCGGTGGGCCCACATTCTAGTAACCTAATAAATCAAAACTCTTAATGCTTAATTATCCAATCACATCTATGTATCAATAAATCACAATTTACAAGATGCCAATATAATAATGTCAGAGCCAAATGATAATGATAAAAGCTTAAGCTTTATTCCAATTATTCTAACCTCAAGAAATCATCACGGTCGGCCTCCATTCTTCTCTCTCTCCTCCTCTCTCCTGTGACCTCTCTGACTCTCCAACTCCTAGCTCTGCCTCCCCTTTCCTGTCCAATCACAGGTCTTCCACTGCTGCAATGTGATTGGACAGGGAAAATCCTGCATCAGACCAAAATCAAGACCTTGCAGGGATGGGCCAGAGAGATGGTTCTGCTATTACATTTCGTTGTTTCCCAGTACCTATCATAACTGCTTAATTCCAGCCAGGGGATCTGATGCCCCCTTCTGGCCTTAAAGAGCACTTGCATTTGTGTGCACATATACACAGATACATATACTTTAATAGTGGAAATAAATCTTTTTTTTAAAAAGTTAGCCCTGCCATGTCCATTACAGCAGCATTCACCATAGCCAAGATATAGAGACAACTCAGATGTCTCTTGATAGATGAATGGTTTAAGAAGGTGGAATATTATAACCAATGGAATATTATTCTTCCTTAAGATTTAAACAAATCCAGCAGGATGTGGTGGTGCATACTTAAAACCCAGCACCTGAGCGGTGAAAGCAGGCACACTGGGAGGTAAAGGTCATCTTTGGCTGTTGAGTGAGTTTAAGACATCCTTGGGCTGTATGGAGCCTTGTCTGGAGAGAAACAAATCAGAGCTGGGGTTAGAAATCTTGTCTAGCATTTATGAAGACCCGCGTTTGATTCCCAGCACCATGTAAAAATCAGGCAGGGTGGTCAGTCAGTGAGTCCGAGGCTACTCTGGGTTACATAATGTTGCTACTTTGTTTCCAACCCAATTACCCTGTAAAAGAAATCTCAATCAGTAGCAATATAAGCTATAAGCCTAGACTGGGCAGATCTCCCACTACACTACTCTATTGCCATCTATATTATCCCATATAACTTGCGGTTTTTCTAGGCTGAGAGCTTTTCTCTCTGTAGCCTCTCTGTTAATACCCCGTAGCTCCTCCCCTTCCCCGCCCTCTTCCATAGCTCCTCCCCCTTCCTGGCGCTCCTTTTCTCTTTCCCCAAATTCTCAGCTCCTCCCCCTTCCTCCTGTCCAATCATTGGCTCAAGCCTTTATTTGAAAAGTTAAAGTGGGGAGAAGGTTCACAAGGTAACTCTATCTGCAGCTCCTCTGAGGAGTGGAATTAGCATCAAAATACAAGCCCAGGGCTATCCACAACAACATGAGACCTCAAAACCAAAGAAAAGGAAAGAATCAAAGCAGGAAATAAAGCAATCACAACATAAGTAGCAACAATAATTTAAATAAACCCTACCATTTGACCAACTTGGGTGAATCTGGGGATAATGTGCTCAGTGAAGCAAGCTAGTCACAAGAACAAATACTCACGATTCCACAGTTCTGTTCTTCAGTGAGTCAGAGCCTCAGTGGTAGAGAGCAGAATAAGCTATAGTTGCCAGGGCCTGTGAGGAGGGGAAACAGGAAGCTGTTTCTTAGGGAGCATACATTTTGTTGTACAAGGTGGCTAAATTCTGGAGATCTGCTGGGCGACAGGGCACAGTCATCCCTGTGATAGAACAGGGTTCCTTTCACTCTGCCTAACTCTGTTAATGTCTGTATTTTAACATACTGCTACTTTTAAATTTTGTAATCTTTTATTTTTAATGATGATGATTATTATTATCTTTAATCATTTTTTTTTTTTTTTTACAGTCCAGTCATTATCCCCTTCCTGGTCCACCCTCCAACAGTTTCCTCATCCCATTCCTCCTCTCCCGTCTCTAAGTGGTAATCTTGTAATACCAGTCATACAAGCTTATTTTTTTTCTGATTCATAGTGTTTATTTTAATATTTATTTATATTTTTCAAAAACTATATTTAATATTTCTTTAATTTTCTTTTTAAAAAAATTTATTCTTTAATTTTTTTATTGGATATATTCTTTATTTACATTTCAAACGTTATCCCCTTTCCTGGTTTCTCCCACTCCCAGAAAACTCCTATCCCATTCCCCCTCCCCCTGCTTCTATGAGGGTGTTCCTCCACCCACCTCACCTCTCCCTCCCCATTCTCGATTCCCCCATATAGTCCAGACTTTATCCCCCTCCTGGTCTGCCCTCCCACTGTTCCCCATCCCACACTTCATGTGTATTAGTGGTTTTGCCTAAATGCATGTCTACGTACCATGTGTGTGCCTGGTGCCTGTGGAGGCCAAAAGATCCCCTGGGATTGGCATGACAGATCGTTGTGAGCCACCATGTAGATGCTGGGAGTGAAACCCTGGTCTTTTAGAAGAGCAATGAGTTCTCTTTTTACTGAGCCACCTCTCCTGCCCCATGTGCACAGTGTTGCAGAATGATTACATAATACCATGCTGACCTGCTTCCCAAGGTAGGCCTGCTGGGAATGTCTTTGGAGGTTCCCTGTGCTGAATGCACCTACTTTTCTACTGTGTATCATCAGTGAGTTTTTGTATGAATGGACTTAAGCTGATTTACAAGTTCATATGGGCCATTGAATTGGTGCTGACAAAAATCATATTTTTTTGTTTTTTATTCAGATTTGTCTTTCTTGTATTAGTTTATTATTTAATTTTTACCAATTTATCATGAGAAGAAATGGGTTTCATTGTGACATTTTCATGTGTATATTATGTTTGTGTTTTATTTCTTGCCCTCTCCCACTTCCTGTCCCCACTCAATGGATCCCTCTTGCCAGTCTTCTTCCTTCCCAGGGATAGTTCCCTTTTCTTCTTTTGTGATGCGTATATTCCATCCCAATGCTGATTGTTTTAAAAAAGTTTCCACTAATTTTCCCTTAGAATGATGTACCAAATGTTGACAGGCAAGCTTTTCCCTAGTGCAGCACCTCAATCCAACTGACCCCGACTGACCCTGACTGACCCCGACTGATGTACTGCTTTCTAGAGAAAGGTCTGGGACCTAACACTCTTCTGCATTTAGCTTAACTGGCTGGAATGTGTATAGAGAGACTAGAGAAAGTTCTTGCTGGAAATATGAGACTCCCACCATCTGCATTCAGTTGCAGCTAACGTTTTAATATCTATGATGAACTTTTTTTTTAAATATTTTTTAATTTTTTTTAACTTTTTTAATTGATATATTTTTATTTACATTTCAAATGATTTCCCCTTTTCTGGGTCCCCACTCCCCGCAAGTCCCATAAGCCCTCTTCCGTCCCCCTGTTCTTCCATCCACCCCTTCCCATTTCCCTGTTCTGGAATTCCCCTATACTCTTGCATTGAATTTTCCAGAACCAGGGGCCACTCCTCCATTCTTTTTGGACATCATTTAATTTGTGGATTATGTCCTGGGTATTCAGAGTTTCTAGGCTAATAACCACTTATCAGTGACTTAGTATGATGTTCTCCAGCTCCATCCATTTGTCTAAGAATTTCATGAATTCATTGTTTCTAATGGCTGAATAGTACTCCATTGTGTAAATATACCACATTTTTTGTATCCATTCCTCCGTTGAAGGACACTTAGGTTCTTTCCAGCTTCTGGCTACTACAAATAGGGCTGCTATGAACATAGTGGAGCATGTGTTCTTATTGCATGCTGAAGAATCCTCTGGATATATGCCCAGGAGTGGTATAAGAGGGTCCTCAGGAAGTGACATGCCCAGTTTTCTGAGGAACCGCCAGACTGATTTCCAAAGTGGTTGCACCATCTTGCAATCCCACCAGCAGTGGAGGAGTGTTCCTCTTTCTCCACATCCTCGCCAACACCTGTCTCCTGAGTTTTTGACCTTAGCCATTCTGACTGGTGTGAGGTGAAATCTCAGGGTTGTTTTGATTTGCATTTCCCTAATGATTAATGATGTTGAACATTTCTTAAGGTGTTTCTCAGCTCTCCAAAGTTCTTCATGTGAAAATTCTTCGTTTAGCTCCGTACCCCACTTTTTAATGGGGTTATTTGTTTCTCTGGGTTCTACTTTCTTGAGTTCTTTGTATATATTAGATATTAGCCCTCTGTCGGATTTAGGGTTGGTGAAGATCCTTTCCCAGTCTGTTGGTTGACATTTTGTCCTTTTGACAGTGTCCTTTGCCTTACAGAAACTTTGTAGTTTTATGAGGTCCCATTTGTCAATTCTTCATCTTAGAGCATAAGCTATTGGTGTTCTATTCAGGAACTTTTCCCCTGTGCCCATGTCCTCCAGGGTCTTCCCCAGTTTCTTTTCGATTAGTTTCAGTGTGTCAGGTTTTATGTGGAGGTCCTTGATCCATTTGGAGTTGAGCTTGGTACAAGGAGATAAGAATGGATTGATGCGCATTCTTTTGCATGCTGACCTCCAATTGAACCAGCACCATTTGTTGAAAAGACTATCTTTTTTTCCACTGGATGCTTTCAGCTCCTTTGTCGAAGACCAAGTGACCATAGGTGTGTTGGTTCATTTCTGGGTCTTCAATCCTATTCCATTGATCCGCTTGCCTGATATTGTACCAATACCATGCAGTTTTTATCACTATTGCTCTGTAGTAGAGTTTAAAGTCTGGGATACTGAATCCCCCTGAAGTTCTTTTACTGTTGAGAATAGTTTTTGGTATCCTGGGTTTTTTGTTATTCCAGATGAATTTGAGAATTGCTCTTTCTAGCTCTATGAAAAACCGGGTTGGGATTTTTATGGGGATAGCATTGAATCTGTAGATTGCCTTTGGCAAGATGGCCATTTTAACTATATTAATCCTGCCAATCCACGAGCATGGAAGATTTTCCCATTTTCTGAGATCTTCTTCGATTTCCTTCTTCAGAGATCTGAAGTTCTTGTCATATAGGTTTTTCACTTGTTTGGTTAGAGTTACCCCAAGATACTTTTTGCTGTTTGTAGCTATTGTGAAGGGGGTCATTTCCCTAATTTCTTTCTCAGTCTGCTTATCCTTTGAATGTATAAAGGCTACTGATTTGGTTGCGTTGATTTTGTAGCCAGCCACTTTGCTGAAGTTGTTTATCAGCTGTAGGAGTTCTCTAGTAGAGTTTTTAGGGTCACTTAAGTATACTATCATATCATCTGCAAATAGTGATAGTTTGACTTCTTCCTTTCCAATTTGTATCCCTTTGACTTCCTTATGTTGTCTAATTGCTCTAGCTAGGACTTCAAGAACTATATTGAAAAGATATGGAGAGAGGGGGCAGCCTTGTCTAGTCCCTGATTTTAGTGGGATTGCTTCAAGTTTCTCTCCATTTAGTTTGATGTTGGCTACCGGTTTGCTGTATATTGCTTTTACTATGTTTAGATATGGGCCTTGAATTCCTGTCCTTTCCAAGACTTTTAGCATGAAAGGATGCTGAATTTTGTCAAATGCTTTTTCAGCATCTAATGAAATGATCATGTGGTTTTTTTCTTTGAGTTTGTTTATGTAGTGGATGGCATTTATGGATTTCCTTATATTGAACCATCCCTGCATCCCTGGGATGAAGCCTACTTGATCATGGTGGATGATCGTTTTGATGTGTTCTTGGATTCGGTGGGCAAAAATTTTATTGAGTATTTTTGCATCAATATTCATAAGGGAAATTGGCCTGAGATTCTCTTTCTTAGTTGGATCTTTGTGTGGTTTTGGTATCAGTGTAATAGTGGCTTTGAAGAAGGAGTTGGGTAGTGTTCCTTCTGTTTCTATTTGGTGGAAAAGTTTGAAGAGTATTGGTGTTAAGTCTTCTTTGAAGGTCTGATAGAATTCTGCACTGAAACCATCTGGTCCTGTGCTTTTTTTGGTTGGAAGCCTATCTATGACCCCTTCTATTTCTTTAGGGGTTATGGGTCTGTTTAGATGGTTTATTTGATCCTGGTTTAATTTTGGTAATTGGTATCTGTCTAAGAAAATGTCCATTTCCTCCAGATTCTCCAGTTGTGTTGAGTACAGGTTTTTGTAGTAGGATCTGATGATTTTTTGAATTTCCTCGGTTTCTTTTGTAATATCTCCATTTTCATTTCTATTTTTGTTAATTTGGATACTTTCTCTGTGCCCTTTGGTTAGTCTGGCTAAGGGTTTATCTATCTTGTTGATTTTTTCAAAGAACCAGCTTTTGGTCTTGTTGATTCTTTGTATGGTTCTCTTGGTTTCTACTTGATTGATTTCAGCCCTGAGTTTGATGATTTCCTGTCTTCTTCTCCTCTTGGGTGAATTAACTTCTTCTTGTTCCAGGGCTTTCAGTTGTTCCGTTAATCTTCTAGTGTATGCTCTCTCGAATTTCTTTTTGTAGGCACTCAAAGCTATGAGTTTTCCTCTTAGCACTGCTCTCATTGTGTCCCATAGATTTGTGTATGTTGTGCCTTCATTTTCATTAAATTCTAGGAAATCTTTAATTTCTTTCTTTCTTTCTTGACCAAGGTATCATTGAGTAGAGTATTGTTCAGTTTCCATGTGTATGTGGGCTTTCTGTTGTTTTTACTGTTACTAAAGACCATTTTTACTCCATAGTGATCTGATAGGAGGCATGGTATTATTTCAATCTTCTTATATTTGTTGAGGTCTGTCTTGTGACCAACTATATGATCTATTTTGGAGAAGGTACCATGAGGTGCTGAGAAAAAGGTATATGCTTTGGGATGAAAAGTTCTATATACATCTGTTAACTCCAATTGGTTCAACGCTTCAATTAGTTTCATTTTCTCCCTGTTTAGTTTCTGTTTTCCTGATCGTTCCATTGGTGAGAGTGGAGTGTTGAAGTCACCCACAATTATTGTGTTAGGTACAATGTGTACTTTGAGCTTTAGTAAAGTTTCTTTTATGAATGAGGGCGCCATTGTGTTTGGGGCATATATGTTCAGGATTGAGAGTTCTTCTTGTTGGATTTTTTCCTTTGACCAGCAAGTAGTGACCTTCCATGTCTCTTTTGATGACATTAGGTTGGAAGTCAATTTTATCTGAAATTAGAATGGCAACTCCAGCTTGTTTCCTGGGACCATTTGCTTGTAGAATTGTCTTCCAGCCTTTTACTCTAAGGTAGTTTTTGTCTTTGACACTGAGGTGTGTTTCCTGTATGCAGCAAAATGTAGGGTCCTGTTTACGTAACCAGTCTGTTAGTCTATGTCTTTTTATTGGGGAATTGAGTCCATTGATGTTAAGAGATATCAAGGAGTAGTGGTTATTGCTTCCTATCATTTTTGATTTTAATTTTATACATGTGTGGTTATCTTCTTTGGGTTTGATGAAAGCATCTTAATATCCTGCTTTTTCCAGGGTATAGTTTCCCTCATTGTAATGGTGTTTTTCCCCTATTATCCTTTGTAGGGCTGGGTTTGTAGAAAGATATTGTGTAAATTTGGTTTTGTCATGGAATATCTTGGTTTCTCCATCTATAGTAATTGAGAGTTTCGCTGGGTATAGTAGTCTCAGCTGGCATTTGTGTTCTCTTAGAGTCTGCATGAGCTCTGCCCAGGATCTAGCTTTCATGGTTTCTGGTGAGAAATCTGGTGTAATTCTGATAGGTCTTCCTTTATATGTTACTTTCCCCTTTTCTCTTACTGCCCTAAGTAGTCTTTCTTTGTTTAGTACATTTGGGGTTTTGATTATTATGTGATGGGAGGTATTTCTGTTCTGGTCCAGTCTGTTTGGAGTTCTGTAGGCTTCTTGTATATTCATGGGCATCTCTCTCTTTAGGTTAGGGAAGTTTTCTTCCATAATTTTGCTGAAGATATTTGCTGGCCCTTTAAGTTGTAAATCTTCACTCTCATCAATGCCTATAATCCTTAGATTTGGCTTTCTCATTGTGTCCTGGATTTCCTGGATATTTTGGGTTACAAGCTTTTTGCATTTTGCATTTTCTTTAACTGTTGCGTCCATGGTTTCTATGGTATCGTCGGCATCTGAGATCCTTTCTTCTATCTCTTGTATTCTGTTGTTGATATTTGCGTCTATGGTCCCTGATTTCTTCCCAAGGTTTTCTATCTCCAAAGTTGTCTCCCTTTGTGCTTTCTTAGTTGTTTCTACTTCTGTTTTTAGATCCTGGAAGTTTTTGCTCAGTTCTGTCATTTGCTTGTTTGTGTTTTCCTCTAATTCTTTAAGCGATTTTTGTGTTTCCTCTTTCATGACTTCTGCCTGTTGATCAAGGTTCTCCTGTATTTCTTTAAGTGATTTTTGCATTTCCTCCTTATTGGCTTTTGTATTCTCCTGAATTTCTTTCAATGATTTTTGTGTTTCCCTTGTAAGGGCTTCTAATTTTTGATCCATTTTCTCCTGAATTTCTTTTTTTTTCTTTTCTTTTTTTTATTCGATATAATTTATTTACATTTCAAATGATTTCCCCTTTTCTAGCCCCCCCACTCCCCGAAAGTCCCTTAGGCCCCCTTCTCTTCCCCTGTCCTCCCACCCACCCCTTCCCACTTCCCCGTTCTGGTTTTGCTGAATACTGTTTCACTGAGTCTTTCCAGAACGAGGGGCCACTCCTCCTTTCTTCTTGTACCTCATTTGATGTGTGGATTATGTTTGGGGTATTCCAGTTTTCTAGGTTAATATCCACTTATTAGTGAGTGCATACCATGATTCACCTTTTGAGTCTGGGTTACCTCACTTAGTATGATATTCTCTAGCTCTATCCATTTGCCTAAGAATTTCATGAATTCATTGTTTCTAATGGCTGAATAGTACTCCATTGTGTATATATACCACATTTTTTGCATCCACTCTTCTGTTGAGGGATACCTGGGTTCTTTCCAGCATCTGGCAATTATAAATAGGGCTGCTATGAACATAGTAGAACATGTATCCTTATTACATGGTGTTGAGTCTTCTGGGTATATGCCCAGGAGTGGTATAGCAGGATCTTCTGGAAGTGAGGTGCCCAGTTTTCGGAGGAACCGCCAGACTGATTTCCAGAGTGGTTGTACCAATTTGCAACCCCACCAGCAGTGGAGGAGTGTTCCTCTTTCTCCACACCCTCTCCAACACCTGCTGTCTCCTGAATTTTTAATCTTAGCCATTCTGACTGGTGTAAGATGAAATCTTAGGGTTGTTTTGATTTGCATTTCCCTAATGACTAATGAAGTTGAACATTTTTTAAGATGCTTCTCCGCCATCCGAAGTTCTTCAGGTGTGAATTCTTTGTTTAA
The DNA here is from genome assembly GCF_947179515.1 of Apodemus sylvaticus. NCBI lineage: Eukaryota > Metazoa > Chordata > Mammalia > Rodentia > Muridae > Apodemus > Apodemus sylvaticus. The sequence continues at coordinate 17,246,492 of NC_067492.1, read as the reverse complement.
CTCTGTACCCCATTTTTTAATAGGGTTGTTTGGTTTTCTGGAGTCTAACTTCTAGAGTTCTTTATATATATTGGATATTAGCCCTCTATCTGATGTAGGATTGGTGAAGATCTTTTCCCAATTTGTTGGTTGCTGATTTGTCCTCTTGATGGTGTTCTTTGCCTTACAGAAACTTTGTAATTTTATGAGGTCCCATTTGTCAATTCTTGCTCTTAGAGCATACGCTATTGGTGTTCTGTTCAGAAACTTTCTCCCTGTACCGATGTCCTCAAGGGTCTTCCCCAGTTTCTTTTCTATTAGCTTCAGAGTGTCTGGCTTTATGTGGAGGTCCTTGATCCATTTGGATTTGAGCTTAGTACAAGGAGACAAGGATGGATCAATTAGCATTCTTCTGCATGCTGACCTCCAGTTAAACCAGCACCATTTGTTGAAAAGGCTATCTTTTTTCCATTGGATGTTTTCAGCCTCTTTGTCGAGGATCAAGTGGCCATAGGTGTGTGGGTTCATTTCTGGATCTTCAATCCTGTTCCATTGATCCTCCAGCCTGTCACTGTACCAATACCATGCAGTTTTTAACACTATTGCTCTGTAGTATTGCTTGAGGTCAGGGATACTGATTCCCCCAGATTTTCTTTTGTTGCTGAGAATAGTTTTAGGTATCCTGGGTTTTTTGTTGTTCCAGATGAATTTGATAATTGCTCTTTCTAACTCTGTGAAGAATTGAGTTGGGATTTTGATGGGTATTGCATTGAATCTGTATAGTGCTTTAGGCAAAATGGCCATTTTAACTATATTGATTCTACCGATCCATGAGCATGGGAGGTTTTCCCATTTTTTGAGGTCTTCTTCCATTTCCTTCTTCAGAGTCTTGAAGTTCTTGTCATACAGATCTTTCACATGTTTGGTAAGAGTCACCCCAAGATACTTTATACTGTTTGTGGCTATTGTGAAGAGGGTCATTTCCCTAATTTCTTTCTCAGCCTGCTTATCCTTTGAGTATAGGAAGGCCACTGATTTGCTTGAGTTGATTTTATAACCTGCCACTTTGCTGAAGTTGTTTATCAGCTGTAGGAGCTCTCTAGTGGAGTTCTTTGGGTCACTTAGGTAGACTATCTTGTCGTCTGCAAATAATGATAGTTTGACTTCTTCCTTTCCAATTTGTATCCCTTTGACCTCCTTATGTTGTCGAATTGCCCGAGCTAGTACCTCAAGTACAATATTGAAAAGATAAGGAGAAAGGGGGCAGCCTTGTCTGGTCCCTGATTTCAGTGGGATTGCTTCAAGTTTCTCTCCATTTAGTTTGATGCTGGCTACCGGTTTGCTGTATATTGCTTTTACTATGTTTAGGTATGGGCCTTGAATTCCTGTTCTCTCCAAGACTTTAAGCATGAAGGGATGCTGAATTTTGTCAAATGCTTTTGCAGCATCCAATGAAATGACCATGTGGTTTTGTTCTTTGAGTTTGTTTATGTAGTGGATTGTATTGATGGATTTCCGTATATTGAACCAACCCTGCATTGCGGGGATGAAGCCTACTTGATCATGGTGGATGATCGTTTTGATGTGTTCTTGGATTCAGTTCGCAAGAATTTTATTGAGTATTTTTGCATCAATGTTCATAAGGGAAATTGGTCTGAAGTTCTCTTTCTTTGTTGGATCTTTTTGTGGCTTTGGTATCAGTGTAATTGTGGCTTCGTAGAAGGAATTGGGTAGTGTTCCTTCTGTTTCTATTTTGTGGAATAGTTTGAAGAGTATTGGTGTTAACTCTTCTTTGAAGGTCTGGTAGAATTCTGCACTGAAGCCATCTGGTCCTGTGCTTTTTTTGGTTGGAAGACTTTCTATGACTCCTTCTATTTCTTTAGGCATTATGGGACTGTTTAGATGGTCTAGTTGGTCCTGCTTTAATTTTGGTATTTGGTATCTGTCAAGGAAATTGTCCATTTCCTCCAGATTCTCCAGTTGTGTTGAGTACAGGCTTTTGTAGTAGGATCTGATGATTTTTTGGATTTCCTCAGTTTCCGTTGTTATATCTCCCTTTTCATTTCTAAGTTTGTTAATTTGGATACTTTCTCTGTGCCCTTTGGTCAGTCTGGCTAAGGGTTTAGCTATCTTGTTGATTTTCTCAAAGAACCAGCTCCTGGTTTTGTTGATTTTTTTGTATGGTTCTCTTTGTTTCTACTTGATTGATTTCGGCCCTGAGTTTGATGATTTCCTGCCTTCTACTCCTCCTGGGCGAAATAGCTTCTTTTTGTTCTAGGGCTTTCAGGTGTGTCATTAAGCTGGTAATGTATGCTCTCTCCATTTTCTTTTTGGAGGCACTCAGGGCTATGAGTTTTCCTCTTAGCACTGCTTTCATTGTGTCCCATAGATTTGGGTATGTTGTGTTTTCATTTTCATTGTGTTCTAAAAAGTCTTTAATTTCTTTCTTTATTTCTTCCTTGACCAAGGTATCATTGAGTAGAGTATTGTTCAGTTTCCACGTGTATGTGGGTTTTCTGTTGTTTCTGTTGCTATTGAAGACCACTTTTACTCCATAGTGATCAGATAGGAGGCATGGGATTAGTTCTATCTTCTTATATTTGTTGAGGTCTGTCTTGTGACCAATTATATGGTCGATTTTGGAGAAGGTACCATGAGGTGCTGAGAAAAAGATATATTCTTTTGTTTTAGGATAGAATGTTCTATATATATCTGTTAAATCTAATTGGTCCAAAGCTTCAATTAGTTTCATTGTGTCCCTGTTTAGTTTCTGTTTTCCTGATCGGTCCATTGAGGAAAGTGCAGTGTTGAAGTCACCCACAATTATTGTGTTAGGTGCAATGTGTGCTTTTAGTTTTAATAAAGTTTCTTTTACGAAAGAGGGTGCCCTTGCATTTGGGGCATAGATGTTCAGGATTGACAGTTCTTCTTTTTGTATTTTTCCTTTGACCAGCAAGAAGTGTCCCTCAGGGTCTCTTTTGATGACTTTGGGTTGAAAGTCAATTTTATCTGATATTAAAATGGCTACTCCAGCTTGTTTCCTGAGACCATTTGCTTGTAAAATTGTCTTCCAGCCTTTTACTCTAAGGTAGTGTTTGTCTTTTACCCTGAGGTGTGTTTCCTGTAAGCAGCAAAATGTAGGGTCCTGTTTACGTTTTCATTCAGTTAGTCTGTGTCTTTTTATTGGGGCATTAAGTCCATTGATGTTAAGAGATATTAAGGAATAGTGATTGTTACTTCCTATCATTTTTGACATTATTTTTTAAATTTGAATGCTTAACTTCTTTTGGGTTTGATGAAAGGTTACTATCTTGCTTTTTCCAGGGTGAAGTTTCCCTCCTTGTATTGGTGTTGTCCTCCTATTATCCTTTTTAGGGCCGGGTTTGTGGATAGATATTGGGTAAACTTGGTTTTGTCATGAAATATCTTAGTTTCTCCATCTATGGTGATTGAGAGTTTTGCTGGATATAGTAGTTTTGGTTGGCATTTGTGTTCTCTTAGAGTCTGCATGAGATCTGCCCAGGACCTTCTAGCCTTCATAGTCTCAGGTGAAAAGTCTGCTGTGATTCTGATAGGTCTTCCTTTATATGTTACTTGGCCTTTTTCTCTTACTGCCTTTAGTATTCTTTCTTTGTTTAGAACATTTGGTGTTTTGATTATTATGTGACGGGAAGTATTTCTGTTCTGGTCCAGTCTGTTTGGAGTTCTGTAGGCTTCTTGTATATTCATGGGCATCTCTCTCTTTAGGTTAGGGAAGTTTTCTTCCATAATTTTATTGAAGATATTTGCTGGCCCTTTAAGTTGTAAATCTTCACTCTCATCTATGCCTATAATCCTTAGGTTTGGTCTTCTCATTGTGTCCTGGATTTCCTGGATATTTTGGGTTACAAGCTTTTTGCATTTTGCATTTTCTTTAACTGTTGAGTCCATGGTTTCTATGGAATCTTCAGCATCTGAGATTCTTTCTTCTATCTCTTGTATTCTGTTGTTGATATTTGCATCTCTGTCCCCTGATTTCTTCCCAAGGCTTTCTATCTCCAAAGTTGTCTCCCTTTGAGTTTTTTTAGTTGTTTCTACTTCTGATTTTAGATCCTGGATGGTTTTGCTTAGCTCCTTCACTTGCATGTTTGTGTTTTCCTGTAATTCTTTAAGAGATTTTTGTGTTTCCTCTTTCATGAGCTCAGCCTGTTGACCAAAGTTCTCCTGTATTTCTTTAAGAGATTTTTGTGTTTCGTCTTTAATGACCTCAGCCTGTTGACCAAAGTTCTCCTGTATTTCTTTAAGTGTTTTTTGCATTTCCTCCTTGTTGGCTTTTGTATTCTCCTGGATTTCTTTCAATGATTTTTGTGTTTCCCTTGCAAGGGCTTCTAACTTTTGATCCATTTTCTCCTGAATTTCTTTAAGTATGTCCTTCATGTGTTCCTGTACCAGCATCATGACCAGTGATTTTAAATCCAAATCTTGTTTTACTGGTGTGATGGGGTATCCAGGACATGTTGGTAGAGGAGAATTGGGTTCAGATGTTGCCATATTGCCTTGATTTCTGTTAGTGATGTTCCTGCGTTTGCCTTTTGCCATCTAGTTCTCACTGGTGTTAGTCTTGTCAGTGCTGGACTCACCAGTGCAAGCTGCCCCTTCCCAGTTGGCCTCTGGTGCACAGCTTACCTCCTGCACTGCTTGTAGACAGGGTGCTGCTGTCCAGGCTGTTCAGATCCCAAAGCAGGCACCCGAAGGCTCCCGCTGGGGCCCGCTGGATTCACTGGAGCACACTGACTTCTCCCAGCTGGCCGCCCGGAAGCCCAGCTAGCCACTTGTAGGACTTGGAGATGTGGTGCTGCCGCCCAGGCTGATCTGGATCCGGAAGCAGAGAGAGTAGAGCTGAGGGCTTCAGCCTGAGGCCTTGCCCCAGATTGTGTCTGTGGACCAGATGGAGCCCGTGTGCATTCCCAGGGAGTGCCGACGGTGTATGCTGCTGTGACCTCCTCTGTGTTCTGCTCACTCCGCTGGTCAGCCGATCCGCCAACCGGGCTGTCGCACACAAGGTTAGCCTGGCCGCCCAGTCCCTGAGTCCAGGCAAAAGCCTGGGAGGCCAAGGTTCGAGCAAAGTTCCCCTAGGGCTATGACTGTTAATTGGGTCTGCCAGGTGACTAGGATGGCGGGCGTGCGCGCCCGCGCTCCCTGAAAGCGCCGGGAGAGTCTGCTGTGCTAACAATACCCTGGGCGGGTTGACTCACAGATGGCCCACCAAGCCGCCCAGTTCTTGGGGTCAGTCCTGTGCCTTTTGGGGCCTAGACCCCCGCTTTGTTAGCCTCAGGCTATGCCTGTTACAGGTCTGCCCGCCAGAGCTCTCTGTCGTCCTGCAGGCAAAATAGCGGCGGCGCGCACGCAGGCCTGGGCAAAAAACCTCCTGGCTGGGTTGGCACCCTGATGGCCCCCCCCCCCCCCCGACCAGCCCAGGGTCTGGGTGCAGGCCAACGCCTGTCGGGCTCAGACCACCGCGGTGTTGGCCTCGGATTATGTTTGTGTACCTCAGTCTGTCCGATCCCTGGAGTAAGGAACCAAGATGGATGCACCTCTCCTGACTGGTGGGAGGCCGAGTTCTGAAGTGGCTTCTGTGCAGGAAAGGCGCCGCACAACTGCAGCTGCTTGCCGCTCGGCTGGTCAGCGAAGGTCAGTGGTCGTGGGCGCAGGGCCTAACTGGTCCCTGTGTCGCCTTGGTTCCACTGCTGATGGCCCTTCAGCTGGACCAGCTACTGCTGCACTGCCCCTGAATTTCTTTAAGTATGTCTTCCATGTGTTCCTGTACCAGCATCATGACCAGTGATTTTAAATCCAAATCTTGTTTTTCTGGTGTGTTGGGGTATCCAGAACTTGTTAATGTTGGAGAATTGGGTTCAGATGCTGCCATAATGCCTTGGTTTCTGTTAGTAACGTTCCTACGTTTGCCTTTAGCCATCTGGTTCTCCCAGGTGTTAGATGGTCTTATTGTCACTGGCTGGTGCTTCAACCTACTGTGGATCTTTAAGGTTATCTCTGCAACACTGGATGACTGGGTTTCCTCTGGCACAGATTACTGATATGCTGCCTTCCTCTTTTGTGCCTTTGGAGCCCTTCTCTGTCTTGCCTCAAGCAATGTTATACTTAGGTTGTCAAGGTGAACCAGGTGTTCTCTGTCTGCTCTATTATGGAGCGAAGATATTGTGGTGGGGGTCACTCCCTCTGTTGATTCTCACATAGGACACAGGTCCTGCGATGGACTGGCTTGCAGATGAACCACCTATGTGCTTAGTTCCTGAGTGCAGGCAGACCCCTGGCAGTTTGCACCACCTGCTCAGGGTGATATAATACCTAGTGATCCTTTTCTATCCCCAGCAGGCAGCAAATATGGCCGCGGGGCTTGTCTCTTTCCAAGCTCCCTGGGCAGGACATGGGCCCTAAGCCTGCAGGTCTGGCAGACAAAACCCGCCTATGTGCTCAGTTCCTGAGTGCAGGCAGACCCCTGGAATTTTGCACCACCAGAAATCTAAAGCTCAGAGTGGTACAGTACCTAGTGATCCTTTTCTGTCCAGGCAGGCAGCAAATATGGTCGGGGCTTCTCCCCTTCTGCAGCTCCCCGGGCAGGACACGGGCCCGAGCCAGGCAGGCTGGTAGACAAACCCGCCTATGTGCTCAGTTCCTGAGTGCAGGCAGACCCCTGGCAGTTTGCACCACCAGAAATCTAAAGCTCAGGGTGGTACAGTACTTAGTGATCCTTTTCTGTCCCTGGCAGGCAGCAAATATCCTGTGATGAACTTTTAAAATGGAAAACTAGCATAGCTTAACTGTTTACTGACCCTACTTTGTTCAAACTTCCATGCCTAAGAAAACAATAGACTGCCTGCATCTCAGAGAATATTTGAAAAGAAATTGCTTTGCAGAAACGAAACCTCAGCCATCTATCCACTTGGTAACATTTCTCGGGTACTTTCCTAGGCATCATGCAAAGCTTATTTTATCAACTGGGAAAAAGTGTTGCAGTCATACAAAAGTAACACTTACACATCATAAAGATTACTTTGTTTTCTTTTTTTAAATTAAAAATGATTTCCTTCATATTTTTGGAGGGGTTATATATGAAAACACATAACACACAGGTGCACATACACCTTTAACTTTATTCCAAATGTCTAATTATTTCTATGTTTGAGTTTAAGAAAATGAAGGTTTTCTTTTTCTGTTCCCATTTTGTCCTTGCCATGCCTGCCGGGTGTGAGTTCACACAGCAGATGGGCTCCATCGCAGCGCACGTCCGTCATCTTAGCCATATTGTTCTCATAAATTCGCTGCCTCCCTGGGTGCAAACAAATGATTTTCTTCTTCAGTTCACCTGAAAATTGCTTCTCAGGCCTTCATTTGGAACAAGTCAAGATTTGGGCGTTGTCAGCAGTACCGGGACACATTTGAATAAAGTCAAACTCCCCAGATCTAGGGCAGTATCATCCATCACACGTATGTCAGGGATCTGTCTGGTGGCCCTATAAATCTTTGGTTCCGAGATGAGCTAAGTCCCTCACTTAGGAGCCTGGTCCTCAGGTGCAATCCTCTGTGCCTTTCTGTCAACTTCCAGATGACTTGAAACAGGCTTTTCCAGAAGCTCAGGCGTGCGTGTGCGTGCGTGTGTGTGTGTGTGTGTGTGTGTGTGTGTGTGTTCATGGAACAGAAGGCTATTTCTTCCAGACCTTTAAGTTTCTCAATAAAAGATAATTTTTTTTATTAAGGGAGCTAATATTCATGTCTACATTGAACATAGAGAGAGTGTTCGTTCTTCGTGACAATAGGCATTGGAGAGGAGATTGAAGGAAGTTCCAGAATGAACAAGTTTCAGAGGAAGTAGATTTGTTGTACATAAAAAAAAATTCCAACGACCATTTAAAAGGCAAATGTCACATTTCTAATACAATCCTTTTTTTTTAAATTATGAAGGCGGTGTAATAATCTACATAATAATGATTGGAAAATACAAAAAAGGAAAAATTAACAATAATTACCCCGAATGAAATGACCCATATTCATCCACATTTGTTAGTCAGACTGTCCCCTTTCATTGTCATTTATTTTTGTATATTCATCTATATAAAACCCATTTGCATATTATGTAATAATGATGAGCTTTGTGGATCACTTGGTGGGAGCATGCACTTTAGCTTTTCATTCCATTTTAGGGAGAAATCTGGGCTTGGTGTAATCAAGTGGACTTGATGTCACTCTGTAGCTAGGGAAAGTTAAGCTTAAGGTAGTTGATTTTCCAGAGCACAGATTTAGTCAGCCCGACCCTTTGCCTTTGTACAGATTTGCAACATTGTTCCCATTATTCTCGCCTTTGCAATTAACACCGGTCCTGTTGAGCTCACTGTCTGTGTGGCTGTGTGGTCTTTGTAACAATAATTTCTAATGAGTACATCCTTTCTTCTAAGGGCAAGCAATGCGAAAATGAAATTATTCAAGTGTTGGAAAGTAATAATTACATTAAGAAATCCAGCAGGCTGCTTTAAAAATATATTTGTGCTACAGTATTTTCACTCTTTTGATTCTCTTCATAGGATGTGGCTGATCAAAATTACTCCAAGGAGAAAAATAAACTTTTGTCAACACCTTTGATGTCCGTGTTGGTTATATTGATCTAAAATTTTATTGATGACTCCTGAGAGCACTGGCTTGCTGCATTTTCACTGGTATTACTGTAATTATTTGGTTCTTATAAAATGCTCGAAATTGAACTGTACTGTAATAATCTAAATACTGAAGTGAGAAAAAAATATAGGTTGGAGCTGCTTATCCAGCTCACAGCAAACCTGCTGTCTGGCTGCCTACATTTGCTTCCAAGATCCTTTCTGTGGTATGAATGAAATCATATGTATTTATCATTATCTATGTATTTATGTGTATGTGCATCTATAATCTATTTATATATCAATGTCTCTATTAATATCAACCTCTACTTATATATTCATGTATATATCTATGTATTAATATTTATCATCTGTGTATGCATGTATTCATCTATGTGTCCATCTAAATCTATTATCTATCATCTATCTACCTACCTACCTACTATCTCTACTATCTATATCATCTGTCTTTTAGTGGTTGCCAGTTTCTATGTATCTTTATCATCATCAATCTATTAATATCTACCATCTATCCATGTATCAGTCTCTGTGTATTTGCTTATCATCATTGTTAGTACCAAGACCTGCGAGACCTGTGACGTCATATAGGCGACAATTAGCACAGTGCGACTATAGGCCTGTTGCCTTGGTCAACAGGTGCCATATACCCAGAATCAATGGCCCACCTTTACTTGTAATTTACATCATCACCTGTATATAATTGGGTAGCGTTTCTCCTCTCTCTCTCTCTCTTCCTCTCTTCCTTCCTTCTTCCTGACCACTACACCTTTTCCCCATCTTAAATAAAGCCCCACATGGAACTGTTTGGCCTGGTGTGACCTCATTGCAGCCCGCATCTCCACTGCATCCCTGCGGCCCACGCAGTGGGCAAACAGGTAACCTGCCCGGCGTGCAGGCAGATGAACGAACTGTGTGGAAAAACCAACAATCATCATCGATCTATTATTAATATATGTCTGCTCTCTGTCTCTGTATATATAAGCATTATATGTAAAATAATTCTTTTTTTTTTTGTTTTTTTTTTATTTTTTTTATTCGATATAATTTATTTACATTTCAAATGATTTCCCCTTTTCTAGCCCCCCCACTCCCCGAAAGTCCCGCAAGCCCCCTTCTCTTCCCCTGTCCTCCCACCCACCCCTTCCCACTTCCCCGTTCTGGTTTTGCTGAATACTGTTTCACTGAGTCTTTCCAGAACCAGGGGCCACTCCTCCTTTCTTCTTGTACCTCATTTGATGTGTGGATTATGTTTTGGGTATTCCAGTTTTCTAGGTTAATATCCACTTATTAGTGAGTGCATACCATGATTCACCTTTTGAGTCTGGGTTACCTCACTTAGTATGATATTCTCTAGCTCCATCCATTTGCCTAAGAATTTCATGAATTCATTGTTTCTAATGGCTGAATAGTACTCCATTGTGTAGATATACCACATTTTTTGCATCCACTCTTCTGTTGAGGGATACCTGGGTTCTTTCCAGCATCTGGCAATTACAAATAGGGCTGCTATGAACATAGTAGAACATGTATCCTTATTACATGGTGGGGAGTCTTCTGGGTATATGCCCAGGAGTGGTATAGCAGGATCTTCTGGAAGTAAGGTGCCCAGTTTTCGGAGGAACCGCCAGACTGATTTCCAGAGTGGTTGTACCAATTTGCAACCCCACCAGCAGTGGAGGAGTGTTCCTCTTTCTCCACATCCTCTCCAACACCTGCTGTCTCCTGAATTTTTAATCTTAGCCATTCTGACTGGTGTAAGATGAAATCTTAGGGTTGTTTTGATTTGCATTTCCCTAATGACTAATGAAGTTGAGCATTTTTTAAGATGCTTCTCCGCCATCCGAAGTTCTTCAGGTGAGAATTCTTTGTTTAACTCTGTACCCCATTTTTTAATAGGGTTGTTTGGTTTTCTGGACTCTAACTTCTTGAGTTCTTTATATATATTGGATATTAGCCCTCTATCTGATGTAGGATTGGTGAAGATCTTTTCCCAATTTGTTGGTTGCCGATTTGTCCTCTTGATGGTGTCCTTTGCCTTACAGAAACTTTGTAATTTTATGAGGTCCCATTTGTCAATTCTTGCTCTTAGAGCATACGCTATTGGTGTTCTGTTCAGAAACTTTCTCCCTGTACCGATGTCCTCAAGGGTCTTCCCCAGTTTTTTTTCTATTAGCTTCAGAGTGTCTGGCTTTATGTGGAGGTCCTTGATCCATTTGGATTTGAGCTTAGTACAAGGAGACAAGGATGGATCAATTCGCATTCTTCTGCATGCTGACCTCCAGTTGAACCAGCACCATTTGTTGAAAAGGCTATCCTTTTTCCATTGGATGTTTTCAGCCTCTTTGTCGAGGATCAAGTGGCCATAGGTGTGTGGGTTCATTTCTGGATCTTCAATCCTGTTCCATTGATCCTCCTGCCTGTCACTGTACCAATACCATGCAGTTTTTAACACTATTGCTCTGTAGTATTGCTTGAGGTCAGGGATACTGATTCCCCCAGATTTCCTTTTGTTGCTGAGAATAGTTTTAGCTATCCTGGGTTTTTTGTTGTTCCAGATGAATTTGATAATTGCTCTTTCTAACTCTGTGAAGAATTGAGTTGGGATTTTGATGGGTATTGCATTGAATCTGTAGATTGCTTTAGGCAAAATGGCCATTTTAACTATATTGATTCTGCCGATCCATGAGCATGGGAGGTTTTCCCATTTTTTGAGGTCTTCTTCCATTTCCTTCTTCAGAGTCTTGAAGTTCTTGTCATACAGATCTTTCACATGTTTGGTAAGAGTCACCCCAAGATACTTTATACTGTTTGTGGCTATTGTGAAGGGAGTCATTTCCCTAATTTCTTTCTCAGCCTGCTTATCATTTGAGTATAGGAAGGCCACTGATTTGCTTGAGTTGACTTTATAACCTGCCACTTTGCTGAAGTTGTTTATCAGCTGTAGGAGCTCTCTAGTGGAGTTCTTTGGGTCACTTAGGTAGACGATCATGTCGTCTGCAAATAATGATAGTTTGACTTCTTCCTTTCCAATTTGTATCCCTTTGACCTCCTTATGTTGTCGAATTGCCCGAGCTAGTACCTCAAGTACAATATTGAAAAGATAAGGAGAAAGGGGGCAGCCTTGTCTGGTCCCTGATTTCAGTGGGATTGCTTCAAGTTTCTCTCCATTTAGTTTGATGCTGGCTACCGGTTTGCTGTATATTGCTTTTACTATGTTTAGGTATGGGCCTTGAATTCCTGTTCTCTCCAAGACTTTAAGCATGAAGGGATGCTGAATTTTGTCAAATGCTTTTTCAGCATCCAATGAAATGACCATGTGGTTTTGGTCTTTGAGTTTGTTTATGTAGTGGATTGTATTGATGGATTTCCGTATATTGAACCAACCCTGCATTTCCGGGATAAAGCCTACTTGATCATGGTGGATGATCGTTTTGATGTGTTCTTGGATTCGGTTGGCAAGAATTTTATTGAGTATTTTTGCATCGATGTTCATAAGGGAAATTGGTCTGAAGTTCTCTTTCTTTGTTGGATCTTTGTGTGGCTTTGGTATCAGCGTAATTGTGGCTTCGTAGAAGGAATTGGGTAGTGTTCCTTCTGTTTCTATTTTGTGGAATAGTTTGAAGAGTATTGGTGTTAACTCTTCTTTGAAGGTCTGGTAGAATTCTGCACTGAAGCCATCTGGTCCTGTGCTTTTTTTGGTTGGAAGACTTTCTATGACTCCTTCTATTTCTTTAGGCATTATGGGACTGTTTAGATGGTCTAGTTGGTCCTGATTTAATTTTGGTATTTGGTATCTGTCAAGGAAATTGTCCATTTCCTCCAGATTCTCCAGTTGTGTTGAGTATAGGCTCTTGTAGTAGGATCTGATGATTTTTTGGATTTCCTCAGTTTCCGTTGTTATATCTCCCTTTTCATTTCTAAGTTTGTTAATTTGGATACTTTCTCTGTGCCCTTTGGTCATTCTGGCTAAGGGTTTATCTATCTTGTTGATTTTCTCAAAGAACCAGCTCCTGGTATTGTTGATTTTTTGTATGGTTCTCTTTGTTTCTACTTGATTGATTTCGGCCCTGAGTTTGATGATTTCCTGCCTTCTACTCCTCCTGGGCGAAATAGCTTCTTTTTGTTCCAGGGCTTTCAGGTGTGTCATTAAGCTGGTAATGTATGCTCTCTCCATTTTCTTTTTGGAGGCACTCAGGGCTATGAGTTTTCCTCTTAGCACTGCTTTCATTGTGTCCCATAGATTTGGGTATGTTGTGTTTTCATTTTCATTGTGTTCTAAAAAGTCTTTAATTTCTTTCTTTATTTCTTCCTTGACCAAGGTATCATTGAGTAGAGTATTGTTCAGTTTCCACGTGTATGTGGGCTTTCTGTTGTTTCTGTTGCTATTGAAGACCACTTTTACTCCATAGTGATCAGATAGGAGGCATGGGATTAGTTCGATCTTCTTATATTTGTTGAGGTCTGTCTTGTGACCAATTATATGGTCGATTTTTGAGAAGGTACCATGAGGTGCTGAGAAAAAGGTATATTCTTTTGTTTTAGGATAGAATGTTCTATATATATCTGTTAAATCTAATTGGTCCAAAGCTTCAATTAGTTTCATTGTGTCCCTGTTTAGTTTCTGTTTTCCTGATCGGTCCATTGAGGAAAGTGCAGTGTTGAAGTCACCCACAATTATTGTGTTAGGTGCAATGTGTGCTTTTAGTTTTAATAAAGTTTCTTTTACGAAAGAGGGTGCCCTTGCATTTGGGGCATAGATGTTCAGGATTGACAGTTCTTCTTTTTGTATTTTTCCTTTGACCAGCAAGAAGTGTCCCTCAGGGTCTCTTTTGATGACTTTGGGTTGAAAGTCAATTTTATCTGATATTAAAATGGCTACTCCAGCTTGTTTCCTGAGACCATTTGCTTGTAAAATTGTCTTCCAGCCTTTTACTCTAAGGTAGTGTTTGTCTTTTACCCTGAGGTGTGTTTCCTGTAAGCAGCAAAATGTAGGGTCCTGTTTACGTTTTCATTCAGTTAGTCTGTGTCTTTTTATTGGGGCATTAAGTCCATTGATGTTAAGAGATATTAAGGAATAGTGATTGTTACTTCCTATCATTTTTGACATTATTTTTTAAATTTGAATGCTTAACTTCTTTTGGGTTTGATGAAAGGTTACTATCTTGCTTTTTCCAGGGTGAAGTTTCCCTCCTTGTATTGGTGTTGTCCTCCTATTATCCTTTTTAGGGCCGGGTTTGTGGATAGATATTGGGTAAACTTGGTTTTGTCATGAAATATCTTAGTTTCTCCATCTATGGTGATTGAGAGTTTTGCTGGATATAGTAGTTTTGGTTGGCATTTGTGTTCTCTTAGAGTCTGCATGAGATCTGCCCAGGACCTTCTAGCCTTCATAGTCTCAGGTGAAAAGTCTGCTGTGATTCTGATAGGTCTTCCTTTATATGTTACTTGGCCTTTTTCTCTTACTGCCTTTAGTATTCTTTCTTTGTTTAGAACATTTGGTGTTTTGATTATTATGTGACGGGAAGTATTTCTGTTCTGGTCCAGTCTGTTTGGAGTTCTGTAGGCTTCTTGTATATTCATGGGCATCTCTCTCTTTAGGTTAGGGAAGTTTTCTTCCATAATTTTATTGAAGATGTTTGCTGGCCCTTTAAGTTGTAAATCTTCACTCTCATCTATGCCTATAATCCTTAGGTTTGGTCTTCTCATTGTGTCCTGGATTTCCTGGATATTTTGGGTTACAAGCTTTTTGCATTTTGCATTTTCTTTAACTGTTGAGTCCATGGTTTCTATGGAATCTTCAGCATCTGAGATTCTTTCTTCTATCTCTTGTATTCTGTTGTTGATATTTGTATCTCTGTCCCCTGATTTCTTCCCAAGGCTTTCTATCTCCAAAGTTGTCTCCCTTTGAGTTTTCTTAGTTGTTTCTACTTCTGATTTTAGATCCTGGATGGTTTTGCTTAGCTCCTTCACTTGCATGTTTGTGTTTTCCTGTAATTCTTTAAGAGATTTTTGTGTTTCCTCTTTCATGAGCTCAGCCTGTTGACCAAAGTTCTCCTGTATTTCTTTAAGAGATTTTTGTGTTTCGTCTTTCATGACCTCAGCCTGTTGAGCAAAGTTCTCCTGTATTTCTTTAAGTGTTTTTTGCAATTCCTCCTTGTTGGCTTTTGTATTCTCCTGGATTTCTTTCAATGATTTTTGTGTTTCCCTTGCAAGGGCTTCTAACTTTTGATCCATTTTCTCCTGAATTTCTTTATGTATGACCTTCATGTGTTCCTGTACCAGCATCATGACCAGTGATTTTAAATCCAAATCTTGTTTTACTGGTGTGATGGGGTATCCAGGACATGTTGGTAGAGGAGAATTGGGTTCAGATGTTGCCATATTGCCTTGATTTCTGTTAGTGACGTTCCTGCGTTTGCCTTTTGCCATCTAGATCTCACTGGTGTTAGTTTATCTTGTCAGTGCTGGACTCACCAGTGCAAGCTGTCCCTTCCCAGTTGGCCTCTGGTGCACAGCTTACCTCCTGCACTGCTTGTAGACAGTGTGCTGCTGCCCAGGCTGTTCCGATCCCAAAGCAGGCACCCGAAGGCTCCCGCTGGGGCCCACTGGATTCACTGGAGCACACTGACTTCTCCCAGCTGGCCGCCCGGAAGCCCAGCTAGCCACTTGCAGGAATTGGAGATGTAATGCTGCCGCCCAGACTGATCTGGATCCGGAAGCGGAGAGAGTAGAGCTAAGGGCTTCTGCCTGAGGCCTTGCCCCAGATTGTGTCTGTGGAGCAGATGGAGCCCGTGTGCACTCCCAGGGAGTGCCGATGGTGTATGCTACTGTGACCTCCCCTGTGTTCCGCTCACTCCGCTGGGCAGCCGATCCGCCAACCGGGCTGTCGCACACAAGGTTAGCCTGGCCGCCCAGTCCCTGAGTCCAGGCAAAAGCCTGGGAGGCCAAGGTCCAAGCAAAGTTCCCCTAGGGCTATGACTGTTAATTGGGTTTGTCAGGTGACTAGGATGGCGGGCGTGCGCGCCCGCGCTCCCAGAAAGCGCCGGGAGAGTCTGCTTTGCTAACAATCACCTGGGCGGGTTGACTCACAGATGGCCCACCAAGCCGCCCAGTTCTTGGGGTCAGTCCTGTGCCTTTTGGGGCCTGGACCCCCGCTTTGTTAGCCTTAGGCTATGCCTGTTACAGGTCTGCCCGCCTGAGCTCTCTGTCGTCCTGCAGGCAAAATGGCGGCGGCGCGCTCGCAGGCCTGGGCAAAAAACCTCCTGGTTGGGTTGGCACCCCGATGGCCCCCCGACCCGCCCAGGGCCTGGGTGCAGGCCAACGCCCGTCGGGCTCAGACCACCGGGGTGTTGGCCTCGGATTATGTTTGTGTACCTCAGTCTGTCCGATTCCTGGAGTACGGAACCAAGATGGATGCTCCTCTCCTGACTGGTGGGAGGCCGAGTTCTGAAGTGGCCTCCGTGCAGGAAAGGCGCCGCACAACTGCAGCTGCTTGCTGCCCGGCTGGTCAGCGAAGGTCAGTGGTCGTTGGCGCAGGGCCTAAGTGGTCCCTGTGACGCCTTGGTTCCACTGCTGATGGCCCTTCAGCTGGAGCAGCCACTGCTGCTGCTGCCGCCGCCGCCGCCGCCGCCGCCGCCGCCGCCGCCGCCGCCGTAAAATAATTCTTATTTTTAACACATCGACTCATCCATCCTCTCCTATTCTCTTCTACTCTCTTCTCCCACCAACACTCTTAGCCCTGGATCCTAACGTGTTTGAAATACGGTTGCATCCATCATTCTTATTTAGTTGTCTGATGAATCATTTAAATAGTGGGTGACACATTGCCTCAGTGCATGTCACGATCATTAGATAATCCCAGAGATTCTCTTCCAGGACTGTAAGTTTCCTCTTTACGGAAGCTTGCTTATCCTGGTTTGTGATCTTGGTCTGAAAATCCCCCTTGTCTGGGTTCAGTCTCAGTGCTATGCAGATCCTTCTGGCTCTCAGGGTGGAGCTTTGTCAGTGCCCGTCTTAGCCCTGTAATAGGACATATCAAAAGTATACAGCATAACGTACCTTCCTGCTGCCTTTCTGAGAAAATGCAATAGAGTTCCATTTACCTCTTTCAGTGTTCCCAGACTCAGTGGGTCTTCTCTGGTCTCTGGCAAAACTTCATTGCCCCTCCTTGCCCCTTCTCTGCTTAGGGAGGAAACCCTGGACATCCACTTCTGTAGAGCCTGCCACTGCCCTTTTGTTGGCCTGCACCTCTCGGGAAGCTCCCCTGTCATCTCTCTGTGTCCCTGCTTTTTGTCCTATGCACCTGACAGGGCAGAGCCTGTGAGTGGGGGCAAATTTGCTGTCACCTATGACTTTTAGGATCCCTTCAGTTTCTCACAGCAAGCATTTCACAGTTCATTAAAAGTCTGGCCGGATTCTTCCCATCCTTTTCTGTGAAGATCTTGTCCTTTCTTCTGCTGCTGTGTGAAGCCAGGGCTGGCGACCTGCCTTTCCTTTGATATTGCAGTGGGCTGCTCTCTCTCCTTCACGTTTTGATGTTTCCAGGAAACATTACAGTTTTGTAGATTAGGGTGCTGTTTCTCACCATTAGGGTGGGGAGTGAGGCTGACCAGCCTTTTACATCTTAGCAGAAGCTGGAAGTCTGTCTCAGGAAAGAAAGAAAGAAAGAGAAAAGGAAGGATACAGAAGTTTTGGCTAATAGGTTTTTGTTGCTTGCTTTTTTGGTCTCAGCATCTTAGAGGATCTATTTCTTTTGTCCTCGGGTTTTTGAGGCAAAGACAATGATCTTCAAACCAGTGCTTCTTCTATGCAAACGATCATTCGGTTTTCCTTATTTGCTTTTCTTCCTGATTGCTTCTAATATTTTTAAAAAATTGTTTAACTGGGTGCTTTTGGATGGATGTGCACTTCTTCTAAATGGTGACTATTTTCCAAAATTTCAATTTGTTCTTTTTCTCCCATTATCCTGTTTTTTCCAAAGCATGTGTTTAAAATTCTTTATATAGATGTTATATTTTGGATAGTTTTCACAACTACATCAGAAGAGGAAACTAACAATTAAAAAAAATGATTTTGGTATTTTGAGAGCTTTGCCCATGAGAATTATATCTGTAACCTACCCATTCCTTCTTCTCCAAACTGCTCCCCTCCAAAATTCACAATCTCTTCTTTAATTATCATTGTCGCATGTGTATGTCTATATAAGTATGTGTATATGCATACATACTTAATTTCAACCTGCTAAGTCTACTTAGCACAGCATGTAGATACATTTTATCCAGGAACTGATACATCCTATGTGGAAACTTATTCCTGGAGGAAACTAATTCTCTCTTTCCAGGAGTCACTGATCACTTTTAACTGTTCACCTAGGAGTGGATGCCGAAGACTGTCAAGTTGGACTTAAGGGCTGCCCAATAAGATGGAATTAATGCCTAGTACTATAAACCTAGCCAAATATCCATAGCTGGAGAAGTCATAGACCTGAGTGGAGAATCTACTACTCCCATTTCCCCAATCCAATATAACTTCTACTGTATTCTAAATACTTATCTTCATACCCACAGATAAGTATAGCTCCCACCCCTCATCAGAGGAGCTCCTCTTTGCAGCAGAGGACACTGACAATTCGCTTTTACTTTGTGCCTATGGCTGTTGTCACGCATGGCAAAGCTGCTATAATGACCTTAGTTTCTATTTAGTGCCGTGGTCTGAGATTTCAGTCTATTAACGCTTTAAAATGAGTCTGGCTTAGCCACAGATTTCTTTAAAGATTCATGGACTGGTTGTTCTAGCTGCCTCCCATCGGAGTCTCTGCAGACCTGACCCTAGTATTGGCTAATTTTCAAAGTTCCTTAGGTGAGTTTAAAATCTGATCAATTCCAAAAGCCATTTAAACAAGCTCCTACTCTATAGTTCCCATGACCTCACTCAGTAACAGAACGTCACGACAAATTGATTTTTGAAGGTGGGTAGCAGATTTAGAATTAGAGAAAATTGGAAAAATTATTTTGAATCCTGGAGGACCGTAGTCAAAGACACATGGGAAAGTAGGGGTCCTCTCAGACTGTTGGGTTGCTGGATTCCCATCTAGAATGCTTGGTGGAAATTAGCTTGAGGCTAGATTTGAGATGGCCTTGGAGGTTAAATTAAGGATACCAAGATCCAATCTCAGCACAAGCGAAAAATCAATCAAGCTTTTTGATATGAAGAATAACATGCTTACACACAGTCCATGCACACAAAGAGAATACTGGTCTGCCCAGCCCTGCAGGATGCTGAGGGAGCTGAAATGAACTCTCACTATCTTCTGTATTCGGGGAGGGAGTCATCGTGGGATTGGGTGTCAAGTTGATCCCCCAGGATGGGATGGCAAGGTTGTGGGAGATGAGAAGCTGATGATGCAGAGGATCAATAGAAGAGTATCCTGGGGAGCTATGAGGCTTGAAATGCAGAGGATGAGGAGGCAAGGCTGCCGTTTATAATAACCAGGAACCAGAAGGATAAGCAGCTCTGTGTGCAGGATAAAACCATTAATTGACATTAAAATTATTTGAGGCCCTAGTGGCAATTCCTGTTGATGGTACAGCAAATTACCACACGCATACAGGTCTGTCTGGGTCCCACAAAGTTTCTGGGTTTTTTCCCTTTTTAAATTAATAATTAATTTTAATTTATTTACATTTTAAGTGTTTTCTCTTTACCTGGTTTCTCCCCTCCCAGAAACCCCCTGTCTCATCCTCCCTCCCCCTGCTTCTATGAGGGTGTTTCTCCACCCACCCACTCCCTCCTCCCCACCCTCAATTCCCCTACCCTGGGGCATCTATAGATGAACCTTCATACGTCCAAGGACTTCTCCTCCTTGATGTCCGACAAGGCTGTCCTCTGCTACACATGCACCCAGAGCCATGTGTACTCCCTGGTTGGTGGCTTAGTCCCTGGGAGCTCTGGGGGATCTGCTTGGTTGATATTGTTCTTCCTATAAGATAGCAAACCCCTTCAGCTCCTTTGGTCCTTTCTCTAACCCCTCCATTGGGGACCCTGCACTCAGTACAATGGTTGGCTGCGAGCATCTGAATCTGTATTTGTAAGGCTCTGGAAGGGCCTCTCAGGAGACAGCTATATCAGGCTCCTTTCAGCAAGCCTTTCTTAGCATCCACAATAGTGTTGGAGTTTGGCAACTGTTTCTGGGATGAATCCCCAGGTGGGACAGTCTCTGGATGGCCTCTCCTTCAGTCTCTGCTCTGCACTCTGTCTCCATATTTGCTCCCGTGAGTATTTTGTTCCCCTTTCTAAGAAGGACCAAAACACACACACTTTGGTCTTCTTTCTTTTTGAGCTTTGTGTGGTCTGTGAATTGTATCTTGAGTATTCTGAGCTTTTGGGCTAATACCCATTTATCATTGAGTGCATACCATGTGTGTTCTTTTGGGATTGGGTTACCTCACTCAGGATGATATTTTCTAGTTCCATCCATTTGCCTAAGAATTTCATGAATTCATCATTTTTAATAGCTGAGTAGTACTCCAATGTGTAAATGTACCACATTTTCTGTTGAAGGACATCTGGGTTCTTTCCAGCTTTTGGCTATTATAAATAAGGCTTGCTATGTACATAGTGGAGCATATGTCCTTATTACATGTTGGAGCATCTTTAGGGTATATGCCCAGGAGTGGTATAGCAGAGTCCTCAGATAATACCATGTCCTCCATTGTTAATGCAAGCTGGTACAACCACTCTGGAAATCAGTCTGGGGTTTCTCAGAAAGTTTCTGTTCCTAACAGAAGTTCTGCACATGAGATTTTTCTCATGTAATCCAGAACACCCCGTGGATATGTTGAATTAATACCCTGGTACATTTCCACTTAATGTGTAGCATTACATTTCATGATAATTAGATTTTTTTCAGAGCTTTCAAAACTTTATTTAAATGATCCCAAAAAGTCATGAAGTTGGGTTTATGTTCTTCCACAAAATCTTGATAGCGGTTATCCTCCATTTTTCATTGTTATAAATTTGATGTGCTTCTTGTTGTGAGTCTGCATTTAAAAATATTTCTTAGCAAATTCTTAGGGAAGAAAGCAAAGAAATGTAGACCTTAAGGAATGTTCACATATGCTCTGCCCATATTTGTCCTCTGTCACAAATGGTTTGATTTTTTTTACAAAATAAATTATTTTAATTTTTATATGTGTATAGTGTATATAATGCATGTGCTTATGTGTCCATCTGGATAATATGTTTGTGCATGTATTATGTGAATGTAGATTCAGGCATGATATAATGCACACAGAAAGGTCAGGGAACAACCTCAAGTATAAGTCCTTACCTTCCTCCTTGTTTGAGTCAGGGCCTCTCTCTTTAAGTGCCTCTGATCTTTCTGGGATTGCAGATGCATGATACTCTTTCAGGCTTTGAACTCAGGTCATTACAGTTACAGGGCAAGCATCTTTCCCACAAAGCCTTCGCCCATCCCCCACACCAGCCTACTCCCTTCAAAAGAATGCTAATTCTTCCACTGTGGGTTGGGTTTGCGTGAGTGGAGTCATGCAGCATATATTGTCTCATATTTGGCTTCCTTCATGGGGATCTGTGTATTCCAGTGCATGGTCCACCTTGCTGCGTGGGAAATGGTCATTTGCTGTTATAATTTTCATGACTTTCTATTGACATCTGCTTTGATTGTGGTTTGCTCCTCTTAGGCTGATGCAATGGGGATGTTATGCACTCACTTGGGTGTACATATACATTTTGTTTTCTATGAAGTTGTGATGTGAGTGGGTCACAGGACAAGTACGTATCCAACGTGGAAATTATGAAAGGTTTCGGATCTTCCCGTCTTCATTAATGCTCATTTCCCTGTATTGGTGTATTAATCGATGCTGTTGTCAATTATGGCATTAGTTCACAGGTTTCTGGTGATTAGCAAGTCTGGGCACGGTCTCATATGTTTAGTGACTGAAACACAAGTTTCTCTTTGGAAACAGGTGGCAAAATAACTCTTATCGTTGTTTCTTCTTGTCTGAAAAAAGATTTACTTGTGTGTGTATGTGTGTGTGTGTGTGTGTGTCTGTGTGTCTGTGCGCGCACACACGCGCGCGTGCAGTGCTAATGTATCCTAGAAGAGGGCATCAGATCCTCTGGAGCTAGAGTTACAGCAGCAGTGAGCCTTCTGTGTGGATCTGAACTGTGATCCTCCTGAAGAGCTGGAAGTGCTCTTAACTGCTGGGCCATTTCTCTATCCCTAGCTCTTTATTTTTACCTATTGATTGGGGAACTTTTTTCATGCATTCTGAATATGGAACCTTTATGTATTAAATCTGTTATCTATTTTCCTGATTTGTGGCATGTATTTTCATTTCTTAATAATTGCTCCTGAAGAGAATTCTCTCTCTCTCTCTCTCTCTCTCTCTCTCTCTCTCAGGTGTGTTTGTTCATGAAGGTCAGGGGACAACATTGAATAAATTCTCTCCTTCTACCATGTGGGTCCTGGAGGGAGCTGAACTCAGGTTGCTCAGGTTGGCAGGCTTACTGGCAAGCTTCTTTGTCCCCTGAGCTTTCTAACAGACCCCTCTTTATTTGTTACATTATAATTTACCAACCCTTTTATTTCCAATTATACCATAATGATAATTTTGCCTGTGTCCATGTCATAAACACAATCTATGTTAAGTTACAGAAGTCTTATTGCTATCGTTCACTTTTGTATTTCTTTTTATTCAATCATGCTTTTATTGTTTTCTATGATGCTAGGTTTGCTAATTCTAATCATTGAGATGTCATTGGTGTCGGTTGACAGGATGCATGTCCCCGTATGGAGACCGAGCTCGGTTTTCTTGAGATGCTTATTCTTTTCCAGCTGTCTCGATCCACTTGTCACTAATAAGATCACTTACTTGTGTATAATTCTGAGTCTGCTGGTTCTGTCTCACTCATCTGTCTGTCTGTCCTTGACCTAAGATAGCACAGTAGCATGACACACCTTCTTAATAAATATTGGTGTCTTGTTATGATAGCTCTCCATGGCTTTGCCCTTTTGATTGCGTTGGCTCTGTTTGGCTACTGGCACTTCTAAGCATCATACATCTAAGGAAAGGCTCAGTTTAGAAAACAAATAACCTGGGATTTGATAGTAAGGATAGGAAACCTATTGGTCAACTTCAGAAAAAGAAAGGAACTAAATATTAAATTCTGCCCAGAAGCAAACTCTAGATTTTAAAATTGCTGCTCTTAGAGTCCCTCATTACCTTGGATATTTCTTTGCTTGTATGATTCTTTATCACTTGATATATTTTTTAATGCTATTGAAGATTGTATGAGTTTAACATTTTTCTACTTCTTTTGCCTTTAAATGGAAGAATAATTAGCTTTAAGTTGACCTTTTAGGTGGTAAGAATCATAAAATAATCTAAAAATTCTGACAGTAATTTAGTGTTAAAAGTCACCTGACAACGCTAACATGGGAAAACTCATTTCTGATTTATATCAAGAGATTCTACGTTTTCTACAAATTCCTTATGACTATGTGAGTCTTTAAACAATTTAAAATTGTGTTTATTTTTTATTCTTTGACAACTTCATACATATATTTACTAAGTTTGGACACTCTTCCCCTCCTTTACCCTCCCCCATCCTGCTCTCTTCCTGATGGAACACTTCTACCCAATATCTCATTCCCTACCATGATGTCTTTATTTTTACTTTGGACCCGTGGAGTTTAATTAAGATTGCTTGTACAAGCAGGAGTGGGTGGTTCTTTGCTGGAAGATACCAGTGAATACACCCCCGAGGAAAACGACAGCTATTTCCCCAGTACCCATTGACTTGCCCTTATCCTCAGGGATGAGTGTGGCCCCCACATCCCCGAGCAGAAAAAAATGGCAACAGGCCCGTTGGCGTGCTGCTCTTTGTACTTCGCAGCTTCAGTGAGATCATAAGTTCAGTGGCCTTGTCATGTCCAGATCTGTTCCGCAATGCTGTCAGCCTCTGCCTCTTACAATCCCACTCTCAATGATGCTGCCTGAGCTTTGGTGGTACTTGTTACATAGATATCCTGATTAGGGCCATGTACTGCAGTCATCTGCTTTCTGCAATTTGACCAGTTATGTGACTCTGCATTAACCACCACCCTCTAGGCCCCATGTTCTCTCCCCACGTCTCCCACTCCAACACCACCTCCCAACCCACTGCAAAAAATTGAAGATTCTCCGATGAAGGCAGAGAGCAGCACTAATATGAAAGAGAACATTTAGGAGACAGTTCGACATGTCCATAAAATCATTTTTCAGGTCTGAAAAACTATCTTCTGGTTTAGGTAGGTTTTATGTGCATAGTGTAGGTCTTTTAAACATCATTTTAATTATTTTTTAATTTTAATATCAGGTGAATTGATCACTTTAATTTATATTTTTATTGTTTTTAATTAAAACATATAATAAAACATAAATATAATCATCCTTGAATTCCTTTTGTATGCTAGGTAGATTTAGTTTTGGTTTATTTGAGACAGGGTTTATCTGTGTAGCTTTAAAATAGACAGACAGACAATAACAGTGAGATTAAATAAATAGATAAAAATAAAGATAATTAATTGCTCTGGACCTCCTTTTGTAGGCAAGGCAAACAGACTCTGAACTCAGAGATCTGCCTGCCTCTGCCTCCTGACTCGACTCCAGTGAGCTATTTTAATTATTTTTTAATTTATTCTTTCCTGTCATTTTACTCAGGAAAAAAACCCCACAGAACAGATAAAATGCATTGGATATTTTATCCACTTCTCATTTCAAGGGCAAATCTTTTAATAGCTCATTAATGAATATTGTATTTCATGTAGGGTATTCATGAATGTGTGTGTGTGTGTGTGTGTGTGTGTGTGTGTGTAGAAAAGCCATCTCTTAGGATGACAGAATATTTTATATTTTGTAAAAGGAACACCATACACTATCCAATATTGTATACATTCTTTGAAACTCAGGATGATATGTTTTTATTCTTTTTCTGATGTGTTAAATAACGGTGGTTTATTTTCATATAACTGATCAAACTGGTATGCATTTCTCTGTTACTTTGCCAATATTGTCTATAGAATTTTGCATATATGTTCATGCTTTGGTAAGACTTGGATCATAATTAAGTTGTTCTCTTTAAATGAATTCATCAGGAGCTCCTTTCTACTCTCTGGAATAGTCTTTGAACAGCTGATATTATGCCTTAAGTATTTGGAAGGATTCAATTATGAAGTCTTAATCTTGAATTGTCTCTGAAGATTTTCACGAGTATCAATTAACATTTTCATTATTCATTGATTGGTTTGTCTTATGAGATAGGGTCTCATGTCTGGCTGGCTTGAACTAACTGTGTACCTGAAGATGATCATACACTTCTGGTCCTCCTGCCTCCTCCTCCCACATGCTGGGATTACATGTGTTTTCCTTATCTCCTCCTTAGCACCCGCTTTTAACAGCTATGGTAATATCCATATAATTTATTTTATTTTGTCCTAACAGTAAATTTATGCTTTTCTATCCATCTTCATTTTGTTTAAATTTTCACATTTATTGGTATGAAGTTACTCAGGTTCTCTTAAATAAATTTTTTTTATGTGTATGGGTCTATTTTTTTTGCATGTTTGTCTGTTTACCATGTGCATGTCTGGTTCCTGAGTAAGAGGACATCAGATCACCTAGAACTGGAGTTACAGATGGTGGTGGGGTTGCTGTGTGGCTGCTGAGACTTGAACCAGTTCCTCTGGAAGAACAGCCCATGATACTCTTAACTGCTGAACCATCTCTCCAGCCCTGATTTTCATTTTTTTTTTTTAAAAAAAATATGGTATATGTTTCATTCTTGATACTTTATGTTTGTATTCCCTCTCTCTCTTAAAATTCTCCCCACAGAATTAGTCTTTTATTACTTATTTTAATTAATTTTAAATTGTTTTTGTAGTATGTCTGCTTTGTATTTATTTAATCTCTGATCTTAAGATGCCCTCACTTCCTTTCCCTTCCACTAGAGAATTTACTAAGAAGGAGACTTCTGTTCTGAGTGCCAGCATTGCTGTGGCATGGGGTGCGTACCTGTAATCCCAGAACTCAGAAGGCATGGGCAGAGGAATGCCATAGGTCTGAAGCCAGTTGGTACAGTAAGTTCCAGGTTGTCTTGAATCATGTAGAAAAACCCTCATGATGGGTTGTGAATACCATCCTCTAGACTGAATACAATCATTGCAACCATGAGCTCACAACTGGGGTTACCTGCACTGCACCCACGCAAGGATAGCTCTGTCATAAAAAGGGGAGGGGCTCATGGAGCCCTGCCTGTCACTGCTGAACTTTTGGCTGTTAATAAATTTAGAGAGCAGGGGAGTCCTTGTCCTCATGTGTGCATCCTCTGCTGAGCTATATCTATGGTTATACAAATGGTCCTGGTTAAATTTAGTGGGTCACAAGACAAAATGAATAGACATGAACATGAAAAAGAGTTTTGTAGGGCAGGAGGTGGTAGACACGGGTAGAGGGAGATAGGGAAGTGAGGCATAAGAGTGGTCAATAGGCATTCTGTACCTGTGTGAAATTGTCAAAGAACAAACTTAACAGATGATTAGTCAAAGGTCTCCGTGGAAAAAAACTAAAGAAAGCTCTGTAATAGTAACAAAGCCGAGAACAGCATTTATTATTTTTCTAAATATGCCTTAAAGGATACCTTTTCTTCTGTTAGAAACAGTTATGTGTACAGTTAGGAACTACATTTCTATTATATATGTCTTATTTAAAAAGAAATAAAATGGGTGGGTCTCATTGTGTAGTCAAGACCAACCTTGAACTGGTGATGTCCCCTGCCTCTGCCTCTTAGTGCTGCAGTTACAGATATGCACCACCATACCATGTTTTATTTTATTTTATTTTTTGGTTTTGTTCAAGACATGGTTTCTTTGTGTAGCCCTGGCTGTCCTGGAACTCACTCTGTAGACAAGGCTGGCCTCGAACTCAGAAATCCACCTGCCTCTGCCTCCCAAGTGCTGGGATTAAAGGCGTGCGCCACTACCGCCTAGCCCATGCCAAGGTTTAGTTGTTAAAACTTTACTTTGAAATGCTCTCTATCCAGTCCTCACTCTTTGGGCTTTAGTTTATCTTAAGCAGGCTCACAGGCTTTCTTTAAGGCACCGTTCATCCATTTATTTCGCTAAGCTTTACTTGTGCATCTGAGACTTTCTAACACCTTGCTAATGTATTTTGGCACACAAGGTACTTAAAACACTTTTGTTGGTGCTGAATGTTCTCATTTTGTTGTCCTGGAACTCATTTCCGTTGGTTTTGAAGGATGTTTGTCTCTAGGTGTAGGTATCCAGGCTGAAGTCATTTTCTTTCAGCACATTGGTAGCATTCCATCAGTCTTTGGCTTCCATAGTTTTACTGTAGTGATAGCTGTCAGCTGTGAGGGAATACGCTGTCTCCCTTCTTCTGCTTGGTTGCAGTATTTACACCTTGATAGGTGTTGACAGTTTCCTTGAGCAACTGGAAAGCCTGATCATATGGCGACATGAGCCATGCTCAAGAATTAAAAATCCTCCCAAGCTGTTCTTACCTGATGATTGCAGTTATATGGTATAAATATAATACTTCTCCTTGGGTGGGATAACTGTCCTAGACATTGTTTTAACCTCTGTAGTTAATTCCATGTGATTGATTAGCTACTTCCCCATAATTCCCTTCTCTGCATCATCTCCTTATATTCCTTTCAAGAATAAGCGATTTGTGTTCAAATCCCTATCCTAGAATTACTTAGATTACTTTATACCCCAAAGTCTGAATGTGTCTCTTTTTCAGAAAAGAAAAAAATAATGGATGTCAGATCACCAACTGAGCCCTATACTCTCTGTCTCTGGGGAATCCAATGGTCCTCCTCCATCCCCTGAAAAGTCTTCTGGTACATTGCTATGGATGGATGACACGTATATGCCACCATTGGCAGACAGCTTACCATTTGTTAACTGCCTTGTGAAAAAAAAATGTGGAAGTCCATCATTTCCCCCCTTTGGTCAAGAAATGCCAAGAGTTAGCTGTTATGGTTTGAATGTGTGAAACTCACATGTTTAAACACTTATTCCAAAGCTGGTGGTTCTGTTTAAAAGGTTGTGGAAGCTTTAGGGGATGGGACCTTGAAGGAGAAAGTGGGTTACCTGAAGGTTGTGTAGCCCAGTCCAGTTTCTACTTCCTGAGTAGGGCTGCGTCATGACCAGTCAGCCTCCTGCTTTCCTCCTTCTGCTCCTGCCTTGTCTTCACCATGGCGGATTGTGGTAGACTGTATCCCTTTAGACTGTAAGCCAGAAGCGAAACCTCTCCTCCCTTAAGTTGCTTCCTATCAGGTATTGTATCACATCCCCAATCAAAGAAGCTAACATGGTAGTAAGGGAAATGGCAAGTTCATTGCTACCCCCATGGACTTAGAGAATGAAGATTTGGTAGCCCCTGCCACTATCTTTAGTCAACTCAGTAGTCTTGATTCTAAATATGCCAGATAAAACATAGAAGATTGAAATGTACCAACAAAGCAACCTCACCAATCACCGTTGTACCTGGTACCCATGTAAATGTCAATAGTGATAAAGGCAAATAGCATCTGATGTTATTATGGCCATAATGAAACTCTCACAGACATCCTGAAAGTGCCATCATGGTACCCCCTACAGTTTAGGACCAAGGACGGGAGAGCGAATAGCCCCATTCACTGAAATCTCCAATGACCCACTTGAGAAATTTGTGCTTCAGCTCCCGATAGAGAGATGCTTCTAACAGGCCACACAGCAAGCTCAAATTACAGCTCTCCATTAGTCATTCTGGACTCTCAACGGGAGTACAGATATATTTTGTGAAGTTGCATCCTGCCGGTGGAAAATGGTCGTTATTAACACGAGGGTATGGAATCTGCTTCCTAATGAAGGCAGGGAGATTCACTGTGTGTCCATGCCTGGTGATGAAGTCAAAATGAATAGGAAAACGCATGCCTGGACAGAATGTGGTAAGCAGGGAACCATAGCCCTTAAGGATGAGGATCTGGTTTATGCCAGATCATTAGAAAAATTGGCCAATTACCAGGAGAGTTTGTCTGAATGGCAAAAGGGACAAAGAGAGCGATATATCAATTGTAGCTTTCAGATTAAACAGCAGAACAGGGGCTCCTGCCCTGTTTGGTGTTTTGAGGCAGGGCTTCTTGTAGCTCAGACCGACCTTGAACTTCTTTGTAGCTCAGGTTGAACTTAAATGCCCTGAGCCTTCTGTCTCCTGCATGCCGAGATCGAAGTCATGTTCCACTTTGGCAAGACATTTATATTTTTTTTACGCCGTTAAATCATTATTGAAGATGTTGATTTTTAAAAAAATTGCCTTTAAAGAAGCACTGACAAGACAGAACACGCTAACCTTGGGGGGGGGGTATATGTCATTCTGAGCATTTCCAAGGGTTGGCTGTGACAGGCGCTGCCAGTTGTCACTTATAACCTTAAGTGTCAAGCACCTGTCGGCACGCTTCGGACGGTCGGCAATCGTCAGTATCCGCTGTTTCATGCCTGAAAGGATATTCTAGAAGGATGCTCTGTTTGTATCCATAGAAAGCTCTATGTGCTGTAGAATTAATGGACACCCTAAGGTGTATTTTCCACCCAGTGCTTAATAAGAAAGGGTGCATAAATACCCAGCATCCTTTAGGTGGCGCATATCCAAGGTTATTTATTACCCTGTTCCGTTTTCCAGTGACTCCGACATTAAGCCACAATATTCCTCTGCATCTTGTAGAGTAAAAGGGACCCCCTTACAGGCTGCCTGCTCTCTGTCTGTTCTCACTTCCCCCCTGATGCTTCTACTTATCTCAAGCAGACTACTTAAAATCTTCTCACAGTCTCTCTTTAGAGAGCTCCAACCAGGATACACTGCAGTCACTACTCCCTTTGTGCAGAAGATTCCCATCCCCTGTGGGGGCTGCTTGGGAGTGAGAAAATGCCTTGAGGGCAAAAGCACTCCTAAATACTCTCTGCTCCTCCTCTCCCCGGGTTCTTGATTCTTTGAATCCTCAGTGATTTGATAGCTCTCTGATTCCTTCAAACAGACTTTTAAAAATGTATCCCGCTACGGCAGTCGTTCTCGGTGGGAGTGTTGGTCCAATGTAACTGAGAGGCGAAATCAATTCCTTTCACAAATCCATATGTGAATTAAGGAAACTTTAATGAGAACCAAAAGCAGTCACCACCTTCTTCCTTGGTATTTTGAGCCCCCCCCCTTCGCCCCAAAATCATTTAAAATGGAATGTTCTATTTTATAGAAGTGGGGGAAAGAAAAACCAGTCCAATCTAAAGGCTTCTGAATGCTGTAACTCTGAATTACCTGGTTGTTGTTGTTGTTGTTTTTTTTTTTTTTTTTTTTTTTTTTTGTCTTCAAATATTTTGGGTAAGTTTCTCCACTTCTAGTTTTTTGAGGAAGAATGTACTTTTAGACCTGCTAATGTTTTGGTTGAGTGTTCAGGGAGTAATTATCTAGCTTCCAGGAACCATTCCTTTGGGAGGAACAGCATTATGAAACATTCATACATCTTTTCACTTTCTGTCCAGTAAATACAGTTCGGGAGGGGCCCGGCATAATATTTTGTAGAGAAAGTGAACCGTTCAGGGGATGACAAAGTGCTTGTTTGGGGAGCTCATGATTAAGACTCATTTTGTAGATTAATAGAGACATCACCAGTCTCCAAGGTTAGCAAGTCAACAATTTCACGAAAATTAAATTTACATAAAAATCTGGGGAAATGAATAGCATTTCAATCTTTGTTGCTGGCGGGTCAAAAAGCCATACCCCCATTGAATTTGGAAGTTGGCTTTTTTGTGACTTTTACTGTGACCTGTTTTACAGCTTTCAACTTATTTACTTGCTTAAGGCTTCTTTGAGCACCGATTAGTTTCTTTGTAGCTCGTAATCTCATATATTGAGAGAGAGAGAGAGAGAGAGAGAGAGAGAGAGAGAGAGAGAGAGACCTATGAGCAGAATTATAGGTACCATGCACCATGTGACTTGTCCATACTGAATGCTGCAAATTTTGATTTGTTTCCTTTAGGGCGATAAAGTCTGTCAACTATTTTTCTGTAGATCATTTAAAGAAATGGGTGCTACCTTAATATGATCTCATTGTGGACGTAAAAACAATTCTTTATCAACAGTTTGCAAGCTAGAGAAGAATAGGGCAAGTGGGCACAACTCAGGGGGTGGGGAGATGGTTCAGTAGTTAAGAGCACTGGCTGTTCTTCCAGAGGACCAGGGTTTAATTCCCGTTCAAGTACTGTGTGAGCACCGTATGTGCCCGAGGTTCACAGTTATACATGCAGGCTAAACACCGGCACACATTAAAAAATAACCAGAAAATAACCCAAAACCTGAATGTTTATTCCCGTCTGAGGGTTTCCAGCAGTGAAGAGACACAGTACCCAAGCCACTTTTATAAAGGACAGTGTTTAATTGGGGATGACTTAAATTTTCAGAGGTTCAGTCCATTATCATCAAGGCATGAACCGTGTAGGTGTGCAGGCAGACATGGAGCTAGAGGAGCAACTGGGAATTCTACGTCATGAGTGAGAAGAAGACAGTCTCTTCTGCACTGGGCAGAGCTGGAGCATAGGACCTCAAAGACAGTAACTCACATCCTCCAACATTGCTACACCTTCTAATAGCACCACTCCCTGGGCAATCATATCCAAATCTCCACAATCTCACAGAATCAAACTGGTTAAGAAAGACCATTATGCCCCACTTTTCTCCTCATGCCAATTGAATATGGGAGAGAGGGGGAATCTCTATTCTGCCTGAAAAATTAGTTGCTGCTATGCTATTCCCTTCGTCCTAGGAGAGCTACTCTGATACTCACACCCAGGGGTGTGAGAGCATTGCCATGCTCCTCTGAAGTAAATCATTTCTAGCACTGTTAGGTGAACATCTCATGCACAGTAGAGGAGGCTATCTCATTGTCTTAAACCACAGACTCCACTTTCTTCTTGACTCAGTCCTGCACTTGACATCTTGCTCCAAACTTTGCAATTTCCTGAGGGAAAAAGATGAGATAGAAAGGAATTGTGGATTATGCCTTCCACCCCCCTCCAGGGGCTCGTGTTTGTTTAATTGTGCACTACTGAACTATCTTGAACTCTGAAGTGCCCCAGATCCCAAGGCATGTCTACGAGATGGTCTCACCTTTTCCTTCATGATGGGGTGGCCATTTAGTGACAGCAAACAGAGCTAGCTAAAGGAGGGCTTTGATAGGTGGCCAGAATAGGGTATGTTATTTAACAGGGAACCTAAAAATAACATTATTTCAATATTTACTAGGTGCGGTAACTTATACCCATCAGATGCTCCATTTAAATATATTCCAAAGTTTCAATTGATTTCTTAACATTCACTTACCCACTCATTTGCTCAATACATGTATTCCTTGTCTGCTAAGAAATATCACTAAGTACTTGTTTTAAAGAAGATGAAAACAATTTGCTTTGAAAGAGATGGTGGGACACTGTTAATTTTTTCTTCCAAATCACATGCACATTTAATCAGAGTTTGCCTCTTCAAAAACAAGTGCCAGGGTAAGGGCTAGATACTTGTATTGTGCTACCGATCTATGGTTCTATTTAAGAATACTATGCACATAGTTTCTATAAACTAACACTCACAATTTATTCCAAAAGAATACTACAATAGAGAAAAACACTAACATGTACTATCCTGGGACCAGGATAGATTTTCAATATCCTTACACAATACAAATCTGGAAACAGGAATCAATGTTCTCTATACTAATTCTCATCTCAAATAGAGCACTTTCCTTTTTTAATAGTCAATAAGTGTTGGTAATACACCCTAAATGTTGTTGCCTTTAAATTTCATGACCATGAGGTATTGCTGTTATATTACAGTACAATAAAAGGAGGGGCAGTGTGGGACCTTGAGTTCTTTCTGGTGCTTATATTTGCATGAGAGCCCCTCCCCCCCCAGTTTATGAATGTGAGGGTTAATACTGATTGCCAACTGGATAAGATCTAGAATTACCTTGGGCTCTGGCATGTCTGTGAGGGTTTACTGAGCTGAGAAGACTCTCCCTAATTATGGGCAGTGCCTATGGACCGAGGTCATGTGCTGAAGGAGAGAGAGCGAGAGAGAAGAGAGCTTGCTTTCCGAGTGACAGCATTTGTTTCTCCTTGCTGCCTGACCATAGCATAGCTGCATATACTCATGTGCTTCTGCTGCAATGCCTTCCCTGCCTTGGTGAACTGAACCCTCAAACTGTGAGCGGAGATTAAATCCTCCCTTTCTGATTTTGTTTGGTATTTTGTGCTTTTCCTGTGAGCCTTAGCTTGTAACAGCTGAGCTGTCTCTCTGACCCTTGTAAGGCATTTTGTCATAGCAACCAGAAAAGAAACTAACATAATGTATGGTAGACTCCTCCTCCTCTTTCCTCTCTTCCTCCTCCTCTCCTCTTCCTCCTCTTCTTTTCCTTCTCCCTCTTCTTCCTCCTCTTCCTTCTTCCTCTCCTTTCTCCTCTTCCTCCTCTTCTTCCTCCTCCTCTTCCTTCTTCCTTTTCTCTTCCTCCTTGTCTTCTTCCTCCTCCCTTCCCCCACTTTTGTACTAGCAGCTTGTACATGCTTGGCAAGTGCTCTACCACTATATTGCACCTCAGTCTTCTTTTATAGCTTTAGGACAGTGAAGACACCCTGGGTTTAAGTAGCCATTAGAATGCTGAATCGTGTTTCGGGTGCTGCCCTTCTATGTAGCCCCTTCTTTATTTTGCTTTTAAAGATTTGTTTATTTTTTTATTTGCGAGGCTATATGAGTGTATACCTTAGGTGCAGAGATATCCAAAGAGGCCAGAAGAGAATGTTGGATTTTCTGAAGTTTGAGTTTAGGTGATTGTGAGCCATTCTACAATGTTGGGACTGGGAACCAAACTCGGGGCTTCTGGAAGTACTCAGAGATGACTTCAGTCCCTTTCTTTGAGTCCTATATGCCCAAATGTTCTAGTTTAATTTTTATTATTGAGATAAAATATCACAGTGAAAAGTATTTTAAGGGAGATAGGAATTAATCATCTTAAAGTTCCTGGTCCATCATTTGTGGGGAATCACGGCAGCTTAGTTATGTCTACGATCAAGAAGCACAGAATAAAGGCATGTGAGCAAATTGTGTTAAGTACCTCTTTATTCTTATATAATTCAGGACTCAAACTCAAGAACAGGTGTTGTCTACTTTTAGGCTGGGTCATCCCACGTCAATCAGCAGAATCACGACGGTGGGCATACTCACATGCCACCTGATCTAGACGGTTTCTCATAGACACTCTTCTCCCAGGTGACCCTACATTGTGTTAAGATGACAACTTAAGCTGGTTATACCTAGGAAAAATGAAATGAGAAATGTAGTACGTAAAAGTGAGATTTGTTTTTTCCATATCTGTGTGGAGACAGTCATATGTTGAAAAAAAATGTTGTATATCTAGTTGCTGTTTTCCCCTGAGAACCCAATGCAGGTAGCAGTAAAATTTCAAATTAAATTTTTTTGCTGATTAACTTAAGGTAATGAAGAAGAGAGAGGAAAGTGATTCATGATCAAGGGAAAAGGAAGGAACAGAGGCATGATGTAGGGTGGGGACAGGTGGAGGAAGGGGGAGGGTAGGGGAGGGGGGCTGGGAGTGAGGGGAGGAGTCAGGCTCATAGGGAGAGGCACACAGCTGGGTTGCCAGAGTGGCTGATAGAGCTCTGGCAGGCTCTAGGCTGTCAATGAAGCCCCCTGCTCTGGTGAGGAGGGAGAGAATGCTTCACTAGATCCTTTTCTTCTCCTTCCCCGTTGCTCTCTGGGGTGGGGAGAGGTGAAGTGATTTGTTGCAAATGCATGATGGATTTCATTAAGTATGCAGAACTGCTGTTAACATCACTAGAGATCTGCAAAATAGAAGCTCAACATGCCCAGAGCAGGTTTGACACATGGAGGCGAGATGTGAAATTTGCCAAAAATTAAGAGCTGTGCTGGTAAATTCTGGTCCTTCATGATTCATTTTTTTCTTCTTCTGAGCTGAACAAGATTTTATTGAAATAATGACAGTTGCATGTTTTATTAATGTGTTTTTCAGACAAGCTTTCTAACATGATCTCATCATAAAATCCTGGAAGGTAATGGATTTATCATTTAGCGAGTTAATGCGGTAGAAAGTGCTTTGTAGACTGGAAAGTTTGAAGTAAACATTAGTTGTAATCATAATCCACGTGGCATTTGGCTTATAGATTTTTTTATTTTAAACTTTGAATTTTGGAACAGTTCTAGATTTATAGAAATTTGTGAAAGCGAACTGAGTTTGCACATAACCCACAGTTAATGTCTGCTATTGATAACTGTCATTGAGATGTTCAATTATTATAAATAACAGACAATATTAATATATTATTTAAAGTTCATATTTTATTCATATTCCCCTCATCTCTATCTGACATCCTTTCTTTTTCTGTTCTAAAAGATTACCTGGGACACTGCACTACATTTATCTATTTTGGCTTCATAGGGTCCTCTTGAGCTGACAGATTCTCAGACTTATTTCTAACGATCCTGCAGGTCAGAGGACGCAGGTGAAGCAGTTGCTAGGCAGCCCTCTTTGGGGGATTAGTCTGGTATTTTCTTCCCAGTTGGTTGAGGTTGTGAGGTCTTGGTACGCATCCCTCCTACCCAGCCTCTGAAAGATCCTGCTGCTGCTTTGTCAGAGAGCTGTCCTTTGGTAGCTTCTTCTGTGATAAGAAGTCACTGTGTAGACACCCACAGTGGAGGAGGGTGTGTGTGTGTCTACAATTTTACCCCTTGAATGTGGGACACACAGATAAATTATTTGGAATTCCGTTCGGGTAAATTCTTCTTCTAATACCATTTACTGACTGATCAATTGTGTATTTCTATATCAACTTGGATTCATATTTTTGTTTGTTTGTTTTAGTTTGTAAAGACTTCTTTTAATTTTTAACCATGTGAATGTGTATGAATGCTGCTACTTGGAAGGGGCCAATCCTCCTAGAGCTGGAGTTACAGGTCATTGTTAGCTGCCTGATGTAGGTGTTGGAATTGAACTCTGGTCCTCTGGAAGAACAGTACACATGGTTAACCCCTGAGCCATCTCTTCAGCTCCTTCAAGTGTTTGTTGGTTTGTTTATTTTTACCTTGTTTCATAATCCAGTGAAACTTTATTCGGGGGCTCACAAATTCAGCGTTGAGAACTGTGTGTGTTGGCTCTTAAGTCCTTTTGTTGGATTCTCAGTGTGCGCACGCGCGTGTGTATGTGTGTGTGTGTGTGTGTGTGTGCGCCCCTACTCTCCCAGATGAACCTGGAGTGTCACTTTGGAGCTCACCCATCCCAGTTATGGAATTAACCATTTCTGTAAAAGCATATCTCAGTTCCTTTATTAATTACTGTTTTAAAAATGAATGATGAAGCGAAAGCATGCAATTCATTTCCTTCTCAGTTTATAAAACTATGTCATTCCTCTTTAATTGCAGCAGCAACATCAGGAGGGTAACATTAGTGTGGCATCAGTGCTGCAACATCTCTGCTGCAGCAGCAGCTCAGCAGCATCAGAACCATAGCCTCAGCAGGGCAACATCAGTGTGGCATCAGTGCTGCAACATCTCTGCTGCAGCATCAGCACCGCAGCATCAGCAGGGCAACATCATCATGGCAACATGGTATCTTAACGCTAGTTTTCATGGAAACATGGTATCTTAATGCTAGTTTTAATGGAAATATGGTATCTTAATGTTAGTTTTCATGGAAACGTGGTATCTTAATGTTAGTTTTCTACCGAGAAATGTGATACATAATCTAGTCAGGAGGAAAAGTGAGCTTGCCGTCCATGCACCTCTACCACTGCCATTTTCCTATTCCATTCTGGCCTTTGTTCTGTCTAGAACAACTAAATACTGTTTTCATATATTAAATTAGCTAGTATTTAGACTCCTATAATGGCTTGGCATGTTGTGGTTAAAATAATATCTCAGGTGATCACCGTTAGGCAAAACAAAAACAAAAATATTACTGATGGAACAATGCTTAGGCCTTTTAATGGAAGAAACTGTGGTTGGGGCATTGAGTCTATAGCTTACCACTGCTGCATCAAGCTGAGAAATCAAGGAGAAATGTGTGTAAGCTAACACATGTGTGTATACATGTTTATAAGTGTTTTACCTCTAACCACCTGTAAATACATGTGATAATCATGACCTCCTACTCCCAACAGCAACCCATTATCATATGGACTGTTCTAGAATTCTTCTTTCTTATCTGCCACCTCAGTCTCCCTCATGAAAGCTTAGCTCTTACCCACACTATCTGTCTATCTATCTATCTATCTATCTATCTATCTATCTATCTATCTATCTATTTTTTAAAAGGTTTTACATTTACTATTAGTTTGTTGTGGGGGACATTCGAGGTGGAAAAGGGAGAAGACAGAGTTTTCAGAACAAGATGGTAAGCTTCCAGGTGTGGAGAGAGGAGGGAGGTAGAGGGCAGGAGGAAAGGAAAGAAAGAGAGAAGGAACGGAAGATGAGGGAGGAAGGGTAGGAGAAAGCTTCAGCTACAGGGAGAAGAGAGCTCTCTGTGAGCAAAGACTCTGACCTCAGACACCTGCCTCCCAAACTGCGAGCCAATACAGTCCTTAAATGAAAAAAAAATCCCAGATATATTTAAGTGTTTTCAGGTAAAGGTTGTAATGTCTGGAGGTCAATTTGGACATATTTCAGCAAGAGGAGGAGGTGGGGGTGGGCAGATGCTAAGGGAGAGACAGGTGCTTACTGTAGAAGCTGTGCTCTGAGTATGGGGAAACTCATCACCCTGATTTTTCATATTAGTGTGTGTGGTTGAAAATGACATGATAAATAGCTTTAAGCGCAACCAACTCATTATTATTGATTATTGGTGAATTCACTGGGCGCAGTCTGCCACAATCTATATATATTATATCACATTAGACTAAGTAAATACAGCACTAACAACTCTGAGAGTTAGAGGTAAAATACTATTGCTCTCCTGGTTATAATATAAGGCCACTAAAATATTCATCTGTCAGTCCATCTATCCATCCATCCATGCATGCATCCATCCATCTATCTCTCTCTCTCCCTCTTCTCCCTCTCTCTCTCTATCGTATCTATCATTTATCTATCTAATCTATCTAATGTATCTATCATCTATCTATCTATCTATCTATCTATCTATCTATCTATCATCTATCTAATCTATCATTTATCTATCTAATCTGTCTAATGTATCTATTATCTATCTATCTATCATCTATATATCTATTTATCTAATGTATCTATCTATCTATCTGTCTGTCTGTCTATCTATCTATCTATCTATCTATCATGTATCTATCTACCTATCTTTTTTTATATGTTTTTTTATTCGATATAATTTATTTACATTTCAAATGATTTCCCCTTTTCTAGCCCCCCCACTCCCCGAAAGTCCCGTAAGCCCCCTTCTCTTCCCCTGTCCTCCCATCCACCCCTTCCCACTTCCCCGTTCTGGTTTTGCTGAATACTGTTTCACTGAGTCTTTCCAGAACCAGGGGCCACTCCTCCTTTCTTCTTGTACCTCATTTGATGTGTGGATTATGTTTTGGGTATTCCAGTTTTCTAGGTTAATATCCACTTATTAGTGAGTGCATACCATGATTCACCTTTTGAGTCTGGGTTACCTCACTTAGTATGATATTCTCTAGCTCCATTTGCCTAAGAATTTCATGAATTCATTGTTTCTAATGGCTGAATAGTACTCCATTGTGTATATATACCACATTTTTTGCATCCACTCTTCTGTTGAGGGATACCTGGGTTCTTTCCAGCATCTGGCAATTATAAATAGGGCTGCTATGAACATAGTAGAACATGTACCCTTATTACATGGTGGGGAGTCTTCTGGGTATATGCCCAGGAGTGGTATAGCAGGATCTTCGGGAAGTGAGGTGCCCAGTTTTTGGAGGAACCGCCAGACTGATTTCCAGAGTGGTTGTACCAATTTGCAACCCCACCAGCAGTGGAGGAGTGTTCCTCTTTCTCCACACCCTCTCCAACACCTGCTGTCTCCTGAATTTTTAATCTTAGCCATTCTGACTGGTGTAAGATGAAATCTTAGGGTTGTTTTGATTTGCATTTCCCTAATGACTAATGAAGTTGAGCATTTTTTAAGATGCTTCTCCGCCATCCGAAGTTCTTCAGGTGAGAATTCTTTGTTTAACTCTGTACCCCATTTTTTAATAGGGTTGTTTGGTTTTCTGGAGTCTGACTTCTTGAGTTCTTTATATATATATTGGATATTAGCCCTCTATCTGATGTAGGATTGGTGAAGATCTTTTCCCAATTTGTTGGTTGCCGATTTGTCCTCTTGATGGTGTCCTTTGCCTTACAGAAACTTTGTAATTTTATGAGGTCCCATTTGTCAATTCTTGCTCTTAGAGCATACGCTATTGGTGTTCTGTTCAGAAACTTTCTCCCTGTACCGATGTCCTCAAGGGTCTTCCCCAGTTTCTTTTCTATTAGCTTCAGAGTGTCTGGCTTTATGTGGAGGTCCTTGATCCATTTGGATTTGAGCTTAGTACAAGGAGACAAGGATGGATCAATTCGCATTCTTCTGCATGCTGACCTCCAGTTGAACCAGCACCATTTGTTGAAAAGGCTATCTTTTTTCCATTGGATGTTTTCAGCCTCTTTGTCGAGGATCAAGTGGCCATAGGTGTGTGGGTTCATTTCTGGATCTTCAATCCTGTTCCATTGATCCTCCTGTCTGTCACTGTACCAATACCATGCAGTTTTTAACACTATTGCTCTGTAGTATTGCTTGAGGTCAGGGATACTGATTCCCCCAGATTTTCTTTTGTTGCTGAGAATAGTTTTAGCTATCCTTCTATCTACCTATCTTATTATCATTGCTAAAAGATTACTTGTTAAATTATGTCTGTGATTATGTGTATGTGAGTGCAGTGCCTACAGAGGTCAGAAGGGGGCGTCTGATTCACTGGAGCTAGAGTTACAGGCAGTTGTGAGCATCCCTGACATGGGTGCTGGGAAACCAAGTCAGGTCCTCTGAAAGAGCAGCAAGCACTCCGAACTCCAGAGCCATCCTTTTAGTCCCCAAAATAGCAACTATTAACCCAGATGTACATATTGTTCAATTGCTTTTTGGGCTTGAAACAATAGCCTATTTTCCTCAAAAGCTAGTATAACCACATCACACTTTTCCGTTATGTCCCACTTATAACCACTTCCACTGAATATGTACTATACACTCAGTGTATTGTGAGGTACCATATATGAGCAAATGTATTAATTTGCTCATATCATGCTTCTAATTTATTGCTAATGTGATAAAATGCATTAATTGATTTTAATAGCTTTATTTGTATATAAGTGACATATAATTAACTGTACATATTTAAAATTCATAAT
Source organism: Apodemus sylvaticus (assembly GCF_947179515.1). Lineage (NCBI taxonomy): Eukaryota > Metazoa > Chordata > Mammalia > Rodentia > Muridae > Apodemus > Apodemus sylvaticus. The sequence goes on along the minus strand of NC_067492.1, from coordinate 17,206,342 downwards.
TTATCAGTTTTTAATATATGTATCCACCTGTGAAGCAATCACCATCATCAAGATAATTGCTGTTACCATCTTCTGCCAAAACTCCCTCCTAGTTTCCTGGAATCCTTCCTTCCTGCCCGCTTCCCACCTCCACAACTGTTTTGTGTCATAGTAGATTGGTTTGTATTTCTTAGGAACAAAGATCAACAAGCATGGGCTACTGGTGAGATTTAGTGCAACTGTGAACAAACGCTATTGGCACGTAGCACTGTTACAGTTCAAAGTTTTATTTATTTTAAGTGTGTGTGTGTGTGTGTGTGTGTGTGTGTGTGTGTGTAGTTCTGAGGACAACTTTTAGCATTTAGTTCTCTTCCTCCTCTGTGAGTCGTGGGGATTGAACTTAGGTCCTCAGGTTTGCACAGCAAGCTCCTTTACTTACCATGCCATCTCTCTAGTACCACATTGGCTTTTCTGTACGATTGCTGTAACAACAGCAGAGTATGGTTATAAGGAGTCTCTAGTGGCTTGCAGAGCCTGATACTTACTATCTTCCCCTTTAGAGAAATGTTATTCTTTTAGTCCCTGTGAGTGAGCTGGCATGCGTTCATGTTGTTGTATATATAAGTAGCTTGTGCTTTTCAGATGCTGAGCAATGTTTATTTGTAGGAACACATCAACACTTGATTGTCCATCTATCTGTGGATGATCCTTAGGTTGTTTTGAGTATTAGCTCATGATCTCATCAACAACCATCAATCATCACCACCACAATCACACATACACACATATACACACACACACACACACAGGCACACACATATGCACATATACACATGTGTACTTCAGTAACCTTTAAGTCTAGGTCTTCATAGAAACTAAAGATCTCTGTTTTGGGGAGAAAACCCATAGACACAATGGTTCAACACAAAAAACCACATGGCCAACATATTCTATCTGTGGCCCTTTTAGAAGCTACCAACTGGTTGAACCAATTTACATTTCTACCAGCAGTACTTTAGGACCCCAGCATCCCCACAGCCTCTCAAGCTTGATATAAGGAGCTGTGGGCTTATATTTTTCAAAACCTACTTTAATAAGGGTTCTTAAACACTTCAACCTCCTTTATAGCCCAATGACCAAAGGTAGGGGAGGAAGATGACTAATAGGACAAGGGGGACATGGACCTGTTTAGGAGCAGTTCATTGGGGGGAAATTCCAATCTTTGTTGTCTGCAGTCCATCCCACTCACAAACACCAAACACAAACCAGCAGTAGTAGCTCCATCCAAGAGAAACCATGAGGCTCTGCTAATGCTGATCAAGTGGCAAGAAGCAGTTGGATTACTACCAGGTGTTCTTTAGTACATCTCTCTGTACAATGTTACAGCAAAGACAAGAAAGCAAGGGGAAGCAGTACAGGAGTGTCTTCAGTGAAGACCAGTGTCCACAAAGCCTGACAAAGACCAGCAAGGCGAACCAACACCAGAGCGTCATCCACTGTCTGTTGGGTTATACTTATACCCTTTCCAAGCTTCCTGCATCCTCTCAAGCATCCACTCCAGGAAAACATCACATATCCTTTCATCAGGCAGCTTCCAGAAAAACACCCCGTGTCTGTTCTCAGCAAAGCATCCTCCTATGTGTCTGCTTCAGCAAAATGTCCTCTCATCAGACAGTTTCCAGCAAAACATCACACGACATGACTGGGTCTCCAATGAAACCAGAAATTTCCACTTCAGTGAGCCTTCCAGTGTAAATTATTCTAACAGGCGTGCTAGTGTGTCTTGTGTGATTTCATTACAATCATCTGTAGTCCATATTTTCTGTCTTGTCTGTGAAGTACAACTTTTGCCCTCTAAAAACTTTCCCATTGATTGATATTTTGTTAAACAAATATTTTGCTTATGAGGAATAAAGACTACACTTACTTGTGGTTACAAGGACAAATGTTTATAGATTAATGTTAGAGATTATTCTAGCTTAGTAAATTAGTGGTTATTGAATTTCCTCCAACAACCATAACTTCTCACCACATGGCTGTCCAAATGTGAGCCAAACAAAAATGACACCAATGGGCATGCCGAACTGGATGGAGTAAAATCCCCAAGTTCTCAACCCTACACAAACAACTATAAAGAACTGACAGAAGCCGGGAGCAGGGGATTGTCCTCTGCAGGGAAGAACCCACCACCTCTTTGTCCAGGGCCAAATAGTCATCCCCCCAAACACACATGCAGGTAGCATTCGACAGACTAAACAAGTTCCATTTAGAAATATATATGTATATACATAATCATTTTCTCTTTGGATGTGGCTGATCATTCCATTTTCTTAACATTGTCACTTAATGAACAAGTGTTAAGTTTTATACATTTTTAATTTACCTTTAAAGATGCCTTTCTGGGGGCTAGAGAATTGGCTCAGCAGTAAAGAGTACTTGCTGTTCTTGCTGAGGATTTGGATTGCTTCCCATCATCCCCTACTAGAGGCTCACAACTAGAGGATCTGATGCTCTCTTACGGATGGCACAGGCACCTGTGCTCACACCTGCGAACAACCTCCCCCCCCCCCCACATACACACATAACTGAAATTAGAAATAAAATCTTTCAAAAGCACATTCCTTTTTGTGTAATTCTCACTGTATCACACGTAAATAACTTTTTTGATAATTTTAAGACAAAAGGCTCTCTTCCATATTTTTCCCCTTTGAGAAGTTTTAAACTGAATGTTCATATTTACATAAAATATTTTTAGTTAATTTCATACAATGTGAAACATTTAGGTGTGTGTGTGTGTGTGTGTGTGTGTGTGTGTGTTTGTTTTTTCATAGGGATATAAAATTGTACTGGCACCATTTATGGAGAAGATCACATTTTTAACCTGAACTGGCTTTTTCATTAATTTTTTTTGCATTTTTCAAAGGTACTATTCCTGGCTCTGGCTCTGGATCCTCTCTCTGTCTCTCTCTCTGTCTCTGTCTCTCTGTCTCTCTCTGCCTCTGTCTCTTTCTCTCTGCCTCTGTCTCTCTCTCTGCCTCTGTCTCTCTCTCTGCCTCTGTGTCTCTGTCTGTCTCTGTCTCTCTGTTTCTCTCTCTCTCTCTCTCTCTCTCTCTCTCTCTCTCTCTCTCTCTCTCTCTCTCTCTCTCTCTCCTGACTGATTTTAAGTGCCATGTGGTATCCATTGCTGAAACTGTAATAATGAAAAAGCTTCCAACTGCGATTGCTTATTTTTCCTTCAGAGCCATCATTTCTTGCTTCATGTGTTTTGAGTTTGTAGATGCATAAAAATTTTAATTGGTATTACCTTTTAGATGATCAAGCTTTTATTATTATGAAATGTGTCTCCTACCTCTCTCATGTTTTTACTTTAAAATCCACTTTCTCTAATAGTAGTCTTTCAGTGAGGTGACAACTCTTTCTGTGGTATACTATTTCCTACCTTTCCATATACAGGCTGTTAGAAAGCACTGAATACCTTTCTTAAGGGAACTATGCATTTAGATTTTTAAAAGTTCAATCTGGAGATTTTTGCTTTCAGGTTAGAACCTCTACCTACGGGCATTAAATTTGTTGCTAATAACTTTTAATAAAACAATTTATTTTTGAATGATATGTGTTTGTGTGCATGTGTGTGTGTGTGTACATGAGTGCAGGTGCCCTCAAAGTCCAGAAGAGGGCACTAGACCCCCTGGAGCTGGTGTTACAGGCAGTTGTGAGCCATTCAATGTAGGGCCGAGAAGCAAACTTGGGTCTTCTGCAGGAAGATCAACACACTATCTTGACCACCGAGCCATCTCTCCAGGTCCAGAAATGGTTTTAATTATAAATTTAGTTTTGTTAGTATTTTAAGGTGTCCTTTGTAAGGCCTCATTTTTTTTTGTATTAATCTCTTTCTCCTTTATAGTCTTTACCATTTATACCATTTGTTGGGGTTTGGGCTGCATTTTATTTGTAGATGTGTGTGTCCACCATGTATGTGTAGTGCCTGTGAAGGCTAGAAGAGGATATGGGATCCCCTGGAAGCTGGAGGAGAGAAGGATGTCCGCTCCCTGATGCAGGTACTCAGAGTCGAACTCAGGCCTCTGGAAGAGAAGCACACACACTCTTAACTGCTGCGCTATCTCTCCAACCCATGTCCCTACCCCCTGATTTGTGCTACTGATGATATATATACCACAGCATTATGTCTTATAATTATGTCTTACTGCAAGTCTGTGGTCTTTAGAGCAGTTTAGGAAAGGACCTCTGTGATGGTTATCCTGCTTACTGATATATTTTTTTATGGTACTCTTTATTTATTTTTGTGGATTTGAGTTCCTAAATGCTGCCCGCAAATAGTCTGAGTCTTTATCTGATCACTGTTTTTGGAGGATGGATTTTAAGGGTATACACTACTGGGTGGCTATATCTGCCTCCCCCTCCACTCTGCACTGCAGCACACTGAGGGAAGTCAGACATTAATCCCTTCCCCTGTAGCTCAGTACTTGTTCACTGTTTTTCTTGCTGTTTTCAAGCTTTCCCCCTTTCCGATTGACAGTTGAACTACATGTGTCTTCCTTCTACCTTCCTGCTATGCCTTCTCCTCCTTCTCCACTGTCCCCTCTCTCTTTGGTGGGGTCTTATTACTTAGCACAAACTGGCCTTAAAGTTGTAATCCTCCTGCCTCAGCCTCCTGAGCATGGGGTTGCAGGCATATGCCACAGTACCAGGCTATGGTATATCTTCTTCCTGGTGCCATAATAAATTCTATCATCTGATGACTTAAAACCACAGAAATTTATGGTTTCACAGAAATATGGATAAAAGCCCCCAAACCAAAGTTTCAGTAGGGCAAACTTCCTTTACTGCCCCTGCCCAGAGGTCCCTACCTAGCTCCTGCTTGCTTCTGACAGTTCTTTTTCTTTCATGACTCACAGTCTCTGCTTCTGTCACATAGCCCATGACTCTGTGTCCAAATTTCTCTCATAAGAATGCTGGTTGTTAGATTAGCATCCACACTATTCAACATGATTTCACCCAGACTTGATTAAATATTAAAACAATCTAATTTCAAAGATGGCCACACTACCAGTCTCAGGGATTGGGTTCTCAGCATACACGTGGGAACACAATTCAAGCACAACAAGATACCTTTGGAATATATAGGTGTTTATGGCTTTTGTGTTTGTGCTAGTTAGGAATTTGTTGAACATCTTTGTTGGGATTGTATGTTAAAGTTTAAATCAAGTCCAGAATGGTTTGGGCCATTATTTATTTAAATATTGTTATTCTTCTATTTCTTTCTGTATCATCATTCCTTCTATTACTCTCATTGTGTGTTTGTTGGCACGATTTGCCATGCCAAAGGAGTATCTGCTTTTGCTCATTCTTTTCTTTTGATAGCATAATTTCATTCTATATCTTCAACACATAATCTTTTGTCTGCTCAGACTGCTATTAAACTATTTTAGTGATTTATCCCCCCCCCCCACTGATGGTAGTTTACAAAATTAGATTTTTTATTTGCATTTTAAAACTCATTTCTCTATCTTTATTGATTCTCTAGTTTATTGGATTATTGTCAATGTACTTTCCTTTGATATTTATTATACTTATTATGTATTGGGGGTTGGGACAGGGGTATCACAGGACATGCGTCGAGGTCAGAGGATGAGTGGAGGAGTTAGTTCACTTCTTCTACCATGCGGCTCTTGGCGATCGAAGTCAGGCTGTCAGCATCTATACCTCCTGAGCTGCCTCTCAGCATTCCATCCGTTACTTCTTTAAGCATGATTTCCTACAATGTTTGACCCTTCTGTAGAGGGGTCTTGTAACTGTCACGTTTGTAGTATGGTGACTGTGTCACTTCAAGTCTAAGGGTTCCTGTTCTCCCTTCTCTTCCTTGCTTACTCTGTCTCTCCCTTCTTATCACTCCATCCTTCTTCATGGACTGTTTTGGCTGTCTTTTTCTAGCTGTTGTTTGTTTAGTAGCTTCTATAGACTAGGTTTCCCGAGGCCTTCACACCCTCACACCATAGGTCCTGCCCCTTGATGTCCTAATTTTAGAGGAGTCATTCTTGTCTCTGCAACCCCTTCATTTTCTTCCCAGTTCTCATTTTTCATGAACTTTCAGTTATATCATCTTATTTGACAAGCTTGTGTTATGTTATATGACCTCTGTTAACATGATTATAAATATTTTAGTCACACATTTAGATAAAAACATTTAATCTGGTTTTCCTATGTGTCTCTGTGTGTGAAGAGTTGTGTTTTGGAATGGTTCACCCAATAGATAGGACCTTTGCTCTCTTGAAATTCATATTTTCTGTTTACAGGCCTAAATTCGTGCATAGAAAATAGATATAACCGTATGTGGAAATTACCAGTGCTCTTAGGTAAACAGCGTATTAAAGGAATGGCTGCTGTGGTAGAAGAGGAAAGTGTTTGATGCAGCGAAGTGCTTCTGAAAGGGGTTAGGTGGACTGCGGTGTGGCTGTTGGCCAGGAGCTGTATGCTAAGTTTGAGGCATGACTCAGGTAAGGGACCCTGCACTACTTCATTTCTGTTACTATAATAGAGTACCTGGGGTGGGCTAGATTTATAAGAAATGCTCACGGTTATTTGGCTTCTCAGTTCTGGAGCTTACAGAGCACAGAGCTGACTTTGCCCCAGCTCTGATGAGGGTCCTGACCTTGTCTCATGGCGGGAGAGTATGTGGGAGCTAAGCTCACAACTTTAGACGGGAAGCCAGAGCTCTGAGTGGGGCCAGGCTCTGATTTCTGCAATAAACCTCTTGTGAGTGTTACTAAAGGGTTGTAGGAGTGCTCTCTGAGTTTCTTCTAAGACTAGCACCATAAAATGCCCTAATGACTCCTGTTAGGATGTATATCACCTTCCAATGCTACCATACTATAGACTCTGGCTCTACTCTGAAGTATATATATATATGCATGTATTTGGTGGTGGTGGTACACACCTTTATTTTTTTAATTGGATATGTTCTTTATTTACATTTCAAATGTTATCCCCTTTCCCAGTTCCTCCCCTCTCGAGTAGCCCCTATCCCATTCTCCCTCCCCCTGCTTCTATGAGGGTGCTCCACCACCCACCCCACTCCTACCTCCCAGCCCTCGATTCCCCTACAATGGGGCATCTATTGAGCCTTCATAGGACCAAGGACCTCTCCTCCCCTTGATGCCTGACAAGGCCATCCTCTGCTACATATGCAGCTAGAGCCATGTGAACACCTTGGCTGATGGCTTAGTCCCTGGGAGCTCTCGGGGGCAGGGAGGTTCTGGTTGGTTGATATTGTTCTTCCTATGAGGTTTCCTCCATTGGGGACCCTGTGCTTAGTCCAATGGTTGGCTGAGAGCATCTGCCTCTGTATTTGTCAGGCTCTGGCGGGGCCTCTCAGGAGACAGCCATATCAGGCTCCTTTCAGCAAGCATTTCTTGGCATCCACGGTAGTGTCAGGGTTGTCTTAATAATGTGACATTATTTTTGCTTATGAAGGAAGTTTACAGTTTTTAAACCAACTGTCCCTCCTTTTAAAATATAGCCACTTTTTAACATTAAAAATAACTAAGTTTGAGATAAATACTTGGATTACTGGATCGAGAGAATAGCTTTAATATTTAACTTGGATTGGCTCCTATTAGGTGTCGCATCCCAGACATGGGGAGGCACAATCACTGAACTCCAGGCTTCTTTTGCCTGTGGGCACTGGAACTTTGGAGTGATGAAAACAAGTTTTACTTTTACTTCTTAAACTAGGTTATCACAAGTATAATAGGGCCTTTGCTTCCGCAGCCTGGCGAAAAGTTAGACTCTTGTCCTTATTCTTTGAAACCAAGTTTTGCCATTGCTAAGCACCTTCTATGGACTTCAGCCTTGTCAGGCTATGAGAGCTGTGGGGTGTTGTAGGCCTAACCCCGATCTTAGCCTTAAAGTAAACATAATATCAAGAAGAAGAAAGCATCCTCTTTTCAGATATGAAAAAAAATATATATAGAGAGAACGAACACAGAGCATATGCTAGTGTTTTAGGCTTGACATTAACAGAAACAGACATGAGAAAGGCATCTGCCAGGAGAACATTCTAGAAGTTTATATAGATTGTCCTTAAAGCCAGAGAAGTAGAGATGAGCTCATCTAGACACAGAGAGATTTTCTTATGTATTAGACGTCCCAGGAACCATTGTCACGGTAGCAGATGCATGGCACTTTATAATCAGATGTACGTCTTTGTGAGGCGTTGGCTTAGCTCATCCCGCCCAGAGTATGAATCTGTATTCTTTGTAGGATGAATACATACTGCCTTGATACCCACTGGAGCAGAGAGCTGGAATGAGGGACGCATTCATCTTCTCCGAAAATAATGAAACCTGAAATACGGGAAGTACAAAGAGACTCCTCAGCAAAATAAATACATATTTAACAACAAATGAAAACATTTATGTTCTGATAAAAGCGAGCTATTTGCATCTGTTTCCCCTTCGCGCTCACTCCCTGCTGCACGAAGTCTGCAGCACCCCTTTCATTTGATTATAAAATGGAACACCCATCTCAGAGAATGCTAATGTATAAGGAGATATGTGTCTTTATATGCTCACTTAAGTGTGCTCTGTGAATAAAACAAGTGAAAGACGCACGGGTGATAGCTTGGGAAGGACCCTGTTTCCTGAAGTCTACAGTGTCATTAACAGTTGTGATGTACACTATGTCTCTCAATTAAACCTCGGGTTGTAGGTTTGTGAACAAGAACTATCGCACTTCCAAATGCAAAATGATCAGCAACTGTATAACATCGTGAATCAGGGATGGAACATAACGAACTCCTACATCATTTTTTTTTCTCATTTTAAGTAGACTTGTTGTTAGAAGTGTTTTAGAGTCACAGTAAATTTGAGTAAAAACTACAGAGTACTCATACCACTCCCTTGACCCTGCACAGGCACAAGGTTTCCTATTACCAACATTTTATGCCAGAGCGGTACAGGGGTGACTTCTGAGGGACCGACACTGAAGCATCACTGTTTTACTGGATCCACGGAGTGGACTTTATTCTTGGTGTTGTGTGTTCTATGACTATTAATATATAATAGTTTTATATTAATTTATATTATATAACATTACGTATAATATATATTATATAATACAGTGTGGGCTTTATTCTTGGTGTTGTGTGTTCTATGGCTATTAATATATAATGGTATATTAATTTATATTATATAACATTACATATAATATATATTATATTATATTTTATAACACAGTGTGGACTTTATTCTTGGCGTTGTGAGTTCTATGGGTCTTAACATATGTTCTTATATTAATTTATATTATATAACATGTATAATATATAACATACACTATGCACCAACCATCACAAGGCGTAGTCTGTCTTAACAGTCCTCTGTGCTCCGTTTGCTCATCATTCCTCCCCCCACCATATCCGGCCACTTCTGGTCCTTTACTGGTTTCATATTTTCTAGAATGTCTCTCAGTTGGGAGCACACAGTCTGTAATTCTTTTGCTTTCTCTCATTCATATGGAAATCTGCATCTAAGGTTCCTCCACATCTTTTATAGCTTGCTTCTTCTCAGCACCTTCTATGGTTTTAATGAGACTATCTCATATAGGCTCAGATAGCTGAATAATCTGTCCCCAGTTGGTGGCACTGTTTTGTAGGTAGATCATGTGGCCTTGCTGGAGGAGATGTTTCCTTAGGGATGCGCTTAGGGGGTTTATAGTCTTGTCCCGCACCCTGTTTTCTTTCTCCGTTTCTTTTTTCTTTTTCTATTGAAAAGGGAAGTAAAAACACTTTATGATAAAATTAAAGATTTATATGGAAAATCTTCAGATAAACACATTAAAATTGACAATTTTCATGGAAAATTAAAGAGTAAAGTGGTAGACATGTAAAACATTGCTAAATTAATTGAAATATGTTATAGAAACATTTTATTGAATTGAAACATGAATTGAAGATTTATGTGGAAAATATTTCTGATAAAATTGTAGAAAATGTAGGAAAACATGTTAGAATTGAAGATTATCATGGAAAATTTTATATAGATATAATAATGGTAGGTATAAAAGTATTCCTAAGTTGATTAAAAGTGGAATTATAAACATTTTCTGATAAACTTGAAGATTTACATGGAAAATATTTCTGATAAAATTGAAGAAATATATAGAAAAACATGTTAAAATTAAAGATTATCATGGAAATTATACAGATAAAATGATAGGCAGAAAGATAATTCTAAGTTAATTGAAGGTGGAATTATAAACATTTTCAGATAAAATTGAAAATTTACATGGAAAATATTTCTGGTAAAATTCAAGAAATATATAGACAAACATGTTAAAATTGACTAATCATGGAAAATTTTACATATAAAATGGTAGATATAAAAACTTTCTAAATTAATTGAAGGTGGAATTAGAAACACTTGTGATAAAATCAAAGATTTACATTGAAAACATTTCTGATAAAATAGAGGAAATAAGTAGAAAGACATATTAAAATTAAAGATTATCCTGAAAAATAATGCAGATAAAATGGTAGACATAAAAAACATTACTAAATTAATTAAAAGGGGAATTACAAACATTTTCTGATAAAATTGAACATTTACATGAGAAATATTTTAAATCCAACTGTTGCTTTTCCAGGTTGTTGGGGTATCCGGGACTTGCTGTGGTGGGAGAACTGAGTTCTGATGTTGCCATATGGCCTTGGTTTCTGTTGGTAGGGTTCTTGTGCTTGCCTTTCGCCATCTGGTTATCTCTGGTGCTAGTTGGCATTGTTGTCTCTGGCTAGAGTTTGTTCCTCCTGTGGGCCTGTAAGCCTGTGTCCTTACTTCTCTGAGCTCAAAAGTGAAAGCACTGCTGGGTGATCTCTCTCCTGGCGGGCTGTGCACAGAAGGCTGTGGAGTCTCCTGGCTCCCTGGTGCAAATGGCAGCAGGAAGACTTCCGTCCCAGCTGCTCCACTGATCTTATCTCTCCATTTCTTGCTTGCATTGAAGATATGAGCTCTCAGTTCCCTGTTTCTGCTGCCATGCCTGCTCATCGTGATGGACCCATCCCATGCAACCATAAGCCCCAATAAACTCTCCCTTCTTTAAGTTGCCGTTGTCGGGGTGTTTTATCATAGCAATAGAAACTAAGGCAGCACAGAATAATATCCCATTGTTTGTGCCTAGCAGTTTCCCTAGTCATCATTAAATGATATTTTGGGTCCTTCCAACTTTTGACAATTATGAACAAAGCTGATACTGCCATCCACATGCAGGTTTTTGAGTGGACATGTTTTTCAGTACGTTGGGGTAAAAACTATAGACCACAATTGTTGAATATTAAGACTATCCTTAACTGAGAAGAGACCACCAAACTATCTTCTAATGTGGTTCTGTGGTTCTATGTCCTCATCAGCAATGAAAATTTCTCTTGCCCCACATCCTTAACAGCACTTGGAGTTGTTAATTTTCTGGATTTTATCCATTTAAATTGGTGGGTAATAGGGGGTTATTTTAATTTTCCTGAAGACCTATGATGTGCTTACTTTGCAAATTAAACTTATACATTGTGTATGTACATATTCATGTGTGTATGTGTGCATACCATGTCATATATGTAGAAGTCAGAGGACAACTTTTGAGAGTTGGTTCTTTCCTTCTACCCTATGTATCCTGAAGATCAAAGTTGGATTATCAGGCCTGGCAGTAAGTCCTTTTCCTTGCTGACCCATCTTGTTTGCCCAGAGGAACTTATTTTTCATATGTGTATATTTCTCCCATAGAGTCTGGAACTCACAATCCTTTAGCTTCTGCCTCTGCAATTCTGGGATTACAGGACTATGCTACCACACTCAGATTGTGTTTTTTTCTTCTAAGTTATTTGTTCAGCTCTTTCATCCACTTTGTGTGTATGTGCAAGTAAATGCTTGTGTGTGTGTGCAGGTGCATGTGCACATGTGTATGGATGCCAGAGGTCAGGTTCCAATGTTGTTTACCTTGCTTTCATCTTTTCATGTATATGTAAACATTTCACACCTGAGTGTTCACTTGTATAGATAGGTTTGAAAGCCAGGCATTATTTACAGTGTTGTCCTCCTTGCTTTTGTGTGCACATGTGTATAGTGTATGTGTAAGCATGTTCATATGTGTGTGAGTATGTGTGTAAGTATGTGCTTTTGGAGGTGTGAAGTTGATGTCGGGTCTCTTCTTCATGGTGTCCTCCACTTTATTTATTGAGTCACAGTATCTTGCTGAACCTAGAGTCCAGCTATCTAGATTGCCCTGCTTGCTCTAGGCAGACCTTATTTGTGTCTTGTGAGTGCTGGGATTACACGTGGTAAGCCACACCTTCCCAGACTCAGCTTGGATTCTGGGAATCCTCACTTGGGGGAGAGGCGCTATATTCACTCAACCATTCATTCCCTCAGCTCATCACCTGATGTTTGGGATAGGGTCTCTCTTTGGGACTCAAGGCTTGCCAATTAGGTTGCTTGCTCAGAGAGTCCCCTCCTGCCTCTGCCTCTCCAGAGCTGGGATTCCAAGCAAGCACTGCCATGCTGGAGACCAAATCCAGGTCCTAATGTTTGCATGTCAAGCCTTTTACTGACTGAGCCATCTTCCTAGCCTCTTTTACCCATTTTAATATCAGATATTTTGTGTATATTGGACAATGGAGGTTTGTCAAACACACCTTGTGCAATTACATTCCCCAGTGCTTGGCTTGTGTTACTATTTTATTGACATTGCCCTTTGAAGAACAGAAGATTTTAAAATGTAATGAATCCCAGTTTACAAGGTATTGTTTTAACCGATTACACCTTTGGTGTTGTAGCTAAAAAATAATGATTGCCATACCCGAGGTTACCTCAATATTCTTAATTATTTCTGGGAGTTTTATACTTCTGTTGTTTTGCATTGAGGTCTGTGAGCCATTTTAAGTTTTATTTGTGATATGTTGAGATTCTACTTCCTCCTCGCCTCCCCTTCCTCCCTTTTCTTTCTCCTCCTCCTCTTCTTTCCTCTCCTCCTCCCTTTCCTTTTCCTTTTCTTCCTCCTCCTCTTATTCTTCTTATTCTTCCTTCTCCTCCATATGCCTGTCCAATTGTTTTAGCATCATTTGTTGAGAATCAAAGTACTTTATTTTTTTTGCCAGTCTGTCATCCTTGTATCATCCTTGTTTCTTTGACAAACTCCAACTGACTAGATTTATCTGGCCTCTTTCCTATTTTGTCCCCTCAATGTGTGTTTGCCTTTTCTTTTGCCAAGGTCACATTACTCTGATTACTATGGCTTTATAGCAACTTTTAAAGTTAGTACCAGTCCTCTATTTTCTTGCATCTCACATTTTTATACTTGGATCTTTTGCTACCTGGAGAAACCCTCTCTCTCAAAAAAACAAAAAAAAAAAAAAAAAAAAAAAAAAAAAAAAGAATGTGCTTGTTAATATGCACAAAAAAAAACTTTGGTGGAATTCTGATTTGGCAAATGTATGAGTTTTTAATTGCTTGCATGAAGATTCAAATGAGGACCAAGTATTGTGATTTATTTATATATTTGTTAGGTTTCTTTTTTTTTTATTCGATATAATTTATTTACATTTCAAATGATTTCCCCTTTTCTAGCCCCCCCCCCCACTCCCCGAAAGTCCCGTAAGCCCCCTTCTCTTCCCCTGTCCTCCCTCCCACCCCTTCCCACTTCCCCGTTCTGGTTTTGCCGAATACTGTTTCACTGAGTCTTTCCAGAACCAGGGGCCACTCCTCCTTTCTTCTTGTATCTCATTTGATGTGTGGATTATGTTTTGGGTATTCCAGTTTTCTAGGTTAATAACCACTTATTAGTGAGTGCATGCCATGATTCACCTTTTGAGTCTGGGTTACCTCACTTAGTATGATGTTCTCTAGCTCCATCCATTTGCCTAGGAATTTCATGAATTCATTGTTTCTAATGGCTGAATAGTACTCCATTGTGTAGATATACCACATTTTTTGCATCCACTCTTCTGTTGAGGGATACCTGGGTTCTTTCCAGCATCTGGCAATTATAAATAGGGCTGCTATGAACATAGTAGAGCATGTATCCTTATTACATGGTGGGGAATCCTCTGGATATATGCCCAGGAGTGGTATAGCAGGATCTTCTGGAAGTGAGGTGCCCAGTTTTCTGAGGAACCGCCAGACTGATTTCCAGAGTGGTTGTACCAATTTGCAACCCCACCAGCAGTGGAGGAGTGTTCCTCTTTCTCCACATCCTCTCCAACACCTGCTGTCTCCTGAATTTTTAATCTTAGCCATTCTGACTGGTGTAAGATGAAATCTTAGGGTTGTTTTGATTTGCATTTCCCTAATGACTAATGAAGTTGAGCATTTTTTAAGATGCTTCTCTGCCATCCGAAGTTCTTCAGGTGAGAATTCTTTGTTTAACTCTGTACCCCCATTTTTTAATAGGGTTGTTCGGTTTTCTGGAGTCTAACTTCTTGAGTTCTTTATATATATTGGATATTAGCCCTCTATCTGATGTAGGATTGGTGAAGATCTTTTCCCAATTTGTTGGTTGCCGATCTGTCTGTGAGTTATTTATATATCTGTTAGGTTTCTTTTTAATCTATACATCCTGATCCCATGTGTCTCTTTTCCATGCAGTTAAGTTATAGGAAGAGCCAGGCTATGGAGGTTTTTCTCTTGAATGGGGCATCTGTGAGTCCAGGAGAGGGTGTAAAGAATGGTTTTAAAAGAGGAACTGGGGAAATAGAATACAAGTGAGTTAAAGAGGAAAGAGGAGACACTGGGGGTGGAATGGTATGGCATATAAAAGGATGAGACAGGGAGGGTCAACCGTAAGGACAGAATGTACGTATGAGAAGGCTGCAACAGACCTGCTACTTCAAATATTAATTAAAATTTAAAAAGGTGTGTTGTGTGAAAAAGAGAATTCTATTTCAGAGATGTTAAGTTGGTTTAATACTCTTAAATCAGTAAGTACAATTAAAACATTAACAGAATAAATGGAAGTGTTAAATAATTACTTCAGCAGATGAGTAAAGCCCACATATAAATCTATACACTTTGGTGTTTACAACACAGCATACCACCAATGGGAGAGGCTTCTTCAAGGGGAGATAGATAATCAATCCCACGGAATCAAGTATGATCAAACAAAAATAGAATCAGATGGAGGAGTCTGTTGCTAACTCATCATGTTAAAGAAAGTTTCAGTTCAACAGAGATGAGACTGAAATAAAGAATAAGGACAAAAGAGGGGAGACTGTCACTGCTCCCTGTAAATGTGGGTGCACGTATTGAAATTCTAAACACAGAAAGCCAGAACATGTTCATATTTCACTTATATTTAAAAAGAATATAAAATTGCTTCATACGATATTTTACCAATGTGCATAGAAGACAAGGAAACAATATCCACACATTGAAA
Source organism: Apodemus sylvaticus (assembly GCF_947179515.1). Lineage (NCBI taxonomy): Eukaryota > Metazoa > Chordata > Mammalia > Rodentia > Muridae > Apodemus > Apodemus sylvaticus. Next base: position 17,190,934 of record NC_067492.1, on the reverse strand, counting down.
CGATTAGAAAAATATGCACTTTCATTTTTTAGCCCTGGATCACATAACACTATAGACTCTGTCCAGTTCAGATGATGATGTAATGCATTTCACAGACAGGAGAATAAACTTCACTTTTTCATTCTGATGGTCTCCATCAGATGTTATGTTTAGCTGGAGTGACCTGCCGTAGATGGAGGTGGAAATGAGGGAAATTAGTACAGTGTGGTATAGGGGTAAAAGCACAAAATAACATTTTCTCTGTCTTCAAGAACCATGCTTGCTTCTGGAATTAAACCCAGCAGGTAGGATGATTCTAAACAGACTTCAAATTGTTGAACATCTGCTCACCCCAGCGCAGTTTGAAACAAGGAGTATATAACACTCTACAATGCTGAAATTCATACAGCCTCTTTAGAATTATTACACAATTAAAAATTTTTTTTGAAATGCGTCTTAAACTGACTCCAAAATATTTTTTATTTTCAGGTTTTACAATACTATGAAGCTGACTCCCTGCTCCCACACACAGCTTTTTGGAATGTTAAAAAGAAATAGTTGGATATATTTTCCTAATTTAACTTTATGTCACTTCTTTACCTTTCTTAAAATGAAGTTTTAAAGTTAATAAATTCAAGGATCAATTAGATTTAAATAAAGTGGACACGTAGATCTCAACAATTCGTGGAAGCCATGTGGTCTTCTCACCTGGCCATGGGAAGCCAACCTGTCCTCTTAACCGTGGGTAAGAGAGGAATTTGTTCCCTTTTAGGCAGTAAGAAATACTTGGGAATCTGTTCTACTTATAATAGCTAACAAAAGAGAAAGAGTTCCTACCCTGTCTTAACCTGCTTTTCTTGACACGGAGACAAAATCCCCGAGAGAAGCAGCTAAGGGAAGAAAGGCTTAATTTGTGTGCAGAGAATCTCTTAAAAGCAACACCTGTCAATTAAAAAAAAAAAAAAACAGCCTGTGGCCAATGAGCTGAGGCTGGGATAGGAGGTGGGACACTGGCAGGAAGAGAGGGAATTCTGGGAGATGGTGAGAGGCCTGAGAGATTCGCCAGGAAAGGCTGAGTAGAGTTAACCAGCAGGTGGCTAAACTTAAGAGAGAGTAAAGAGATTCGCCCTGGACTTGGAGGGATGAAGCTGAGGAGAGGTAACTAACCACCTGGAAGATACAGAATAGCTTGAATGGGTTAAATAAGTTATGAGCCAGTTGGGGGATGAGCCAAAGCTTATTAATAAATAATCAGTCTCTGAGTTGTCATTGCAGGAGGGATAGCTTATAGTCTTAGAGGACAAGTCCACCATGGTTCATAGGGAAATCCTGGCAGTGTCTTCATCTGGAAATAGGAGCTCACAGCTGTCCCTCCTCATATGCCAGTGGACTAGGGAGTAGACAGCTTTGGAGCAACTCTCAAGGTTGCCTGCTAATACTCTACATCCACCAGCCAGGTCCTGCATCCTAAAGGTTCTGTACCGTCCTCAAATCCCACCCAGGGACCAAGTACTCCCACCCACAAGCCTGTGGTGGTGAGAATTTAACATTTAAACTCCAGTGTGTCTCTAGGGTTGGCCTCTTAACAGCAAGTTCAAGTATCCACTCTTTGCCTATAGGTGTGGGCTCCTCCTAATTCACCGTATTCCAGCAAAAACCTGTGAGGTGTAAATAACTTTCCTGCGAGAAGTGCCAACACAGGGAGGGGCAGGCGCCCCAAGAATGTTCATACTTCAAGGTTGATGTCATGGTCTCAGTGCATCCTAGCAGAACAGAAGTCTTCCACTGCGTGTCTGTTCCGAGTCAGTCATCTTCCTGGTCATGGACCACACGTGTTGCTTATGTGACGTCCTAAAAGAGACAGAAGTGAGTGATAAGTGGGTGGGCAGTTGGCAGAGGTGGGGGCATGGGGGTGGGGAGAATGTTGCTGTACAGAGATGTCATAGGGACTGTTTCTTCTGGAATGATTTGTTTGTTTGAGCCCAACAGAGATGATATTTCTATGAGCCTATATACACTGCATCTGTGGACAGGCATGACAGCTGTTGGCCAAGAAAGTTCATTTTATGATTTGGCAATTAAAAAAAAAAAACTCAAGAAAAAAACATATTCCCAAAGCAAATCTCGAGTGCCATTATTTGTAGCAAGGCTCTGTGGTTGACCCCCACACCCACTCCCACACAATCCTTTTAAGTGAAAAGTTTTCCAAGCACGGGCTTTTTGATGTTGTTCTGTGTTTTAAACAGAATGATTTAAAAGCATGTTAAGGTAATTATCCATAGTTGATGTCGAAGGAGGAGAAAAAGGCTGCATTCTAAAAAAGCTTTTAAACAACATTTAAAGCAATAAGCAGCATTGGGAAAAACGATTTTATTTTCTTAAGATGACCCCCCCACTCCATGATGCTTTTGTTGATGCTTCTATGAGATTGTGAGGAAAGTAATACTTTAAGAATTCTTTGCTTTAATGTAAAATTGATTAGAGATTCCCTTTACCCCTCCCTCTTTCTAATCCTGGTAATGGAAAGACATGTGTTCATATTGCCGTGCAGTGAGCTACAGGACAATGAGGAATCCTATCTCTGATTGCCTAGCAATTTAGCAAAGGAAGCTGAAGGTTGGTTCGACTACGGTTTACTGTATTGTGTCCCTTCTATTCCTGTTGATTCATACTTTACTCGGGAGTTATGAGCCCTCATTCAACAGGAAAGAAGAGAGAAGGCAGAGCAAAAGTGCGACTCCAAAACTTGTACAAGAGAGGAAAATCGGAGGCTTATTAAATTTGAAAGGGTATGCCTTTGAATAATTTATTCATAAAATTTAATTTGCGTAAGAATTTTTATGGCGAGGCGGCATGCTGGCTGTAAAACCTGAAATAAAAGCAGCAAACTGCGCTATTGTGGAACTGGTTTCTTCAGCACCTGTATCTTCTTTCTCTCCTTTTCCTTTCCTTAAAATCTGACCTTTCATTTTCACGCAGGTAGAAGAAAGGAATCGGCGTTCTTAGACGATAGCCAGACCCCTTTGTGCTTCCTTTTATGTAAATGTATCTTGGTGATGTGAATGCCTGAGTTCCCATGCTAGCTGCAGATCCACAGCAACATTGCTGGGAGATTGCTCGTTTGACTTATTTCAGAATCAGGACCAGAGGAACTGTAATGTGCTGTGCTGAACCACAGGTGGCCCAGCCCTCTTTGACCTACCTGCTCTTTTCACAGTGAGTGAGTGTCAGAGTCCCTAACCTGGATGACTTAGTGCAGCTGTCATTGTAGTTGTGTGTGAAATGCGTGCATAAGTGCGTGTGTGTGTGTGTGTGTGTGTGTGTGTGTGTTCTGTGACAGGGTCTCAGTTAGCCCAGGCTGACTTCAAACTTGCTATGTAGCCAAGTACAACTTCCCAAGTGCTGGGATTATAAGCACACATCACTGTGGCAGGTTTAGAATAGAATCTTTACTATAATGGCTTAGTTTTGAACAGCAGTGAGAGTATCCTCACCCTCTAATCCCTTCACTCAGCACGATTTCTTTCATTGGTTTAGTAAACTATTTTTGTGGACACATTGAATAACCCGTGGGGAGCACTGCTTTCACATTTACTTAAAATCGTAACTGTTGCAGCTTCTTCTCAATGCCAAGTGCTTTTGAGAATAAGAAAAAAGTAATGACATATGGTGTACTGGGAAAAATCATGTTCTTGGATGTATATGTCACTGGGCGATAATTTGTGACAGGGACAACAATTTGTCAGGTAAAATACAAAACCCCATTAATGATTGACAGAATTTCTTGGTCCCTCTCTCTATCTAGAAAATAGAGAAGGGGCAATCAAGACTAAAATGTCTAAACTTCTACTCATGATATCAATATTTGATTAAATGTTTTTAATTTACCCATTACAGAGATATTTGCATATCTGTGTTTTCATGAGAGTTCATCACAGCCCAGAGGGTGCCCATCAGCAGATGGAAGGATGCAGTTAGCCATAAAGAAGAAAGGAATTATGTCATTTGCAGGGAACTGGAATGGTGGTTGAATGAGGGCTGTCCCCCATAGGTATCCAAACACTGGGCGATGCTGGTGGGAAGGCTATGGAGTCGTTAGGAGGTGAAGTCTTGCTGGAAGAAACATGTCTTGGGGTGGGTGGGCTTTGATACTTTATAGCCTGGACCTTCCATTCTCATTTTTTTCTCTGTCTTTGCTTCCTGAGTGTAGGTGAGATGTGATCTCTCTGCTTCCCTACTGCTAGGCTGGCCTCACAGTCCCTCCTTCCATGCCTTCTCCACCATGGTGGACTCATTCCCTGGCACTGTAAGATAGTGACCCTCTCCTCCTCTATGCTACCTTCAGTCATGGTATTTTATCCCTGGTCATGGTATTTTATCCCCGGTCATGGTATTTTATCCCAGCAACAGAAAAGTATTTAATAAACCAGGAGGTCATTATGTTAAGTGAAATAAGTTAGACGTAGGAAGATACATATCATGTTTCTTTCAGATGCATGATATAGATAAAATAGAGTACATCAGAGTAGAAGGGAGACTGTGAGGGAGGCAGGGACTAAAGGAAGAGAGTGGAATGAGAAAGGATAGCAGACAGAAGGAAGACAATGGCATTTTCTCCAGGCAGAACTGGAGTTATAGATATTCAAATATATTACATATATATTCATATATATATTCATATATATATGAAATCAGAAGAGAAACTATGTGGGAGGAGGAAGGAGAGGTAAGAGAGTCAGGGATAATAATTGAGAAACAGAAAAAAACACAATAATATATATTTATAAATATGTCACAGGGACGCTCATTATTCTATTTGTCAAAAATTAGTAATACATGTATAACAAGTGAAAAAATTTTATTAACACTAAGATTGTAAGATACAGAAACATGTCTGATGGCTGTGTCTAATCACCCAAATCTTATTCTATATGAGAACAAAGGTCTTTGGCTAGATTTTGCTCTCTGGAGTTGCAAGCCTGTGCGTGCATGCTGAGATGACTCTTTCACTAAACACCTCCTCTCCACTGCCAAATTCTGACACAGAATTTGAACAAGGGTCTGGAGAGATGGCTCAATGGTTGGAAGGACAGTAATGCCAGCTCCAGGAGATTCGATGCCCTCTTCTGGCCTCCAAGGTGCACAGTGCACAGATAGGCATGTAGGTGCACAATGCACAGACAGGCATGTAGGTGCACAGTGCACAGACAGGCATGTAGGTGCACAGTGCACAGACAGGCATGTAGGTGCACTGTGCACAGACAGGCATGTAGGTGCACACATATTCCATTGATTTTTGCCTTTTGATGGGAACTTATTCTTCCCCCTCCCTGGGAGGATGAGTAAATATAGCCAAGTGCTCTCAAACATTTGCATTTCATTAAACATTCAAGAATGTAAAACATGGCCTCAATGACTACATTACTTTTGAAAGATGGAACAGTAATGAGATGGATAATTTTTTTTTTGCCAAAATGTGTTTTTTTCCAAATATTTGAAACACATGTGTATGCTCACCACATCTTGACTACTATTTTGATAAAACAAAACACCAGATGTTTATCTCTTGATATCAAGATTTGAACTCAAATTTTTTCATGTATAATAAGTGCTTGAGCCTGATGCATGCTGGGATGGTGGGCGTGTGTGTGCGCTGTGTGTATGCAAGTGCCTTTTATTCTTGAGAAAATGAATTTGAGGGTAAATGGGAATTTTCCTCCAAATTGATGTTGAAAAATCAATGTAGAATGAGAAGGAATGGGAAATATGTATTAAATTATTTCTAGTGGGACAGGACAGTGTGTGGCAGGTCAAACTGGAAGTGAGCTTGTTATTCAAATATGGTTTTTCTTATAAGTGGTGCCATTTAGGTTAAATAGATTGATATAGTAGATTTTCTTCTGGTAGTATTAGATCATAATAATTTTCTAAATTAGTAACGGAAATGAAACAAAGCCAACTGTATACATTAAAAAATACTCTCTTGCATAGTTCTTGATGTATGAAGCATGCTCAATAAAATTTAATAATATTCTTAGCCTTTGATATTTAAAACTATGCTTTTCCCATAGCACTGTTTATTTTTTAGTGGACTCTTGTAGAATCCAACATGTGATAATAAATTACATCAGAGCTATTTTGACCAAAAATGACTTCGGAGCGTGGCATTTGTGGTCCTGGACTCTTCTGTCTGCTCCCTGCTACCCAAAGGTAGCTACCACAAAAGCGCTAAACATACCTTTGATAATTCTCTGATCTTGTTCCCATCTTCACTCCCAGAAGGGTAGGTACAGACATGCTTCCGTTCTTAGGATCCAACCCTAAGAAATACAAATTAAACACTTCAACACTACAGTTTAGTAAGGCAGTCTTTTCAGATAGAAAGACTGGGAGTGTCGGATACAACAATGTCTACCACAACTTATCACACACAATTAAATTGGTTAACATCCATGAATCAGAAGACTAATAACTCATGAACTTAGTATTATATTCATTGAAAACACACATGAACATACCTATGCTTCTAAATATTTTGATATAGAGCTATAACATTTTAGGAATATTTTAATTTAGTTTTTGAAAACTTTCTATATGTATGCAATATATCTTGGCCACGTCCAACCAAAATCCTCTCTCCTGCTTCTGGCTGGATCACCTCATATATCATCCACCCCACCTTATTCATATCTTCTTTTAAATTTTTTATAACTCACTAAGTCCACTTAGTGAGACCTGCATAGCTGAATGTGGGGCCATCACATAAGCATAGATAATACACCATCAGCCACGTTTAATAAACATTTCCCTTACCCAGCAACCATCAGTTAGGGGTGGAATATCCGTTCCCTTCCCCTCCCGGCTCCCCCTCCCCACTGGAATGCTAAATGACTTGACCTGTGCTTGTGACATAGCTGTTGTGAGTTTATGGCTAGAAAGCCACGCCCTCTCCACAAGTCTGCATCTCACACCATCTTTCCTCATCCTCTGGGACTTACGTTCTTTCCACCCTTTCCTCTGTTAGATGCCTTGAATCTTGGGAGGGGGTTGAGGTCCCATTTTTGGCTGAGAATCAGCAGTTACCTATTGTCCGTGCTTTGGCACACTCTGAGTTTCTGCTTTGACTACTGTAGAAGCTCCTCTGACCAAGGTTGTGAGCAGCACTAATCCATGGATCAAAGCCTAAATATTTAAAGACAGTTTGATGTCACGTTCATTTAGCAAAACAATAGTATCAGTCCCCACTGTCATGGCTCATAGTCTCCCCATATAGGGGCTTCTGACCATGTTTATGGTAGCCGTCAAGAATTTCTTCCTGTGGAGTCGACCTCACATCCAAGCAATTGGTTACCCCCATTCCAGCCATGTCACTATTGGATACATATTTATTGGCTGCAGTGGATACATATTTATTGGCAGGTCAGTATTAAGTCATGTAGGGTTCACTTTTGAGTACGATTGCCGGTAGCTTTCCCTTCTTTGAAGCCTGTGCAACACTCTTTGGCACTATAAAGCCTAGCCAATCATGAGAAGGTTTCTAGTAGATAAACATTTTAAAGGCAATGTCCATGTGTTGGTTTGAATATTCTTGGTCCATGGGAAGTGTCACTATTAGGAGAGGCAGCAATGCTGGAGTAGGTGTGGCCTTGTTGGAGGAAGTGCGTCACTGAGGGGGTGGGCTTTAAGGATCCTATGCTCAAGCTCTGCACAGTGCGGAAGAGAGCGTCCTCCTAGCTGTCTATGGAAGAGATTCTCTTTTGCCTGCCTTCGAATCAAGATGTGGAACTCTCAGCTCCATGTCTGCCTGCAAGCTGCCCTAATTCCATTAGGACTGAACCTTTGAAACTGTAAAACAATCCCAATTAAATGTTTTACCTTTTAAGAGTTTCCATGGTTATGGTGTCTCTTCACAGCAATGAAAACCTAAGACTGTCCAATTAATTTTAATTAATGTAATTCAATTGATTGGTATAAAGGAAAATACTAAGATTGAAATATTGAGAAACACATACCCTAAGTAAAACCTTGTAGTTTAAAGAGCTTTTTGAATAAACATAGGCAGTTGGTCTCTAAACATTAAACCAATTTCAATACCCTTTGGATAAACAAAAAAACTAACAGTGGTTCCTGAAATAAGAGAGACATCCTCTAAGGCTTGGTTTCCATGATGTGTCTAGCTTTCTCTCTATTATGAATAGCTAATGCTTCTGATTCAGAAGCCATTCATAATAACATACAAATTTAATATGTCCTAAAGGTAATTTGCTCTAGGGACACAGTCAGAAGGCTAAATATAATTTTGAAGGTTGTAAACTATGTTTACCAATTTAGTGTTATTCAATCAGACCTAATTTATACTTTCAGCATAAGCTACCAACAGAATAGCCAGAATTTTGCCTGGTGAGTGTCCAAGGCAAAGAGGGACTTCTAGCAAATTCTCTAATGTGTGCCTAATTGATACTTCTATTGAAAGAGAGCAAAAATGTTTATCAGCATCCCCGAATGAAACAGAAGTGCTCTGATCTGTTAGAATGTTTGTAAAAATCCTCTTCTGTGACTTAGATCTGTAATCTTAGCTTGGCCAGCTTTTTCGGCCATTGGTATTATTTCTCAAGATGGGCCAATACTCCCTAAAATGCAAGTTCCACAGGGATTATGATCCAATATCTAATTATTTTCCCCCTCCCTGTATCTACTTCCCTAGAGTCATCCTTTAAGCAGAGGCTTCACACCTCAACATTTTGTAAGGCTTAAAAGTCCCTGTGGTGAAGATTGGCATGGTTAGGGAGTCTGTAGTGTATAACTTAGGCTGTGAAGAAGATATACCTGTATTGGCAAGTTCCTACACATATATTGATAGTATTTTAAAAATCATTATCAACATAAATTATATATCATGTATTTACCTATGCTAAGTGTATGAAAAGTTTAATAAACTTACAGAACATTTCAGGTAACAACATAATCCATTATTTCAGTCTCTTAGAAAATCTTCCTTATGCCCACCTGGAATCTATCCAGTGCCTATTCTGAGCCCTAGGCAGACAGAAATCTGTCCTTTCTGTGTAGTTTTTCCTTTTCTAGAAATTTCCTAGAAATAAAAACCTAATCTGGTGGTGTGGCACACACCTCCCAGCACTAGGCAGGCAGAGACAGGCGGATCACTGTGAGTTTGAGGCCAGACGCCAGCCTGGTCTACAGAGTGAGTTCCAGGATAGTTAGGGCACTGTAGAAAGATCATGTCTCAAAAACAACAAACAACACATGAACAAACAAACAAACAAAAAGGAAAAAAGAAATGAAAGCATTTTTTTTTTGCTCTTGGCATTTGGATGTTGTTGCTGTAGTGTGTAGTGTGTGTGTGTGGTTTTTTTTTTTTAATCAGTGTATACTTATATAGGAGAACTCCATCAGTTTGTCTAGCTGACCAGCATTCCACTGAATGGCCATGCCATATTTTATTCATCGACCAGGAAATTAACATTTGAGTTTCTTTTAATCTATAGCTCTGATGAGTAATTCTATCAGACATATTAAATAGATATTTGTGTGGGTACCTGGTTTGGTATCACCTGAGTAGATTAGAAGTGCTGTTGGTAGAATATATAAAAAGGTTATCTTAAACTTTCAAGATTTTTCCAAAGTAGCAATGCTGTTTTAATTTCAAAGATGTGAATGAACTCTTTCTAAAACTATGATCTATTGTTTATTATAGCTTTCTTACTGAGTATGAAGTGAAATTGCACTGTGGCTTCTATATACATATTCTGAATAATGGACATAATGATAATTATATTTTGTGTACTTATTAACTATTGGCTTGTCGTCATTTGGGTAAAATGAGTATTCTACATTCATTTTAAATGAGGTTTTAAAAATGAATTTTTATAGTTTCTGCTATTAAATATTTGATTTATGAATAATCTTCTTTTAGACTAATTTAGTTTTGTTTTAAAACAGGTCTCATGTAGCCAAGGTTGTCCTCAAGCTTGCTGTGCAGCCAAAGATTACCTTGTGTTTCTCATCCTCCTGCCTTCTCATCCTGAGTGCTTGGATTAGAGACATGCTCCACCACAGCTGGTTTACACAGTACCTGGGACTGAACCAGTGTTTCTTGTCTCCCAGGCAAGATCCCAACAACTAGGTTACCTCTTCCTTCTTCTCCTTTGGTTTCATGTGTGTGTGTTTATAAGGGAAGTGTATATAAGTTTGTATGTGAGGGCCTCACAATGACGTTGAATGTCCTCAGCCGTTCTCCACATATTTTATTGAGGCACAGGATGGGGGTGGGGTGGGGGGGAAGGGGGGTGATGGGGTGGGTCTCATGTCTTAGTTAGTGTTCTATTGCTGCAAAAAGACACCATGACCACAGCAACTCTGATAAAAGAAAACATTTAATTGGGGACTTGCTCATAGTTTTAGAGGTTTGGTCCTTTATCATCATGTCAGGGTATATGGAAGCAGACAGGAGTATGCTGTGCTGGAGCAGTAGCTGATCTTCAGAGAGAGAGGAGAGAGAGAGAGAGAGAGAGAGAGAGAGAGAGAGAGAGAGAGAGAGAGAGAGAGATTGAGGACACTGGGCCTGGCATGAACTTTCCAAAGTTCAAAGACTGAACACAGTGACACAGTCCCTCCAACAAGAACACATCTCCTAATCCTTACAATTCTTTCAAAGAGTTCCACTCCCTGGTAACTAAGTATTCAAATATATGAGTCTATGGTGGCCATTCTTATTCAAACACCACACACTTGAACCCAGAGCTTATTAGTCAAGCTAGCCAGCTTGCTCTGAGGATCCCTACCTCGGCTGGAGGCTACTGTACCCGCCTAGCATCTATATGACTTTCCATTCCAGTTTCTCTCTGTCTCTCTGTCTCTGTCTCTGTCTCTCTCAGACAGGTTTCTCTGTGTAGCTCTGGCTGTCTTGCTACTGTTTTATAGACCAGATGAACCTTGAACTCACATAGATCTGCCTGCCTTTGTCTCCTGAGTGGAGTGCTGGGACTAAAGTTGTGTATCAACACAGTTTATGCTTTTTTTTTTCTTTTAAAAACACAAACTTTTAAAGCTTTGAAGTTCAAATTAAAGTACAGCAGCCCTTTAGTAAACTGACTTCAGTAATGAGGTTTCTGGATGTCTGCTTTTTTTGTTTGTTTTGTTTTGTTTTGATTTCTGTGGGATATATCCTTTTTCATTCTTTCACTTTCTGTATGTGTCTGTGTGTGTGTGCGCGTGCGCACGCGCGCTCCTACAGGTGACATGAGTCTCTTGTAGCAGCCTAGAAGCAGGATCTCCCACTCTCTTTCAACTCTTTTATGTATTTTTATTGCAGAACTGACCTATATACAATCACAGTAATTACTGACAGGTGAGATCATACTCCTAGTTTGTTAATGGCTTTTTGATTCTATAGCTTTCCTTCCCTTCTCCTCTTTAGCTGCCTGCTTTTACAGTTACATGGTTACCTTCAGTGAAACGACTCATGGGAGGTGAGGCAGTCACATGACACCAAGGCAGGAAGCAGGGAGGGACAGGAAGTACAGCCAGGCTAGAAAACCTCAAGGCCCACCCCTAGTCACCCACTTTATCCAGCAAGGCTCCACTCCTAAAGCTTCTACAATCTTCTCAAACAGCGCCACCACAGGGACCAAGTGTTTAAACAGAACCTGTGGGGAGTATATACTCATTCAAGTCATGACTCTAATTTAAAGAGTTTTTTAACCCTAAATTTTAAAATTAGCATACAAAATAATGGGCAATTACTTACTGTAAAAATATCATCTATGTATCTACTATGTAGGACAGTCTAATAAATCCCCTTTCCTACCAGTTCTGTGGTACCAGGAAGAGGCTATTAGTGTGACAGACCTGATCATGTGTTTATTTTTGGAAGAATGTGTAAGACCTTGGAACTTTGGACTGGACTTTAAAAAGCAGTTTAATGTTAGAATATTTATGGCTTAGTGTTACATCCTAGTGGGAACTTGGAAGATGGTAGTGCTGAGGACTTTGTGGACTACGGAGAGACAGCTTAAGAGGATTCAGAAGGAAACAATGTTAGAAACTAGGCTTCAGGCCATTCTCATGATGCTTGTGCACAGGATGTGGGTGCTTTCTGCTCTCATTATAAGAATGTACCCGAGACTACATTACAAAGTCTAGGGCTATAGCTCTCAGGTGCAGAAGTGGCGCGCACACCATGGTGGTAACCAACAGTTCTCTAATTGGGCTTAAGATACTCTCAGAAAGAAGGAAACCATGGCTGGTACTGGAAACATAGCCAATATTCAGGACCATGAAATCATGGATGCTGGAGAAGAATCTACAACCACCACTTTACTAAACCAGCATAATCCACAACTACATTCTAAATATTTTTCCTCATATCCTCAATTAAGTATAGCCATCAAGGAAATGTCTCTTGTAAAAAAAAATAGAGCCCATTATAGAAAATCAAAACCATTGAAAATGCCTGGTTGTGTAGTCCAGACCCAATGGTTACATCTACAAAACAACCCCTACACCTAAGTAAGACTCAGAGAACCCTTCAGAAGAGGGGGCGGAAAGATCACAATAATGAGAGTATCAGAAAGTCCTCTGTGAGATTTGTGTCTCCTAGTTATGTCAGGAGCTACACCCATGAAGTCTCATCAACATGATCGCCTAAGGACAACAATAGTAATGCCAAAGTGGACTAGTCCTCAGTCCTACACAAAGAACTACAGGTGATTAAGTAATGCTTAAAGTGGTAGAAATAGTCTTCTTCAGGGAATAGCACTCTAATTGGTTATCCAACACAAAATGGTCAACCCTGAAAACATACATATAAGTTACATTATATAGATTAAGCAGGCTATATTGAATAATATGTATATGTATGTGTGCATGCATATATGTATACAATATAATAATTAATGAAAAAGAGGCTATAAATTTCAAAGTGAAGAGGGGTATATTAGAAGGATTGGAGGAAAGAAAGGGAGGGAGGAAATGATGTAATTATGTTGTAATCTCAAAAATATGATAAATAACTGGCAGTGGTGGTATACAACTTTGATCCCAATACTCTGGAGGTAGAGGGAGGTGGATCTGTGTGAATTTGGGACCATCCTGGTCTACAGAATGAGTTCCAAGGAAGCCAGGGCTACACAGGGAAATCTTGTCTTGAAAAAAAAAAAAAACAACCAACCAACCAAACAAACAAACAAAAGTGATACTACTTTCTTTGACAAAGGAGATTTTGAGATAAAGGAGATATTGACTCTATCATGTGATTATTAGTAATCACTCCTATGCAGATCTACAGTGAAGAAAAGAGCAAATAGGACAGAAATAACTACAGAATATACAGTTTGGAAGGGAAAGGGGCATTGGCAAGCTTAATATTGCATCCAAAACTTGTGTTGGAAGAGAAGACATAATTATTAAGATCGGAGCCATTAAACAGAGGCCAAATCTAGTTTGGGATAATGGTAAGGGCGCCCTCAAGGCAAGATCCAACCTGGCTGATCTTTGGACTTTTGAAAGGAAAAGGCCTAAGAAAAGGGCAGAAGCTGCTGTAAATGTGTTTTGAGCGGCCAGGCTTCATCCCAAGTTAGCAGCTAACTTGTCACGTTGTTCCCATGGTGCTGGCTTTGGAGTCATGAAAATTACAGAAGTTGAGGGACCGTGGCATCTTCTGCCATGACTAAGGACATTCGTTGAGGTCAGATAGTGGGTGGCAGGCTAGCTCCTGCATAAAGACCCTGAGAAGTCTTTATGTGACGCTTTGAAGATAGTGCCTGTGTTGCACTGGAGACTCTAAGTTGTTAGTGGCATCAGAATCATGAGGCATCTGCCAAGGATAACTGCACACATGGGGTGGAACTAGCGTAAGAGAGCTCAGAAATATTTTGCAGACAGAAAAAAGCTGAATTAAATGCTTTGGCCTAGAGCTACCTCTTTGCTGGGCCTTGGTCTTGGTTTGGCCTAGCCTTTCCTCACTGTGTCCCTATTTGTCCCTTTTGGAATGGCAATGTGTACTATTTGCCACTCTATGCTGGAAGTATGCAATTGCCTTTTGATTTTACAGGTGTTTACAATTAAGAGGTTGCTTCAAATCTCAAAAGAGAGTTTGGACTTTTAAACACTCTTGAGTGTGTGAAAGATTATGGAAACTTTGGAAAGTGGGCAAATGGCATTTCACCTTATGATATGGCATTGGGACTGTAACGGTGATGGCCAGGGAATGGAAAGTGGTGTTTGAATGAAACGTCCATCGTAAGTCTCAGGGGTTCTAACACTCAGTCCCCAGTTGGCGACTGTCCAGAGAGAATTAGGAGGCCTGTACTCTTGCTGGAGGAAATATGTCACTGAGGGTGAGCTCTGGGATTTCAAAACCTGCTGCCATTTCCAGTCAGCTCTCTCTGCCTCTTGCTTGTGGTTTATGGCTGTTCCTGCCACAGTGCCTTTGCCCGGCCATCACAGACTCACACCCTCGAGAACCGTAAACCCAATACACTTTAATACCAGTTAAATGCTTTATTTTGTAAGTTGGCCGTGGCCATGATTTTTTAATCACAGAAATGGAAAAGCAGCATTCCATCAACACTTTCTATTCTAAAGTCGTCTAGCCTCCAGACAGCCATTTCACTCTGCGGAGCATTTGGGCCTGAATATGGGAGCTGATTTCAGCAACTGGATTTCATCTGGGGCTGTCTCCCTAGAATTTTAAAACTACTCTTGTTCCCATAGACTTCTTCCTTTGAAGAGTCCACATCAACCACAGTGTTGCTGCATCCCAGCCTGAGCACCAAATCACATGCTATCTCCTACTGAATAACCTCCTTTATAGTAATCATTAGGGTCTTGCTGCTTATTTTTACTGAGCCTCATAGTCTCCCTTTTCCCACTTCGGAAGGTGGGTGTTGGGAGTGGAGAGCAGAGCCTCTGTGGTGAATTTCAGATTACCTTTCAACTCCCCCATCCCTTTTGGCCTTACTGCTCTTTTTTAAAGTACCGGATGGAGGGCAAGCACTTTCCACTCCATAACCAGTTCTTTTAGGATGGCAACTTTTTAAAAAGGCATATTCTCAGTCTGTATTTCCAATTCACTCAGAGCTCACTAGGTAGCCCAGGATGGCTCAAACACAAGGCAGTCCTTAAGGTCTCGGGTTACTGGCAAGATCTAGCTGATAACTTTTGTATGAGATACCATAACCCTGGACACACATTTTCATGGTTTTGATGTCATGATTTATATTGCACTGTAATTCTTGGTTGTCAGCTTGACTGTGTCTGGAATTAATAAAAACTCAAATGACTGGGCACACATATGAGGGATTTTTTTTTAATTAAACCATTTGAAGTGGGAAACCCCCGCTCTAATCGGGATCTTTGAGATGGAAAGAAGATACACATTTAATCCAGATCTTTTGAAGTAGGAAGATACACTCTTTATCTGGCAGCCTCTATGAAGGACACGAAGGAAGGAAGCTCTTTCTCTCTGCCTGCTTGCTGTCAATCTCTCTAGCAAGTCCACTCCATCACTGGCATTAGAGCTTACTTGTTTCTGACTCCAGCATAGATGGAAAACCAGCTGAGGCATACAGCCTCATGAACTGAACAACTACTGGATTCTTGGACCTTCTATTGGTAGACAGCCATTGTTAAACTGGCTGTCCATTGTTAGTTGGACCTCAGCCTGTAAGCCATCCTAATAAACTCATTATAGGAACTATGTTGACAGCAATGCCGACAGACAACGGAGATCTGGCCTGTAATGTTTCACCCGGGGCTCACTGGTTTTGAGGCCATGAAAGGGTCATGGAGAGCAACTGAGGCTTGGCACTGTGAGAAGTCAACAGAGGCCATTGTTGAAGGTGAAGTCCCAGTATTGAAAGAGTCATGCAGAGAAGTTGAGGCTGGGCACGAAGAAGAAAGTCTGTGAGAGGCTGCTCTTGAAAGTGCAGCCCAGTTGCAGCGGAAGACACCAGCATTTTGGAGATGCCAGTACCATGGGTTGACCAACAAGAACAGCAGGATCTGTGGGGCAGAGCCAGATGGAGCTTAGAAGACAAACCATGTGTGCTGAAGAGGGGGGAGCCAGAGACGTGACCCCAAGCTCTTTGAAGGATCCCAGAATATTGGGTGGGATCCCAGCAATAACACTGAATCATTTATGCAGTTTGGGGTTTGATTTTGCTCTGACATGATTGTGACTGCACTCTGGCTCTTCCCTCATGAAGTAAGAAAGTGTTTAGTTTTGATTTTTATAGGAGCCCACAGGTGAGAGACTAATTTCAAAAGAGATTTTAGGTTTTAAAAGAGACTTTGGATTTTTTTTTTAAATAGGCTTAATTAAAGTGTTGGAATTTGAAAAAGACTGTGTCACTTTTAAGATTCGAAATATTTCATATTGTGATGTTCATATGAATGTGTGTTCTTGGGTGTAAACAAGAAAAGAAAGGTTGTAGCTCAACAGTTATGTAATTTTGTTTGTTCAAGCTGACAAGGAGTCATTTCTTCTGGTTAGTTTTATGTCAACTTGATAAGAAGCTAGAGTCTTCAGAGAGAGAGAAAAAAAGCCTTAATTGAGAAAATGCCTCTATAAGTTTGAGCTGTATGCAAGTCTGTAGGGGATTTTCTTAGTGGCTGACTGATGGGGGATGTCCCAGCCCATTGTTGGTGGTACCACCCCTGGGCTGGTGGCACTGGGATCTATAAGAAGGTAGGGTGACCAAGCCATGAGATACAAACTGATAACCAGCACTCCATCATGGAACAGCTGCACCAGCTCCTGCCGCCAGGGTCCTGCCTTGTTTTGAGTTCCTGTCCTGACTTCCTCTGATGATGAACAGTGATATGGAAAATTAAGTCAAATAAACCCTTTCCTCCCCAAGTTGCTTTTGGTCATGATGTTTTTATCACAGCAATAGTAACCCTGACTAAGATGTGCATATACTTCAGCATATTATTTTAACTGTTACTTTTTTTTATGTTTTGCAACTGAATCTTCAAACTAAAATCATATTATTCACATATTATGATTACAGTGGTAGAGTATTCTGAAGTTGACTCATATACCAGTGAGTTTTACACTGTCAGATGTTTTCTATTAACTAGTATCCTTTTCTTTCATCTTAAGGCAAACTTGTAAGGATAGTTTAGTGGTTATTAACTCTCTCTGCTGTTGACTGGGAAGTCTTTGTTTTCCTTGCTATTGAGACAGTTTTGCTAGGTATATTATTACCAGATCTTTTCTATTTTAGGATTTGACTACACATCCCTTTCTTTCCGGGCCTTTAAAGTTTCTGTTGAGAAAATGGTTGCTAGTTTTACTAAATAAGGCTCTACTATATATTATTTTTAAATTCTCTTTTGATGGTTTTGAGACTTCTCTTTTAAAAAAAATTCTTGGTTGTTTGATTACAGTATGTTTTGGTACAGTCTTTTTTTTTTTTTGGATTGAATATATTTAGAGTTTTTTTTTTTTTTTTTTTTTTTTTTTTTTTTTTTGTATTTTGACATAGGGTTTCTCTGTATATCCCTGGCTGTCCTGGAACCAGGGTGGCCTCGAAATCAGAAATCTGCCTGTCTCTGCCTCCCAAGCACTGGGATTAAAGGTGTGCGCCACCACTGCCTGGCCTTTTGATTTTTCTATGCCTGAACATTGATAACTTTCCTGAATTTTGGAGTATCTTATTTTTTACTTTTTTGAAAATGTTGTGTGTTTTGTCTCTCTCTTTACATTTGTTTACTTAAAAGTCTTTTCTTTTCTGACGTTCCCCCAAATCCTGTGAGTGTTCTCCACTCCTTTTCATTTTTTCTCCATCTACGACTGTATAACATCAAATAACCTGGTTTCAATCTGTAGATCCTTTCTTAGACTTCCTCAGCTCTGCTGCCCTTTGCTTCTGTTACAGTTTTTATTTTATTCACTGTGTTTTTCAGCTTCAGCCTTTGATTTTTAAAAATAAGTTTAAAAATCTCTTTAATTTCCCATTGTGGTCATTTATCATTTTGTAATTTTACAGAACTGTTTATCTGAATTTTCTTGTAGTTTGCTGAGCTTCCTTGAAAAAGATATTTGAATTCTTTGTCAGGCAGTTTACGTACACTGATTTCTATAGGATTAGTCATTGGTACTTTATTTGTTGTTGTTATTGTTGTTTTCTGACTGTTGTACATACTATGACTATGTATTAGTATTATTTACTTTTTCTAGTCTTTGTAGATTTGCCTTGCCTGGTAAGACTCTTCAACAGTCAGCCCATATGCCACCAACTGTCTGCCCTTGTCTATAGGAGTCATTAAGAAGGTTTGGCCAGGAGCCTGGATATGTCTGGGTAGATCTGTTAATTGGATAATTTGATGTTGGCCAGAAGCCTGTTTCTTGAAGGACTTCCTGAAGCTTCTGTTTAGGGTCTGTCCTGACAATGAAATAGGCTAGAAGTTTAGGGTAACTGCTACTGACACTAGGGAAGGCCCAAGGCCATTCATTGTGTCAACCTGGTAGTGGGAGAATCCCAAAGTCCAGGAAACTAGATTTGAGGTAGCAATGGGGTAGGAACGAAGCTTGTATGGTGGTTTTTTCTCCTGGTGGTGTAGTTAGTGTGAAGTCTGGACAGAGTGGTTCCTGAGGAGTCTCTGGAGCCTATATATAATTGGATGGATGTTGGTGTGGACCATGGCCTAGGGTTTCTGGGTCTGAAATTATCATAAGATGCCAACTGGAATCTGGGTTGTTTTTTATTTTGTTTTGTTTTGTTTTCAAGAGCTACATTGTAATGTTGTGAATCCAACCAAGCTCATTCTCCCATTCTATTTTTTCTAAGCTATTCTACCTTGGATTGGGGAAGAGATTGTGTGACTGGTGTAAACTGTTTTTCCTACCCTCTTAATGCACCTCTTGATCATTGTTCTATTAATGTGAAAAAACACCACGGCCATAGCAACTCTTAATTGAAAATGAAAAAAAAAAGGCATTAAACTGGGGCTTACTTACAGTTTCAGAGGTTTAGTCCATTATTGTCATGTTGGGGGAAGCATGGCAGCGTGGCAGCAGACACAGTACTGAAGAAGTAGCTGGGATTTCTGCATCTTGGTCCTCAGGCAGTAGGAAGAGCTTGGAATGGGGTTTTTGAAACCTGGAAGCCCACCCCACAGTGACACTCTTCCTCTAACAAGGTCAAATTTACTAATTCTTTCAAACAATGCCAGTTCCTGGTAAGGAAGTATACAAATATGTTAACCTATTTCTATGGAAACCACCATACTTCTGCTGTGCCACATTAAAGCACTGTCCTGTCTTTCTGTTTTCCTTAGCCTCTACAGAAATGCCTTGGGTAGCTGTGCAAATTGATAATAGTGTTAAAATTCACCAGAGAGTTCTTTTCTCTTATCTGGCCCTATTCCTTCATATGTCCCCCTTCTTCCTCCTTCTCCTTCATTTATTTATTTATTTATTTATTATTTATTTATTTATTTTTGTGACTACTTGTGATAGTTTGTATATGCTTGGCCCTGGGAGTGACACTATTTGGAGGTGTAGCCTTGTTGAAGTGGGTATGTTACTGTTGGTGTGGGCTTTGATACCCTTATCCTACCTGCTTGGAAGCCAGCCTTCTCCTGTTTGCCTTTGGAACAAGATGTAGATCTCTCAGTTCCTCCTACACCATACCTGCCTGGATGCAGCCATGCTCCCATCTTGATGACAGTAGACTGAACCTCTGAACCTGTAAGCCAGCTCCAATTAAATGTCCTTATGAGGTGCCTTGGTCATAGTGTCTGTTCACATCAGTAAAACCCTAATTAATACACTACTCCAACTGTAAGTAGCCAAAACCACTATTTAAAGTTATGCACCATATGAACGAAAATTTAGACTTTACTAAAGGTGCTTTTTATGTATTATTCTCATGTCCACTGTTCATCAGCTAACTCATAAACCAAATATAAACACAGCAAGATGATAGAAAAAATGTTCCCAAGGTAAATAAGAACCACTGTTGTTGCTCTCAGAGGGAGAGTGGGCTTTGACTGGCTTTCCTTCACATTCAGGTGCATGATAAATTACACTGATTGAATTTCCATGAAAATACCTGTGCTCAGAAAGATGGCCTCCCAGGAACCATACAATGCCATACGTGAGTGGCTTTGGAGAAAAAGAAAATACAATTATTTGGAAAGTGATATGATCAGAGGCTCGGGATATATTTGGTTTTAAAAACCTTAACCCACTTTAATTCTTCATCAAGGAAAATCAATCACAGGATGAGAACATGAATTAGATCTCCCTAAATGTCATAACATTTATATATTGGATTTTATTTTTACTTCATTAAGAAACCAAATAAGACTGTAATTAAAGAAAACGATAGCATATGGTAGAGAGTCTGTTTACGGTTTCCCCAACTTTATACATCGTTAGAAATTCCACGCTGTGAAGGACAAGGTAGGAGAACTCTGTGCATATCTGATCAGAAACTTACTCCACATTTAAATCACAGGGAAATATACTTTTATTTAATTTGAAATCTGTTACACGACTCTGTTTGGAATTGAGTGCCCTAAGAATTTCCCATGAAATTTGAAAAAGGATGGAAATGAATGAGGGAGGAAGAACCTGAAAAGTCCCTGAGCAATATTATTTAATTTTATAGACTTCCTGGGAGGATAGGATCTTAAAATTATATTTTTTATCACTTGTGTAACAGCCAATTAATCTCTCTGTCCAAGGAAATAATTCAGCAAAAATTCTCTGAATTGTTATTGTGTGTCAGGTATGGGAGATGTTCTTAGCAATCGTAAACAACACTTGATAGGCTCTCATTGAATGTCCTGGGACACCATGTAAAAAAATAAGATTTGGCACATCTTGTCCCAAATGCTATGTGGTCAGAGAACAGTGGGTAGAAGACAACCAGGACTGGTTCTAAACGTCCCTCTCAGTCACCCTGAGGAATCCAGAACCTAGATTTTCTTTTCCCACCCCAGTGTTCAGTATTTTATGAGGAAGATGCCTTTGAATCGTAACATTTCTAGCCCTTCACTTACGACTGAATCAGAACCAAACACTTGGTATTCATGTGTTTAGAGTGGCATTCAGTGCCTTGTGCCAGGACATCGCGAAGCATTGTATGTGGCGTGGTTGGTAGGCGTTGGGTCTGTGACAATGTGTGATGGACTGCCGTGTGACAAGGAAGGTAGGTGCCGGGTAGGTGTACACAGTACTGTGTTTTGTGTGGTTCAAACACAAGAGGCATATATAGCGAGCAGGCTGTGGCTCTGAGATATTGCCTTCTGCAGTCCAGCATATTGGATGATGAGTTTTTGTAGACTATGACAAAACACAGTATGAAGGTCCACATTTCCGAAACCCTGAAGATACTGGAGAAAATATAAGTTCTCCCCAATGATAAGGAGCACAGGTTGCACTCATATTGCTTTCTGTGCAACACTGGTTAAGGGTCAGCATTTCCTTTCTGTGCTGAATGAAATGGTGTCTGCATATTGGAAGCTAGTTAGACAAGGAGCTGGGGGATGGGCATTCCTAGGATTAAAAAACAAAAACAAAAACAGAAGAAGCATCTCAGGTGCATTGCTGATTTGAAAATCTCTTGAAATTTAAAGTGCATACAGCTGAGTACACAGCAAGATGTCGATTATAATGTTGATGGTGCTAGCACAATGTCTGACTTACCTAAATGTTCCATTAAGAGGGAGATCATTAAATAAACGACTATTGACATCACTGGCAATTTGGAAATAGCAGATCGATTTGTGTTGATTCTAAAATAAAGGCAGGAGTAGACAGTATTAAGTGAAAAAGTTAGTTGCTAGTCATTTCTGTTCATCATTCTGGTATGTTCTTTACAAGTATTATATATATGTTGCAGACAGCAGTAATGCTACCTGGGTTCTGGGATTTGGGGGCCAGTGCTCTCCTTTTGAATTTGTGGCTCTATATTTTTGTTAAGAAATCTGTCTTAGTCAGAGTGGTTACTTTGGAGAAAATAGACTGACTTGTGTTTCATAAGAATTTCTATTGCATTAAAAAGTAAGTATTCCTAGGTGAAGTTGGCTGGCGCTGGAGCTTTAGGGTCTGTCCTTGAAGGAAGTTAATTATCCTAGGGATTGTGCTGGGCTTGCCAGCCTGCTTGTGTCTTCTGGCTCTGTTTTTTTTTTTTTTTTTTTTTTTTTTTTTTTTTTTTTTTTTTAATGCGCACACTTCTCTCCTTCATTCTCAGCTGTGGGGCTGGGGAGTCATTCCCCTCCGCCTGATTCCACATCGTTCCATTGTTCTCCTTTACTGATTTGCATCTTTGTGAGAGGGAAATTCAAACTTGAGGTATAGTTTCTTGGATGAAACTTAAACAATTCATAAAATGTTTTGCAAGTGGCCAAGAGAGAAGAGGAGGGGGAGGGAGAGGAAGAAGAAGGGAGAGATAGACATAAAGAGGTGTGTATGTGTGTGTGCATGTGTGTGTGTGTGTGTGTGTGTGTGTGACAGAGAGAGAGAGACAGAGACACAGAGACAAAGAGAGAGACAGAGACAGAAAGAGGCAGAGAGAAATACAGAGAGAGAATCAGTATTTTTGCATAATTTTACTGCACATCTCTTGTGCATTGAGGAAATCTGATTATGCAGATAAGACCGTGTCTCATTTTATCCCCTCTTGTACACACATTCCTCTATTACTTCATTAAAAAAACAAATTATACCATGATTACATCAAATGAACATGTTTACATCATTACGTGGGAAGATACTGTGAGCCTCAGATCCAATCAACCCTTTCTCTTTCCACCCGGTTTTCCTCTGTGGTCATCTGTCTCCTTTTATAACATGTAACCACAGTCTATAGCACATTGCTACAAAACAATGTATTTATCTGGCTCAAAAGAGAAAGTCTAAAAAGGCCATATGTTACTGGCCTTAAGCAAACACAATGTATAAGCCAGCATCTTTTAACCAATTAGGAAAAAGAGCTTGGGAAAGCCATGCAACCCAGCCTCTGTATATTTGGGTTCTAAGTAGGAGGCAAGGCCCCCTTTGAAGTGGGAAGGGAGAGCTCTCTTCCTGGCCTCCTTTGCTCTTGATAATGATGTGTTCTCAGTCTGGCTGCCCAGGGGATGATGGCTGCCAGGGTTCAGCTGGCTGGGTACAAATGACCCTCAGCTACAGTTTGAGATTCTCAGGCTCAGACCAATGTCAAGGTAAAAGGGGGGAAAAGATATGCTATTTGAGGCTATTGCCTAGGTATCTAAAGCACTAATACATCTTTCCTTGAAAAATATCAGTGCTCTGGTGCCTCCATCGACCGGACTGGCCTTTCTCTTTTGCAGTCTGAGAATAAACAACTTGTGTGAGATGAGGGGAAAATGTAAGGCATTTAATCTCTATACTCCAATATCTATCTATCTATTTGTTTTCTTCTGCTCTTGTTATTAGTTACAGTTTCAACTGGTAGGGTGTTTTTGTTTTTGTTTTTTTGGTAAGTGACCAGCATCTTCCTGTCATGAGTCTCAAAATGATGAAGACTGCCTATGTCCCTCTCATCTTTTTTTTTTTTAATAGTCTGGTCCAGTGTGATTCTGCATTTCTATTTGCCTTTTAAAAGGTAGCCTAAGATGCAAACTCATTGACTGAAATTGTTGAGGAAGATGAGATTATTCTGCACTAAGTTTCCATGCTAGATTAAATGAAAGCAAAAAGTACCATTGCAACCACCCACCCGCACCCAGCAGCAGCAAACTTTGGAAATCATTCCTTTTCCTAATGGTATCTAAATTGAGATAATGGTACATATTGTTGAAATCCATCCATATCATCTAGTTGAATGAAAATTGGTGTTGACCTTAATTTGAATCTATTATGCCATCTCCAATAATATTTTACAATATTATTTCTGCTCCAAGACCACTAAGATGTCTTTATCAGACTCTTCCAGGGATGGGTAATGTCTTCTTGCTCTGAATCTTCTATACATACAATGACATGCAATGTCAGGAAATGACTTTATGGACAGCAGCATATAATGCTGACTAACTAGAAATGGTACTACCAACCTAGAAGCAGGAATTATTGAGATTATGATAGATAATGTTTAGGTCTAAGACATATATATTTATTGTCTCATAAACTTAAACCCATTCATGATGTATTTGGTATTTTACCACAAGAATGTTTAATTTAATAATTCATTGCTTTGCATTCTTTTTTTAAGGTCCCAGTTTTCAGAAATGCAAATTAAATATTTTAAAGATTTTATTTATCATTTATTTTTATTTATGTTCAGTGCACTTACTTGCATGAGTTTCTGTGTACCGTATGCATAAAGGAAGCCTCAGAGGCTAGAAGAGGACGTCAGATCCTCTGGAACTGCGGTTACAGGTGGTTGTGAGCAGCCATGTGGGTGCTAGGAGCCCTGCCCAGGTCCTCTGCAAGGGTAGTGAGTGCTTTTAACTGCTAAGCTATTTCTCCAATCCTGAAATTTATATAATTCAAGGAGGACAGTATGATGCTTTGATATAACCCGTGAAAGGATTATCTGTCAAGCTACTTAACAATTACTCCATATAGTTTATAATAAGTGTGTAGTGAAAACATTTAATATTTA
The DNA here is from genome assembly GCF_947179515.1 of Apodemus sylvaticus. Lineage (NCBI taxonomy): Eukaryota > Metazoa > Chordata > Mammalia > Rodentia > Muridae > Apodemus > Apodemus sylvaticus. The sequence continues at coordinate 17,166,353 of NC_067492.1, read as the reverse complement.
TTATACTCCATTTTTGAATACCCAGCTACCTATAATCAGCAAGCTGTACATATGATGGTGAGTTTTAGCTATTTGACACAACCTAGAATCAACTGGGGAGAGTTTTTTTTTTTTTAAAAAAAAAAAAACAAACCAAAACATATTTATTTATTTATTTATTTATTTATTATATATACAGTGTTCTGCCTGCATATATGCCTACATGCCAGAAGAGGGCACCAGATCCCATTACAGATATTTGTGAGCCACCATGTGGTTGCTGGGAATTGAACTCAGGACCTCTGGAAGACCAAACTCTTGACCTCTGAGCTATCTCTCCAGTCCTGGGAAGAGATCCTTAATGGAGGAGTTTTCTAGCTCATGTTGACTTGAGTGCATGTCTGTGATGAATTGTCTCGATTGCTGACTGAGGTAGAAAGTCTACCGTGGATGTGGGATGTGGGTGATCTCATTTCATGGGCTGGGCCCGGGGTTGCGTAAGAGTAAAGCAAGCTGTCTGGGCTGAAGCAAGCAGGCAAGCAGGCAGTATGCATTCATTCTCTCTCTCTGCTCCTGACTGTGCCTGTGTGCTGTGTCTACCTGTTTGAGTTTCTGCCCTGGCTTCCTGGAAATGATAGAGAGTAACTTGGAATTGTGGGAAAAAAATCCTTTCCTTGTTTCTGTCAGGGTATTTGTCACAGAAACAGAAGTGAAACTGGAATGCCGTCTCTCCTGCCATCCCATCCTGGCAACCACTTTCTGCCTCTATGAGGTGGATTTTGTTTTGTCCTGGGGATGGAATCTCAAGTCTCACTCGTGACTGATAAATGCTGTGCCGGTGAGCTATATCCACAACCTTCTTTTCACTCATTTTTAAAAAGTAACTGATATCTTTATTTATGCTGACAAAGTGAACTGTATATTATTAATTAGACTTTGTATTGATGTCTAACCTAATGACCAGATGCTACAATAGCTCTCTTGTTCTAAGAGCAGCCGTGGGCCCGGATATGGTAGTGTACGACTGCAATTATAGGACTTGAGGGGGCTGTGGATGGAGGCTTACAAATTTAAAGCCAGCCTGGGACGCATAAGAAGACTACAAAAAACAAACAAAACTACCACAAATGTACTCTTTAGTATTCAGTTGATTAATATGTAATAATAATATTCAGTCAGTTATTTATTATGTCCAAGAGCTTATTTGTCTATATTTAAATTAAGCAAGTGTTTAGTTTTAAAATAAAAAAAAACCCTAATTGCTTTCATGATATCAAATTTTCAAATTTTTCTAATTAGGTCAGGAATATAAGAAATTCGTTTTCTACCTTTGTTTAATTTTTATGTGTATGGATGTTTTGCCTGCATGTGTGTCTGCACACTGAATGCATGCCTGGTGCCCTCAGAGGTTAGAAGTTAGAGTCCCCGGAAGAACAGATAGTTGAGTTTTGTGGGGGATGGGTCTTTTCATTTTTGTAAGTTTGAGACATGCTCTCACTGAGTTGTCCAAGCAGGCCTACAGTTAGCCATCTTTTGGCTCCAACCTCCTTGGTAGTGAGGATCGTGGGCCTGCTCTGCTCCTTCAAACCCAGCTTCACATCTTACTAATATACTTAATGCTGTAGAAAATATTTAATCTCAATCAAGGGCTTCCACCCCATCTTTAATTATTTAGTTCCCAGAAAAAAGACTCGCATGTTTTGTAATAAGCCTTAATCAGCATTAGAGCTGGGCAGAGATCTCCCCTCTAAGCTATTTTTATTTTCCTACCAATAATGCCAGGCTATCATTTGCCATGTTTCATCTAGGTAGATCTTAATGCCAACTGGCTAGCCCTTGTGGCTACATCTTCAAGATTCGCCTATTCCATGGCGACTTCTTCCCCTCTCCACCTTCTCCTCGTGGTTCTCCTCCAAGCCCAAGACCCGGAATCCCAAACTCTGCCTATCTCAAGTCTGCCCAGCTATAGGATGTAGGCATCTTTATTTACCAATCAGGTACAACTTGGGGGCCAGTGTTTAGCATTAACATACAAGCAAAAGACCAAACCTCAACAACTTAAATATCTACTTTCTTGGAGGTTGTATACAGTGTTGCTGTGACCATCTGAGAGCAGCTATATTGATGCACTGAATTCATTTCCTTTAGATGACTACGTAGAAGTGGAATTTTTAGAACAGAGGGTGTGGCGGTTTGAAGAATATGGCCTTCATAGGCCCATAGTGGCACAATGAGGTGTGGCCTTGTTGGAGTGGGTGTGGCTTTGTTGGAGGAGGTGTGTCACTAGGGGGTGAGCTTTGAGGCATCAGAAGCTCAAGCCAGACCTAATGCATCTCAGTTTATTTCTGCTGCCTGTGGATCCAGATGTAGAACTCTCAACTACCTCTCCAGCACCTTGTCTGACTGCATGTCACCATGTTTCCTGCTGTGACAACAATGGATTAAACCTCTGAACTTTAAGCCAGCCCCAAGCAAATATTTGCCTTTATAAGAGTTGGCATGGTCACAGTGTCCCTTCATAGCAACAGGACACCGACTAAAACACAGGGTAATTTTATTTTATTTTATTTTTCCCAGAATGTCCATGCTGTCTTCTATAATGTCTGTATCAATTTATAGTCCCAGCAGTACTGCAAATGGATTCTTGGTTTTCTACTCTTCCTATCTTTTGTTTGTTTGTAGTAGCCATTCAAATACATGATAGCTCCTGATGGGTTTATTCTGAATTTTCTTGATGCTGAGTACACTGTACACACACACACATTCACACACACTCACACAATACACACTCACACACATTCACACATACACACACACACACACACTCTCACACACACACATACATTCATACACACACAATACACACACATTCACACACACTCACACACACACTCTCTCTCTCTCTCTCTCACACACACACACACACACACACACACACATCAGTCGTTGGTATCTCCTTTTGAATAGTATATATTAGATCTTTTGCTGATTTTAAAGCCATGGTATCTGTTGTTATTGGATTGCTTGTATCCCTTATTATTCTGTGTATTGATCCCTTATCAGCTGAATGGTTTGCAGATAATTCCTTCTATCCCATCAGTAGATTGTTCCTGTTTTGTTGATGGTTTCTTTTCCTGTACAGAAGCTTTTAGTTCAACATGATACTACTGATCTATCTACATTTCCTCTCCTGTGCTTTGGGGTCTGGTCTAGAAAATCATTATGAGAACAAATGTTATAAAACCTACACCCATTTTCTTCTGGTAGTTTTATATTTTTCAAGTCACGTATTTAAGTGTTTAATCAATGTTAAGTTGATTTTTGTATACTGTGTGAAATAATGGTTCAATTTCATTCAACATAGACAGCTTTTCATATGTTTGTCTCTTAGGTTTCCCTCATGTATCTTTTCTGTTTTTAATGAACAGCTCTCTTAACTCTTTGGTTAAGTCTATTCCTATGTATCTTATGGGTATCTCCTTCATCCAGAGTAGAGTACTGTCAATACTCTAATGTATCTTGATAGGTAATAAAGTCATTAAATAAGATAATAACATGTATACCACTTCTCATTCCTTTTTTGTAGAGAACATTTATCACTTAACCCATTTGCCACTTCAAGTATATATTACATATATTACATACATCTTATACATCATGCTGTATAAGAGATAAACACAATTTATTCATCCTCTTTAGTTGACACTTTGTCTCCATTAGCCAATGCCTCATTTTATCTCTCTTTCTATTAGTTAAACCCAAATGTCACATATAAGTAAGATGACCATAGTAGTTTGTGTTTCTGTGAATGGCTTGTTTCTCTTAGCCTAATCTCCTCTAGGTTCATCTGTATTGTTGTAGATGACAAATAATATTCTTCTCTGTCTTTATCTATGTGTCCGTCTATCCAGCTATCTACCCACCCTCCCATCTACTTTATATTCTGTCAACCTTTGATGGATACTGTTTTAATCTTCTATCTGCTGCAGTGAAAAAATACCCAGGAGAGGTTATTTATAAAGAGCAGCAGGTTATTTAGCCTATGATTATGGGGTCTGGAGTCATAGATACATAGTGTATCACCAGCATATGGTAAAGGCCTGGACATAAGACATCTTGTCGTGAGGCACATGGTTACTTCCCAAAGGTCCCTTCCTCTAGATACCATTAACATATGACCTGGAGACCCCATTCCAACACACCAGTTCTGAGGGACAAATATTCAAACCATAGCACACACGCAGTGAATTCTGTAGTGTGGCTATTAAGAGTTTTGCTGTAAAGATGGTATATGAGAGAGGTGTTGCATCCCTGCCATATTTCCTTTGGATGTGACACAGAATTTGGATTTCTCTACCTTTGATTTTTTTTTAAAAAAAAGCCCTCCATATTGTTTTCATAATAGTTGTTCTGATTTACACACCCACAGCTGTGTACAAGAGTTTCCCTTCTCAGCCTTACCAACAGTTGTAATCGTTTATCATTTCGGCAACAGACATGATTCTATTTGCTTAATCCAGTATTTGCTGGTTGTTATTTTTAAGCGTTCTACCCAGCCAATGGAAAGAGTAGAAAGGAGACTGTAACTTTCCTCAAGAAGTTGACATCCTTGGGGAAACCAACAGGGAATCTGAGAACTTTAGTGCAACTAGGCACGCCCAGTCATGAAGTGGGAGTGTCCAGCCTCAAACGGAAGCACAGAGAAGTGACTAAGGTTTGAGCTGCTTTGAAACGTTGCTCCGAAGAAGCTGTAAGAAGTCCGAGGGCTTAGGAGAGGGCCCACTTGCTACTCGCACAGAATTCTGTTTCCAGCCTCCATGATATGCATGTGGTTCACAACCTCCAGTGACTCCGGCTCCAGGAATCTAACACCTTTTCCTGGCTTCCTTAGCAACATTGCTCCCATGTACACATAACCACACATAACACGAAGGCATACACATAAGTGAAAAGTATGTTTTAAGTATCTGGATCTGAAAAGCTCGATAGAAATAGTCATCAGAAAGAAAGTAAAGACTAATAGACAAAGCAGGTCAGAAGATACAGTCTTGGATTACTAGCAGAAAGGGAAGAGGTATCCAGTTAGGCCCCTGGTCGTACAGGGTGGGAGGCCGGAAAGGAGGGATGGTGGTTTGGAGGAGGCTGGGAATCTGAGCTCTGGGTCATTAATCATATGTCACCTTGTGTAAGTAAAAAGAAAACAACAGCTTTCTTACAGCATTATTTTTCTAAATTATCATTCAATATAATCAGTCTTGATAATTTTCAGCTAAAGAAAACCAGTATTTTTCTTTTTTTTTTTTTTAAGTTTTTCGGGATGTTGTGATTTGGCTTTTTGAGTCAGGGTTTCACCATGAAGTCCTGGCTCTGCCAGCTTGCTATGGAGACCAGGCTGATCTTGAACTTAGAGTAATCTTCCCACCTCTGCCTCCTTAATGCTGAGATTACAGACGTGTGCCATCAGGTCTAGCTAAAAGACAGTTATTTCCAATACCAATATTTTAGTTTCTTCCATTGGAAAAAGTTTTCCCCTCCACCAAGAGACTTGCCCACCTGCTTAGGATATATATATGAATTTGTGTGATGAAGATGCCTCCCTGAGTTCCAGGCCTTGTGATGTCTGCTGTCTGTGGTGCTGGTGCTTGGCCTCTCGTCCCCAGAGATGCAGTCTCCAGTCTTCAGATTCCCTGACACTACACCCGCAGTTTCTGCCTAGACTGGCTGCTGTCTCTGTCAGCATCTATTACCCTCAATCAAGCCATCCTCCAATTTCTTCCCTTTTGTTAATCTAATGTGGGTCCCGCCCACATCAGTCCACCCCCTCCTCCTATTCCCCATCTCAGGCTCCAGGTGTTCAAAATTTTCCATGCTCCGTTAATGGCCACCTACTACAAAGCCCACAGGGGAAGGAAGGCCCTGCCAATGTCCCAGTTCCCAAATACCCCCGCATTTCAACAAAGTTTTCTTAGATGCCACTTGGCCTATCTCGATGGCCTATCTCTCTTGGCTCTTCCTCTCCTGCCCTGAAGCTTATGACAAATCTCCTCAGCTCCTTCAGGTTAGGAGGCTGTAGAATGTGACCCCTGGTGACATGGGCAGGATGACTCACAAAGCCGTCCCTAACTGTAACTTCTCAATTTATAGTGTCCTACTTTCCATTTCTGCTTAAAGCCTCAGACAGCAAAGTGTCTGGCATTCTTTAGTGAATTCAAAATGGAAAACCCTAAGTTTTCTGCATAATTGTATACCCAATTTCTACTTAGTCACTGGATCAAGAAAGAGACTAAGGAATTGTCAGTGGATGTCAGAAAAAAATCCCCAAGGTTAGACCACAGTCATGTTCCTCACCAACAGTAACAGATATGTTAAGACATATCCAATTTGAATAATCTCCAATTCTAAGCAACCAAGATAATCGATCTTTCTGGTGGTATATGCTAAAAGATTTTGGAATGTAGCTGTTTGTTGGGATAAATAAGAAAGCTCCAATGAGCTTTCAGGAGATGTGTTATTACAAGGCAACAGAGAGAAGGTAGAAAAGGAGGTATTGGCTGTCAACTTTTGTTGCCCAAGCTTTGTCAAGTTATTGTCATCAAATGGGTGATAGTGAATGCAAATGTATGTGCATGTGTGAATGCGTGCGTCTATGTGATATATGTGTGTGTGTCTGAGTGTGAGAGTGTGTTTGTATCTGATAGAGTGTGTGTCTGCATGTGGGTGCGAGTGTGTATATGTCTGTGTGTGTAAGTGTGTGCGGAATGTGTCTGCGTGTATGTGCATGTGTGTGAATTAGTGTGTGCATATGTGAATGTGTGTATGTGCATATGCGTGGTATATATGGTGTGTGTGTCTAAGTGAATGTATGTTTGAATGTGAGTGTATGTGTCTGTGTGAGTGTGGGTATCTGTGTATGTGAGTGTGTTTCTGTGTGTGTGAGTGTGTGTATATATCTGTGTGCATGAGTGTGTGTGTGTCAATGTGTATGTGTGTGGTATATGTGATGTGTGTGAGTGTGAGCGTGTGTGTGAATGTGTATGTCTGAGTGAGTGTGTATGTCTATGTGTGTGTGTGTGTCTGTATGTGTGTGTGAAGGCCAGAAGATGTTGGACTCCCTGAAGCTGTGGTTACAGGCAGTTAGTTGTGAGCTGCCTGAAGTACTGAGACTTCAACTTGGGTCCTCTGCGAGAGCAGCAAGTGTTCTTAACCACTGAGCCTCAGTGTGTGTAACAATCCTACAAACCAGGACAGGAGCACATAGCACTAGACAGGGCTGAATAATCTAATTGATTTAAACTTTCCCCAATAAAGAGCTTTTGCACACCGCCTTGGAGTTCTGAAAAGGGGCTAATGATAGATGTTTGTGTCCTCAAAGTGCAGATCATGGTTGTCAACATCTAAACATAGAGGGAGAACCTTGCAGAGGTGAGGTAAGGGGAAGAAAATCAGAAAAAAGAATAGAAAAAGGCATGCGCTGGAGTAACGCGAAGGAGGGTGGGAAACAAGGAAATAGGAACCAAGGGAGGCAAAGCACTCGGAGCGTCCTTGCTGGACAAGAGAAAAAAAAGAGGAAGAGGCCAGAGCAGCTGCTCCTGGATGGTTTTCTTTAATAGTGGAATAAGGTGAATCATGCATGAGGTAAAAATTCATCTTACAGTCATTAAGATGGCTCGGCAGGTAAAGACCCTTGCTGCCAAACCTGATAACCTGAGTTCAATCCCTTGGGCCCACATAGTGGAAGGAGAGAACCAATCCCCTCCGTTGTCCTCTGACCTTCGAGTTCACACCTTGGCACACATGTCTATTCTCCTGGTCCCTGCCACCAAACATAAATGTAAAAAGAATTTAAGAATTCAGTTTGTGGTGACACAGAGGACCGGCTGGTGGAATTGCAACAGAGGCAGTATGCCGTATTGAAGGTGTTTGGTGGTGAGCTGATGCACAGACAGCTGGAAGAAGTGTTGTGATGTGTGCATAATGTAAAAGACTTTCATTTTTTTTGGGTCAAAGACCAAGCCAAACTCCTCAAACGTTGTCAGATTGCAGCTTCTATACTGCACACACATTCACAGTCCTCTGAGCATCCCAGGTCTTCCCACACCACAGAAGCTCTCCTCAAGCATGAAAGAGGGGTGACTTCATGACCAGCATGCTCTGCGAGGCGCCCTCCTCGATACGCCCCGGAGATGCAAAGCCCGTGTCTCTCTCGGAGCTCACAAAAAAAATTTAGTTAAAAATAAATCACTTTTGCTCGTTGGGAAAGGTTCAGAGATGTTTTTAAGAGTTTGACACACCGTACTGCTGAAGATGTATTTAGGTAAGAACATGCCAGCTCTCTGAAATGCAGCATAAATATTCATTTTCCTCTATTCATGTAAGAGACAGGAAGTGATTAAAGGGGACGGGTAGATCCCCTCAGATTAGGAACACTTGTTGCTCTTCTAGAGGACCCGAGTTCAGTTCCCAGCATTTGGTGACTTATAACTGTTATAACTGCCTGCAACATTAGCTCCAGGGGACCTAATGGTCCATTCTGGTCTGCAAGCACCTGTGCTTATGTGTGTGTGTGTGTGTGCGTGTGTGTGTGCCTGTGTGTGTTCCTGTGCCTGTGCGTGTTCCTGTACCTGTATGCGCGCGTGCGTGTGTGTGTGTGTGTGTGTGTGTGTGCCTGTGTGTGTTCCTGTGCCTGTGCGTGTTCCTGTACCTGTATGCGCATGTGTGTGTGTACAAACGCCCACTCACATGTGCACACCAGAGCACATCCACATGCAATCTAAAACTTTAAAAAAAAACAAAATAAAATAGACGTATATAAAATCAGTAGAATATCTGACTTTGGTCCATTTTTCCTTGTGCTATATTAAGGACATTTCCATCCTTAGTCCTTCCTGATAAAATCATATTCCTTTTTATTGTTTTTATATTATCTTATTACCTTTTCAGTACACACACACACACACACACACACACACACGCACGCACACATGCACATGCACATGATCACTTTGTAAATAAGATCTGAACATTCAGGTCACAGAGGAAAGAGAGAGAGAAATAAAGCAATTGTATTTTCTTATTCTCTCTGGCCTTGATTTAATAACCCTCCAGATACATTTAGGATTATTGCATATCAAAGCCAAATAATATTGTCTGCCAATTATTACATTAAAAAGAAATCACGTATTAACTTGGAACTGAAGTAATTTCTTTCCTTGAATGAGTGGAATTGAGTTGTAGGTGATTTTGATGTTATTGAGAAGGCCTTAATCACACTGTCTATTTAAACTGTTTATCCAAATCTTTTCAGGAGAATGCCTAGGGGCTGCCCCCCATCCTCCATTACTACACAATTGGGGGAATATTAGATCTTAATAACAAGGCATGTGGGTACATTTTTCTACCAGGCTTTTTTTTTAAATCTGGAATTTAATTTAAGGATCTAATCTAATTTCCTCTTAAATTGTTTATTTCCTCATGCAGTACTGAAGTGTGGGTTGTCTCATTGATGAAAACTTCCTCGTTCTTTGGTCCCATGTGAACCTGCAGTCGTCCGTTCAGGAGACAAAATGGTGTGTGTACTGATATAGTCCAACTGGCAGGGTGCTTATCTGGCAGGCGTGAAGTCAGCCCACAGTTGGTTCACTGGTACTGCACAAACTGGGTAATATGTTTCATGCTTGCCATCCCAGTATGGAGGGGAGTTGGGGGTAAAGGCAGGAGGGTCAGAACTTCAAGGTCATCCTGGGCTACACAGGGACCTTAAAGCTAGTTTGGCTATATGAAACCCTAGCTAAAAACAAAACAAAACAAAACAAAAAAACCAGCCAGGGGCTGGTGTCCTGGTTTGCCTCTTATTGCTATGCTAAATGCCATGGCTAAAAGCAGACTGGAAGGAGTGTATTCTATCTTACAGTTTATAATCCCTCATAAATGGAAGTCAGTGCAGGAACTGAAGCACAGACCAGGGAGGGGTGTGCTTACTAACTTGCTCCTCGTGGATTACCCATCCTGCTTTCTTATAAATCCCAGGACCACTGGCCTAGGGGGTGATGCCACCCACAGTGGGCTGGACCCATGCACATGGATCATCAGTCAAGGGCATGTGCCACAGACTGGTCTACACACCAAACTGACGGAGGCAACCCCTTCAATTGAGGTTCCCTCTTCCCAGATTGTTCTACTTGTGTCACAACAAACAAACAAACAAACAAACAAACACACATACACACACACACACACACACACACACACCCCTAAACAACAAGGCTCGCACACTAGCTCATTCAGTAAATGATTGCTATCAAGATGGAGGATCTGAGTGTGGCACCCCTACACCCCAAACCCTCATAAAGGATCTGCGTGTAGTGGTTGCTGTACTACAATCCCAGTACTAGGGGTGTGGAAATGGACAGATTCCTGGGGTTCACGGGCTGCTCACACTTGGCCTACCTGGAAAGGCCCAGGCCAGTGTGAGATCCATGCATCAAGAAGTAGCAGGGTGGGTGACCCTGGAGGGACAGTACCTGTAACTGACTTCTGCTCTCTGTACGCAGCACACTCCAGCAGCTGTCTACACGCAACCACGCATGCACACGTAGAAAATGAGTTGACGTTAACAAAGAGGTTCTCTCAGCACGTTGCTCTTACTGAAGACACAATGTAAGGAGACAATCCTCACTGGGCTTTCCGAGATCACCCTCTCAGTTAGCCATTGCTTAAATGATTTGCACTCAGTCTTGTTTAGCTGAGTGAGGAGTCACTAGGCCAATCCTGATATTTTCCAGTAAGGCTCAGAGATGGTAAACAGTTTCCAAAAGTCCCAAGAAGGATGGCATCTGGACCCCTTCCCACCTCAGCCAGTCTGCTTTCAGGGCCAGAGTTGATTCACAAACCATAGTCCTTAAATATTTTATTGCTCCGTAATTGCAAACATTTCCCAAACGTAAAATTTCTGCAGTTTGGCTGCTCTCTGTGTTCACAGGTTTATTGGGATGGTCTCACTCAACATAAAGTTTCTCGTGTAAGAGCCTTGTGCTACCTTAAGCACGGTAAATATTGTTTCTTTGTCCATAGTGACATCCTGAATAAAAATGCCGAATGGGACAGGGTTGGACAAAGTGAGCTGTGGCTTGTGTGCATCCCCTGGGGAAGCTCAGTCTAAAACATGGGTGAATGAATGGTTGGTGGGTATGTGAAGATGCAGGTTAGAGGACAGAGTCCACAGCCTTCATTTTACCAGCTCAAAATGTAATGCTGGGTACTGGCCATGAGGGTCAGTGGGTGGAAGGTTAAGTTGTAATGCCAGAGGACCAGGGGTTGATGCCCAGCTCTGTCTAGCATGGGGTGTCAGATACAAGAGGCCTGTCATCCTGGCCACTCTGGGAAGCAGAAACTTGGGGACCGGCACTGACAGCTCACACTTGGTCTCTACCAATATAACCCAGCTGGGTTATATTATAACATATCCTAAAACAACAGGAGGAAAGTTAGATCAAAAAAACAGGGTTTGTCCAATGTCTGCCAGAATTCAAATAATCTATGCTTGCAGGCAGGTGCTTTTGTCAAATTATATATTTACTTCATTTAGCACACACACACATACATGATCACGCAGACATACGTGTGGAGGTCAGAGGGCAATCTGTGTGAATCGGTTCTTGCTCTCTCCCAGGTAATGGATCACAGGGACTGAACTTGGTGGCAGGCACCCTTGCATGCCAAACCCTTTTACCCGTTCATCCTCCCAGGAAAGATCTTTATTTTTTTTCCACCTGTACGTGTTTTTGCACACGTGTGGGTGCATGTTTCTTCGTCGCCTGTGTGTGCATGGTTGAGGTTGAGGCTCAGCAATCTTCTTCCTTGAGGCAGAACATCTCAGGTAAACCCAGGACTTGCTGAGATTAAGGGTCCTTGGCTTCCATTTTCCGTGGGCGGCTTGTGCATCTTGGCCACCCAACATGTGTGTGGCTTTCTGAGGATCTGAATTCCCATCACCCGCCTTGAAGCAAGCAACTTCACTCGTGAGCCATCCCTCCAGTGCCGAGAGTGAACTTTTAGAGGGGCTAAGGAAATGTTTCCTCCAGCCCACTACTATGTCTGGTATCCTACTTCTCCAGGACAGAACACTCGACATAGGGAGAATGAAGGCATCCTAGAGCATGGGTTTCCCAGAAGGTTGGTCTTTCCATGTGGTCCTCCTCCTCATGGGGTCTTCCTCCTCATATGGTCCTCCTCTGCACAGGGTGATCCTCCTCACGGGTGTGCCTCCTCGTGATTTTCTGCTGGAACCCTCCCGATAGAGATGGCTTTTCACCATGCAGAAAAAGAAAACCTATAGGTTAGAGGCAAAGCGCAGATGACCCCGCCTTCAAAGAGCCGGTGCACTTTAATTTTGATGTGAGCAGGATAAAAAAAACCATGCAGTATTTTTTGTTAGAGGGCACTGAGTAGAGAAAACAAGTCGGCATGTGCGGTGTCCTTCCGAAATGTCATCCATAGTAAATTACAGAAGCCGGACAAAACAAAACAACCTAAGAAAAGCAGAATTCCTGAGGGAGAGATGGCAGAAAACATGGGCACCAAAGAGGCACACCAGACAGCGCAAGATAAATGGACGCTAGAGGGCGCAAGAGAGCACGCACTTAGGTCCTTGAAGGCCAGGGTCAGGGTGCTGACCCAGCGAACAGGAGATAGGAGGTTCTTCCAGCTCCTCCAAAATTCCCAACAGCATCATCTGCCTGTAAATGGTTGTCAGCTTTTCACTTAATTACGCAGTACCTTTGTTTAGACATTTGCCTAGAGAGCCATCAAGTTACTCTTTACAAATTTTTTTTTTCTTTGTTTAGAGCTCTGGTTGAATTTCCTGATTAAATTATTTGATGTAAGCAAAAAATACCTGAACTCTGAAAACCCCATGGTTTTCATGTTGCTGGTCCCGGATAGGATGCCCATCTGCAGACGGCTGTGTCGAGGGAAGGAAATAATGACTGAGGAGAGAATCTCTGCTCAGAACAGAAATCATTAGTGATGCGTAAGATTATTTTACATTTGACAGTTTTCCACTTATGCATAATTTTCCCTCTTAGAAATCTCTCTCCTTCCTTTCGTCTCTTCCTTTCCTCTCTCTAGGAGCAGGGTTGCATGCCACAGTGGCGGTCGGAAGAAAACCTCAGGTGATGTTCTGAGACGTCCACCTTGTTTGAGGCAACAGCTGTTGTTCACCTAACTGTTGCATCTTCCAGCAACGACCTTGACCTTTTCCCATCTCAGTAGAAATGCTAAGGTTTCAGGTGTATACCAGCAGAGAGGTGCATCCGACAGCTCCAGATAAATGGACACTAGAGGGCGCCAGAGGGCGCTCACCTAGGTCCCTGAAGGCCAGGGTCAGAAAACAGGAGACAGGAGGTCTTTCTGTGTGTTCTGGGAATCATACTGTACAGTCGTGTTTGTACAGCGATTTTTAAACCTCTGAGCCATCTCCCCAGTCCCGTAGCTTTCTTCCGTTAGTAGCAACACTATTCTGCATGCATTCTAACAAGCTACCTTTGGGTTTCAAAACAATGAATATAATCCAAGACAGAAGTCTAAAACATTTCACAGATGGGAAATTTTACTAGTATTTTGAAAATATTTTCCAAATTCTTTTAAAAATATTATTCTTGAAGTGACACATTTTATATCCAACCCAAATCTCTAATGTCCATTTATTTTATTTTTTTATTTTTTGTTTCTTTTGTTTTTTTGTTTTTTGGTTTTTTTGTTTTTGAGACGGGGTTTCTCTGTGTATCCCTGGCTATCCTGGAACTCACTCTGTAGACCAGGTGGCCTCGAACTCAGAAATTCACCTTCCTCTGCCTCCCAGAGTGCTGGGATTACAGGTGTGCGCCACCACTACCCGGCTTTAATGCTCATTTAACAAAAGAGATGGTAGGCTCTTACTGAACATGGGTTAAAATAATTATTTCTTGATAATGATGTTTCTGACTTAATCATTTCCTCCTCCTCATTTTCTGGGAGACATTTTCATATGTCACGGCACTTTCTACAGATTGAATTAGCTTACTTTACTAATATAATATATGATGGCTACTAAATTAGCATACTCTAAGATTTATTTCTTTTTAATACTGGTTCAGAATTATAGCATTTCTTTTGGAAACATGAAATTACCTACAAATACTTAATTTGTCATAAGTCATAACACAGAAGGTATTTGCACTGTTTAATTGCTCAATATTTTTCTTTATGCTGGTTTTGAGTTTGTGCAAAATAGATACAGCCAGATGAAAAAGTACGTCATAACCTCCACGATACTTTTCCTTCCTACAAAAGTCATTATAACCTGTTTTTGCTCTGTCATTTCACGACCCATGAAGGAATTTTGTTGGTTTGTTCAGGACACAATAGTCTGAGTTATCTTCTTTAAGACAGAGTTTCACTCTTTAGCCCAGTGACGCAGCCTCTGTTGTATTGAAGAGACACCATGACCCCGGCGACTTTATAAAAGAATGAATTTAATTGAGACTGGCTTACAGTTTCTATGTATGCCCATTTTCATTGGGGCAGAAGGCATCCTGGCTCACATGATGCTAGAGAAGTAGCTGAGGGCTATATCCTGGTTCAGAGTGGGAGAGCATTGGACCAGTCACAGGCTTCTGAAACCTTAAATCCCATCTGCAATGGCACATCTCCAACAAGGGCACACCTACTACAACAATGCCACTCCTCCTAATCTTTTAATCCTTCTAAAATAGTGCCACTCCCTGAGGACTAGGCATGCAAATATATGAGCCTGTGGTGCTTTTTCTTTGTTTTTTGTTTTTTTGTTTTTTTGAGGCAGGGTTTCTCTGTATAGCCCTGGCTGTCCTGGAACTCACTCAGTAGACCAGGCTGGCCTCGAACTCAGAAATCTGCCTATCTCTGCCTCTGAGTGCTGGGATTACAGGCGTGCACCACCACTGCCCAGCTATGGTGCTTTTTCTTAACATACCTCCACACCCAGGCTAACCTTAAACCCGCAGGGGTCTTCTGCCTCCACCTTCCAAGCACTGGGGAATTACAGGCTGAGCCACTCAACACAGACATTAAAAAAATGTGTACCATTGAACCTCATGGAACAGATCTTGTAGATTATAATCAGGTTTTTAAAAATGAGTGCAGAAGAATCTATAACAGGGAGACAATGTGCGCATGTATGGCATCTGTCCCAGAGCACCTCGACTCTCAGAGGATGAGAGAGGGGATGGTGTGATCCAGTCGGCCTTACTAGCATGTGTCTATGCCTCAGGGATCGCTGCTGCTGTGCCATTTATTTTAAACACTTATTGGAGCTGTCTTCTGCTGCTTACTCTGAAGAAGTCAGTCATCAGCTCTGAAGCGTCTGAGGATACGTGGAGTTGGGAGTTAGTACACTCGGTGCCCAGATGCGCGACCTTGAAGCAGGTGGACGTCACTAAATCTATTCTCTCCCCAGGGGTGTGATGGTAATAACTTTCACCTCTTGCATTTCTCATCATTAGATGCTGGTTCAAAGTGTGCAGCGCAGGGTCTGCCCCGTCTCACGAGCTCAGCAAATCTCAGCCCCGTGTGAGAACGGAGCAACCAGGGTGGCTCCCACAGCTAATTTGTACTCTAATGGTGTGCGCCACAGGCTCTGTCAAAAAGGAGAAACAACTGAACTATTGTCAGAGTATTACAGCTGTTTTCTTTACTTTCATGTAACTGTTTCTTATAGACAGCCCAAGATGACTAATACCACGGATATGCGGACCCTAGATCTGTCCTTGCTTTGGTCTGACCATCCTTACATCAGATGTTAATTGATACACATGACAGAAGCAATGCGTTATTCAGAAAATACCACTATCTACCATGTAAAAATAAGGTCCATGTACGCATGACTATAAATTTGGTAATAACTTTCCCATACCACCTCCCCCATTCTTCTGACTTGCTCCTAAATGGGTGACTGGGGCCTGCAGCTTCTAATCCCATTTATTACTTCAGCAGTAAGCCTCTGAATTTGAATTACCATTCTGGAGATACTTTTAGTGACTAAAAATATCCAAACAGTTTAAAATTGGGAAGTTAAACCTTTCTGAGTCTGCCATGGTGGTAACGGTCACGCCTACCAGTTCATCAACACCTCTAATGAATATGAAAATGTCCACTGTGCATCTCGGCCACTAACCCATGGGCTTTGTGGTGGGGCTGTTTTGTCCTCCTGGAGCTGATGACCACTGCCTTGTGCCTCTGCCTCTGTCTGACTGGAATCCTGCTGCCCAGGAGGCTCACTGTGAGAAGATCCTTGGAGCTCTCTTGAGCTATGTTGGACTTCATGTCTAGGAATTTTAGGTTCCAGACACTCTGAAACTTGTGTTTTCAATTTCCAGATTTACTTTTTAATAACAAAAGGTTAGGGAGAGAGTTCAGTTGTTAATGTGCTTGCCCTGAAGGAATAAGGACTTGGGTTTGATTTCTAGAAATGAGGCACAGTAGAGCATGCCTGTAATCCTAGCCTGAGTGCTAGGGAAGTGGGGGACACTGGCAGGTTCCTAGGGCTTCCTGGACAAGGGCAGTGAGAGGGTCTGTCTTAAAAAAAAACAGACTCTAAAATCAAAATAGACACAAGTCTATTTACATGCTTGTGAACATGTGTGAACACATAGAGCAATGTGCACTTTATTTCTTGATATTTGTATATTTACATCTAAAATTAACTCTTCATGCACAGAATGGAACACATTAGTTTCGATTGTTTATTCATGCACTGCCTTTGTAACTTTAGCCTATTCTCAGGTCACACCGTGTTTACCAGAGTAAAGAGAAATGCAAGAAGATTGTCTTACTAGTAATTTGTCCAATACAGAATGCAAATAAATAAATAAAAAAAACAAAAGTAAAAATCAATCTACCAGCCAACCAAAAAAAAAATCTAAACTCAAAAATAAAATAAACAGCCCTACCTTGTGAAAGAAACAAGGAAGTTGACAAAACTCAGTAGAACAAGAGTTTGTACGAAACGGAGTGAGGTGATTGACTTACAGAACTAGCTTTTCCTTTTTTTTTTTTTTTTCAGAGACAGTATTTCTCTGTGTAGCCCTGGCTGTCCTAGCTTTTCCATGTATGACATATACTAGAAAGCATCCTCAAAGGGGCAGCATGGGCTATCCTCAGACCGATCCGACGTCATTTCTGTGACAGGCTTCGGTGTGCATATCAAGGCTAGCTCTCTGACTCCCTGTAGGAAGTGCTTCTACCGAAGAGAATCGAGTCTCTACCAGGCTGACACAATGCACAGCTCTAGGGGTTTTATTAAACTATTGAAATGGCCTGGTGTGAAGAAACCCCCTAAATTGAGAAATATGACCAAAGTAGTGTGAAATAAAATCAATAAAATCAATCAGGAGATCACAAAGCATATATCCTGGGCTATGAAGCAGAACATTCCCCATTCTTTGTAGAGAAATTTGTCAGTAAGTGGCCCGGGTTAGAAATAAAATGGACAAGAACCAGCAATTCAGCCGCATTGTCAAAGGATGACTAGGAAATCCTTCCTGGCATTCGATCGTTTTACGCTGCTGCGTCCTGGAGATAACAGACACAGACGCGGAAGCAAAGAAGCACACGTTGGTTGAGTAGCTTTGGAGAGAAGGTTTTGTGTCTGACGTCTGCCATGATTGCCGTGGCCACTGTCAGGTGCAGCTGTTCATTCTTACAGTCAAGGTAAATGAGGCTGAGAGACTCCGAGTGGCACAGCGCTTCAGAGCAGAACCGGAGCCAGGGCTCCTTAAGGCATGGTCTTGTGCTCCTTTGGCCGTACTTCCTGAGATGCAACCGCTCCCCTCTATGTCTGCAGGGAGCGACCAAGATAACACAGACCCGGAAAACAGTCCTTGAGGTTAACTGCCTTGGGATATGAAATATGCTCTTTTCTGTAACGAATAATTTATGGGACGTCTCTCCTGTTCCTGATATCACCTTGATTCTCCTTCCCATGTGTTTCTTTACTCTTCTCTTACATGGTTATGTCATTTTCTGGTTTGTCCTGGGCCCTTTCACGTGCACCCTCTTCCTCGGATGCAGCATAGAAATTCTCTTAACCTGTCTCAGCCTGAGTGGAGTGCTGGTCTCACTGCCGCTCTTTATTCCTTCGTAAAACAAGTTCAGTGTCTCCCAGGGCGTGTTGACCCACGCGAGCCAGGCTCTGCATTTTTAAATACTTTCAATGATCATCGCCATCCGCGTTTTGGGAATGCCATTATTTTATAATATATTTTAGTTCTAGACTGTGTCAACTGAAAGTAGATCTGTGCATCAAATTGTTTACATAATAGTACTAGGGCCTAGGACCTAGTCGGGCATAGGTTTTTGGTCCAGTTAAAGGTACCAAGATTGAGTTTCTTCTTGTGGAATGGGTCTTAAATTCAGGCAGAAAATGTCATGGTTACTCCCTTAACATTCCTGCACCTTTCACATCAGTGGGCATGTCTTGCCAGACTAGTTGGCAAGTCTGTAGTAGTTCATGTTGCAAGCAAGATATTTCCTATCCATTCACATTGAGGCAGTGAGGGGCCAGTGATTGGAGGGGAGAGAGGAGGAGGAGCTAAGAGGGGTGAGGGGTGGGGAGAGAAAGAAAGGGCTGGGTGGACTAGTCAGTGGGCAGAGAAGGAGGTGTGGATATCCAGATGGCTTCAGACATATTTCTGGTGTTTTGGAGAGGTTAGATAATTGGGATAAAACTTTATCATTGTAAATTGGCATTATGTAATTGGGAGTTTTATATACATAAATATATTTGGTTAACTATTCAAGTTTAAGAGTCATACTTTACTGAATACTTGGAAGGAGTGTTCAGAGGCCGGGCTGGGTGGTATTCTTTCTTAATAATTACCCACTACAAGTTCACTATTTATTTTAGGTTTCTAGGACCACAGCTGCTAAGACAAGTATTTTTCCCCCTCTGGTCATGTGCACAGCATATTCCAGCACCGTAAAAGCTAGCCAGTAGGAATGAAGTTTCTACGCTGGCATCGGTTTGATTATATTCTTTCTTTTTTCTTTTTTTTTTAATTTTTTTTTATTCGATATAATTTATTTACATTTCAAATGATTTCCCCTTTTCTAGCCCCCCACTCCCCGAAAGTCCCGTAAGCCCCCTTCTCTTCCCCTGTCCTCCCACCCACCCCTTCCCACTTCCCCGCTCTGGTTTTGTCGAATACTGCTTCACTGAGTCTTTCCAGAACCAGGGGCCACGCCTCCTTTCTTCTTGTATCTCATTTGATGTGTGGATTATGTTTTGGGTATTCCAGTTTTCTAGGTTAATATCCACTTATTAGTGAGTGCATACCATGATTCACCTTTTGAGTCTGGGTAACCTCACTTAGTATGATGTTCTCTAGCTCCATCCATTTGCCTAAGAATTTCATGAATTCATTGTTTCTAATGGCTGAATAGTACTCCATTGTGTAGATATACCACATTTTTTGCATCCACTCTTCTGTTGAGGGATACCTGGGTTCTTTCCAGCATCTGGCAATTATAAATAGGGCTGCTATGAACATAGTAGAGCATGTATCCTTATTACATGGTGAGGAATCCTCTGGGTATATGCCCAGGAGTGGTATAGCAGGATCTTCTGGAAGTGAGGTGCCCAGTTTTCGGAGGAACCGCCAGATTGCTTTCCAGAGTGGTTGTACCAATTTGCAACCCCACCAGCAGTGAATGAGTGTTCCTCTTTCTCCACACCCTCTCCAACACCTGCTGTCTCCTGAATTTTTAATCTTAGCCATTCTGACTGGTGTAAGATGAAATCTCAGAGTTGTTTTGATTTGCATTTCCCTAATGACTAATGAAGTTGAGCATTTTTTAAGATGCTTCTCCGCCATCCGAAGTTCTTCAGGTGAGAATTCTTTGTTTAACTCTGTACCACATTTTTTAATAGGGTTGTTTGGTTTTCTGGAGTCTAACTTCTTGAGTTCTTTATATATATTGGATATTAGCCCTCTATCTGATGTAGGATTGGTGAAGATCTTTTCCCAATGTGTTGGTTGCCGATTTGTCCTCTTGATGGTGTCCTTTGCCTTACAGAAACTTTGTAATTTTATGAGGTCCCATTTGTCAATTCTTGCTCTTAGAGTATACGCTATTGGTGTTCTGTTCAGAAAGGTTCTCCCTGTACCGATGTCCTCAAGGGTCTTCCCCAGTTTCTTTTCTATTAGCTTCAGAGTGTCTGGCTTTATGTGGAGGTCCTTGATCCATTTGGATTTGAGCTTAGTACAAGGAGACAAGAATGGATCAATTCGCATTCTTCTGCATGCTGCCCACCAGTTGAACCAGCACCATTTGTTGAAAAGGCTATCTTTTTTCTATTGGATGTTTTCAGCCTCTTTGTCGAGGATCAAGTGGCCATAGGTGTGTGGGTTCATTTCTGGATCTTCAATCCTGTTCCATTGATCCTCCTGCCTGTCACTGTACCAATACCATGCAGTTTTTAACACTATTGCTCTGTAGTATTGCTTGAGGTCAGGGATACTGATTCCCCCAGATTTTCTTTTGTTGCTGAGAATAGTTTTAGCTATTTAGCTATTTATCAGTTTTTTGTTGTTCCAGGTGAATTTGATAATTGCTCTTTCTAACTCTGTGAAGAATTGAGTTGGGATTTTGATGGGTATTGCATTGAATCTGTATATTGCTTTTGGCAAAATGGCCATTTTAACTATATTGATTCTACCGATCCATGAGCATAGGAGGTTTTCCCATTTTTTGAGGTCTTCTTCCATTTCCTTCTTCAGAGTCTTGAAGTTCTTGTCATACAGATCTTTCACATGTTTGGTAAGAGTCACCCCAAGATACTTTATACTGTTTGTGGCTATTGTGAAGGGGGTCATTTCCCTAATTTCTTTCTCAGCCTGCTTATCCTTTGAGTATAGGAAGGCCACTGATTTGCTTGTGTTGATTTTATAACCTGCCACTTTGCTGAAGTTGTTTATCAGCTGTAGGAGCTCTCTAGTGGAGTTTTTTGGGTCACTTAGGTAGACTATCATGTCGTCTGCAAATAATGATAGTTTGACTTCTTCCTTTCCAATTTGTATCCCTTTGACCTCCTTATGTTGTCGAATTGCCCGAGCTAGTACCTCAAGTACAATATTGAAAAGATAAGGAGAAAGGGGGCAGCCTTGTCTGGTCCCTGATTTCAGTGGGATTGCTTCAAGTTTCTCTCCATTTAGTTTGATGCTGGCTACCGGTTTGCTGTATATTGCTTTTACTATGTTTAGGTATGGGCCTTGAATTCCTGTTCTCTCCAAGACTTTAAGCATGAAAGGATGCTGAATTTTGTCAAATGCTTTTTCAGCATCCAACGAAATGACCATGTGGTTTTGTTCTTTGAGTTTGTTTATGCAGTGGATTGCATTGATGGATTTCCGTATATTGAACCAACCCTGCATTCCCGGGATAAAGCCTACTTGATCATGGTGGATGATCGTTTTGATGTGTTCTTGGATTCGGTTGGCAAGAATTTTATTGAGTATTTTTGCGTCGATGTTCATAAGGGAAATTGGTCTGAAGTTCTCTTTCTTTGTTGGATCTTTGTGTGGCTTTGGTATCAGTGTAATTGTGGCTTCGTAGAAGGAATTGGGTAGTGTTCCTTCTGTTTCTATTTTGTGGAATAGTTTGAAGAGTATTGGTGTTAACTCTTCTTTGAAGGTCTGATAGAATTCTGCACTGAAACCATCTGGTCCTGTGCTTTTTTTTGGTTGGAAGACTTTCTATGACTCCTTCTATTTCTTTAGGCATTATGGGACTGTTTAGATGGTCTAGTTGGTCCTGATTTAATTTTGGTATTTGGTATCTGTCAAGGAAATTGTCCATTTCCTCCAGATTCTCCAGTTGTGTTGAGTACAGTCTCTTGTAGTAGGATCTGATGATTTTTTGGATTTCCTCAGTTTCCGTTGTTATATCTCCCTTTTCATTTCTAAGTTTGTTAATTTGGATACTTTCTCTGTGCCCTTTGGTCAGTCTGGCTAAGGGTTTATCTATCTTGTTGATTCTCTCAAAGTACCAGCTCCTGGTTTTGTTGATTTTTTGTATGGTTCTCTTTGTTTCTACTTGATTGATTTCGGCCCTGAGTTTGATGATTTCCTGCCTTCTACTCCTCCTGGGTGAAATAGCTTCTTTTTGTTCCAGGGCTTTCAGGTGTGTCATTAAGCTGGTAATGTATGCTCTCTCCATTTTCTTTTTGGAGGCACTCAGGGCTATGAGTTTTCCTCTTAGCACTGCTTTCATTGTGTCCCATAGATTTGGGTATGTTGTGTTTTCATTTTCATTGTGTTCTAAAAAGTCTTTAATTTCTTTCTTTATTTCTTCCTTGACCAAGGTATCATTGAGTAGAATATTGTTCAGTTTCCACGTGTATGTGGGTTTTCTGTTGTTTTTGTTGCTATTGAAGATCACTTTTACTCCATAGTGATCTGATAGGAGGCATGGGATTAGTTCGATCTTCTTATATTTGTTGAGGTCTGCCTTGTGTCCAATTATATGGTCGATTTTGGAGAAGGTACCATGAGGTGCTGAGAAAAAGGTATATTCTTTTGCTTTAGGGTGAAATGTTCTATAAATATCAGTCAAATCCAATTGGTTCAAAGCTTCAATTAGTTTTACTGTGTCCCTGTTTAGTTTCTGTTTTCCCGATCGGTCCATTGAGGAAAGTGGAGTGTTGAAGTCCCCCACAATTATCGTGTTAGGTGCAATGTGTGCTTTGAGCTTTAGTAAAGTTTCTTTTACAAATGAGGGTGCCCTTGCATTTGGCGCATAGATTGATTATATTCTTATTCTGCTAATTAGACATAGCCATAAACTTCCCCCTTACGTTTTTTATGATTATGCCCATAGATAAATGCATCTGTGAACCCTTGACAGAGAAGCTTCTTTCTACGTTAGCTACTGATTAATACAGAGACTCACAACCGGTCATCAGGCAAAGAATGAAAGATGGTTGAGTGCTCAGAGGTTATAGGATATCTTGCATTCCCCTCCTCCAAGGCAGGGGGCAGGAAGATAAGATTCAAAGGGCGTAGATACTTGCAGTTGAACAGTACCAGCCAGCCATGCAGGGCCATTGCATATGTGGACTCACAGAGGCTGTGATGATATGCTCAAGACCTCAGCAAGAGAGAATCAGCACCAGCCCACCCCAGGATGGAATGGGGGCGGGACTTATGAAGCTCCACCCCCAGCTCAGGATCTGTTGGCAATCCAAGGCTGCTAGAGAAACAAGATTCGTTTTTTTAACTGGGGTTTTTTACTGGGGATAGGCTACACAGCAGCTCCTACCTGTTTCAGTTGATGCTTCTACCTATGCCCATGCACGCAGCTCCAAGTAGACACAGTGACTTTTTTTTTTTAAAGGAGTACATGATGTTGGGAGGAAAAATGTGGGGGTAGGAAAAGTAACTAGGGAGAAGGGAGAGGGGTAAGGGGGAGGTTGATCAAAGTGCATTGCATGTGTGCATCCAAGTTGAATACATCGCGAACATGCCACAGAAAGTCACGGCGGAGACTTTGGGCAAGTTAAAGCTATTTTTTTAAAAAAAAAAGCAAGAAATAATGAGAACAACAAGATTTCTGCACACAGATAACTTTCACCTTTGTTTCTCATTTTTTTGATATTTTATTTACATTTCAAATGTTATCCCCTTTCCTAGTTTTCCCTCCGAAAACCCCCTCCCCCTACTCACTAACCTCCCACTCCTGCTTCCCTGTCCTGATATTGCCCCATACTTGGGCATCAAGTCTTCTCCAGATCAAGGGCCTCTCTCCTCCCTTTGATGTCCAACAAGGTCATCCTCTGCTACATATGCAGCTGGAGCTGTGGGTCCCTCCATGTGTACTCTTTGGTTGGTGGTTTAGTCCGGGTACTGGTTGGTTCACAGTGTTGTTCCTCCTATGGGGTTGCAAGCTCCTTCAGCTCCCTGGGTTCTTTCTCTAGCTCCTTCATTGGGGGACCTTGTGCTCAATCTCCACATTGAAAGTTTCAAAGTAGAAACAGTTAAATACTGCAGCATGAAAGCTGTGGGGTCTGTAGCTCAGCCGTCCAACAGTTTCCTTGTGCGCGCAGGTTTCTGGTTCAAATCCCCAGCGCCACAAAATGAAAACAAGCAAAATGAAACTAAAGACTCTGGGAGGAAAGATCATGCAAGAAAAAGAGCAGGGGTGGGTGGAGGTTGGGGGGTGGAGGAGGGGGGAGGGGAGTAGCAACTAGAGTAGAGTTCTAGAGGCCTGGAGATGATTATGTGAAATGTTCAAGGAGACCGGCTCTTTCCTTCTTTTGCCTTTAGGCGAACTGGGAAGAAATAGGAAAATTATTAATGAGAGAAATTTTACATGGGGTAGGCAGGACTTTGGGAAAACAACGAGGAACAGTTTATAGACTCAACATCAGTGAGGGAGCCTCTGCAGCCTCTCTTTTTGGAGAGACACAGGGCAGTGGCCCCATGGGAAGGAGGGAGAGTCCTGGCAGATGGGGTCCACCCAGAGACTCAGCAGGGAGGACACTGGCTTCTGTGCCTATTCCCTGCTGGTGTCACAGCTGGGATGTATATTTTTTGTTTGGGGGGGTTATATTTGGTTTTACTTTTGCGTGGGTGGATAGGTGCAGCTGAGCGTGGGAGTCAGAGCTGGAGTTACAGGCTGCTTTGAGCCACCTGACACAGGTGCTGGGAGTTGGAATTCAGTTCCTTTGCAAGAACAGTAAGTGCTCTAAATTGCTATCTCTACAGCCCCTCCCCTCTTTTGTGTAACAACCTTTTGATATACTTTTCTCTCTCTTTTTTTTTAAGATTTAAAAGTTGTTTTCATGTGATATATTCTGATTGTATTGTTCCCTTTCCCACAACTCCTCCCAGCTCCTCCCCAGCTCCCTACCCACCTGACTTCATGTTCTTTCTCTCTCTCTCAGAAAACACCCCAAACATTTAAAAAATATATATTACATATAAACAAATAAATAAACAAAAGAAACAATATGATAAATAACCAAGCCAAACTAAACAAAGAAGCAAAAATTTCACAAAGAAACTGTTGTGAGGTAAGTCCACCAGAGAGCACACACACACACACATCCTTTAAGATGAAAAGAGTCTGTATTGCCCACGGGCAGCTTCAAGGGGAATGTGCCTGTCTCAGTTAGGGTTTTACTGTTGTGAACAGACACCATGACCAGTGCAAGTCTTACAAGGACAGCATTTAATTGGGGCTGGCTTCCAGGCTCAGAGATTCAGTCCATTATCATCAAGGCAGGACGTGGCAGCATCCAGGCAGGCATGGTGCAGGAGGAGCTGAGAGTTCTACATCTTCATCTGAGGCTGCTAGTGAAAGACTGACTGCTAGGCAGCTAGGATGAAGGTCTTATAGCCCAAGCCCACAGTGACACACCTACTCCAACAAGGTCACACCTTCTAATGGTGCCACCTCCTGCGCCAAGTATATACTGAAAGACCCCCGCAGGGTATCTTTCCGCTGGGGAGACCCCGCTCAAGGAACAACGAGACCACAGGTACGGATACAATCAGCAAGAGTTTTATTCAGATACACAGGTACCCGGGGCGACAAAGTCTCTCGGGGGACTTGCGTGCCCCCTAGACTCAGGTCTAGGGTTTATATAGGGTAGGGGAGCAGAAAGCGCATATACAGAAGCGAGATGCATGGTTACAGGGTTCTCATTGGCTGATTCAAATGAGGCCAGGGTGAAACATTCTCTGGGACCCTGGAAAACAGATAAGTGCCGACTTTAGCCCCAGAAAGCAGACAAGTGCTGACTTAGTCCCAGACGGTATCTTTTTCTGGTACTTCCCTTTCCTGCCCCTGGCCAGATGTCCAACCGCAGATACCCTGCTTGGCAAAACGGCAGCTGGCTGGCTTTAACTGAACTCTTCTATCTTGTCTTAAGCCTTGCACAAAATGGCGTTACTCTGACTAAAGCTGTGGGGCTGGGGTCTTTCAATACAAACCATCACAATGTCCAAATAGTGCAGCCTCAAGCCTCACTTTTCTTTTAGGTACAAAACCCACATCCTGGTTGACACACTAGGGTTAGCAAGAACAGTTATGGAGAATCAAAGCTACAAATGCCAAAGCTAGATTAATACATTTAGGGCTTTTCCTAGATCCTGGAACTATAGACTAGGACTTTGCTGGATTAGTCCAGTGGTTTTCAACCTTCCTAATACTGGGCCTTTTAACCCATACAGTTCCTCATGTTGTGGAACCTCCAAACATAAAATTATTTTTATGGCTACTCTATAACTGTGATTTTGCTAGTTATGAAATCATAATGTAATTCTCTGTGTTTTCCAATAGTCTTAGGCAATCCATATGAAAAGGTCATTCCATCCCCCAAAGGGGTTGTGACCCACCAGTTGAGAACTACTGGGTTAGTTCTTTGTTTCCATTTTTTTTTTTTTTGGCAGGTTTTGGGGCCTACACACTGGGTTCTAAGGCCAGAATGGTGTCTCCAACATGGCATCAGTTATGCTAAAGTCTGGAGACCTGTCATAAAACATTTTATGCTGGCCCAGTACTCCCAGGCATGGAGCCTGTCCTGGAGTGGGGTTGATATATTCAGTGACATTCCATTGGAGAAAACTGACTCTCCTTTCTGAGCAGGTATCAGTTGAAAATAGCTTCATGGTATGGGGCAGACTTCCTGTCCTCTTCCCCTTCTCAATGCTGGGGTTTTGTGTGGTTTGAACCTGTGTAGATCTTTTGCACACTGTCACAGTCTCTGTGAGTTCATAGGTGTATCAGTCCTGTTGTGTCTGGAAGACACTCTTTCCTTGGCGTTCTCCATCTCCCCTGGCTCTTGCAATCTTTCTGCCTCCTCTTCCTCATAGATCCCTGAGCCTTGAGGGGAGGAATTTGACGAAGACACCCCATTTAGGACTGAGTGCTCCAAGGTCTTGCTTGCTCTCTGTACATTGTGCAGTTGTGGGTCTATGTGTTAATTCCCATCTGCTGCAATAAGACACTTCTCTGGTGAGAGTTGAACAAAGCACAGCTCTATAGGTGGTATGGAAGAATGTCCTTAGGAGTCACTTTATTGCTATCTCTTTAGCAAGAAAAATAGTAGTAGTTTCCTCCTAGATCTATCTAGTCCCAGCTTCTTGGCCACTGTGATAGTGTCAGGGGTGGTTTCTGTGTCATGCAGCCGGCCATAAATAGAAGCACAAAGTGGTTGGTTATTACCATGACAGTTGTACCATTATTTCACCAGTGTATCTTGTAGGTAGGTCACTGTTGGGGACACAGGGCTTGTGTGGGAGAATCACTCTTGGTTACTGTTCTCCAGGAGCATGTATCTTTAACACCATGAGTGTGTTAAGTAGAGGTGAAGCTTCCAGTTGGGGACTGGCTTGGTTTCCTCATGTTTGATGACATAAGCGAATGATGTCTTCTGCAACAGGGCTTTATAGTCAGGTTGTAGAAGGTAAATCATAAATCTGGATTATTACTAGACATATAATAGAATTGATTTTGTCTCAGTGCCATTCTTGTTTTTTTTTTTTTAAAAAGACATCTATTTTTTTAAAAAAATAGTATTATTATTTGAATCAAAGTTTCTGATAATTTTACAGCCAAAGATCTTCATAAGAACTAAACTGTAGCCAATTTTCAAATGAGTTCTAGTGTATTCCAGTGCTGCTTGGCTGGGTTTACTTACAGAAGGTAACCTAAGAAGGGTGGTAGCTACTGTTCCCTCTGATAGTGAGGAAGAGACAAGGCTTACCTCAGATGACTTAGAGACAATACTGTACGTGTGTGCATCCATGCATATTCATGTGCATGTGGGTACATGTGTATGTGAGAATGCTTGTATACTTGTGTGCATACAGATACGAGGCCAAAGAACAATCTCAGGTGC
Organism: Apodemus sylvaticus; assembly: GCF_947179515.1. NCBI lineage: Eukaryota > Metazoa > Chordata > Mammalia > Rodentia > Muridae > Apodemus > Apodemus sylvaticus. The sequence goes on along the minus strand of NC_067492.1, from coordinate 17,138,461 downwards.
CATTTCTCAGAAGGCAGTTTTACATATCATAAACTTTAGTCCCTTTGAACCCATTACCCTGTTTAACCGTCTGTCCATCCTTCTTGTGCTAAGACCTTTGCTTTTCAACAACTCCACCTCCTGTTTTTGTGGTTGTTTAATGCATTCCTGTATAACCTGTGGATGGGAGGTTATTTACTAGACCAAGTGGAACTTCTTCAGTGCTTATACCACTGAGGAAAGTAATACTTGAGCATTAACTGTCAGTGGTTTCTCAGAGTGGGGTGAAGCCTCACAAGCCATTCTCTTCTTCTTGATGAAATATTAACAGGCCCCATAAATCTCATTGAGGTCTTGATCAAGTAACTACAGATGCAGTGAGTTCATGTGTGCATTGAATGAGCATGAGAGTTCATGTGTGCAGTGTGCAGTGTTTGTGCTTGCATTATACAGTGATTTCATGCATGCAGTGTGCAGTGATTTCATGCATACAGGGTGCAGTGGGTTCATGCATGCAGTGGTCTTGTGTTCTGAAGACATTGTACTCCTCATGGCACTCCTCCTCAAACTCTGAGTGCTTCATTTTTTTCCTAGCCCTTCCTCTGAAATGTTTTCCAAACCTTGGTTGTGGTGTGAGTTTTTTATTGGTAGAAGAATTATGCATGGAATCCAGTGACTTCCCAAATATTAGGGACCTATAGGTCAGAACATATTTCTGACTCTAAGTCTGAGATACTAGCATTTCCATTGCTATATAAATAAGACAGTGGAGTGGGGAAGGGAAGGCAGAGGGATGAGCAAATTAATGACTGGTGCATGAAACCAAACACAATCATTGACTCCTTTTCCATCTCTACGTCTCACTTCACTGTCATTCTTTTATGTTAACAATACATCTGGGAGTGGTGAGCCAAACTTCCATTCCTTAAACAAATAAATGAAACCTTGAATTATTAGTGGTCTCATTCTTCGTAGAGTCATCTGTGTTTTTCACTGAATGGTAACTTTGGACAGTGTCGTACTAAAGGGCACCCCAGTTGCACTCTTGTGTTTAGAAGGACATCCCGTTTGTGCATCACCATCCTTGTCACTGTGTCGAGGCAATTCAACTTCCCCCTAGATAAAACAGTCTTCTTGGTTTCTTTCCTAGCTTGATAAAGATTCCCAAATGGCTACGGATCTGTTTTGTAACCCAACTCTACCAATCTTGGATTCTTTCTTTGGTGAAGGACACTGTCCTTTTATTTATTTTATTATTATTATTTTTTATTTTCTACATTCTTTGTTGACATTCCAAATGATTTTCCCTTTCCTGGTTTCCCCCTCCCCATAAGTCCCATAAGCCCTCTTCCCTCCGCCCATTCCCCAATCAAACCCCTCCCACTTCTCTGTCCTGGTAATCCCCTGCATTTCTGCATCAAGCCTTTCCAGGACCAGGGCTCTCTCTTTCCTTCTTCTTGGGAATGATTTGATATGTGAATTGTGTCTTGGGTATTCAGAGCTTCTGGGCTAATATCCACTTATCAGTGACTGCATTCCATGTTTGTGAATGGGTTACCTCACTTAGGATGATATTTTCCAGTTCCAACCATTTGCCTAAGAATTTCATAAATTCATTGTTTTATCAAGGAAATAACAGTGGAACAGTTAACTATTTCTTAGTTTAAGCATAAACGGACATCTCTACTTTCACATTTTGCTGTTTGGATCCATGGATTGGACCACAAAATATTGGTTTCTGGCTCAAAGCACACATCACATTAAGCTGAACAGCACACAGCTTTGTAAAACTTTGCATATATACCAAGATTGGATTTGGTGACTGTAGAGGAATTTGAATCCAGCAATATGGTTGCTCTGATCACATCCAAAGACCTTCCAGATCTATATGATTTGGCTGTAATATAGACACACCTTTAGTACACACCTTTAATTCCTCTGGCTGGAATCCTTTAGTACACACCTTTAATCCCAAACAATGATGTTTAACTGAAGGGTAAACAAAGTGACAAATCAGAGAAAGATTTGACAGAGTGAGTCAGAGGTAGGATATGCCCAACTCCCAGGAGTAGAGCTATTTAAGAGCAGCACAGGGCGTTCAGGCAGTTCAGTGAAGTGAGTGCAGTACAGTGGAGTTGAGTGAGTTCCTGAGCTCATGCAGTTCAGTGCACAAGAGCAGAAGCAGTTGATGCCAGATATAAGGAGCCAGAAGATGAGAACAAATTTCCAGAGTTAGTTTGAGGACAAGCAGAGCAATTCAGTGAAAAGCTGAGAGAAGCCAGGTTGAATCAGTCAGTTTGAGCCGGAATAGCTGAGGTTGAACCAGCTAGCCTCAGTTCAGAAAGAACTACTAAGAGTGAGCTTATTTAGCAGTAAACCTTGAGTAAACCTTGGAGACGACCATTAGATCAGGCAAATAAAAGATACTTATACAGGTGACTGATAGAAGAGTGAGCTGCTATTAAAAAAAAGCTTATCATGTCATAGGCTACTGTGCTTGGAATAAAATGGTAATGAATAAACCGAGTCTGGGGACCAAGGCAACTACTTACAACTCTTTATTAACCAAAACCAGGTGCTGAACTTGGCCTGGTGCTGGTCCACATTAAACTCAAGACTATCATGGGGTGTGCCCTCAAAGCTGGTATCTAGGCACTGTACATTTCTATCTTTGGAGTATTCTACCTATATACATAGAAAAACACTGTAAGTGCATTTCAATTATTTTTTTAGTGCTTATAATTATTCAACCAGAACATTATTAAGAAGCATAGCATGAATAACCTGTCATTATCAGTAGCCTATATTTTATAACTATGAAATGAATTCCATCACACAAGATGCTCTGCCTGGGGCAGAGAGATGGCTCAGTGGTTAAGAGTACATACTGCTCTTGCAGAGAACTTGAGTTTAGTTCCCAGAACCCACATCAGGCAGTTCACAACCACGTGTAACTCCTGTTGCAGGGTATATGACACCATCTTTTGGACTCCATAGGCACCTTTATTCACATAAGTATACATAATCACAGGCAAAATTAAAAATAATAAAAAACTCAAAAGGAAAAAAAAACCGAGTACATGTCTTTAGTGAGAACTGTTTTATCAGAAATATATACATGTATATGCACAGATACAGTTTTTAAGTTGTATAGATTAATTTGATATGAAAATTGATATTGAGAATTTGCTAAGAGAAGACAGTCTTTGAAGCAATGCAAAGGCATTGACTATACTTTGAACAAATCTGGCCATTTCAAAGCTGTGAGCTCAGTCAGTTCCTTGAAACTCATCTCTAAATCTTATATACAGAATTGCATTTTTAATTTTACAGAATTTAATTTCTTGCTTTAATTACTCTGCCTTGCTCAGGTTATGAAAGTAACCTGATGAGTTATTTTTATTTATAGGGCTTCCATTCAATATGCTTATAATTATATTTCAGTGCATTAGAACTTTGCAATCATCTAATTCCATGCCTTTAAGGTTTTTTTTTCTTTTAAATTAGGCTTTTGCTAAAGGTTAAAGGACTGCTTTTAAAGCTAAAATACTATTTGTTAAGATGGTCGATAAGGAAATTTGCGCCTGCATATTACAAAATCGTTACAAATGGATGGAGTTGTAATTTTTATTTGGCAAAGCCATTCAGCTTCAAAATCATTAAACATGTATTGAGTACCATCCGCGTGCCACTGTTATTCATATGATACCTCTGGTTAGGGCTCAGAAGTGTACAGGTCTGATGTCATTAGTACCGAAGAAAGCCTGCTCTTAACAGCCGCCTCGAGGAGGAGGAGTCCGGACTGTAGCAGGTTGCATAAAGACACTTCCGGTCCCTCCCCTGGGTATGTCCTTGAGACAGCTGTCCTGACCTTATTTCGATGTCTTCAAATGTCTTGATCTCTTGGGCTCTTGGTCTTCTCCCAGGCTGGTTATTTTGTCCAAAATTGATCTCCATCCCTTTCCTTACATTGCCATCTTTCCAAGTCATCTTCCAGGCTGTAAATATCATCTCGTGCATTTAACATTGCCCAACAAAGAACTTTAAAGCATGTGGCCCGGTCACATTGAACTAGGGAGCGTAATTTTGCTGTAACTTCTTAAACTCCTTCAAGCTCTCTCACACTAGACAGCTGTTAGCTCGGCTTCCTAACTTCCTTCCTTCCTTCCTTCCTTCCTTCCTTCCTTCCTTCCTTCCTTCCTTCCTTCCTTTTTTCCTTTTTTTTGCACCTGCCTTCTCTACAAGCTATTTAGCTCAGAGAAGGAGGCCTGGCCGTGTCCTGTTCTACTTCCTCTTTTAAATTCTGTCGCTTGTCACCAAGACTCCCTTGCAGTAGGCACTCATAAACGTTTGGGTAAATAAAACATTTAGTAAATCAGACTCATCACAAAGTAGCTCAGTGAGGTAGACAGCAGAAGCAAGACGTGGGAGTGGGGCGGAGTTCTCCACGCGGTCGGCACACAACCTTGCATGCATGGAGTACTAGATCTGCAGGGTGGATACTGTCAGAGCTCCTGGAGTGGTGGAGGTCTGACTGGCATGGCTACTGGCTTTTCAGAGAAGATATTAGCATTTTGCCCTTCTGAGCACATAGAGGCCATCCCCTTTCAAAGACATGCATCAAGTAGGTTTTATGTTGAAGGAACACCCAACCAAGCATTATCAGCTGCATGCCAGGGCCTGCTGAAGATACTCATCCTGCTTGCTTTCTGCAGTTGGTTTGTCTGCCTGGAAGTCCTGCCGGTTAGCAAACCGAGAGCCTGTTTTTTTTTTTTTTTTTTTTTTTTTTTTTTTTTTTTTTTTTTTTTTTTGACCGACGAAATTAAGAATTGCAGAGAGCCCTAAGGTCAGAAGTGACCCATGCAGCTGATGGAAATGTAGCAGTGAAAGATATATATGCGAATGAAGTAATTGCCAATTTGGCAACTATAATTTCCCAGTTGGTTTAAATGAGATTTTCCTTGCTCGCTTAATCAGCATGTGAACCAGAGGCCCTGCGGGGCCCCTGCCAGGCAGGAGCCGAACGTGAGACCACACAGGGTTCTCTAGTTCTCTGCATCCTCAAACATCCCTTTCACCCCTGCTGTCCTCCAAGGCCTCAAGGCGGCAAGCACTGGTCCTCTCTAATTTAGCTGTTTCAGTACCGTAAGAACAACAAGCCTTAGCTTATAGATCTGCCAGACTGACTTATTTGTAACAGACTTTGCAAAAGGTCTCTGAAGTCCAGGGGTGAAAGGGAAAATAGCTAATGGCTTGCTAGAATAATAATCAAATTAAGTCATATTTCTAAGACTTAATGTGAGGCCTCATCAAGTAACGCTGAGATAAGCAGGGGTTAGTTCCACACAGACTTCTTTTTCAACCAAGAGCTCAGACCTCAGTACCAGGAGTACCCCCTCCCTTCCCCCACCTATCGTTCCCACTTCCTTATGAAAATTCACTATTGATGCTTTCAGGAGCAGAATTCCAGCGATGCCATTTGGGGCATGAAGTTAATGCAGGGGGTGAAGAAACAAAAAGTATTAGCATCAATTCTGTCGTTTAGAGCAGAGCAACTTAGCAGGTGTCCCAGAGAAAGGGAGAGGAGGGCACTGTGTCTGGAGTCCTGGCTTCCCAAGGTGCAGCAGAAACCCGCAGTCACCTTGGAGAGCAGGCCTGGCTACTCATGTGGGTAGCCATTTTCAAAAGTATGGCAACAACTCTTTGATCTGAATGAGAGCTGAAGCTGGGTCATGATTTTTCTCTGATCTGGGTTATCTTTAACTCCCAGTTCAAAGCTACAACATTGACTAGAAACGCACAGAAGCAAAAAGTTATTCGGACATGTTTTCTGACAGCCAAGGAGCTAGTTTATGCGTTATGCTTATGAATAGCAACTTAAAGAGGATGACAGATATTTGATCACCTTAGCCAATTTGTCTAAATTCAGCGAAAGACAGATTTATGTCGCCATGTTAGAAAAAGTAACGTTTTGAGCCCTGTGTATACGCTTTGCACAGACCCCAGATTTCTGAATGCAGGAAGTAGGTTGGACTAATTCCCCCCCCCCCCCCTTTGGGAGATGGAAGGAACCAAATGGAAGGACTCAGGGCAAACCCTGGGGATTAATGAGCAGAGACAGGCTTCAAAGTAACTTTTCTTACCAGAATCCCAAAATGATACATCTACATCAATTGAAGCAGTGTGATCCAGGGCAGAGATAGAGCTGTCAAGCAATTTCCATTCTCAAAGAGACTCAGCGGTGATGCAAATAATATATCATTTAAGGGAATAGATGCTTCCAAAGATTATCAAGCTAATTAGCTATCAAGGCCATTGAAACGGATTCAAATAGGGACTGTGTCTGAAGAGCCCTGAGCACACAGAACCAGCTGGCCTTCATAAGTGACCTTAACCTTGCTTGATTTATAAACATGCAGCTGCTTATCTTGAGCTTTTTTTTTTTTTTTTTCCAAGACAGGGTTTTTCTGTGTAGCCCTGGCTGTCCTAGAACTCACTCTGTAGACCAGGCTGGCCTCGAACTCAGAAATCCACCTGCCTCTGCCTCCCAAGTGCTGGGATTTAAGGCCTGCGCCACCACCGCCCAGCTGAGCTATTTCTTACAACTATTTTCTTAGTTGGTTATGTGGCTGGGACAGAATTTCTGAGACAGGGTAATTTGTTCAGAACAGGATATACCTTGTTCCTCAGGGTTCTAGGCCTAGGAAATCCAAGATGGAGGCATAGGCCTATGTTGATTGGTAAGGGCTTCTGGCTGTGCTTCTAAGGAGCAGGAGGTGGTGGAATAAACAATCTCTCATTTTCTCTCTCTCTCTCTCTCTCTCTCTCTCTCTCTCTCTCTGTGTGTGTGTGTGTGTGTGTGTGTGTGTGTGTGTGTGTGTGTGTGAATAATAGCAGAATAATAGCAGGAGGCGAGCCATTCTGGAAAGCCCTTCTTATAAGACCTCCATTGAGTCCCATCTCTCAGCATATGGTGGCATAGGTGTGGCCAATCAGAAGGAGAACAGAACTCAAGCACAGCCACTTTTTTTTGGAAGTATGGAAGTGTGGACTACTTCCATAATTTGTGGGGCATTCCCTACAGACAGATCAAGAGAGACATTTGAGTTGAATTGTAACCGTTTGTATGCCTGTCTTGATTCTATGTAAACTTCCTTCTACTTCTGTGGCCTTGGCACTTAGTCCCTTTTGATTGAGGGCTGGCTCAATGAACTGCTTATCATTTTGTGACCCAGTTTATCTTTTAAATAAAGTATACTTAGGCCTGGAGAGATGGCTTAGTGGCTAAGCGAACTCCCTGCTCTTTCAGAAAAATATAATTTGGGTCCCAGACGTTGGGCAGCTCATTGAGCTACCTATAACTCCCACTCTAGTAGTCTGATAACCTCTTCTGGCCTCCTAGAATACTTCCAGGCATGTGCACATACTTAAAGCACATACTTGCACATATATAAAGTAAAATATTTCAATAAAAAATACACTCTCTTAGAATTTTTAATCCATCAACATGTGAAAGGAATTTTTAAAATGTTTTAAAAATCTATGTTTACACCATGGATGGCACAAAACAGTCTATACACATGTTAAACAACTGAATAGATAAGGAAAAATTCATATTTAAGAAATAATTTTATTATACCCTGACTGGAGGCATTGTGAAAATGTGAGTTCAAGTGACAACCAAAAAGAGAGATTTATGGCTAAGACAATAGTATTTAAAATATTTAAAGTATACATGGCATACAAACTCTTGAGAGAAAGAACAGTAAAAACAAAGAAAGGGGCATGGGATAGATATTTTTAAAATAAATGAAATATTGGCATTTAATATATTTGAGAGCAGATGACTTCATCAGTAATTATAAAAATTAATTCAAAACACAGTTGTAGGGACCAAGGATGTAACTCAGTTGGTAGATTCTCACCTGACATTCATGAAGCCCTGGATTTGATCTTCAGTACCATATAAAACCAAACATGGTAGTCCATGACTGTAATTCCAGTACTCAAGATGCAGAGGCAGGAAACCAGGAATTCAAGCTCATCTTCAGCTGCCTAGAGTTCAAGGCCAGTTTGAGCCACTAGAGGTCTGGTCTCAAAATGACAGCAAAACAAACAAACAAAACAAAACAAAACGCAAAATCAAACCAAACCAACCAACCAATCAATCATAGGTCAGTGGCTTCGGTGAACACCCAGTATCTCTCTGGTGATCAAGAGCAACAGGAAACAGGAGGAGACTTCTTAATGCCTGCACCTCACTCTTGTCTTCTCTGTGGGTTGGTCGTACCCTTCTGTGGATGGTCATGCTTCCTGTCAGCTGTCTCTTTTTAGCAACTTCACTGGTTTCAAACATCCTTTGATTTTCCCCTCCCCCCCCCCCCATAATTTGGAGTTTCCTTATGTCATCAGCTTAGCACACCACACAGGTGACCTGTTGCTGTGGTTAGGGCTTCCTCATATCCAGAACTCAGAGTCCTTAGTAACCTTATTGAGTAGAGCATGGGTTTCCTGCTGGACTTCAGCAATCCTAGTGCAACATGAGTTTCCTGCCAGACCTTATCCAGCTAAAGGAAAGAAGTTACAAAAATTAAGCCTTTCCAAAAGATCATGTCACCACCCAATGGAAACGATACATTTACTATCCCCAAAACAAAAAAGAATATTACCAATTTTTTTTGTATACGATTTTTCACTAATGCTGCAAAACAGAAATATGCTTCCAAGACACCAAACTTCATAATGCCGAAAGGAATGCCATTCAGCTGGGAACTTTCTGAAAACACTTTAATGCTGTGGCAACTAACTAGAAAAACGTTAAGCCAACCAACCTGTAGCAATTGAAAATTTCCCTTGAAAGAAGCTTGGCAAAAGGAGAGAGAAGGAACTGAAGGGAGGTTTTGATGTGGGTTTCCCTGATGATTAGAGTTTAGTTATAATTGGTTTCCATTGTTACCAGAGACACAAGCTTGAAACATAGTTATCATTTTTTCATAGTTATCATTTGGACATCTTAATATTTTTGTTTTGAGGGAGCTATGGGAGCTGAGAGCATGTGTGCTTTAGAGAGGGAGAGTCAGGGATGAAGGAGGCAAATATTTTATGTTTCCCAGGATAAGCTATACCTGCTGCATGGAATCTCAATTGCTGTGCTAACACTAGGCTCAAAAACAACTCACAGGGGCTGGGGGAGGAGAATTTATTTGGCTTATACTTCCAAGTGATAGTCCATTATTGAGCGAGCAATCTCGGGGCAAGAACTCAAGGCAGGAACCTTAACCATGGGGGGTGCTTCTTGCTCTCTTCATCCATGGCTTTTTTAGCTAACTCTCTTACATGGCCCAGGACCACCTGTCTGGGGAATGATGTTGCCTGAATTGGGTGTGTCTTCCTGTATCAATTGACAAGCAAAGCAACCCTCTCCCTGGGTCATGCTTATAGGTCAATCTGATCAATGCAGTCTTTCAATAGAGACTTCCTTCTCAAGTGACCCTAGACTGTTACAAATTGACAGTCAGAGCTAACTATGACATCTGCATATTTCCTAAAAATCAAAATATCCATGCTTGACAATCATTATTACATCTATTACACTGAGGTCAATAAGGCTAATTAATTTGTCTAGGATTTTTAGTTTATCCAGAGTTACATATTTTATTGCCTAAGGTAACCTTATTAACTTAAGGTACTAGAAGACATTTGCATAGGTTTATTCTTTCAACTTATTCACTCATCAGTGTAATCCACGGGCAACCGTTCAAGTCTTATTAGAAATCATGCCAATTAATAAAGTAAATATTAATGATGAGAACTCTCAGGTGAACAATGTATTTCAGAATGTGTTACTATAGTAACATCTTAGTCAAGTTTGCATTGCTCTAACAGATAACCTGAAGAAGATTATTTCTACCAAAAAAAAAAAAAAGTTTTGTTTAGTTCATGGTTTTGGAAGTTCAAGGGTATATGACACTGAAGGCTCAGCTCTGGTAGTGTCCCTCTTAGTCCTATCAAATCGTGGTGTTGTGTGTATGAAAAGGAGCTGGGAAGCCATGCAGATTAAGATCCCCCAGCTCCTTCTGAGAGTACACCCCCAAGTGACCTGAAGGCAAAAATATTTCAGAGTTTTAAAAGATTAAATTGGGTGTATATGTCTGTTGTCTGTAGGCAGCGGAGTTTATATCTGGATGTGCAGGTACCCAAGGAGGACAGAAGAGAGTGTCAGACCCCCTGGAGCTGGAATTACAGGAGATAGTGATGTGCCTGCTATGGTTGCAAAGAATGTGAACATGTAAACATGGGTCTTTAGACATGTACTGCATACACTATAAAACTGCTGAGCCAGCTCTTCAGGACTTTGGGCACCACCTCTTTAAGGTTAATTCTATTTGGCACTCCCAAACTGGGGACCAGGCCTCCAACATGAGACCTAATGCCATGAACCACCTCCTATAGAAAATATGAAGAGACTTGTCACTTAAATCTAGTGGGCAAAATTATTAATTTCTTTTTATTGTCCGAATAAAATCCAAGCAAAACTGCCAAATAAAAACTTTTACGAGTGTTTCTCACAGGCTAGTTAATGAACATTAAATAAAAACTTAAATAAAATGGAATATTAAGAATTTATTTACATAATCTATGTTTAAGTGGTAATTAATATGGATATCTCATTCTTCATAAAATTATGTTAAATAATCATTTTGTTCTCAGAGAGTATACCACCTGCTGCTACCACCCTTTAATGCTCATTTATAACACTAAAAGACAGACATTTGCCTGTGGTGAGAAACCCAATCTGCTAATTACTACCATTAATTTGGATAGAGGCATTGCCTTTGTAAATATGAAATATTAGCAAATGAGACCACAGTGCGTTTGAAATCTAAAAAGATGAAAGACAAAGGATAAAAAACATTATGTTTTAACTTAATAAGCCTACACATCAGAATGTCTATTTATATATATGATAGAATATACACATTTAAGCATTTAAGTCTCTTCTCTTCATATATGTTTATGCATATGCATTCTCCCTCCCATAAACTAGACTCTTTATAGGTAGTTTCAAGATTTAAAATTATTACATTTAATTTACTGATAGAGTTGTAATTCGAGTTTAAAATTAAGAATTCTTTTAAAACTTAAATTCTTTTAAGACTTTTAAAATACTATGGGTGACTGCAGAGGCTGGAAGAGGACATCAGCTCCCTGGAGGTGGAGGGGCAGGTGTTTGTGAGCTTCTTGGACCTAGGTCCTCCACGAGAGCACTATGTGCTCTTAACCACTGAGCCAGGTCTTTAGCCCCATCTTTAGTCTTTTCGTCAGTGTCTTCACAACAGGAAGTTCTGGCCCACATTTGTGTCTAGTTTCTACACACCCTAGTCAATTAAGTTCTTGGAAAGACTTCCTTATTTGCCTCTATCCCTTAGCTTTCCCTGGTGAAGCATTTTAAGGAATCCTCGGTGTTTAGTGATTCAGCCGTTTAAGAATAGCTGCACACTGGCAGGATAGCTCAGTAGGTAAAGGAACGTGATGCCAAGCCTGATTCTCTGAGCTCAGTCCCCAAAACTCACATGGTGGGGAGAGAGTCAACCAACCCCTACAAATGGCCTTCTTCATGTGTGCCATGACGTGAACCAACCCACACACATGCAATTACACACATGCAATTACACACAAAATAAAAGCTAAAATAAAGAGAATGTGGAAATACTGCATGGGACTTTTTCTTTTTTAACCTTGTGATTTTGGCAAAAGACCACATTGCTTTGAAATATCTCAGCTACCGAGAGGCTGTCTTAGTAGTCCACCAGCTATCTCCCTCTGACAGACAGCACACTGGTGGCAATTAACTTCTTCAACTGTGAAGGTCACGCGCTCGCAGAAGTTGATGGGCTTACCTAGCCGAGGGGCAGCAACTTACTCCTGAACCTTTCAAAATTAATGTTAATTAGTAGAAACTAAGGGGGAGGGTGATCTCTGGGACACTGACGGTGTTAAGATTGTGTAAATATCACTGACCCTGTCTCGCTCCCCAACTACATGTATAGTTTGTATTAGACACATCATGAAGATTTATGGTCGGAAATTGTGTAGCAAAAACTTGAGAAGTAGACTGTCAGTATTTATTCACATAAAAGCAATGAGAATGATACTTCTCTGTAGTTCTAAAATGAGAATAAGGTGATTCACTTATATTAATCCTTACAAACAATTTATAGTAATTCTGGAGCCATTAAGATGGGTTACCTATACAGGCACCTATGACCAAGTTCCGTGACCTGAGTTTAATCCCTGGGATCCACATGGTAGAGAAAGTCAACCCTTGTAAATTGTCCTCTGAAATTCCATACATACAGACTCTATCTATCTATCTATCTATCTATCTATCTATCTATCTATCTATCTACCTACCTACCTACCTACCTATCATCTCTCTCTCTCTCTCTCTCTCTCTCTCTCTCTCTCTCTCTATATATATATATATATATATATATATACATATATATACATATATATACATATGTATAATGTATATCATTAAAATAATTTAGTTTCAAGAAAGTATGTGCATTTTAGAGACATAATTCCATGTAGTCCAAAGTGGGATCCAACTTACTTTATAGTTAAAGATGGCCTTATTCCTCCCATTCCTCCCTACATACTATGGTAGAGCACAGATATGTACTACCATACTGAATTTATAGTTGACATCTTTTGAATCAAAAGTCAAATCTTAGTTAAATGGGTTCCATTTTAGTTCCTTTGCTTTTTAATAATATTGCACATATGGTGCAATATTATACTTTTTGTAAATAATGTTATTTACAGATATGTAAATAATATTTACTATGTAAATATTATTATTTACTAAGGTGGTGGTGGTGGTGATGATGGTGGTGGTGGTGGTGGTGATGGTGATGGTGTTGGTGGTGATGGTGGTGGTGGTGGTGAATTGTGGAGACAAGACTCTCATATTGCAGCCTAGGCTGGCTAGGAACTCATTGTGTAGCCCAGACCGACCTTGAACTTCTGCCAATTCTGCTTCGGTCTCCCAAGTGCTGGGATTACGGAAGTGAACCACCTCACTTGGCCCATTCTTTAATATTCTCAAAGAACTCCATAGGTTCCTTTATTTCCAAGATATTTTCTGTAAGAAAAGAAAGAAGAGGACCTCCCCCCCCCCCCCCAGGACATTTTCTGTGGCTTCACCAAGCCTGCTGTAGTCAGGAAAAGGAAACAGGATCTCAGCTACATTCTGCCAACTAAAGCAGATGTGTGAATGCAACCCAGACTTACTCAGGAAAGACGTTTAAACCTTCACCTTTACAAGACTGTGAAGACAAGTGTGTGCATGCAGCTAAAGCCTGTAAGACTTCCCCATTGGACACGTGTTACAGTCCAGTCTGCAAAGGAGAGAAAATGTAGACATTATGTTAGGGCTGCCTTTCATCTTCAACATGTCTGAACATTCAGACTTTATAGTTGTTATTTTATCAAGGATGGGTACTTTTTAAAAATCTACATTATATTTAATTGTCGAATCACATGGTTCGACTTTAAGTTACTCTTTGAAGAAAGCATTTAGTTATTTGTGTTCAGTCTCAGGACCAGAAATTCCAATTTCAGTTATTTCTAGGTAAGGCTAACTCGTCCATATGTTTTAGTCTGGAGCCATGGATAGGTCTGAGAGCCGGGACTTGATGTTGACCACTTCTGTCTCTCTGTGTTGAGATGATCTGCTATTCTCAATGGCATCACTCATCTGGCCCTCACAGCTGTTCCATCTTAAATATTCTCTCCCTGCATTTGGTACAACTAATAGCAAACCCATCCTCTAGGTCTTGGCCTCATGTTGCCTGTTTAAGCAGGCAGAGGTGGACTTTGCATTAAGTTTAATGCATTCTGGCCATGCCTAGAATCCATTGGTGATATAACCAACAAGGACAAGCAATACACTCCGGGGAAGCTCTCTGTGACTGTGAGAGGGTCCACGCCACATCGTGTCCTTCACATCTAGGCACTTAGATCCCGGAGAATCTGTTATTTACTGATGGACTGAATAAGGATCCTCCAAGAATCTGTGTCAGACATTCATTAAGTGACCTCTGCTATCTTCCTAGCCTGATGAAGACTAGCCCCAAGGTGTTCTGGCTTCAGTCCTCCAAACCATATCATACCTGAGATGCTCCCTGACCTCTAGCCTGTTAGAAGAGATCCTTCTTCTCCAGACAGGGAGGCAGAGGAACCCAGAGTTTGTCTTCCTGATGAGGAATTTCAAAAGATTTATTAGCGGTAAGTCAGAGAACACTTTGTCAAGGTTTGGGGTAGCCATACTTTGTTATCTTCTAAGTTCTATTTTTCAGGATGCTCAATTATTTTGATTTAAGTATAAGAACGATTCAGGTACCCTCCATGATCACCTCTATTGTTTTGAAAGTTCTTAAGGCTGGATGTTCTTTTGAATATCTTTGAGATTATGCCACAGTTATATAACGTATTAGGTACTTCGAGAGTCATGTTCTATCAGTAACTTCTTAAACTTTTGTCAAGGTAAAGTAGGCATTATTAGAATATATATATATATATATTATATATATATATATACACACACACACATATATATATGTAGTCTCTATCTGTCTGTCTATATCTATCTATCTATCTATCCATCTATATATCTATCTGTATTTATGCATGTATATATATATATAATATATGAGATAATTTCAAGCAACATACTCATGTTCATTTAATACATATATACATATACACACACACATATATACTTTTATTTATTGCTGTTATTGCTATTGTGTGTGGGCTTGATACATGTGTGTGAACACCCACGTGGATGTTAGAGGACAACCTTATAGAGCTGGCTGTCTCCCTTCCTCTCCCTGGATTCTGGGGAGCGAACTCAGGTTGCCAAGCTTTTGAGGCGAGTGCCTCACCTGCTGAGAAATCTTGCCCACTCCTTATAAATCTCCTTAATTCCAAGCTTACAAAACACCTTTATTAAAAGGCAGCACAATCAAAGCTAAAAATAAACCAAGTAATAAAATAACAATAATTTATCCCCATTAGTTATCACCAAATACAGCAAGACGTCTCAAATATTTTGAGTATTATTAGCTTGCTATCCGTGAAAACTGAGTGCTAAGGAATCATTGCTCGAAAGATTGAGAATCAGCATTTTGGATGTTTTGTATGAACTTTAAGGTGTGTGAAAGGCAATGGCAGATCTGAGTGTTGAAAGGAACTAAGCAAATGAGATGTAAATAAAACACTAACACAATCACTTCAATAATCAAATAGCATTATTTCTTGTGATCTCAATACATCCAACTCTCCGGGCATACTTTCCCTTCTCTTCCTTTCTTTCAATCTGTGTGGTAAAAACTTTGTTCAGCTCCTCAGGCATCACGGCTTAAAAATGTTTCTTCTAGTCTTTTCTTCCATCACGTTTTTTGTGTATAAAGCCCTTGAGCACAGACTACGAACTGCATGCCCCAAGGTGAATTGTGAATGGCTTCACACAACGTATGCATTGAACTCCTTACCCGGTGCTTGTGAGACAGCTTGCTGCTCCTCTAGAAACTGAGATTGTATTCTTTCCATGGTCAAGTTTAAAATCTCCAAGAGAACCATGAAATGGCTGGACAGATGGCTCAGTGGTTAAGAGGATGTTCCCCTTAATGCTCCTACAGAAGACCTGAGTTCAGTTCCCAGTTTCTAACAGCCAGTAACTCCAGCTCCAGGAGACCCAGGACCCTCTTGTGACCTCCATGCACAATTGCACTTACACGCACATACACCCACACAGATACATGTTTATTTTAGTTAAAAACAGAAATCTTTAAAATAAATCATTGCTAATAATATTTGATGAGAGAGAGAGAGAGAGAGAGAGAGAGAGAGAGAGAGAGAGAGAGAGAGAGAAACCGAGAAATCTTCATCTTCTTCAGGCTTAAGAAAGCCACATGGGGTACCTGATCCCATTCTGCTTGCTAAGCACACGCATGTGCATGCATGTGCCCTCTCCCTGGCTCAGATAAGCGATAACCATGTAAGAAATACTCATGACCTCTTTTTCTACTGTGACCCAGAGTGCAGCGCTAGTCACTTTTGTGACGAATTTTATCCTGCAGAAAGAGCTTCTTGTAACTGCTGGCATTTTATCCTCTCATTAAAAAACAAGCAAAACCAAAAACAAAACAAAAACAAAAAGCAAGCTGGATTTTCTTTTGTGTTTATTCTTCCAACGAGACGAAGGATGCATAAGGGGGAAGGATACTCACGGTTCTCTGAACATTGCATTCTTGCATTGTGAGTTAGATATTAGAGCCGTAGTTGGCAAGGATGACTTTTCCATTTTCCAGACAAGTAAGCCAGATAGTGTTCCCACTTAAATCCCAAAGATCACAGTCTTCAGAGAATAAAAATGTGCACCCAATGTGTGTGGGCACTTTTGCTATAGGGAAGCTGGTTTGAAGCCCTGGGGATTCTTGTTTGGTAGATATAGGTAAGGTACTAATATTTTGCCCACATTGCCCAGGTCTTCTAACTTCCTGTGCCCAGTAGGGTAGTCTTCAATAAGAAGTCATCCATAGAAGGGAGACCACCTCTATGCACAAAGAAGGCTACAACTTTCCTTTTCTCTTTTTCAAGACAGGGTTTCTCTGTGTAGCCTTGGGTATCCTGGAACTCTCTCTGTAGACCAGGCTGGCTTCGAACTCACAGAGATCCACTTGTCTCTACCTCTGGAGTGCTAGGATTAAAGGTGTGTGCCACCACCGACTGGCATTGTGACTTTAGAAAAGTTTGTCAGAATGGCTCTAGTCCGCTCCAGTCCGCTCTCCCATCCTGCTAAATACACGGATCTATTAGTAACTTTGCTTCATAAAGCTTTTTATAAAAACATCTCTCTTGCCAAGGGGAAGCATTTTGAGGCCAAAACACTTTGTGAAACAGAAGTTTCTCCTTCTGCCCTGTTTTGTAGCGATTTCTACTCCTTTATGTTTTCCATTAATATTCTGTATTATGGTACACAAACATTAGTGTGGATCAGAATTTCTAAGTTAATATACATTTTAAAGCCATTAGAAAAAGCACAGACTGTGCGGTTGCTCTTTTTATGACAATAGAGATTGAAGGCAGCTGTTTTCGAGAGCACTAATGTACTTCAAACAATGATGTAATAGCTAGCGTACATAACCTTTTAAAACCTGGTAATACAGAAGACATTTGGATTTACTGTGGAAATACATCTCAGTTTTATTTTCTGCCAAAAAGGGAGAAAAATACGGGGTGGTATGTGGAGTTTTGTTATTTTTTTCCTCCATTTGGTAGCTAAAGGTTATGGCCCATAAATAAATCTACTCACTACGCGGTATACCAGAGCAAGCAGGGAGGCAAAAAGATTCAAGTTACATCTAAGGCATGGTGACTTTGTGAAGGCATTGAATGGAAGAGAGTTCATTAGATTCTTCTCCTCTAAGAGTGATGTTGAAGACATAATTGTGCGATTTATCCTCCTAGCCAGGTATGATGAGGTGGGTACCAATCAGTGGGTTGCAGAAAGAAAAAAAAATGGAATTTTGAACTTGTGTTCACTGTTCCATCCACTTCAATTTAAAGGTGTATTTGCTTTATAAACTGCATGTGAGAGAAACAGAGCACAGAAACTGATGGTATTTAACATACATTTAAGAACACATATACGTGCTGGGCAGTGGTGGCGCACACCTCTAATCCCAGCACTTGGGAGGGAGAGGCAGGCTGATTTCTGAGTTCGAGGCCAGCCTGGCCTACAGAGTGAGTTCCAGGACAGCCAGGGCTACACAGAGAAACCCTGTCTCAAAAAAACACATATACTTTTTTTCCCTATGTATTTTAAATTTGTTAAACTGAACAGTAACAGTAATGCCCCGCCTTAATGTGGCTGGAGTTGTCTGATTGAGCATATATTTCAGATTAACATGAAATGACAGTTAAGTTCCATTAGAAATTTCAACAGTTAGGAATGGCAGAAGTCAAAAATCCTATTATTTCTTTTCTTCTACACTTTCACAGAGGTGAGCCCTATAGCATTCGGTGAATAACTGAATATGCTTTCTAAAAAAATTATTTGAGACAATGGGGATCCTGAGACAATTTCAGCCATTTAGACCTTAATTGATTCATGAGATGATCTGAATTAAAGCATCACATACAGAATAAGGAAAAAACAAAGGGAGACAGTGAATGAGGAAGCATAAGTTAGGGACCCGAGAAACAAATAATTTATTATTTTGTTAATGTGGAGTTTTGAACGTTAAGACTTTAACCGACTTTGGGAGTTCATGATCCTTCAGTCAAGGAGGTGATTGGAGACTAGTAAATTTTTATGGCCAACTGTGCTTTCCATGTTTGACATTTACCCAATCACACCATTTTCTCATGTTTTAAATATGGGTGATAGTAGTTCCTCCTTACCTGTGGTTTTGATTTGCACGATTTCAGTTACCCAAAACAAACCATTGTCTGGAAATATTAAACAAAAGAAAACCCCTCCAGAAATAAATGTTCATCAGTTTAAAATGACCTTTATGCTGGGCATGGTGGCACATGCCTTTAATCCCAGCACTTGGGAGGCAGAGGCAGGTGAATTTCTGAGTTCGAGGCCAGCCTGGTCTACAGAGTGAGTTCCAGGACAGCCTAGGCTACGCAGAGAAACCCTGTCTTGAAAAACCAAAAAAAAAAAAAAAGGAAAAAAAAGACCTTTATTATAGTATATGGTTATAATGACCATATCCAATTGTGAGGTACTATTATTGCTTTCTTATACCTAATATGTGATCAAGTGTTATCACAGGTGAGTATGAAGAGAAAAAAAAGCTCAGAATGTGTAACATTAGTGTCTGCTATAGTTTCAGCCATATCCTGGGGGATCTTAGCATGTACCCCTTATAATAAGGAGAATTACTGTCCAGTATTTCTCATTACTTTGGTTTTATAAACCCATGAGTCAATAACACATGTGACATTTAACTCTGAACATACATTCGTTATTTCAAAGGAATAATTTTAAAAAGATGATTAAAGATCACTCATACAGTTATAGAAGAATCATATTTAAACAGCTACTCTATTAACAAGTAGAAAAACACATTATTCAAGTTGAGCTCAAAAAGACCTCAAGAGATGGTGTCTCTCTAAACGCAGAAGCGGAGAATAGTGGCTTACGGTAGTGTAAAAAGTGGACAGTGTTCTACAGGGCAACACTAACCCTATTTTAGGACTCTGTCTTTGTACCAGCTGGAAATAACTGCCAGTTTTAACAGACAGAAGCTTTCAAGTTGATATCAAGCCACACAGAGTCTGGAAATGGATAAAGACTGTGCACAAATATGCATTTCCCTTTAGAATTTACAGTTGCTTTGTGAAGGATTGTTACTATTTCAATATGATAATAAAGTGGCACAAAGCCATCCCGTGTCCTTATTCTCAAGTTTTAAATCATAGTTTATTGTCTTCCCTTGCACAGTGAGGACAGTTGGCTCCAGAGAAGCTTTACAAAGAAAATTTAAATCCTGAGCGGAAGGCTTCACAACTGGTGGATACACTCGGGGATGTGGATTAAGTCCTTTGTTTGTGGCAGGAAATCCCCTCACTGTCAGCCACCTGTGTTACCTGGACTGGTAAAGAGATTAGCTGTTGGACATACACATTATGCTGTAAGGTATCGAAGTTTAGGCAACTATGTCATTTAAACAGGAAAGCCTAGATCTTGGAGGGAACGCTGCTCTCAGGGCTAGTTAAATTTACTTTGCTTACAAATTAGCATCATGATGAGATTGAACAAAACCACAGATCCCTGGTTGATTTGTGTGTGTGTGTGTGTGTATATGTGTGTATGTGTGTGCATGTGTGTACGTGTACATGTGTCTGTGTATGTCTATGTGTCTTTGTGTCTGTGTGTGAGTCATATCTTAGACATTTTCATTTTCAATCTCGATTGCCTTAATTTAAAAATTTTGTTTTTGGGGACATGCCATACCACTCTGACTTATGCCTAATCATTGAAATCATCTCAGGGTCTCTATCTTCCCTATGCATTGAAGAATATTTAGAATATCAGGTACTTTTCTTGTCAACGTGACACAATGGCTGACAAAAAGCAACAAAGGAATGACAGAAGGGATAATTTTTGCCTTCTAGCTCAGAGGAAATGTAGCTCCCTGCTGCGGCAGAAGTGGCTTGATCTTGTAGACCCCAGGAAGGACAGAGAATATAACCCTCTCTTGGCTCAGTCTGAGACCTAAGTGAGCCCTAAGGAGGGACAGTGCCTCCTGCGCTTGGTCTCCTCCTCGCTTCTCTTTGGAAAGGTCCCCTCCCCCACATGCACAGAAGTATATTACCTTGGTTATTCTAAATCCAATTATACTGACAATAAGAATTAACCGTCTCAAGTCATCCTTGGCCAACTGGACATTTAAATGTAGGATGTGCATGCCGTAGGTGTCATCCCCAGTCCAAACATCCACATCTCATGATGTGAAATGTATTTAGTTCTATCAGCAAGAACCCCTCCCCCTCACCCCCAACTCTCAACAGCTTCAGCATGCTTTGAAACCCTCACGTCTTTTCTGGATGCCAAAGCACCTACCATTAGGTGAGCTCCTACAAGGTAATAAATCTCAAATCCGATCTACGTCCTTCCAATATATATTGACACAGAACCGATATTTCCATCCCAAAAAAGGGAAGCACAGTAAGGAGAGATCAGGGCAAAACAAGACCGAACTCTATAGCTCCATATTTGGCATCTGTGGTCTATGACTTAATGAACATCATCAGGAATTCATTCAGTCACTAGTAGCTCCCATCCCTCTCAGGCTGTCTGTCTGCAGCATGCAGTCTCTCTTTTGAGTTGACCCTATTCCTGAATATTTTCTTGGAAGATGTACCATGGTATTGTCATCCCCAGAACCGTGGGGTCTTCACCACCGGGTAAGCTTTGCCTGTACAACTTCACACAGAGCCTTTGATGGTAGGGGCTTGTCTCCAAGGCACCTTTCCCATTGTCTCGGTGCAAAGAGAGGATGATCGATCAATTCTTGTGCTAAGCTCTTTAACTGTTACAAATACTTTGTCTAGACCTCCTTGTCTGGAACTTTAAGCTTTCCTATGCCCCCTTTTCTGACTGAATTCCACACTTTGCAGGCTCTTCTGCTCTGCCTGGTGTTCTCTTTCACTGTGAAGCTGAGCATTAACCATGATGTAGCCTGAATGCTAGTATGCCTTTTAAATTTTTTATCTTCTGAATAACTCCGTCAATTACCCGATTCATGTTATCAGGACATGTGTGGACTAAAGGCAGATTTTTTTTCTCCCTAACATGATATCTGTGGCTTCTGTAGTCCAATTCCAGACAACGTCTGTGCTCCCTCTATTAATCTCATGAGCCTGACCTTACTGTTCACCTTTCTACCAGAATGTGCTCTTCCAAAGTCCTAGGAGAATCACCTGTTAGGTTCCATTCACAGCACTCTAGGCGTCCTCTAGCCCACAGCTTCTAACTTGTTTGAATTCCTCCTGAAAATAAGCACCAGGGGCATCCAGACTTATGTGTTGATTCGCTATATTGGTTGCTTTTAATGTTGTTATGACTAAATACCTGTTGGGGGGACTTAGGGGAAGAAGTGTGTATTTGGGCTCACAGTTCAGAGGAATACAGTGTATTATGATGGGGAATAGCTTGGTTTAGGGAGCTAACCAGCAGGCGGAAAACAGATAATGGTGTCACTAATGTGTGACCTGTTCCTTTCCTCCATCTCCTCATCCATGTGATGAGCCCACCCTATGTAACGGTGTTGGCTATATTCAAGGTGGATGCCCTCACAGACATACAGCGGAGTGTTCTAAAAGGGATCCTAAATCCAGTCAAGTTAACTTTGGAGATTAACACTTGTCAAGCCACACACATCACTTTTAAGTTTAGTTATTGATTATATGCTATTGTTCAACTTCTTCAGTGTAATAAAAACTTTAGGATGATAGCAATGATGCTTTAAGCCAATATGGTCCCATATGCTATTTCCCAAGGCATTCTGGTAGGTCTCACCTCTAATATCCATTTAGGTAAAGACAGAGCTGTTGATGCAAGTGGGGCTAATATTATTCTTGGTGTTAGAACTGAAATACTTGGAGAAATCAAACAGTTGAAGGAAGGTACATATACTTCCTGCCTCTTTTTAAATTATGCACATGTTCTATTGAACTAAGATATTATGCACATTATAAAAACAACGCACTTGAAATGATAGGTGTGAACTGAAAATCAATCAACCCTACTTGATGTTCTTGTTCCCTGTCCACCCCTGACCAGAGTAGACAGATTTCCCTTAGGAGATCGTAAATAAACTGCCATCCGTGTTATCTTTCTAAAAGAGATATTGACAAGGCTATTTTCCTACTTGATTAAAAGAAAATTTTTTTTTAATTATCAAGGATTGAGGCTAGTACATCCTGGGTAAGCTCTCTACCAATGAGCACACGCTGCCTGAGATCTTTAAGTATACTCTGAGAATCAAATCTTCAGATGAAATAGTTTTGCTTGGAAAATATATTTTTCTTGCCTTTATCATTCATCATTAATTAATACTAATTAAACATCTCCCCCAAGCTGGTACTTGTTTCTTTATGACCCTTTCCCATCCTGTTCTGACTGCTCCTCTCTTCACTAATCCCATCGTTATTATGACTGTTTCCATAGAATGAGATAGTTGACATCACAGTAGAAATACAGACTCTGTCCAAATCTTTGTTTTCTTGATAGTACTTTATTAGTGGTAGACTCTCAGTAATGGTCTATCAAATAAACATTTTCTTTGTCATTAAAAAGGATAGGCCTGTATTAATTCCCATCTGAACAAATTTTGAGATTAAATCCCAGAAATTGCCTTTTATGGTGTTTTTGAAGATCCTGATTGGTTTGCTGTATTCTTCTGGCCTGAGGTGGTGACTTGCAGAGATTTATCATGTTGCCAGCAGGTGGGTTTCTACAAATGGGTCAAGGTATTATGGAGGAAAAAGTTCACACAAGTTGCAGTTATTTTCTGCAGGAAATATAATTGAAACGCGGCCTCATACTGAAGCCAAATTCTCTCTTGCTATTGCTGCCGTTGAAAATGTTGTGTTTGAAGTCATTGAGTGATTCTTAAAGATCTTTCTTCTATCCCCACTTACATAAAAACAGCAGCCACAACCTCTCTGCTTTCTTAATGGTTTAAACTTTAGCTTAGACTTTCTAATACCCCATCATGTTTGCACATCTAGATAAATATTTAATGCTAATGGAACACAGGAATTTATTTTGAATGTAAGTATGAGAGAAATCTTTACAAAACCGGGAGAGGTAAAATGTAAGATTTTAGAACTATTTTATTTCTAATAAGCTCTTCTGCCAATGAAACCTGCTTTAAGAATTATTTAAGATGTGAAATTACCAGATTCATGTTTTGCATTGGAAGTGCCAAACTATAGTAGGTGCCTATATCTGAGAAACACCTGCTCGGGCTTAGAAGGGGATTTGGTTCCATTTGTATCTGTGTGGCTGAACATCTAACTGAACTCACATGTGGGATTTTTTTTTTTTTTTTGGTTGTTGTTTTTCTTCAAAGCTGGTGAAGATTAGACCCAGGTTAACCCTTAGATAATTCTCTAAATATACTAAAAGCTAACAGTTCTTAAAATGTCAAAATTGCCCTGGTAACTGTTGTGATCATAAAAAGAGGAAGAGGTAATGAATATGTTCTTTGTGTGTGTGTGGGGGGGGGGGATGCCTCAGCGGGGCCCATGTCGAAGCATCCCTTTTCCCTGAGGGACCAGATATACATGGCAGTATAACATAGAACAGAGTTTTTTAGGGCATGAGGAGGGGAGTTAAGGGGGTAATAGAAACAGAGAAAGACAGAGAGAGGGAGAGAGTAGAGCAGTTGAGGCCAGCTATGACCACGTGGAGAGGGGGGGATAGGAGGGGGAGGAGAGGTGAGGGGAGAAGGGAAGAGGGCAAGAGAGGCAAGAGTAGGAGGATAAGAGAGGTGGGCAAGAAGCCCCTTTTATAGTGGGCCAGACCTACCTGGCTGTTGCCAGGTAACTGTGGGGTGGAGCTTAGTCAGAATCCTAACAGTAACAGTTCCCTGAAAGATCAGGCATTTATTTTTGCCTTAAAGAACATTGCTTAGTGGCCACTTTCTTACCTGGCTTCTGAAACAGAGGGTAGGTGCTATTAGATGCCCATGTACAATCGTTGGAAGTTAGCTGGGAAAGGGGAAATCATTGGAAATATAAATAAAGAATATATCGAATAAAAAAATGAAGTTAGCTGGGACTCAGAAAATCAGGAAGAGTTTTGCAAATGTAGGAAGGATGAAACAAAATCCACTGCAAATGACAATTTGACCATACTAAGAGCAAGGCATGACGTCATCATGCAAGAGGTAGCTGATCACCAAGAGCCTCCATCCTACACCTCATCAAAAACTTCATGAGGAGCTGGGGAGGTGACTCTGGGGGGAGGGGTAGAGTGCCTGGTGTACAATCGGGAGGACCCGAATTTGCCATTTACCTGTGACCCCAGAGATAGGGAGCTGGACAGAGATACTCCAGCCAAATCAGCAAGGTTCAGTGAGAGAGACTTTGTATTAGAAAATAAGGTGGAGAGTGATCTAAGGGACCCAGCATTGACCTCTGACCTCCAAATGCACACACACACACACACACACACACACACACACACACGGGAACTTATTTCACCAGTGTCCGTGCCGTCCAGGAATAATGAAGGGGCCCTAACACACATATGAATTTCATGACTTCCAATGGTGTCATATCATCCTGTGGGGAATTGAAGTAGAAATAAACTGGGGTAATTTAATTTGTGATGGTAAGCACCACGGAAGTCCGCTTTTAGTTCTTCATCCTCATGTAGATATGACCATTGTTAAGTCGGTGTCCATGTAAAGACTAAGGCTGGAACGACTACCTTCTTTTTACCCATTCCCTGGTACCTAGAACTGATTTTTATGAACTTCACAGTGCATTTGTTTTGAGCCTGACAAATTTATAGTGCGCCTTGGGATATAAATTTAATTGACTATCGTTTCTGGCTTTGTCATTAGAAAGGTCACCAGAGAAATATACATGGGGAGATTCTGAAGTATGAAAATTGTCAGCTAATTTGAGCTTTTTCATTTAACTGAGATTTTATTCTCAGGTTCCAATTTCAGTGTGCTATGCCAAAGGCCATTGTAAAACTTGATGGAGAAATAATTTTCTTAAAAAAAAAAGATATAGCATTTAATTGTAATTCTAATTGTATTCAACTTAATGGTAACGTGAAGGTCTATTGTGAACTGAAGCTGAGTTCTTTCTGCGTTTCTCTTTGGTGGTAGTGGAACTAGGAAGCTACCAAAGTTGAGTGACATTTGCAATTATGTACTGACCACTTGTTATGCATTGGATGCTAAATACATTGCCCTGGCTCCCGTGCAAAGAATGTTTAAATGTATGCACTTTGATGCCTGCATTTCACATCATAGGAAAGAAAGATATATAATTAGAAATGTGACTCCCCCATAGACTCCGTATTTATATATTAAGTGATTTCTATTTGCTCTGAGGGTGACATTTTCTTTCATAATTATTTCCTAAAATTTGTGCAGGAATATTGTCTATATTTATTCTTCCTCTTTTCTGCCATAATTGCTTTACTGACATTTTTCAGTAATTCGTCTTTAGTGAATAACTAAATAGTCAGAGAAGTAAATATTAATTTGGTATCTCTAAAGAAAAATCAACACATCATCCAAAGCTTACATCCATTTGTTCTCATGTCTGCAATTTAGATTTCTTAATAAATATTGAGTGCTAGCATACACATACTCTGCTGATGTAAAGAAGAATTCAAATAAGAGATGTAACACACACATGCCTGAGAAATTTTGGGCACTCTGGGCTTTAATCAAATATCTGATAAGATGGACAGAAAATTGAAAAGTGCATAGACTTTGCTTTTTTAAACCCAAATAAGGTAGATTAGTGCTGGACTAATTCATAGACTCACAAAGAAGGTATCTTAGTTAGGGTTTCTATTGCTGTGAAGAGGCATCATGACCACAGCAACTCATATCAGAGATAACATTTAATCGGAGCTGGCTTATGGTTTCAGAGGTCTAGTCCATTATCATCATGGTGGGAGCATGGCAGTGTTCAGGCAGGCATGATGCTGGAGATGCCGAGAGTTCTACATCTTGATCTGCAGGTAGCAGAAGGTGACTGTGTATCACACTGGGTGTAGCTTGAGCAAAGGAGACCTCAGAGCCTGCCCCCACGATGACACACTTCCTCCCACAAGGCCACACCTACTGCAAAGAAGAAAGCTGATGTATGTCAGACATGTAGTGGAAGGAAGCATGGAACATGGGAAGGACCTATATTAGGTAAAGCAGACCAAGGAATACAGTGGCAGCAGAGAAATGCATCTAGGAAGAGAGTTTGTGTGTAAAGAAGGAGGGCTGTCAATCAAACGGAAGAGAGCAGCTGGAGCTGGTCTTGCAAGGCCTTAGTTTCTAAGTCTCACTAAGATGGGGAAGCTTGTGTGGGAAACAATGGCAGAACAGCCATACTGTCCACACGCCATATTTACCCCTCATTGTAACAGAGCCAGCTAAACCTTCCTGTACTTCCACGGTACTAATCAATGGCAGCCTGATACAATTTGAGAAATAACAATTTCTTAAACAGGTTACGCCTGACCCATTGTGGAGACAGGGAGCTGCCTTTCTGCTCAATTACAGGTTAATATCATCGGTCTATTCAATACTTGAAGGAGCTGCTGTTCATCTCAACCACAGACATGATGAAGCAGGACTAGGTTACAATACACTTAATGCTCCTTACTCTCCTATAGTATTTTCATTTCTTAACGATCACTTTGAAGTCTCAGTCTTTGCAAAAATGAGTCATTCAACATATTTGAAAGTGAGACTGAATCATATCTCTTTTCTTATTTTCAAAAGAGTTAAACAAAATTTTTACCTTTAAAAATGGAGCAAAGTCGAGACTGACCGACTTTGGATTTCTTCTGGCAATCTCAACCACCTGTGGATGAGCTGAAGAGATTGCATTAGAGGAAACATACAATGTACAAACACATGGACCTTGCATATAGTCTTCAGTATCAGACTTCATCTGCTAATGGGCAGTCTGATTCTCTGATGTATTTAAGTCCATCTGGTGTTTTTCTTGTCCCCCCCCCCCATGTATTTACTGTCCGCTGTAATCTGAGTGTCAGAAGCACGCTTTTCTGCCTTGAATTATCCATGTTTGTCATTCTGATTATTAGTCTATTTGGCAAATGAGTTCCCATTTCCGTGCACCAGTGGTTTGAGTCTACTTTTAAATCCCTTTAGGGAAATTTGGAGATATAGTTCTAGAAACTGGCTATGGATTATGATCCAAATTGTCTCTTATTCCTACTGAAGACACGCATCATCTTTTCGTATTCCTAAGACCCAGTTGTTACACACCAAGACCAGCTGAGGAATGAAGCTAGACAGTGGAGAAAGATGCCTCAAGTAGGATGCTACTAATGCCTTTCAGAGAATGATGTATAGAGCTAAATCACACACACACACACACACACACACACACACACACACACTTTGAAATGGCATTTTACTTTGTGTCTGTGAATTTGGCCACTTCTGATCTGTCAGTCAGTGGAAGGAGGCGGGGTCACACAGGTTCTGCCTCTTTGGCTTATTTCACTCAGTGTAATGGAGCCATCATATTATAGTCCATGAAAGCACTATATTTTTCATGGTCTGGTAATAAACTCCCATACAGGCATATATACCTTCTCCCTGCCCTCATCTCCACTGTCTTTGTACATTTTTTATTTTTCAATGGATATTTGGGAAATTTCCCACTTGTGACTATATCAAATAATATATATTGAACATCAAATAGCTCTCAGATATCCTCCACATGCTTTTGCATACATACATAGATATGGACTGGTTATATTTTATAATTTCTATAATTGTTATTTTCCAGTTTCTGTTTTTTTTTTAAATCAGTCATCATAACAGCTGTAAGGTAATGCTCCATGCTTTAATTTCCATTTCCTTGATGTTCAGGGGTTTTAAATTTTTTTCATATACCTGATGACTATTTGTATGCTTTCTTTGAAAAAGTATCTATTTAAATCATCTGCTTATTTTAAATCAATTTTTTTTACTATTGAATAGTAATAGTTCCTTGTATATTTTGGATATATGACAAGTTATTAGTAAGTATTTCTATCCTATTCTGTAGGTTACCTTTTTATTCTGTTATTTCCTTCGTGCAAAAGTATTTTTAGTTTTAGTAATCCCAATATCACCTCTTCTCTTTCATTGTCTGTATGTTGGTATCAGATCTAAGAAATCATTACTAATGATTTATATTATAAATCATTATGATCATGACTAATATTATAGGCCTTCCTCCCCACTGTAGTTTCTTCTACCAGTTCCATAGTTTTTAGTTTAAATCTTTAATTCATATCAAGTTTTTCTGTGTAATATAGAATAACAAAATTCCAATTTATTCTTTTGCACTTGAATATCAAGTTTTCACAGGTCCATCTGTTGAGAGTCTTTCCTTTTCCCATTGTGTGTTTTTGACCCCTGGTTGAATCAATCTGCCTATGTATGCAAGGGTATGGTGGCTTGAATATGCTTGGCTCAGGAAGTGGCACTATTAGGTGTGGTCCTGTTGGAGGAAGTGCATCACTGTTGGAGGCGGGCTTTGAGAACTTCCTCCTAACCGTGTGGGAGCCAGTCCTCTCCTTGTAGCCTACGGATCAAGATGTAGAACTCTCAGCTCCTCCAGTCCATTATCATGGACTGGATTTCTGAACCTGTAATCCAGGCCCAATTAAATGTTGTCCTTTATAAGAGCTGTCTTGGACATGGTGTTTCTTTGAAGCAATGGAAACCCTAACTAAGACAGTGGGCTTATTTGTGAGTTTTCTATTCTGTTTCATTGATTGGTAGATGCATTTGTCATTACACCAGTTGTTTAGACCATTGTGATGCCAACATCTTTGTTTTATTTATTCAAATTGGTTTAGGATATTTAAGTTCCTTTGTGGTTCCATATTAACTTTAGTTTGTTTAGTCCATTTCTGTAGACATTTTGATAGTGTAAAAATTGTCTTAGGTAGTAAGAATGCTTCAATAACACTAACTATTCCAATCTTTAGATACAGGGAATATCTGTATTCGTTTGTATATTTTTATTTCTTTGTAATGTGTTAGTCTCTCACCTCTAGGTTGTTTATTCCCAAAGGCCTGATTCCTTATGATGCTATTCACGAGGGATTTCCCCCACCTTTTAGTTTCTTTTTAAAATTTTCATTGTTAGCATATAGAAATTACATACAGAAAAAATAAAATTTTTGTATGCATACATAATTTCTAACTTTGAAAAGTACTTTGATACATCCAATCAAGAGTGAAAAACATTCCAGAGACCAGGTGGAGATGTAAAAGGGGATGAGTTATGGCTCAAAGTCTGTGGAGATGTGGGAGCCTAACAGGTAATATAAGCTATAGTGTTGTGGATAATCAGATTCAGGGCTTCAACAATGAGTCCATCCATCTTCCTTGGGCACCTGCTATCTGCTCTGTGACAGGTATGGCAATGTGTATTGGAAACGCGACAGCGAAAAGTCCAAGGACTGGAGGGAAGTAAGGCCAAGCGTCTGAAACTCCCAGAAGATTGAGAGAATTGTAGGGGAGCTGAAATAGTGTGTTAGGTCAAGTCAATAGAAGATTTTGAAAGGAGACCGGTCAACACTGCCATGTCCTGGAGAGATATTAGGTAAATTAGAGGAGATTGGCCCTACAGGTTAGTGATAAAGCACACATTGCTGACACTGACAAGAGCAGCTTCAGTGGATTTATTTAGGGTCAGAAGCCATATTGTTAGGGTTGTGGCAGGTAAATACAAGAAGTGGAAATAAATGGAGAGTGGACCTAGCCCAGATCCAGACCTTTAATGCCTGCAAGCATTAGAAAGACACCAGGGTCTGCTATTATCTGGATCTTTTATTTTTCAAAGTGGTACAAAATTCACACGTACTCTGGACTATAGCAGAGTCCCTGTAGAACATCTAGTGGTAGAGTTCTGCATAAACAAGTGTAACGCTAATATCTCGGTGGCTCTGCTTTGTTGATGCAAACTCTTCAGTGCTTAGTGTAGCATGGTTGCCTAGCACTGATGCCTGTTTTAGAAATCTGAACTTTAAAAGAGAGAAATCACAGGGCCTGACTGAATTGGGGAAGATGCCAGAACTTGGGAGAGTAGAGAGAAGTAAAATAAAAGGATTATGTTGATATTCCACTTGGGGAATGCTCAAGAATACCAAGAATACTCAAATATTAAAAAAAATTACAACCCATAAAAGGAAGCCTTTCAAGATTTTCTTAATTTCCCACCACTGTGATGAGAAATCAGAGAATCAAATATGTAAATCTTCAGTTTCGAGGGTTTAGTCTGAGGTCAATTCATTGTGTCTGAGCCCACATTGAGGTGGCAGGATGTCACCGTGGTTAAGTGTGGCAGAAGGGGAAGTTTACAGTCTTCACCAAGCAAAGAGACACAGGAACAGACAAGCATCCCAGCATCTCCTTCAAGTGATGTCTCTAGGGAACCAGGTTCCTTCCATTCAGTCTCATCTCCCGAAGGTTCCATCTGCTTCCCATAATGCCACTAGCAGGAATGCAAGCTCTGAACATCTGGGCCAGATGTTCTTTGGAAGGAGAATTCCAGATCCACAGTGGAGTAGCATGAGCTGCAGCAAAAATTGTGAAGTGGAATTCCTTGACATGTTGGACAAAATAAGATTGAAAGAACAGATGAAGACATTTGTATCAGGAGCTAGAGCATCGCCCTTTCTGTAGGAGATGCAGCGAGAGCCTCAAGGGGTCAACCTTGAAAATAGTATGTTCTGGGTAAGCAGATGAAATGCCACAGCAAATAGAATAGCTTAGAGCATCCAGAGGTTCCAACACAGGGTTGCTTGGCTCAGTTTCACGTGCTTCCTGGACCTGCAAAGCACGAGTCCACATGACAGTCACTCATTTTTAGTGGAACACATTATATCTTGAATAATTTTTTAGTAAACTAGTTGGATTATACCTTATGTTCATTTAGAAAATTTAAAATAATAGCTAGCATGAGTTTGGAGTGCTTTCCATGTACCAGACATACTGCCAGCTATTTACAATTATCCTCTCACCATGAGCCTGTGGATTAGCTACTGTTAATTTTTTCCCCAGGGTCATGTAGCCAAAATATCAACCACAATTCAGTTGTAAATCTCCTGAGCTTAGCCACGGGGTGTACACTAGAACTAAGTGTATGGGAATCGTTCCCATATTAATTTTCCATGAGTATCATAGGATGAGGTCTATCTGGGTGGAACCACAAATACAGAGGGCTAGTGGGGATTTAGAAAAGGCTTGGATAGACATCGTTAAAACTCTACAACTAAGCCACAGTTTTATAAACTACTCATACAGATCAGTTTAAATGGTGATTTGTATGTGTGTGTGTTTAATAAGTATACAAGACAATAATGTGATGTTATAAAAGCATCTACCAAAACTCTTTTTTTAAATTGAATATATTCTTCATTTACATTTCAAGTGTTATACCCCCTTCCCAGTTTCCCTCCTCCTGGAAAACCCCCAACCTATCCTCCCATACCCTGCCTCCAAGAATATGCTCCTCCACCCAACCCACTCCCAAGATCCCAACTCGATTTCCCCACCCTGGGGCCTCTATTGAGCCTTCACAAGACCAAAGACCTCTCCTCCCACTGATGCCCAACAAATCATTCCTCGGACACTCTTTTCTACCAAAACTCTTAAAGAAGAGGATTTCAAATGAGGCAAGGGGAAACCTCAGAAGCACAGATATGGTGCTATTCAGACAGTGGTATCCTGTATCCATGATCCTGTGAGCTCAGAGGCTGTCCCTGTTGGAATTATTCTCCAGACTGATCTCTGGTCTACCTCTCTGTTGACCTCTCCTTTCCTCTCTGGTCACTCAAAGGCTGTGTATTCTGAAGTTGCAGTCCAGTGTCCACTTCATTTTGCCCTCAATGGGTTTGAAACCCATCCTCCTGTTTTATGGATGAAACTGGACCTCTGGAATTATTTGAGTTCTACATCTAATTAGGAACATTTCTCTCTCTGTCTTTCTCTGTCTCTGTCTTTGTCTCTGTCTCTGTCTCTGTCTCTCTCTCTCTTTCTCTTTCTCTCTCTCTCTCTCTATACACACACACACACACACACACACACACACACGCACACACACACATATATATCTTATCTATACCTATATCTATCTATGTCATCTAGATCTATATCCTCTATATTTATTTATCATATAGACATATATTATGTTTATCACATATATATGGTATAGGTATACACACACATATATATGTATATATTTATTGTATATACACATATATCATTTCTATGTCTTTCCTGTTTTTATTTCCATTCAAGAAAACTGAACCTAAGCTGGGCAGTGGTGGCGGTGCATGCCTGTAATCCCAGCACTCTGGAAGGCAGAGGAAGGCGGATCTCTGAGTTTGAGGCCAGCCTGGTCTACAGAGCGAGTTCCTGGACAGCCCGAGCTATACAGAGAAACCCTGTCTCGAAAAAACCAAATCCAAAAAACCAAAAAAAATAAAATAAAATAAAATAAAAAATAAAAATAAGAAAGAAAACTGAACCTAGCAGTGACTTTCTCCCCTCAAATCTACCTCACAACAACAAGTGTTGATGGGGCTCCAGTTCCGGTTTACCAAGGCCCAAATATCACATCCTTCTAAGAGATAATGTTATCTGGAAATTTAATTGTCCCAGGACAGCTTTGATGGTACAGTGTAAATGGCTTCATTAGTCTCATTTATTCAGCTCGTAATTTTTGGGCTTGACAAGAAAAGATGCTGAGCTATGAGGAGAGATAGGAAAGATGTGCAGAGTAGGAAAGGGCACAGATGGCCGCTGAAGATGATAAAACCAAGGTGCCATGGGTTATGAAAAATCACACCCACAATGCACCTGCTCTAGCTACTTTCTAGCAGGGAGATTTATGATGAAGGTATGGATGCATGACATTCTTGGTTATTTTTTTTATTATCATATTACTGTCAGATGCTCTTGGTCTATGACTTATCACCATGAAATGCCAAGAGGTCACAGTGTTCTGGAATACATATGGGGAAAAATGGGTAGCCCAGAGCAGCAGTGAAGGATTATTAATATAATAGCCAATTTATTTGAGAATAGGAGGACTCACATTTTTTATTTGACTTCTGTTTTTACCTTTGTCCCAGGGACTATTCACCACCTACATCAGAGACTAGAAAGGAAAATGAATGGTATGGACTTTTCCTTCTTTTCAGCACATGCATTATATTGGTCTTGTAGGAGTTCTATTTCTCTCTTTGTTTGGTTTTGGCCTTAAGAGACAGAGTCTATCCTGGTTAGTTTCACCTGCTAACTTAGTACAACTTTGAAACTCCTGGAAGGAAAATCTCAACTGAGGAATAACATAGATCAGGTTGACCTATGGTTATG
The DNA here is from genome assembly GCF_947179515.1 of Apodemus sylvaticus. Taxonomy (NCBI): domain Eukaryota; kingdom Metazoa; phylum Chordata; class Mammalia; order Rodentia; family Muridae; genus Apodemus; species Apodemus sylvaticus. Next base: position 17,104,787 of record NC_067492.1, on the reverse strand, counting down.
TGTGTAGGGAATTATTTCAAGACCACTATGGGTGACACTATTCCCTAGGCTTTGATCCTTGCCTCTACATAAAGCTAACTAAGCATAAGTGAGAGTGAGTCAGCTAGCTAGTATCCTCCTTCAAGGTTCTTGCTGTACTTTGGCTGGTGTCTGAGTTCCTTGGTTCGAGGTAATGTTGTAAGAATTACAATCCTCCTTTCAAGCTTAATGCCTTCACTTCCTCCCCAGACTTACCTCAGTGATGCATTGTAATCTGTAATTTGAGAAGGCCCCTTTCCTCCCCTAAATTGCTTTTGGCCCAAGTGATTATTCACAGCTGCTATAGAAACGACAGTAGAGCATCTTACTCAATAGCCCTGAGTGGTCTGGTAACATTTGTATATAAGCTGGCTTCAAACTTTTGGCAATCCTCATTCTCCAGCCTCCTAAGTACTGGAATTCTAGATTTGAGCCATCACCGCCTATTGTTTATTGCAATAATATTCAACAATTTTCTAGCAAACTACTGAAAAATTATCACATAATGTAAAACGTCAATTTAAAATATGTCCTGAGCTAATCTTACACATCAGATTCTTGCTGGAGCATTTTCTATTTCTTTTAACAAAAGCAAGCTGATTTTATTTTGTTCTTTTATGACAAGGAATGCAGTTAAGAGGTCTTACAGCCCTATGAAGGTCACAGGAAGTACTTCTTCCTGTGGAAGGCAACACAAAGATTATATACACTACTTGACTCTCATGCGAGGCAGCTTGTAAATACACATTTTGACTCATATGCTTCAGTTTCAATACTCATAATTAATTTATTAAAGCAATTTAAGGTAAGAGAGTCCCCATTAATGTCTTGCTATGATGGAAAGGCAAACGTATCAGCTATTTATACATAAACCACATGGAAGTTAGTTAACTCTGTGAGATTCAATTTTCTACATAGCAATTGAATAATAGTTATTTTTAGAAGGCTGAGCATTTTAGTAATTGTTGTGATCTTGTGTTAGGCAAGGAGTCTTCTGATATGACACTCAAAGCTCAAGCCATCATGATGTAAGCGAACAGATGCAGGAAGACATGTCATAGGGTTAGAAAGATGGGTCAGCTATTAAGAGTGAACACTGCTGTTTCTTGCAGAGGACTTGAGTTCTCTTCCCAGCATTCACTTAGGGTGGCTCTCAAGAATCAGTGATTCAAAGCCAGAAGATCCAATGTCATGTCCTGGCCCCTTGCACTCACCTGCACATATACACACATACATAGACACAGTTACGCACATACACATAATAATAAAAAATACAATCTTTTTTAAAAAGACATGTACATGGACATAAAATACTTGTGAGTCATATATAAGGAAAATGGTTTGTATTAGCTATATCTAAAGAAACAAAAACTTAAAATAATCTAATGTAAACATTAGGAAGGAAGGGGACTGTGGGTGACATTAATAGGTTCAAGATTTCTGTTGGGAAATGATGAAATGTTCCGGAAAACCATGGTTGCAGAACTCTGTAATGAAAATGGCTGACTAATGGATAAACTAGGTGCTGTGCAGAAAAACATTTCAATAAACCGGTAAAGTGGAGAAATATTTGAAAAGACATTTCACAGAAGATGTACATATGGTTATTAATGACAAGATGTTCAACATCATTAGTCATTAGGAAATTTGCAAATTAAAACCATGATGAAGTAAAATTTCACACCCACTGTAATGGCTATAATAAAAAAGATAATGTAATAAGCCTGGGCATCTGCAAAGTCAAGCCATCAGACATTGCTGGTGGAAATGTAAACTGATCATACCACTTTGTAGACTGGTATAAGAAGTTTTTATTTTTAAATTCACCTTTAATTTGTGTGTATGTGTGTGTGTGTGTGTGTGTGTTTGTGTGTATGTGTGTGTGAGTATGCTCTCATAGAGGCTAGAAAAGGGTATCAGATTCCCTGCTCATCTGGTTTTCTTATACAGCTTGGGCCCACCTGCCCAGGGGTGGCTCTGCCCACAGTGAACTAAGTACTCCTATAGCAATTAGAGACCAAGAAAATTACCCAGAGAGCAGCCCATAGGCCAGGCTGATGGATGTAGCCACTCAACTAAAGTTTCCATTTCTCAGGTATTACAAGTAGGCAGCCAAGAGTAGTTATAATAAAGGGTGATATTTAATGGCATGAAATATTTCATTAATACAACTTAAAATAAAAGCTAAGCAAAGAAAGTAAACACACCAGAAGAACCATCTAAAATACTTCCTGGGAAAATTATTAGCCCTATAATTTTGCAAGTATTTAAAAGGATAAGATGGGATTGTTCAATGAAGAAGATTCCAGTATAATATAATTTCTCTCCACACACACTAGTGTATATATGATTAATAGCCTAATGCTAATATGATATTATTACTTTTACATTGGTACAGTAGTACTGCTGGTTAAATAATGGGAAAATGCCTTTAGAATAATTACAAAGCACAGTGTGTTCTTTTTAAGAAGGCAAAATTAGAAGTTCTTGCACCGTCGTGTAGACCACTTACTGTCTTTGCCATAGGACTTTAATGAAGGATCACTGTTGGTAGAATGATCAATTAAACAATATCCTGGAGCTCCCTTCAAAGCTGGGAATTAAATAATTTCTATGATTAAGAAAAAAAACAGTATGTTTGTGACAGAGTCTCAGATCACCCACTTTTGCTTTATTTCTTGTTGCTAATGGTCAGAAGAATGGAAGACTTGAAGCCCATTCAGAATCAAGTAGCATCGTCTTGAGTTGTATTGTACCTAATTCCTGTGAGATGTTCAGAAGAGCCAAGATGCTGGCACACGTAAGAGAGAAACTGAGTTCTGTTGAGGCTTTAAGAGCTAAGTGACAGTTGAATCAACACAGACGTAGTGCTCCCTGACATAATATGTAGGTGAACTCATCCTCACACTCTAAAACTGAGATCTTCTAGAAACTCTTAATTATAGTGCTTGAGGATTTGACCATGGAGGTGACGTCTGCCTGAATAGCCCCAGGACCCACATGTTCGGGTGCAGCCAACACTGCTGCTGCTTACTTCTTTAAAATAACACAACCTAACAGAAATGCCACATTCTCTTTGGGAGAAGGTTCTCACCAGCATCCAGGGATGCATCCCAGTGCAGCAGAGTGCTAGCCTGGCATGCACTAAATCCTGGGTTCCATACTCAGCTCCAGGTAAAACACTGAGCACACTGGCGGACATCTGTAATTGCAGCAGGGCAGAGGCAGGAGGACTGAGGTTTGAAGGACACACTCTGCTATGTAGCAAGTTCTGGACCAGCCTGGGCTAATTGACATACTCAAACCAAAGAGGCTAGAGAGATGGCTCAGAGGTTAAAGGTCTATGCTGCTCTTCTGGAAAACTGTGGTCTGGTTCCCAGTACCCACAACTCTCTGTGGCTCTATCTCCAGGGGATTAATACTTCTTGTAGATTCCCCAGACTCACATACAAATGTGGAACATGCAAACTCGTGTAAGCACCTACATTCTCATAGAGATAAAAAATATAAGTAAAAATTTAAAGAAAATATAATAAACAAAGCAACAGCCATCAACTAAACAACCAACGAGACAACACAAATAACAACAATAAGATAATTACTACCATTCTGTGTAGAACAGAACAGAAATTCAAGACACCCTATCGACTGTGCATTGGGGTACCTCCTAGTGTAGAGTGTACTTGTGGTACAGTCTGGCATACCACATTCTTGCTGATACTCTGACGTCATTGTCCAGTTTGTTGACATCATCTGGGAAGAGGGAGCCTCAGTTGAGAAAATGCCTCACCCATTACACTCGTCTTTGGTGAGTCTGTGGGAGCACTATTTTGGTTAATGATTGATGTGAGAGGACCCAGCTCACTGTAGGCAGGTAGCTCTGTGTGCTGTAGAAAAGCAATATGGATAAACTGAAGGGCAGGGCAGTGAGCAGTGTTTCCCATGGTCTCTCCCTTAAAGCCTTCCTTGGTTTCTTTTCACCATGGATTGTGTCAGATGAAACACATCCTCTTCCCCACCAAGTTACTTTCAATAATGGTTTTTATCCTAGCAATAGAAAGCACACCACTAAGATGTCCACGAACTAGCATGCTGATTGTGAATGTTCCAATGACTTTCTAACGTCACCAAGACATAGTTCTGAAAAACGGTGGGCTGGGGTGTTTTAACTTTGCTGTGAAAGGGCATATCACCAAACCTGGGTAGAGCATCAAGTTTACAAAGCTGGCTAGGTTTCCATGAGGCAGGGAGGACAGTTCTGAGCTGGCGCTAAGTCTACCCCAATTGACTGTCTTCACGTAGGTGGGCTGTTTACTGCACAAGAGACGGGCCGATTCAGCTAAATCGTGAGGGTAACAGGGCCCATCAGTCACTATGCTTTTTAATTGCTGAAGGTAACAGCCACCTGAGACAGGAATAAATTATGCCCAATTGTTAAGGACAATTATGTGCCTTATCAGCTGGTCAGCAACAAGAGACTCAAATATATGGACCATTAATCTGTATGCAAGCAGCTGTTCCGAAGTCCCTTCCACGGAGAAAGTGAGAGCCCTTTTGCCTGACTTGTCAATCACCAGCAAATTAAAAACAGCTTAACTGGAATCTACCCTGTTACAGGTCGTTTTCTCTTAAAAAGAGACCGTGAGTCCAGATAATAGATGTTTATTAATTTTGGAATGAATGAGAGCTCAGAGCCCTTTGTTCTTCACATTTGCTCATATTCTGTAACAGACATAATTTTGGGAAGAACAATATTCAAGGACAACAGATTCTTTGAGTTATCATAGTCCTCTCTTCTTTATCAGCCTGTATTTACTTGCTCCTGTATTTTAGCTTCTGCCCCACGAGACGGAGAAACCAGTTAAAAATATAACTAAATAAATATATTTTCAAAGACCAAGAAGCAGTATGGAGATGGGGGTGGGGTGAGTGGAGATAAACAATGAAGCCAAGGAGTTCGGTGGCGGATTTATTCTCTGAAGTCATATATTTCCTACTTCTGGTTTCCAAATTGCATTTTAGAAAGTCTACCACAAACTTGTGTGGTTTTATACGATCAAAGACAAGAATGGAAACGATTCATACTGTGAGGAAAACCGCCTGATGGGGGCAAAACCCTGGCCACAACCGGAAGGCGCGTTGCCACGCCCAGAGTCATGATTGCATCCCCCACAGAGGAATGCGGAGCTGAGAGCCTCTGCGAGAACAAGGAAGGCATCAGTGTTTTCTCGTTCTCCTGTTAATGGTAGTAACAGTCAGGGGGTCTGCTCACTAGCAGAAAGTTATTAGATAAAATAATTGGTTCTGAAGAACTTGGAAAGGAGATCATGTTTCTGATGTGCTCCATTGGAAGGGGTTGGGCCAAAGAACCGGACTTGTTAGCTGGGAGCAGTTGGAGCTGAGGGGAGGATTGGTGGAACTCAATCTAGAGACGGGTGACATCTATGTTGACTCTGTGTGTGTGTGTGTGTGTGTGTGTGTGTACACAAGAGAGAAGGGAAGAGAGAGGCATGAGGAGAGAGAGGATAGAACGAACGGGGTTGGCCAGACAGCTTGAGATTTCCCTTCTAATACAGCTAATTAAAGCAATAGTTCTGTTAATGAGGAAGTGAATGAGTGCTAAAACTTACTGATCTCATTTTTTTCTACTCTCCCTTGGTCTACTTCTATGTAAAATGTAGCTTCAAAACAATTAGAAAATTAACCCCATTTATTTCATCAGTATATTCCTGTTTTCCCCATGTGTGTGTTGTTGTTGTTGTTGTTGTCTTTGGCTTTTTTTTTTTTTTTTCCAGATAGGACCTCAGTACATAGCCCAGGTTGGCTTTAAGTATGGTCTTCCTGCCTCAGGCTCCCAAGTGTTAGGATTCTAGGCACATGCCACCAATCCTAGCTGTGCTTTTAATATTAGGAAGATAAAGAGATGAGCTGCTGTCATCATAGGGTTCATGAGATTATTTGTTTGAACGTTTTTTTTACCCTAAGCAAAGAGAGATTTTAATTGACTTTTGCATTCATTCCTTAGTGGTTCATTTATATTACAAGTTGTAGCTGTGTGTGCGCCTGTGCATGGAGGCCAGCAGAGAGTTCTGGAAGTTCTGCCTTCTCATCCTCTGCTGCGGTCCTCTGAGGCAGGGTCTCTCCTGAAATCAGGAGATTCTGTTTGTTTTGATTTAAATTAGGCTGATAGCCATTAAGCTTCAGCATCACCTGTCTTGGTTCCCATAGGACTGTTGTCACAGGGGACCACACTCGGTTTATTATGCGGAGTTCTGGGACTTGAACTCAGGTCCTTATGGTTGTGCAACAAGCACTCTCTTTTTTTTTTAATGTATATCTTATTTTATTTATCTTTTCCACAACTTATTTATTTATGTATTTATGTATTTATTTATTTATTCATTTCACTTCCCCATCAGTGCTCCAGCTCCCAGTCTCCCCCCCCATCCCTCCTTCCATCCCTCTTCCCCTTCTCCTCTGAGAGGGTACCCCCACCCCCTGGGTATTCCCCTACCAACCCTGGCACATCAAGTCTCTGTAGGGCTAAGTGCATCCTCTTCTACTGAGGCCAGACAAGGCAGCCCAGTTAGGGGAACAGATTCTACAGACAGGTCACAGCTTTAGGAACAGTCTCTGCTCCAGTTGTTGTGGGACCCACATGGAGACTGAGCTGTAGATATGTGCTAGGGGCATTGGTCCAGCCCATGCATGCTCTTTGGTGGGTGGTTCAGTCTTTGAGAGCCCCCAAGGGTCCATGTAAGTTTGCTCTGTTGGTCTTCCTATGGATTTCCCATCCCTTTCAGGGCACTCGATCCTTCCCCCAACTCTTCCATAAGAGTCCCCAAGCTCCATCCAATGTTTGGCTGTGGGACTCTGCATCTGTTTCAGTCCACTGCTGGGTGGAGCTTCTGAGAGCACAGTTATGCTAGGCTCCTGTCTGCAAGCATAACAAAGTAGCATTAATGGTGTCAGGGATTGCTGTTTGCCCATGGGATGGGTCTCAAGTTTGGACAGTTTATTGGGTGGCCATTCCCCTAGTCTCTGCTCCATCTTTGTCCCTGCATTTCTTGTAGACAGGAAAAATTATGGGTTGAAAGTTTTGTGGCTGGGTTGGTACCCTTATCTCTCCACTGTGTGTCTGCCTAGCTACAGGAGGTGGCCTCTGCAGGTTACATATCCCCACTGCTATGTGTGTCAGGTAAGGTCACCCACATTGACTCCTGGGAGCCTCTCCCATCTCAGGTCTTTGGCATGTCCTAGAGATTTCTCCCATGCCCCTACCCTGCCAGCTTCAGATTTCCATTCATTCTCCTGGTCCTGTGACCTTCTCTCCTGCCTCCACAGCTGATCCTGACCCCCACATTCCTTTCCCTAACCCCTCTACTACCCAGTTCCCTCCCTTCATGTGTCTTCTATGACTATTTTATTCCCCCTCCTAAGTGAGATTCAAGCATCCTCATTTGGGGCTTCCTTCTTGTTTTGCTTCTTTGGGTCAGTGGGAATCCTGTACCTTATGACTAATATCCAGTTATCAGTGACTACATACCATGTGTCCTTTGGGGTCTGGGTTAGCTTACTCAGGATGAGATTTTCTAGTTCTATCCATTTGCCTACAAAGTTCATTTTGTCCTCATTTTTAATGTCTGAGTAGTATTTCATTGTGTAAATGAACCACATCTTTTGTATCCATTCTTTCGTTGAGAACATCTGGACTGTTTCCAGTTTCTGGTTATTATGAATAAGGCTGCTGTGAACATCAAGGAGCACATGTCCTTGTGGTATGGTAGAACATCTTTTGGGTATATGCCCCGGAGCAGTATAGCTGGGTCCTCAGGTAGAACCTTTTCCAATTGTCTGAGAAACTGCCAGATCAATTTCCAGAGTGCTTATACAAGTTTGCTGTCCCACCAGCAGCAAACATCCTGAACCACTGAGCAATCTCTCCAGCTCTATATTATGTAATTTTGATGTTGTGATGGCTTTATTATTAAATATTATAAAATATTATGTTTATTTTATACATTTTCTAGATAACCATTCAGTTAATAAGTCACCTCCAGGTTTATTTGGATAGAAGCCAAGCCATGTATTGCCATGGCAATATGGTTAAACATTGACTTGTCTTCTCTGTTTAGTCTGTATAAATTGGTAGATTGCTTAGATCATGTAGTGATTTGAAATTTCTCTGTTTCCATAGTTACATTTTTATAAATCAGGATGGCATTAGTATCTAGGATATTCTTATTATAAAACTAAATATGTATATAAAGTGCCTCGATCCCAGTAAAAGATCCCTTTGTATGCTTAGTAATAATTCTATTCCTTAATACCCCCAGTGCCTTTTCTATTTGCATTCTCCTACATCTCACTCTTTCTCTATATAATAATGATAATAATGTATCTATGTATGTATTTTAGTTCTAGCACCTTCTCATTCCCCAACCCAAGGGAAGATGTCTTTTGTGTGGAATGGTGGATGGACTGGGTGTGCATACTAAGGGTGGTGGTTCAGGGTAGTTGACTTGCCTGGTACTTCTGTCTCTGTCTCTGTCTCTGTCTCTGTCTCTGTCTCTGTTTCTGCCTCTGCCTCTGCCTTCATCTGTCTGTCTGTCTCTCTCTTCTCTTTCTCTGTCTCTCTCATTTTTGTCTCTTTTTCTCAGTTGATTAGTAGGAATTCTTAGGGCACACGATGGAGTAATTGCTTGGAAAGAGATGATACTTAAACGTTTGGGGTGGTGTGCACCCTGAGGCAGACTGGGAGGACACAGCTTATTCTGGTGCTTTGGCCCCACAGAGCTTAGGTTCCAGTCCTGAGGCCTCTGTCAGGAGCCTTCAGATCTCTGCTTCGGAATCCTGGGCTACAACACCACATCTCCAGGCCCTGCAAGAGGCCAGAGAGGCACCCGGGAGGCCGGCTGGGAGGAGTCAGTGTGCTCTGGTGAGTCCAGTAGGACCTGGGCTGGAGCCTTCAGGTGTCTGCTTTGGGATCTGAACAGCCTGGGCCATGGCACCCTGTCTCCAGGCAGTGCAGGAGGTCAGCTGTGCACCAGAGGCCAGCTGGGAAGAGGCAGCTTGCACTGGTGAGTCCAGCATTGACAACAAGACCAACTAACACCAGTGAGAACTAGATGGCAAAAGGCAAACACAGGAATGTCACTAACAGAAATCAAGGCAATATGGCAGCATCTGAACCCAATTCTCCTTTAACAGCATACCATCACACCAGAAAAACAAGATTTGGATTTAAAATCACTGGTCATTATGCTGGTACAGGAACACATGAAGGACATACTTAAAGAAATTCAGGAGAAAATAAATCAAAAGTTAGAGCCCTTACAAGGGAAACATAAAAATCATTGAAAGAAATTCAGGAGAATACAAAAGCCAATAAGGAGGAAACGCAAAAATCACTTAAAGAAATACAGGAGAAATTTGGTCAACAGGCTGAAGTCATGAAAGAGGAAACACAAAAATCTCTTAAAGAATTACAGGAAAACACAAACAAGAAAGTGAAGGAGTGCAGCAAAACCATCCAGGATCTAAAATCAGAAGTAGAAACAACTAAGAAAACTCAAAGGGAGACAACTTTGGAGATAGAAAACCTTGGGAAGAAATCAGGGGACATAGATGCAAATATCAACAACAGAATACAAGATATAGAAAATCAGAGAAAGAATCTCAGATGCTGAAGATACCATAGAAACCATGGACTCAACAGTTACGGAAAATGCAAAATGCAAAAAGCTTGTAACCCAAAACATCCAGGAAACCCAGGACACAATAAGAAGACCAAACCTAAGGATTATAGGCATAGATGAGAGTGAAGATTTACAACTTAAAGGGCCAGCAAATATCTTCAATAAAATTATGGAAGAAAACTTCCCTAACCTAAAGAGGGAGATGCCCATGAATATATAAGAAGCCTACAGAACTCCAAACAGACTGGACCAGAACAGAAATACCTCCCATCACATAATAATCAAAACACCAAATGTACTAAACAAAGAAAGAATATTAAAAGCAGTAAGAGAAAAAGGCCAAGTAACATATAAAGGAAGACCTATCAGAATCACACCAGACTTCTCACCAGAGACTATGAAAGCTAGAAGATCCTGGGCAGATCTCATGCAGACTCTAAGAGAACACAAATGTCAGCCCAAACTACTATACCCAGCAAAACTCTCAATCACTATAGATGGAGAAACTAAGATATTCCATGACAAAACCAAGTTTACCTAATATCTATCCACAAACCCAGCCCTACAAAGGATAATAGGAGGAAAACACCAGTACAAGGAGGGAAGCTTCACCCTGGAAAAAGCAAGATAGTAACCTTCTTTCATGAAACCCAAAAGAAGATAACCAATCAAATTTAAAAAATAACATCAAAAATGACAGGAAGTAATAATCACTATTCCTTAATATCTCTTAATATCAATGGGCTCAATGCCCCAATAAAAAGACATAGACTAACCGACTAGATACATAAACAGCACCCTACATTTTGCTGCATACAGGAAACACACCTCAGGGTCATAGACAAACACTACCCTAGAGTAAAAGGCTGGAAGACAATTTTACAAGCAAATGGTCTCAGGAAACAAACTGGAGCAGCCATTCTAATATCAGATAAAATTAACTTTCAACCCAAAGTCATCAAAAGAGACTCTGACGGACACTTCTTGCTGATCAAAGAAAAAATACAAGAACTCTCAATCCTGAACATCTATGCTCCAAATGCAAGGGCACCCTCATTCATAAACGAAACTTTACTAAATCTCAAAGCACACATTGCACTTAACACAATAATTGTGGTGACTTCAACATTGCACTTTCCTCAATGGACTGACTGATCAGGAAAACAGAAACTGAACAGGGACACAGTGAAACTAATCGAAGCTTTGGACCAATTAGATTTAATATATATATATATATATATATATATATATATATATATGTATGTATATATATATATGTATATATATATATACACACACAACATTTTATCCTAAAGCAAAATAATATACCTTTTTCTCAGCACCTCATGGTGCCTTCTCCAAAATCGATCAATTGGTCACAAGACAGACCTCAACAAATATAAGAAGATTGAAATAATCCCATGCCTCCTATCAGATCACTATGGAGTAAACGTGGTCTTCAATAGCAACAAAAACAACAGAAAACCCACATACTTGTGGAAACTGAACAATATTCTACTCAATGATACCTTGGTCAAGGAAGAAATAAAGAAAGAAATTAAAGACTTTTTAGAACACAATGAATATGAAGACACAACATACCCAAATCTATGGGACACAATGAAAGCAGTGCTAAGAGGAAAACTCATAGCCCTGAGTGCCTCCAAAAAGAAAATGGAGAGAGCATACACTAACAGCTTAATGACACACCTGAAAGCCCTGGAACAAAAAGAAGCAATTTCACCCAGGAGGAGTAGAAGGCAGGAAATCATCAAACTCAGGGTCAAAAATCAATCAAGTAGAAACAAAGAGAACCATACAAAGAATCAACAAAACCAGGAGCTGGTTCTTTGAGAAAATCAATAAGATAGATAAACCCTTAGCCAGACTAACCAAAGGGCACAGAGACAGTATACAGATTAACAAACTTAGAAATGAAAAGGGACATATAACAACAGAAACTGAGGAAATTCAAAAAATCATTAGATCCTACTACAAAAGCCTATACTCAACACAACTGGAGAATCTGGAGGAAATGGACAGTTTCCTAGACAGATATCCGACACCAAAACTAAATCAGGATCAAATAGATCATCTAAACAGTCCCATAACACCTGAAGAAATAAAAAGGGTCATAGAAAGTCTCCCAACCAAAAAAAAAAGCACAGGACCAGATGGCTTCAGTGCAGAATTCTATCAGACCTTCATAGAAGACCTAACACCAATGCTCTTCAAACTATTCCACCTAACAGAAACAGAAGAAACTCTACCCAGCTTGTTCTATGAAGCCACAATTACGCTGATACCAAAACCACACAAAGATCCAACAAAGAAAGAGAACTTCAGGCCAATTTCCCTTATGAATATTGATGCAAAAATACTTAATAAAATTCTTCCCAACCGAATCCAAGAACACATCAAAACGATTATCAACTATGATCAAGTAGGCTTCATCCCAAGGATGCAGGGATGGTTCAATATAAGGAAATCCATCAAATGCTATATAAACAAACTCAAAAAAAAACATATGATCATTTCATTAGATGCAGAAAAAGCATTTGACAAAATTCAGCATCCTTTCATGCTAAAAGTCTTGGAAAGAACAGGAATTCAAGGCCCATACTTAAACATCATTAAAGCAATATACAGCAAACCAGTAGCCAACATCAAACTAAATGGAGAGAAACTTGAAGCTAAAATCAGGGACTAGACAAGGCTGTCCTCTCTCTCCATATCTTTTCAATATAGTACTTGAAGTTCTAGCTAGAGCAATTAGACAACATAAGGAGGTCAACGCACTGAAAAACACGTCCACTCAAAAACCTGCATGTGGATGGCAGTATCACCTTTGTTCATAATTGTCAAAAGTTGGAAGGAACCAAGATATCATTTAATGATGACTAGGGAAACTGCTAGGCACAAACAATGGGATATTATTCTGTGCTGCCTTAGTTTCTGCTGCTGTGATAAAAACACCCTGACAAAGGCAACTTAAAGAAGGGAGAGTTTATTGGGGCTTATGGTTGCATGGGATGGGTCCATCACGATGAGCAGGCATGGCAGCAGGAACAGGGAACTGAGAGCTCATATCTTCAAATGCAAGCAAGAAAGGGAGAGATAAGATCAGTGGAGCAGCTGGGATGGAAGTCTTCCTGCTGCCATTTGCACCAGGGAGCTGGGAAACGCCATAGCCTTCTGTGCATAGCCTTCCCGGAGAGCACTCTCTCAGAAGCAGAGCTTTCACTACTGAGCACAGAGGTGAGATTTTTTTCAATATAGTACTTGAAGTTCTAGCTAGAGCAATTAGACAACATAAGGAAATTGGAAAGGAAGAAGTAAAATTATCACTATTTGCAGATGACATGATAGTCTACTTAAGTGACCCAAAAAACTCCACCAGAGACCTCCTACAGATGATAAACAACTTCAGCAAAGTGGCAGGTTATAAAATCAACTCAAGCAAATCAGTTGCCTTCCTATACTCAAAGGATAAGCAGGCTGAGAAGTTACGGAAATAACACCCTTCACAATAGCCACAAACAATATAAAGTATCTTGGTGTGACTCTAGCCAAACAAGTGAAAGATCTATATGACAAGAACTTCAGGTCTCTGAAGAAGTAAATCAAAGAAGACCTCAGAAAATGGAAAAATCTTCCATGCTTGTGATTGGCAGGATTAATATAGTTAAAATGGCTATCTTGCCAAAAGCAATCTACAGATTCAATGCAATCCCCATTGAATTCAAAATCCCAACTCGGTTCTTCACAGAGTTAGAAAAAGCAATTCTCAAATTCATCTGGAATAACAAAAAACCCAGGACAGCTAAAACTATTCTGAACAACAAAAGAAATTTTGGGGGAATCAGTATCCCTGATGCAAATCAAAACAACCCTGAGATTTCACCTTATACCAGTCAGAATGGCTAAGTTCAAAAACTCAGGAGACAGCAGGTGTTGGTGAGGATGTGGAGAAAGAGGAACACTCTTCCACTGCTGGTGGGGATGTAATATGGTACAACCACTTTGGAAATCAGTCTGGTGGTTCCTCAGAAAACTGGACATGACACTTCCAGAAGACCCTGCTATACCTCTCCTGGGCATATACCCAAAGGATTTCCCCGGCATGCAATAAAGACACATGCTCCATTATGTTCATAGCAGCCTTATTTATAATAGCCAGAAGCTGGAAACAACCCAGATGTCCCTCAAAGGAGGAATGGATACAGAAAATGTGGTATATATACACAATGGAATACTACTCGGCAATTATAAACAATGAATTCACAAAATTTTTAGGCAAATGGTTTGATCTGGAAAGTACCATCCTAAGTGAGGTAACCCAATCACAAAAGAATACACATGGAATGCAATCTCTGATAAGTGTATATTAATTATCCCAGAAGCTCTGAATACCCAAGGCACAAATCGCATAACAAATGCCTCTCATGAAGACGTATGGAGAGGGTCCTGATCCTGGAAAGGATTGATCTAGCATTGGAAGGGAATATAAGGACAGAGAAAAAGGAGGGAGGTGATTGGAGAATGGATGGAGAGAAGAAGGTTTATGGGACATATGGGAAGGGGGGATCTGGGAAAGGGGAAGTCATTTGGAATGTAAACAAAGAATATAGAAAAAAGAAAAAAAATGTTTGGGGCAAGTGGCTTGGTCTTGACACTTAAAAACACCACCTTTTACAATATTTAATTTTATTTTAAACTAGCTTCTTGAATACCAAGTCTCCATGTGGAGTTTTCATACATATTTCATGCTGGTCCACTCTCTCTCTCCCATCCCCTCACCTCCTGGCCCGTTCACCCCCACATTTCCTTCTCTGCTTCATCTTCCTCCCATCCCCTATCATTCAGGCATACAGAACCCTGCCGAGTTTCCTGACCTTTCTCTGTTTACTCTCACCTGAACACACACATCTAACAGAGGCTAAAGACCCACGTATCAAAGAGAACATATGATATTTGCCTTTCTGAGCCTGGGTGCAGTCACTTAATATAATATACAAACACCACCTTTAATACAGTGTATGTTTTGTGGAGAACTTGTGGAAATTGCTGGCTTGCCTGGAGGATACAGGGGACTGAGAAGTATTTTAGGAAGCCAGGATTTATATAAAGGATGAAAGAACAAATTCTCTACATTAGGAAAAAATTACACTAAAAAAGCAGATTGAATGTTTTCAGTTCTTTGATTAATTAGCTATGTGATCTTAAGTCGGTTCCTTAATATAATGTCTTAGTCTCTTCATTAGTGAAACAGAGAAAGTAACGAATTTAATGTGATTTTAAAATCACTATATTTAAATAATATGCTCAGTCCCTAGAGAAGCCAGGAGCTTGATATATGCAGGTACTATTTTCCTTTTATAAAATTCTTCTAACTTTTATAGAGTCAAGGTGTACACTATACAGGGAACCCTTACTGTGTTATATATTATAGGCACGAGTGAAGAAATAATGCAACAGTAAGCTATTAATAGAATTTTGATTCCAGCTGAAATAGAGGCCACAGCATAAATATCAGAAGGCAGAAGCTAGGAAAATGATTACTATACAGTTATAGGCCAGGTTTTAGCTTATGTGATTTTTTTAAAGGATTCAAAATGTAGAATCATTTGTAAAACTATCATTGTCTGAAAATTAAAGAAAAAAATCAGTTGAAATATTTTTCCGTAAAAAAGTGATTTCTCTAATACAACACACAGAGTCTGTCCTTCTGAGGAACCCTTCTGCTAAGGGGGAAATACATCTCCAATTATGAGTAAAGCTTCTACAAACAGTTTTCCAAATGACAATTGCTTTTAATGTATAGTGTCTGAAATTATTTTCTACCAAAATGTATGCTTGTTTACATAATTATAAGAGATTTCCTACAGCGAAAAGAAAACAAGAAAACTCAGTTGTTTTAAAATGTCTTATATCTCAAGAAGATTGTGTTTACAAGCTCTCATGGAGTTTTTCCCCCTCTTTGGTAAAATTATTCTTTTGCTTTGTTTTTAAAACTGTTCAACCATTTTCCTCTTAAGCTGCATTTGAGTTCAAGTTTTAAGATGTTATATATTAATGTATATAGTGTGTACGTGTGTGTGGGTATAGCATGTATATATGTGTGCATGGTATTTCTGCTGCATACTCCTGTGTGGGGGCCACAGTGGGATACTCAGAATTTCATTCTGCCAGTCTGTATTTCATTCCCTTGAGACATGATCTCTCCTTGAACCTGAAGCTAGGCTGGCAGCCAGCAACGCCCACTGACCCTCCTGCCTCTACTCACTGACATCACTGAGGTTATAGGTGCACATGGGCCTGGCTTTTTATGTCCGTGCTGGGGATCTGAACTCAGGTCCTCATCTTCATGCATCAAGTCCTCTTACCCACTGGGCCATCTCCTTAGCTCCCAGAATGATGCTTAGCTATAGATAGATGATGCAGTGCTGAAATCAAACCTATAAATCAGTCACCTCCTGTTCTTAATATTCCATGGGGAGAACATTTAATTGCTTAGGAATCTGCAAGTGGATATTATGTCATCAGTGACCACTGTACAGTGTATTTCCAGAATTTATCCATCTGCTTTAAGTTGACCTCTGACCCTTTGATTGCCATTTTTCTATCACCCTTTCACCCTTTACCAGCTCTTCTATGGCAGACCCCACTAACCATCTGTGCTCTCTCTGTCTCTGTCCCCCCCTCTCTCTCTTTAATATATATATATATATATATATATATATATATATATATATACGCATATATATATGCGTATATATATATATATATATATATATATATATATATATATATATATATATATGTATGTATTCTTAGACTGATCATGCATCTCCACTATTGTGAGCAGTGCTGTAGTGATCCTGGGAAGGCTGATACCTTTGTGACATACCAACTTTATTTTCTTTGGGAGATGAAAGACATAGGGATTTGTTGGGCCACAAGGTCATTCTGATTTAATTGTTTGAGAGATCTCCATACTGTTTCCCATAAGGATTGTACCCATTTGTGTTTCTTCCTTGGTGTGCAAGAGTTTCTCTTTATCTGTGGTTTTGCCAGCACCTACCTTTCGTTGTTTTGATAATAACCCTCTTCTGGGCCTGGGGAGATGACTCAGCCACGAAGTCCAATGACCTGAGTTTGATACTCAGGACCCATGTGGTGAAAAGAAAGAAGCATTGCGAAACTGTGACCTCCCTGGGTGTGCAGGGGCATGTCCCTTCACACACAAATAAATAAATGGAATCAAACCCCAAAGTCCAGCCCCTCTGTCAGGTCCATGATGATACCACACTGTGGTTTGAATTTCCCTTCCTTTATTTGCTGAGATTTAACTTTTATCTGATCAAAATCCTGTTTGGCCTTCATATGCTTTCTTTTGAGAAATATCTATCCAGGCCCCTGCTCATTCTAAAATTAAGGTTGTGATTTACGGGGACTTGCATGTTCCTTTTGTGTGTGAATATTAGCTCCTTGTAAGATAAATGTTTTGCCAGTATCTTCTCTCAGTCTACAGACTGTCTCCTCTTGGTGAAATTCTTCAATTTATTTTGAATTAATTGGTAAATCTTTTCTAGGGGGAAAAATCCCTTAGGATTAAATTGCGCATGACCACACTTTTACCAAGAGCCAACCGAACCACAACTAAGAGATTGCAGACTTCAGGGTTGCTTTTCTAGTGAGCAATGATTCAGTCAGTTCTCCCTTTCTCACTGAGTCGGGTGAGAGCCCAGCCTGTGACCAAGAGCGGTGTATCAGAGTTGATGGGGGACATCGGCGCAGCGCCAAGGCGAGGGTGGAGGGGCTGGAACTAGTGTTCCACACTTGAGAGCACTGGCTGCTCTCCGGGAGAATCCCAGCTAAGTTCTCAGGACCCACATGGCAGTTCACAACCCTCTGTAACACCAGGCCCAGGGAATCCAACGCTCCTCTCTGGACTCCATGAGCACTGCATATAAACGAACCCAGATATTATGCAGGTAAACTACTCATACTTGTAAGATAAAGAAAGGAAATCTTTAAAAAGAGAATGGTCTAAAAACAATAAACTGATTTAGTGCACTTAAAGAACCGAGGAAACATCGGAATTTAATCCAAACAGACACAAAAGTATAGAAAACTGGCAAACTTACTGAAAGCTATTTCCTAAAGTGGTTTGTTTATTTTAGCTCTGCTTGCCAAATCAGGGATTTAGACCCATCAGCTTTTTCTTTGTATAATTTTTTCTAAGACATTGAAATGGGGTCTTCTAAATTCCATACATAAAATATAAAGCCCATGAATCCAAAAATACACAAAATTTTCATTGAAAATATGAATATATATTTATCATGCTATGTGAAATTGTATATTTTGCACAGTAATTATTTTTGGAGAAGTATATTGTGGTTTATATTTCTTTATTGTGATATGGTCTTGGTATTTAAGTCTAATTATTCCTAGCCAAATAAACAATAATGGAAAACTACTTATTGGGATGGAGGAGAGATGGTTCGGTGGTTAAGGGCACTGACTGCTCTTCCAGAGGTCGTGAGTTCAAATCTCAGCAACCACATGATGGCTCACAACCATCTGTAATGAGATCTAATGCCCTCTTCTGGTGTGTCTGAAGACAGCTACAGTGTACTTACATATAATAATAAATAAATAAAAAAATTTTTTTAAAAAGAAAACTATTTATTGGAGACCATGGTCTTAAGCAATATGACAAGGATTTTTCTCAGGTAGACTGCTTGCTGCTATTTTCTTCCTCATGTGTTAAGTATTTAATTTGAGTCTCTTTAGTGGGGCATTCCTTTGAGTTTTAATAAACATGAATTAATATAAAATGACACAGTTTATCCAAATTGAAAACAAAATGGCTTACCCAAATTGATTAAAAGGGGAAGGTTACCACATTCTTATACTTAGGAAGAGAGTACATTTTCAAAAACTTCTGCCGAAGAAAAGTTTAGTGATCTATAATTATACCTAACAATTCTAGTAAACATTTGAGGATGATTTAATACTAATCTGTACATTTCTCCCCTCCACCCCCCAAAAACAGAAGGCCACACTTCCTAATCTTTCCCAGTTCCACTAATTGGGGTCAAAAATTCCAATGAGCCTGGGGGCGGGGTCATTCCCGTTGGGACCATCACGTACCCTTGGACGAATAGCTACGGGCTATTATGGCTGCTGAGAGAAGGAAAAGCAGTGTTTGTAGATGAGCCCCCGACAAGTCCCCGAATCCCAAACAGTCAGACCTAAACAACATACAGGTATGAGCAACACTAAATGGACTTACCAGGTTTATAATAACAATTAAAAAGTCATAGGGTGGAGAGGGAGTATGGAGAGAAGGGGGGACCTTGGAGGGCAAGGATTTTTGGGGTAGAAATGATGTAAATGCAGTGCTTATGTGTGAAACCAGCTAAAAATTACAAATGCCTTAGGAGATATGATTTGTAAAACTTTTTATTGATTCTTTGTTAATTTCACATCACACACCCCAATACACCCCGATTCCATTCATCTCCCCATCCCTCTATATTCACTCTTTGCCTCTGCCACCTCCCCCACCATAAAGAAGAAAAAGAATAAAATCACACTGTGGAAGCTGGGGTGTGTCTGGATGCCCTTTCGTCCAGTTTTATTTACGAATGTTCATTGCGGTGAGTCATTGGTTTCGGTTGCCGCATCTACCTTCTGTACAACTACCAATGCTAGATCTTCACCAGGAAATCTCTTGAGGAAAAAAAAATATCAGATTTTAACCTGGTCCTTGTTTCTGGTCTTGTTCTCTGCTCCCTGGTCCATTGTCTATCATGGGCTCTTGCCAGCCTGGGGTTCTTCCCAAAGAAATGTGCGACACACGCTTAAACCCCTTCTCCCTTAAGCTGTTTTTATAGTAAATGTTGGTCCCAGTGAGGAAAAAAACTAACTGATAACAAATGCTAGTTTTAAAAATGTTGAAAACTGGGGCTGGTGAAATGACTCAGTGGTTAAGAGCACCGACTGCTCTTCTGGAGGTCATGAGTTCAAATCCCAGCAGCCACATGGTGACTTACAACCATCCATAAAAAGAGATCTGACGCCCTCTTCTGGTGCAGTCTGAAGACTGCTACAGTGTACTTAGAAGTGAGCAGGGCTGACCAGAAGGAGTAGAGCTCCTGAATTCAAAATTCCCAGCAATCACATAATGGCTCACAACCATCAGCACAGACATGTTGAAAACGCCATAGACATTATTTAAGGATAAGTATATGACTGAAAACTGTGTAAGAATTAGGGGTCTGGTAAAAAATGGGCAGCAGTCATCTTTTTTAGAAGTTAGGGGATAGGCTATGAAAAAGCACACAGTTAGAACAATGACTTTGTTAGCATTGTATTTATGCTTGCATGGTATGGTCCTGTGTGGTCAGGCACTTGTGACTACAATTGCAACAGGTACTGTTTTATATGCATCCAGTACATAACATCTTAAAATTCTGGGAAAAGAAATATGGTTAAATAAATAAACTCATGATTTTTTTTAACCAAAACAAATTCCAAAGTAAAACAAAAAATTAGTCTGTATAACACTTTCAATCTGTTATTACTAAATTCACTATCAACTTAAAACCTTATATGTATTTGGTATTAAAGAGAAGTGTGTTTTCTGAGCTGAGATGAGAGCCGTGTTGCTGGATGAGTGGTTTTTAAGCTAAGAAAATTGTTACTGGAAGAGATATAAATTCCATATCCTTGGAAATGCTACTTACCCATAAATATTTGAGGGATTTGGTTTATGTGAGGCTAGCATCATTGGTTGGCTATTTCACGAAAAAGGAATCCACGTGAAGGCATCCCAGCAATAACTCTTATGCTCAATTCTGGAACGTAATTTTCAGGGGAAGAGTATCCCTAGCAGGTGAAACATTTGGGATGATGTCCTGGTGGACAAATAGATGCTATTTTGGATAATAAAGATACAAAATTATAAATATTACGGCTGAAGAGATGGCTCAGTAGTTAAGAACACTCATTTGCTTCTCTTGCAGAGAACCAGAGTTCAGTTCCCAGCACCCACATCTAGAAGATGCCGTCTTCAGACCTCTGCACGCACGCACGCACGCACGCACGCACGCACGCACGCACGCACGCACGCATTTCTCTAGCCCCAAACTTTAGAATCTGTTAACGAGTAATGTTTTGTCATACGGATCTTCCACAGTTTAACCATTCTCTCATTGGAACACTGCATCCGGTTTTTAGTCTGCAGCTATTGCAAACGAAGTGGCTGTGAATGGGTGTCTGTCTACGTTTCTGTGTAGCCCCTCTTCTTTCAAAATCCCGAGGCTAACTTCTATGCCTCTGTCATGCTCGCTTCATTATTAGTTTTCAATTTCAATTTTAACCTAGTAGGGAAATATCATTAATTTAATTGAATGTTTTTCGATAAAACATAATTGGAATCACCTTTTAAAGGTAATTTTTAGATTTGTCCATGAAATAAATTGAAGGTTATTTTGTGTTTAAAAAAAAAAAAAAAAAAAAAAACACCTGGGAACCAAGAAGAAGGGATTCGAAAAACAGTCTTTGCTTTTCCAGACATCCTGAAGCATTTTCTCTCTTTTTTTTCTAGTGTTCTCGCAGTTTTAGTTTTATTTTGTCGGCCTTCCTTAATTTTACTTTAGATTGATTTATTATTATTTTACCCAAAAGGGTATTTTACCTGCAAGTATATATATGCAACACATTCATGAAATATACTTAGAAACCAGAGGCTGGTGCCTGAACTCTTGGACTTTACAGATGGCTGTGAACCATATGTATGTTTAGGACTAGAACTTTGGCAGCCAGTGCTCTCAACCACAGAATTATATCTCCAGACCCTGTAGATCTTCATATTGAGCTGATATTTATATCTAATGAGGTGCATGATTCTAGTTCCATTCTCCATGTGACTATCTGGTCCTCCGAGTGTGGTTTATTGAGAAGTCTCTTTTTTGGCTCCTTCCTCAAACATCAGTTGTTTATTAAGAGTCTGAGACCAGGATCTGTGTAAGGAAGAAGGTTGGCCAATGGATACAATGTTACAGGCAAAGGGCAGATGTTCTATTGTTTCATGTCAGCAGGGTGAATGTAAATAAAAAGCACCATGTTGTACATCTCTTAAAATTGGAGATTTCAAAGAAACTGACCATAAAGAAATAGGGGACGTTCAAAATGATGGATATATAAATTATGCTTGCTTGATTATTACTATATACAAACATACATACACAAATACATTCACACATGCAGGAACAACAAAACATCTCAGGGTACCTAGTAAATATGCCCAAATACTATGTATCTATAACAAATAAGACTAAAAAGGAAACGGACTGGAGAGATGGTTCAGCTGGCGAAGTGTTTGCTGTGCATGAGGACCCCAAGTGTTAGTAGCATGCACTGGCATAGTGATTCTAGTGCTGGGGAGGTGGAGACTGGAGGATCCATAGGACTTGCTGACCTGTTGTGCTAGTCTACATGGTGAGTTCCAGGCCAATGGGAGACTGTCTCAAAATGGAATAGAATAGAACAGAATAAACATTTAAAAAAAGAATATAGATGACACTTGAAGCAGAGCAGCACCTTGATCTCTGACCTATACACACAATCGTACATACACACATATTCATGTACACACACATGAACATATACATTTATTTATACAATGCACATATGCACATATACACATGCACACACATAAATGCATGTCTACACACATGCACACATATGTATGTACACACATGTATACACATACATGCACATATACAAAATGCATATATACAAATATACAAACATGCACATACACATACACACATATACACTTACATACACATCTACACACATGGACAGACATACACACATGCATCTACACACAAATGAACATACACACATAAATGCCCATGCAGCCACATATGCATATACAGACATACCCCCACACAAATGAATAGGTGAACAAACACACACAGAAGGAAACAAAACTAGGGAAGTTGTGAGATTCTCTGAGTTAATTAAAAATAAAATGCCCAGTCTTATAGTATAGGTAGGTGCCTTCTCTGAGCAGTTGGATCAGAGAGAAGTAGGGAAGCCTTACAGTTCATCTTGGTACCTAACGCTGATCACTCTTATATTCCCTCTTCTCTCACAGGAGGTAAACACAGGGTTCATGCAGGGCTGAGTGCTAAACTAATATCCCCCACATTGGGGACAAGAAAGGATTATTTGGACCCCTTAATGCTATCCTAAAACCAAATGTTTTAAGTGCCAGATGAATGTGACTTCGGATCCCTTTTAGAATTGCTTTTTAAGATGTTTTCAATGCTAGACAGCGATGAAGAACAGAGTCCTCTTTGTTCAGCTAAGCAGCGAGACCTCACTGAAGCAAAAGTCATGGTGTTGTATACAGAGACCGGTGGGGCATGATGCATCTGCAACTTGAAGGATGGAGAGGTTCCACTGTAGGGCTGTGCTTTGTGTAGTTAGTAAGGTAGCTGTCTGAAAACAACTTGCATCAGATAAAAGGATATAGCTGGCCTCAAAAAAGAAACCCCAACAGATGCAATACACACACACACACACACACACACACACACACACACACACACACACACACACATATATATTTAAAGAAAATAAAGACCACAAGGCACATAATACCCACTTGATTTTTAAGGTGACTACATCCCTGCAAACGAGCTGAAAGTTTCCTTACTTCAGAGAATTGTTAGGCTGCACATGTGATGGGAACTTGGACAGAGAGAAAACAGAGCAGCCATGCACCACTCTTCCTCCTGCCTTTTAGAGGAGGTGATTGGTTGTCCCTGGCCCTGTCTGTGTGTTCAGAGTGGAGGTCATACAATACCCTTCAGAAGTGGGGATGGTTGGGCCTCTGTGTTAAGGTCATTTAAACCACAAAAAGCCCCAGTTACTTCTCTCTCTCCTCTCTCTCTGCAAATTAAACACACTCCCCGTCGTGATGTAATGGGTTTCAGCCCTTTGTAATTAAAGATCCAACTGTTCACCTTCTAAACCAAGGGCTTTTTAGCACATCGCTGCTTCATTTATCTCTGGGGAGAGACACTGATCCACCCGCTTGCTGCCGTAGTGACGCAGCCCTCCCTGTCTGTCTGGCAGTAACGTGGTAATGAAAGCGAACACTACACATGCTGCAGGAGATCCATTACCTAAACTTTCTAATGAGCTCTGCTTCTCAAGAGTTTTTCAACAGAAGAAAAAAAAAAGAGCTAGAGAGAGAAAGATTTACAACAGAAAAGATCCCGGAGTAAGGTGACTCTCTCTCGCGAGTGATTACAATAACTTCTTTTCTCTTTCCTTACGACTGAGAGTTAATTTTTCTTGAGCCTTCCATACATGAAATTCATTTCTTGCTGGCTTTCTTCTCTTTCATGCATAACTTGACTACACAACAAATTCTTCTCTTTTCATGTCCTTATTCTGAAGTTTTCTGAAAGCAGAGCCCGAGGCAGAGAGAATGGGTGCTGTATCCAACAGAGGCGGATGCCAGCCCTGACGGAAGGAAGCAGAGACGTTCAACAAAAAGAGCCAACGGGACATACCTACTGGCTGAACTTGTCTACCGTACCAGCGCAGCCTGTCCACCCTACTGTCTGAACATCCAAACAATCAGAAATGGGATCTATGGGCTGAACTTTGCCCCCAACACCGTTAAATTGGTCTTGAGCATGAAGTAACTAACAAACAATCACACTCGGCACACTCACCTGTATCCCAAGCTTGTCTCTTTCTACTTCTCTCCCTTTGGGTTTCTGTTGGAAACCAGCATGGATCACGCAGAAGGAAAGGTGTTGTTAGGGCATCATTCAAGTTCCTGCAGAGCTGGCTGTTAATATGGACTCAGGAGTGGAAGATGTTTGTGGCCTAGGGGATCTGAAGAGATGCTAGAGGTGTGTGTAGTGCTCTGTAGTACCTGTGTAGTACAGTAGTCTGTAGTATTGACAGACACCATGACCAAGGCAACTCATTGGGGCTGGCTTACAGGTTCAGAGGTTCAGTCCATTATCATCATGGCAGGAGCATGGCAGCGTCCAGGCAGACTCGGTACCCGAGAAGCTGAGAATTCTATGTCTTCACCTGAAGGCTGCAGAATCCTGGCTTTCAGGCAGTTAGGATGAGGGTCTGAAAGCCCATGCCCACAGTGACATACCTACTCCAACAAGGTCACACCTACTCCATCAAGGTCACACCTACTCCAACAAGGTCACACCTACTCCAACAAGGTCACACCTACTCCATCAAGGCCATGCTTCCAAATAGTGCCACTTCCTGGGCCAAGCATATATAAACCATCACAGGGAGCTAGTAAAACTCAGCCTTGCAACAGGAGTTGATTTACAGTAGGTCGGTGATTACGGTCTTGACATTATATTTGTCTTGTCTCAGGAATCATTAGTTCAATTCTCTCTGAGGAACCAGGAGCTAGAATATGTATAAGTCCTTCTGTATTTCCCAGTGAGGTATGAAGCATTTCAAAGAACCCCCACACTAACTTGTTGTTGTTGTTGATTCCAAAATATTCTCAACACTTAAAGCTCTGGTTGGCCTGGAACCTGTGCCAATCCTCCTGTCCCAGGTTCCCAAGTGTCAGGATTACAGGTGTGAGCCACTGTACCTAGCTTCAATATTATTATTATTATTATTATTACTTTTATGATTTTACAATCCAGCCATTGCCCCTCTCCCAGTCCACCTCCCACATTTCCTCATCCCATTCCTATTCCCCCAGTCTCCAAGAAGATATTCCTCCCAACCCTTGCCAGGCCTCCCCACTCCCTGGGGCCTCAAGTCTCTTGAGGGTAAGGTATGACTTCTTCCACTGAGGCCAGACTAGACAGTCCTCTGCTGTATATGTGTTGGGGACCTCAGGCCAGCTCGTGTATGCTGCCTGGTTGGTGGCTTGGTATCTGAGAGAGCTCAGGGGTTCAGGTTAGTTGAGACTGCTAGTCTTCCTATGGAGTCACCTTCTTCCTTAGCTTCTTCCAGCCTTTCCCGAATTCAAACAACCACAGGGGTTCCTGACTTCAGTCCAATGGTTGAGTGTAAGTATCTATGTCTGTCTCGGTCAGCTGCTTGTTGGCCCTCTTGGAGGACAGCCATGCTAGACTCCTGTCTGTAAGAACACTGAGCATCAGTAATAGTGTCAGGCCTTGGAGTCTTCCCTTGAGATGGATCCTAAGCTGGGCCAGTCACTGGTTTACCTTTCCCTCAGTCTCTTCTCTATTTTTGTCCCTGCAGTTCTTTCAGACAGGAACAAGTCTGGGTCAGAATTTTTGACTGTGGGATGGCAACCCCATCCCTCCACTTGATGCACTTTCTCCTGGAAGTGGATTCTCCAAGTTCCCTCTTTTCACTGTTGGGCATTTCATCTTAGGTCCCTCCCTTTGAATCCCGAGAGTCTCACACCTCTCAGGTCTCTGGGACTTTCTAGATGGTTCCCCTCTTCCCCCACGCCTCCCACCCCATGAGGTTGCATATTTCCATTCATTTCACTGGCCTTCAGGGCTTCTCTCCTGTCTCCCCCAATCCCGATCGATCGATTGATCGTGTTCTCATTTTCTCCTTCCTCTCCGCTCTCCCATACATGTCCCTCCCTCCCTCTGCTCCCATGATTATTTTCTTCTCCCTCCCAAGTGGGATTGAAGCATCCTCACTTGGGCCTTTTGGCTTGTTAACTTTCTTAAGTTCTGTGGATTGTATCCTGGGTATTCTATATTTTTTTGGCTAATATCGCTTATTAGTGAGTACATACCATGCATGTCCTTTAGGGTCTGAGTTACCTCACTCATGATGTTATTTTCTAGTCTCATTCATTTGCCTTCAAAACTCATGATGTCCTCATTCTTAATAGCTGAATAGTATTCCAATGCGTAAATGAACCACATTTTTTGTATCCATTCTTTATTTGTGGAGCATCTGGGTTGTTTCCAGCTTCTAGTTATTACAAATAAGGCTGCTATGAACATAATGGAGCGTATGTCCTTGTGTTATGGTGGGGCAGCTGGATCTTCAGGTAGATCTATTTCCAATTTTCTGAGGAACCTCCACATTGATTTCCAGAGTGGTTGTACCAGCTTGTAATCCCACCAGCAATATATCTTTTAACAAGGACACTCACCTGTTAATTGTACTTAGAAACACAATATCTAAAAATATATATAAGTATGAATTTATTACAAATATATTAAATGATTCTATATTGAAAAAGAAACACTATTAAAAATTTCTTATTTATATAGTAGCTTTTATATTATTTTATGGTGTTATTTGATACTTCACAATTAATCAAATTTGGTTTTGATCTTAAGATCATTGGAAAGATCTACATTTTAAAAAAGTGACGTAGTTTCTTTTTAAGCATGGGTATGCACACATGTGGGTATATGCAAGTCTGAGTGCAGATACTCTTTAAATCCAGACGATGGCGATAGAGTCTCTGGAGCTGGAGTGAGTCACACGATGTGGGTGATGGGAATCAGACATGAGTCGTTTTGAAAGAGCAGCATGTGCTCTTAACTGCTGACCTGTCTTTCCAGAAAGATCTACTCTTAATAATGGCCCTTTCAATGTAGCAATCACTAGAGATTTAATGTCAGTGGCTCACTCTATTCTAGTTCAAAGGTTCCAGACATGGAGAGATGTTCTGATGCAGGAGCTTGAAGGTGCATCCCTGAACTCAGACAACAGCCATCTGTGTTTTTCTGTTTAGAGATTTCCTAAAGAAATGTGATAAAGTTCACTAAGAACACTGAGCTGCTCTAGGTGAGCAGAAGATTTTGTGTAATCACTCAAGCAAGTAAAAACATTACAGAGTATTACCTTTATTAGGCTTCATTGGGCTTTGGCTTTTGACTTTTAACAGGAGAAGGCAGATCATTTATAGACTGGATCTTAGAACATAGTCAGCTGTTAATTGTGTGTGTGTGTATGTGTGCCTGTGAATGTAGTATGCATGTTTGTGTGTATGCACATTTGTATTGTGTATATGTGTGCATGTTTGTGTGTATGCATATTTGCATGTGCATGCATGTATATGTAGTATGCATGCTTGAGTATATGCTCATTTGCATGACTATGTGTAGTATACATGCTTGTGTGTATGCACATTTGCATGCATGTGCATGTATATGTAACATGCATGCTTGGGTATATGCATATTTGCATGTGTGTATAGTATACGTGCTTGGATATATGCACATTTGCATGTATGTGCATGTATGTGTATGCATGCTTGGGTATATATACATTTGCATGTGTGTGTAGCATGCATGCTTGAGTGTATGCACATTTGTGTGTGTGCATGTGTGTGTAGTATGCATGCTTGGGTATATGCACATTTGCATGTGTGTATGCATGTGTGTATAGTATACATGCATGGTTGTATGCACATTTGTATGTGTATGTGTATGTAGTATGCATGCATGGGTGTATGCACATTTGCTTGTGTGTGTATGTATTATGCATGCATGGATGTATGCACATTTGCATGTGTGTATATTTGTGCACATGTGTATGTTGAAGCTGCAGGATGATGTGGTGCTGTTCCTCAGTCATTCTCCATCTTATACTTTGAGGCATGGTGTCTCCATTGAACCCAAAGTTTGCCAGTATGACTCTCTGCTAGACCACTTGCTTCAGGAACCCGTGTCCTCATCATCAGAACACTGATATTATAGGTAGGCTACCATGCCTGTTCAGAATTTACATGGTTTCTAGGGAATCCAACTCTGACTGCTATAGGGACAATACTTCACCCACTGAAGCACCTCTACAGACGTATTTTTTTTTCTATGAGGAATTTGGCTTTGTTGCCCAGGATTGCTTTGAACTTTCAATCCTTCTGTCTCTGCTTTAACAGTGCTAGATGCACAAGTATGTGTTACTATGCATGACTTAGCTGTGATTTTTCCAAAATGTAATCAAATCAGGGTTACCAGAAAAATATTTATTTGCATTCTAGAGGAAGATGTAGCCAAAAAGTTTGCATTTTTCCTCTCAGTGAAATTCTAACAATTATTTTCAATAAAATTTAGCAATACTTTCAGTTAAATGTTTGCTTTTTTTTTCTTTTTCAGAATATCTTTTTGTTGCTTTAAGGATGTGCAGAGATATTGAAATAATATTTTACGCAGTGTCAAAGATGGATATCTCTTTTATTTTACAGTCAGAGAAGTACAAAAAATTTCCAAAAACTGTGTTCTCTTTAATCTTCATTTAAAGACTTAATTGCCCATAAAATCTGCTGAATCTAGCCATGTAGTTGATAAGAAGATTGCTTTCCTCTTCTTTTTCTTGGTTTTCTGTTTCTAGAGGTAAAGGGGTAGGAGCAAACATGTTTTGATAGCATGTGAGCACGGGGAACAAGAGAGATAAACACTGGTATGCCCACTTCTTCACTGGTCTCAGCCTTCCCATTCTATGTTAAAGAAGCTTGAAGTGCTTCCCACATAAGGGTTAGGATACATCCCCACATTCCTCGATTCTTTCTCTGTGTATCCTAAAGGATTATTTGGAAGCTACTATGCCTACCTGAACTGGGAAGGCTTTGCAATAGGTCTTCTACCTCGGTCTCAGTTGCTGTTGCATTGCTATGAAGAAACATCATGACCAAGACAATAACAGAAAGCATTTAACCAAAGGCTTATGTAGAGTTTCAGAGGGCTAGTCCCTGTGCGTTATGGCGGGGAATTGTGGTAGCAGGCAGGATGTCACTGGAGCAGTAGGCAGCTTACATTTAGACCCACAGGCAACAGGCTAAGGGAGAGAGACTAGTATGCTGTGAGCTTCCAAAACCTTAAAGCCCACCACTAGTAACACACATCTTCCAACAAGGCCATACCTCCTGAACCTTCCTAAACAGTCCACAACTGGCAAGCAAACATTTAAATACATGAGCCTATGGGGGGCATTCTCATTCAAATCACAGCATTTCTTCTTGATTTCATATGCCTTGGACACTGGCCTAAAGGTAATGTGTCCTGGATAAATCACCAGCCATATATTTTAGCATGCTCCTTTAGCTGAGTTAGAGGCATAGCTACTATTCAGCCAATGTCTGTCTGCAAGATGATTCTTGCCACACATGTCAGTCTACAGACATGATTTTGAAGACAAATAACTCTTATTTGATGCTATCACGTTTGATGTGGGTAGAGATACTACTGTATGTCTATATGTGTGTATGTATATATGTGTGTGCTTGTGTGTTTATGCTATGCATACTCCTCATGAATTACCTTTAAGATATGAACTTTGTTTTAGCATGCTAGATAACACTCCTGCAGAAATTACACCTAGTATTTTACCAGTGGCTAGCATATGACTAGCAATGGGGATATATTACTGTCTCCCCTTTGCTGAAAGATTCCTTAGAATGTACATATAAAAGAGTCCATTCAGGTGGCACCAAAATAAATTCAACTTCACTCCTTTCTGGGGGGAATCTGGGGCTGCCATTCTTCATAGGAGGCTGTGTAGTCTTAGCAGAAATCTGCAAACTTGTGTAGAAGAGTGGAAATACAACATTATTTACAGGAGTGCTTTCCAGTCACCTGTCCAGCTTCTTGATTAAGCATTTATTGAATGTTTTTCTAGATCTAAAAAATACAGATGTGAAAGAAACAGCCACTTATTTTAGTATACCATTGGTGGGGTTAAACATGTGGACTTTCACAGAAACCAAAAAATAGCAATGCTGTTGGGTTGTCTGCTTGGACAGAAGTGCTTAGATGTTGGGGGGAGGGTCTTTTTTTCTTTTTGTAGTTATGGAGGTGACAGAGCCCAGAGCTTTATGCATGCTAAGCGAACACCCTAGTCCCAGTTTCTATATTCCCAGTCTAGAGAATTGTTTCCCCTTAGAAGATATTTGGCATGGTCAAATTCAGCTTGTTAATTTAGAATGATTTCACTTTATAAGGAATGTAATTATGTTCTTCATCTAGAATTTAATATTATTGACAGTTTTCAACAAGGTTTTAATGGTACTGTATGAAATCAGTCACAAATGGGGAAAGAACCCCAAAATATATTCTGTTTTATTATTTACCTATTTTAGTATTTACTTCACAAATACTCACCTTCCTTTTCAAAACCTAAACCAAGGTTTTTGTCATATAGAGTCCTATTTATCACATAGTAGGTAGATAAGCCATCTTACATCAGATCAATTGCAAAGTGCCCCACAGAGGAAATATTTTAGCTTTCTAAATATGAAAAACATATGCCACAAGAAACCATACCCAGAATCTTAGGGAGGGGAGCCAACCCCTTTTTACCATTTAGTTCTGTACCCTGCTAGTAGCATGGACACTGAGGAATCCCTTTGCCATGGTTCATGTCCAATGCTCACTCTAAACCGAGACACGGAGCCCAGCAAACCTTTTTCCCACTCCTCTATCTGAATTGCTTTTCAGTATAAAGAAGTTCCCTGTCTTCTGAGCTGTCTCTCACTAAATCTGCTGTCATCTTGACTTGTACACCCAGCCTCCGGGATGCTACGGACTACATATCTGTTGCTCATATGTGGTTAGGGCTAAGGCCCTGCTTCTCAGCCTTCCTAATGTTGCGACCCTATAAATATGGTTCCTCATGTTGTGGTGGCCTCTGAGCCATAAACTTATTTTCCTTGCTACTTCATGACTGTAATTCTGTTACCATTGTGGACTGTAATATAAATGTCTGATAGGCAGGGCATCTGATGATGTGCCCCTAAAATACTCGAGACCCACAGGTTGAGAAGCAGTAGTCTAAGATATTCCGTGACAGTAGAAAAAAAAAGAGTAAGACAACTTGCCAAGTAGGCAGGCCAATGTGGTTTGTATGGAGCCAGCATCCACAAGAGGAAGTAATGATGTCACCTCTCCCCTGTCAAGATGCTCCCTCCTCTCCTATGCTTCGGTTGGCCCTCACACCTGCCACTTCTGCCTATGATCTCTTCCTGCAATTTTTGGTAAAAAAACTCTGTCTCCATGACTTTGGACACACAGACATTTGGGGTGTAATGTGTATTTGTGTGTGTGTGTGTTGGGGGGTGGTGTATCATGTGAGTGCAGGTGCCCATGGAGGCCAGAGACATTAGATCATTCTACTGGTGTTCTGCATGGTTATGAGTCACTCAGTGTGGCACAGAGACTGAGCTCAGGTTCTGAGCTGCAAGAGCAATGCATGCTCTTCACTGCTGAGCCGTCTTTCCAGTACCAGGGGTGAATATTTTCTAGTTGCCCATCTCCGACTCCTCCTCCTTATCAAATGTACCAACATTAACAGCACAAAGAACATACTGTTCTGCAAAGGGTGATGGGAAATCACACAGGGGAAGAGGGTCTAGGCCACTGTCTGCCTTTGCTTTTTATGCCTAACTTATCATCTTGAACACTCAGAAGCCCAGGATGAGAGCTGACGGCCCGTGGATTGGCCAGAGCATTTCTACCTTGTCTCAGCTGCAGAGACTCGCCAACAAAGCACCATTTCTCCTGAACAATGCTCTACACTGGAGAAGAGGGGCTCTGGGGACCCCATGAAAGGAAAACAGAATTTGTCTGGATGCAAAAATACTTCAGCCTGTTCTTTTCTCTAAACACCCGGCTTTCAATGCTCTTTCTATTTCATTACACCGGGGGAAGAAAATTCAATTGTGTGCTACAGCAGCTCTTGTGCTTACATTCACATCGGTGTTTCTTGTTCCTGAATTTAAGGGGAGCTCTCTCTACACCACACTTAGAAGCCACAGGGCTGGCTAGCATCCTTTGTAGGCATAGAGACATATCACCCCACGACCAACTCCTAAATATGAAACCTCGAATGATTTTTGCCCATGATCTATAAAACCAAATGTGTGTTTTTTTTTTTATTTTTCTCAAGCAGTGATGAATTTGCACTGAGCAAATTCCTTTTTCCTTCAAATCACATGCTAATCATCAGGAAAGAATCCTGAGCATGATAGATGAATCCTATAGGGCTGTCACAAGGAGTGGTTTTTTTTTTTTTTTTTTTTTTTTTTTTTTTTTTTGGTTTAATACATTTTCTGAGTAAATATTGAGTCTCTGAGGGTGTCTGTAGCATCAAAAATCCCCACATACTCTTTCTTTATTATGGATACAATAGAATTATATTTTTAAAACCATTCTGGAATCTGTGAAATAATTTACATTAGCATCTCAAACTGAGCAACAATTAATAGGTTTCTGTTGTCGGTTTGGGCAGACATGATTGACGGCGGAGAGTGGGAAGCCTGCTCTTGTTCAGTTAGTTGGAGGCATTTTTACCTGGTCAGTGTCCAGGGCCTTTATTGCATTTTGTTACAGATCATAAAATGGGCCCGAGTGCCCCACAATCTACTCCATGCAGTAGATGAAATGCAGGAAGGAAATAAACAACAGCCTCGGACAGGTTCATCCTCTGAGACTTTCCTCAATGCAGATTCTCCATCTTACACAGTGTGGGCAAAGGGAGAAGCAGCTAATGCAGACAGAAGCTGGTAAGCAGAATTAGGACATTTATTTCCTGATAACTAGTACATGCATGTGTGAGAAGCATACACCCCCCCAAACATACATGAGAGAAAGAGAGAGAGACATACCTACAGACAATCAGATATGTACAAAGACACCTACATAAACATGCACACATACATAGAGACTATGCAGACATAGACACACAGACATGGACACACATGCATAGATATACACATAGACACACAGAAGCACAGATAATACAGATATGCACAGATACACATACAGATATATACACACATGGACACATAGACATACATACAGATGCACATGGATACACACAGTCATGGAAACTCAGACATACACACATAGACACATATGCAGACATACACAGCCATGTACACGCACACACACACACACACAACACCAATTCTTCATCAATGGATCTTTGGACTAATTGTAATTTCTTCTGTTAAAAACTGCAAAAGACAGTGTTCAGAGATTCAAAGATCACTGTGATAAAGATCACATGTCATTACCACAAACATCAACTCTGTGTTAGGATCTAGAGATGCCTGGCAGGCAGCTAAAGCAGGATAAAGCTTGGTCAGTTTGTGTCTGTCTCCTTTAACTAAAAGCATTTTGTCAGGTTCCTTCTCAGCAACACACAGAGGTGTGTTGTTCAGTTAAGGACTTTCTGTCTAAACACAGGCAATACAAGTCTGATTATCATGGAATTCTCCTGGCCTGTCTCACCTTGCTTCAAGACTGAAGCCACAAAGGTAAGAGTAACTAAGGTATTCTCAATGTCTATGGTGGCATTGAACTATCAGCTTTTAAGATACTCTGTTCCAATGGTACCTCAAAAGTCTCTGTCATTGCCCTAAACTTGCAGTCACCTTGGGTTCCAGGGACAGCCAGCTTCACAGACAGATCATGCCATGAACATATCACCCACTTAAGTGGAACAATTATTCATGATGGGCACTGAGATTGTATCAAAAGTAATCATATCAGAAATTGAACCAAATTGACACTCAAACAATATTGATGTCAAACAATGTTGGTGATGGTGATGGTGATGGTGATGGTGTGTGTGTCTTTGTGTGTATGTGCTATGATGCTTGTGTGGAGGCCGGAGGATGAGCTTGAGTGTTAGCCATTGCCTTTCATATTGTTTATAGCATGGTCTATATGTTGTTCACTGCCTTGCAAATGTCTGAGGATACTCCAGGCTCTGCCTCCCATCTGCATTTACAGGCCTTTGTTTGCTGGGGTTTTCTGTGGTTCCTGAGATTTGAACTCAGGAATTCATGATCATGTGGCAAAGCACTTTACTCACGGAGCTAACTTTCCAGCCTTCTCATAGTTAAAAAAGTGATCCTAAGATATTCATTATTTTGTTTTTTTAATATAAACCTTCCAAATCACCATGAAAGCTTACTAGAGTCAATTACAGATAATTTTCACACACGCGCATGCGCGCGCACACACACACATGCCACACATATACACATGATACACTCACACATATATTCACACACACACAGACACACACACCACACACACACACACACACACACACACAGACACACACAGACACACACACACCCCACACACAAACACCACACACATACATACACATACAAACACCACACACACACACACACACACTCACACAATCAGTGAATAGATATTTCTCAGTATATGAATACATTCCAAATTGCCTTAGGTATGGTCTAGTTTGCGATGTTCTTGTCATTTGCCAGTGTTTGTTTCTCATTACTTCTCAGTGTTAGCGAATAGATGAACTCACTAGTCCTGCTTGAAAGGATGTGAAGTACCCCACTGTGAACTCAACCCAAGTGTTTCCTAAACGAGGTACCTTTTGTTATGCCCCATTATGCTGTTCTCGCAAGTTCCCTAACAGACTCATCTTTAAAGTCAATTGACAAAACAGGGCCCACAGTGGACTGCTATGATGGTGGCTGCTAAGGAAAAGCTGGTGCGAGTCTCAAAACATGGCCCCTGGTCCTTAATGACATTGACTTGTCACAGATCCAAGAGAGGAGAAAGAGCCGTGCAGCCCAGCTTCAAGTCCAGCGAAATCTGGCACTTTATCAGCCTGAGAATTAAGCAGTGATTTAAGATAATGTCGTCGCATAAATTAATGCAGTAAGGCAATGTAGCTTCGGGCCTTGGGAACTGGTTCAATCTATGATTGCAAGGTCACATATAATGAAGCGAGGGAGAGCCCTCAGCTAAACAAAGGGGTGATGTTATGCATGTGTCCTAAGGAAAGGTAAGGCAGCCTTCCCACCAGTCCTGCTTCTCTGGGCTCTTTGGAGGTACCTACTATTGTAGACTCACTGTAAGACAAAATAACAGTTCCCCCTTTTCAAGGCCAGCTTCTAGGCACTGCTTGGAGACAGATAAACCCCTTGTCATCAAATTAGCTCTTATTCCCAGGTGCCAGAGACTAGGCAGAGCTGAGAGCCAGACAAACCTTACTGAATCTTACTCCAGCTCTTAGATTTGGGTTATAGACTAAGGACATGAAACACTACACACTTCAACTAACATGTTTCTTTTATTTCAGTTTTTTTTTTTAAAACTTTTTGGAACAATGGCAATCTGGGATTATTTTTGTCTCAATGCCCTGTTCTGGCTCTTGTGCTGTTTTTTTTAACAAGATGTAGTTCAGCCTCGTTTCTTTTGTATATGATCAGATAGAGACAGAGTAGACCCAACTGCTGGGCTCACTAGTCTCAGTGGAATGCATCCGTAAACAAAGAAACAGCATGTCACACTGTCTTCCCTCCCTTTGTTTTTCTTCCCATCAGTTCTTGATCCCAACTCAAATCATAGAATGCTACCTTTGGACACACTGATTGTATGCGGTCGGTCATGAAAAGAGCCATCTGTGGTCCCTAAGGTGCCTGACTAAGAGGGAGCCTGCTGCAAAGTCTGCCACGGGATAACCAGGATTCTTTGGTCCAGGAAGGCACAGGCCCGGCAGGATGACAAACTGACACGACCATAGAGGTGGTTTGAAATCTGAATGTATTATTTCGGGTATCTCCTAGTGCAGTCAAGTTAACATCTCAAATTAAGCATCACATTCATCTGTAAAAGGCTAGGTTTTCTCGGGCAATACAGGGTGTTTGCCCAAAGTCCAGGGCGCATGCGGGTAAATGGTTTCTTCTTAGTGGCTCCATTGTCGCACTGGCCCGGGAGCTGAGGAAGGATGGTTCCCGTGCCTAGCTTCCTGGTGAAAATGGTGGCATTGTAGAGCTTGGGAAGCTGCCTGGCTCGCGCTGTCTTCCAAGAGTACTTCTGCCTAGTCTGCCCATTGCATTCTTCTCTGTGCCATGCCTGGGACCACTGTAGGTCCCCTGAGGCCCCCCGGGGGATCAGCTCCAGTAGCAGCCTCTAGTCCCCAGACTGGTGAATTAACTGGCTGCAGCCTTTAGGCCCAGCCCGATGAACTGGCTGTAGCCTTTAGGTCCAGCATGGTGAACTAACTAACTCCTTACCCAGAGTGTCTCTCTCTGAGTAAAACAGTCTGAGGCGCTCAGAAGCATCCCCAAGCTGCAGGTCCGTGAGAGCCAACAGAATAAAATAAACTAGAGACTTCAAATCCGGGAGAGGCAGCAACTCCCATGCTTTATCCAGGCCAGGGGCTTTCCAGGAATATAAACCAATCGGATTGCTTGTCAATCAGTTCCTTGTTGGCTTTTGTAGCCAATTATCTTAGTCAGGCTTCTATTCCTGCACAAACATCATGACCAAGAAGCAAGTTGGGGAGGAAAGGGTTTATTCATCTTACACTTCCACATTGCTGTTCATCACCAAAGGAAGTCAGGACTGGAACTCAAGCAGGTCAGAAAGCAGGAGCTGATGCAGAGGCCACGGAGAGATGTTACTTACTGGCTTGCTTTCCCTGGCTTGCTCAGCCTGCTCTCTTATAGAACCCCAAGACTACCAGCCCATGGATGGCACCACCCACAAGGGGCCCTCCCCCCTTGATCACTAATTGAGAAAGTGCCCCACAGCTGGACCTCATGGAGGCACTTCCCCAACTGAAACTCCTTTCTGTGTGATAACTCCAGCCTGTGTCAAGTTGACACACAAAACCAGCCAGTACACCAATTAATCTGAATGTAGTGGCTGGAGAGAATACAAACTTACTCAGAGTCCAGGAGGTCAAAAACTAATGTTACATGGTAGTGAGGGAGATCTTAGCAGGACTGTATTCACTCTGGAGAGTCTAAAGGAAGACTTGGTTCCTTTACCTTTACTAGCAGTTGAGGTCACCATCATCCCTACCTCCTGGTCTTTGTGCCTGCACAGCATCTTTGAATCTCTTCCATCCCTAACTCTGACTTACCTGCCTCCACCTTTTCCTTATGAGGCAATTATTCAGCCCACTGTACCTGTGTTGAGTTGGCTCGGGTGGGGATTTTGTAGGTCTGTTTTTAACTTTCCCTTGGAGGTTAAGTATCACATGCCCTCCCACCTTGACTACACATTACTGGGTTTTAAGATGTGGGTTTACTCAAAAGAAATGCTATTAGAATGTAAATTATTTGGTTTTAATTCTCACTGGAGCAGGCTGTATATTTGCTTTCAGGCTCAGATTATTCATTTACCCTATGCAGATTAAATACTTACGATTTGCCCAACTCACAAGGTTGTTATGAAATTCAGATGGCAGAAACCACTAAATTTATATTGTGGGCGTATAGAAAGTATTTTATCTTATCTCATGTGGGTACCATCTTTTAAAATAATAATTTAATCGCTGATAGTAAATGCAGCCTCGGAACATGGACCTAGATGGTGATTGCATTTACATAATCTTTTGCCTTAACTGAAAATGTTAAGATGCTGGAGATCTCCTCAGTGGTCAAGAGCACTTGCTCTTCCTCCTGCATAGGGCTCAGATTCAGAAAGATACGAAGACCCACATGGTGGCTCACAGTCATTCCTAACACCAGTTCCAGGGGATACAATGCCCTCTTCTGACAGGGCACTAGGCATGCACATGGTACATCTACATACATTTTGCATACATACATGCATACATACATATATGGAAAACATAAAAAATAAATTTAAAAACGTTTTGAGAAAGATAAGAGTTTTCCCGAGGTTAATAAAGATAGAAAACAAGAGAGAGTGGGGAGCCTGAGAAGATGAGTTAGAGGACCTGAATCCAGTTCCTTTCACCCAAGTCGGGTAGCCCTCAAATACCTGTAACTCCAGCGCTAGTGGGTCCGGCGCCCTCTTCTGGTCTTCCCAGGCACCTGCACTAACATGCATTTACGGGCACATAGAAACATACATTAAACATAAAAATACAATCTTTAATAAAAGGTAATTCTCCCCCTCATCTCAAAATCTACTTGAAAAAAAAACAATCAAATAAATTCAGAAGGAATAAAATTCAGAAGGAAACGGACAGGTCTTGATGCTACAAATGGGGAAGGTGGGCTGGGGTATTGTGGAATCCACTTGGGCAGTGTGTTCTCTCATAGATGTGAGGCATGTCAGCTATCTCCTTCACGGGATGTAGCTGCCTTTAGCATTACTAGTCGTTCTTGAGACCCCAGAGATAGAATAGTGTCAAGGGAGCAGGCAATAGGTATGAAATGATTTGGAAGGAAGAAAAACTGGAAGCATACTACATAATCTATAAAACATGAATCTGGTGTTATCTAAGGCACATGTTTCTGGGCATGGTATTTTCTAGAAGGATTAACTGAAGAGACGCCCCACTCCAGCCCACCCCCAGTGGCCAGTGTCTTCTAACAAAAGCCAAGATGCAAGAGGTTGGAGAAGTAAGGAACTACTGCCTGCCTGCTTTCACTCACTGCTGATAAGTGCATCTACCATTGCAGCTGCCACTGCAGCTGCCACCCCCTCCACCTCCGCCATCACCCTCCCCTGACATCAGAACTCATCTTCTTTACTATTTAGTATTTGACTGCACACTGAAGACCTGTCACTCTCTTAAGAACCGTGCAGAACTTCAGCATCAGATTATGACTGCTGAGACACCCAACTTTGTGACCTGAGCAGTTACGGAGTTCTTAGCCTGGCTAATGTGCAGGCAGCTGTTGTTAGGTTTCCCAACCCTCATCATGGAAGTCAATGAGGTAAAACATCAGCTTTATAGTATATATGTCTAGATCTGTCCTAGGTCTGTTCCTTCAGACAACCCTGAAGGATACAACTTGAAACCAAAGGTAGGAAGTTGGCCAGCAGTCACAGGTCAGAAATCACCACAGAGAAATCTGCATCATGGAGTCTTCATCTGAAAGGAGGCTTCACCCCTGAGGCAGAGGAAATTGATGTTTTTGTGTGAGTATATTTGCTGTGACATATCTAACTTTGTTATTGATATGACCAAGTGATACCTGGGAAAGAAAAGGGCTTGGCGATAACTGATCAGGAAAGAATCAGCATTAGACTTAAGCATCTCGACAAATCAAGACAGAAGGAAATGAAGCAAAGGAAGTACACCAAGACAAGGCAGGAAGATGGTTCAGTAGGGGAAGGTACTTGTGGCCAAACCTAAAGACCTGAATTTGATTTCCCTGGGACTTACATGGACCAGGGCACTATGGCACAATTCCCAACCCTACACACACACACACACACACACACACACACACACACACAGAGAGAGAGAGAGAGAGAGAGAGAGACACACACACACACACGGAGAGAGACAGAGAGACAGAGACAGAGACAGAGAGACAGAGAGACAGAAAGAGAGAGACAGAAAGAGATAGACAGACAGAAAGATATATAAACAAATAGCTAAATAAAATGCAATGGTATATATATATTAATTTCCCAGAGAAGGAGAAACCTCCAGAATAATGTAGAAAAAAATCCTCCTAAGCAGATTCTTTAGCCAAGAGATTAAACATTTCACGAAGAGATCATATAACAGACAAGCAAGCCCAGGCAGGGAAGCAGCTGAGGTAGTGTGGAAATGAAATAGGTCAGTCTCTCCATGGCTCCACTCACACACTGTGGGGCTACGCTCTGAGAAATGCATCACTGGGCAATTTTGTCATTATGCTAATGTCTCGGAGTTACACAATCTGTGACATAACTAGGTGATAAAATGGCTTAGGACTGGTTTCTCATGTGTGTGGTTTCTCAGTGACTGACATGTTACTGTGTGGTTCACAGTATTACATACTGCATTAATTATATTAATATATAATAATATATTAATTATGTCAGTATATCTGACATAGACATACTATTCACATACATAATTGTTGCTAAATAACTCTCAAGCATAGACTCAGGCAAGCACCTCTGCCCAAGGAGTTTGTACTGTAAGTGAATTGTCCAACAGATAAAAACACAAACACGCTGATCAGATCTTACGGTTCTTACTTTGAAATACGGGTTTCCTGATTTTTCAGATGAGATCAGACCAGGAGATTAGATGTGACCGACAGCTTACTGCTGGTAGCTCCCCAAAGGCGGGGCCGCGAGACACACACGTGTGTCACCTGGTGAAGTTCTAGAGACTTCAGGTGGCAGAAGAGCAAAGACAAACCTGAGTCTTTATTGTCTCTGTGGGCAAGACAGGGTTAAGCTCAGGATTGGCTAGTGTGCTGGCTAGTCTGGTCAACATGGCTGGCTGGGGTCAGCTGGAGGAAGGAATGCCAATCAAGAAAATGCCTTTATAAGATCCGACTGTAAGCAAGCCTGTAAGGACATTTCATTAGTTAGTGGTTGATGAGGGAGGGCCCAGCCAGTTGTGGTTAAGGCTATCCCTGGGCTGGTGGACCTGGGTTCTATAAAGAAGCAGGATGGGCATGTTATGGAGAACAAGGCAGTAAACAGCACCTGTCTATGGCTTCTGCATCAGCTCCTGCCTCCAGGTTCCTGCCCTGATTGAGTTCCTGCCCTGACTTCCTTTGATGATGAACAGTGATGTGGAAATGTAAGCTAAGTGAACTCTTTCCTCCCCAAGTTGCTTTGGTCACGGTGTTTCATCACAGCAAAAGAAACCGGAATTAAGATAGCCAGTTTAACTGGAGTTTTAAAACAACGTGTGCCTGTGCATGCGAGTTTGGGACCACAGAATCCAGTAGTTCCCCTGGAGCTGGTGTATAGGAGGTTGTGAGCAGCTTGAGGAGAGAGCTGGGAACTCTGGATCCAGGGAAGCCAGTTGGGGTCCTTTGAAAAAGCAATGCATGCTTAACTGCTGAGCCATCACTCTAACTCTAGTTCGCATAACGTCAGCCCCAGTGTTAAGGATGCCCCCCTTCTTAGGTCGTGCCAGGTCTTCTGCATGTGGTGTCTGGTATGAACTTCTGGATTCCTGGCTTTCACTTGAGAAGTGCATTCTCCAGTTGTTTGCTATTTCTAGCAATTAGCAAACCCTAGAATGAGTGGTCTTTGCCAGGGAGATTCAAGTTTCAGAAGTAGAAGCATCCAGAAACACAGGAAAGCAAACAAACAGATCAAAACAACCCCTCCCCACCAGGACTAATACTGTGTTATTCAAAAGACTCTCAATAGACTACAAAGTGGGACCCAAAAGAAATTGTTTATCACACTGTGCCAAAACTGTCACTTACAAAACACACAATGTAATATTTAATTAAAGCCTAATAAAATTACACAACACGTCACATCCCTGAGTTCCAGATTGGGGGGGTATACTTCTGATAATTTCCTGTTGGAATGCTTGAAAGAAAATTGTTTTCCTCAAAATTAGATATTCTCTGCACACACGACTGAAAATTTTTTACTTTCAAGGCAGTGTGCTGGTAATGCCTGCTCTGAAAATTTGTATTTCATTCTATGTAAATGAGTGTCTGAACAAAGAGTAAAACTAATAAATTTTAATAACAAAAATACTAGAAGAAATACATAGCGGGATATAGCTTCATACACATGCCCATGGAGATTCTAGGCTCATAAGTTTGCATGTAATTGGAACCTGGGATGTGTGAAAAATCTGACTCCCAGCCTCCAGGATAAAAAGGAATTTAAGATTCCAGGCAAACAGGTGAAAGACAAAGGCAAGAATGTTTATTGAGTCGGTGGGAGAGCTCGGTGACAGATCCAGTCATTCTGGGCCTGAATGTACTCTAATCCACAGACTTGTTCTTTCATTTGCTAAAATAAATACCCTTAATATGGAGGATCTGGAAGGTGCCTTACTGCAGAGGTGGGCAAGGGATTGAAAGCAAAACTAATTTATTTTGCAGAAATGGCTGGCCTTTTCACAGCACTGTGGAGACCATGGAACTATGGCTAGCCATTTGGGGGAGAGAAAGAGAGAGAGAGAAAGAGAGAGAGAGAGAGAGAGAGAGAGAGAGAGAGAGAGAGAGAGAGAGAGAGAGAGAGAGAGAGAGAGAGAGAGAGAGACATGAGAGAGGGAGAGGGAGAGGGAGAGGGAGAGAGAGAGAGCACGCAGAGACAGAGACAGAGAGAGAGAGAGAGAGAGAGAGAGAGAGAGAGAGATCTGGCATTCTCTAGAAGAGGACAGCTGTATTTTAAAGCAGATGTTTGGGATCTATACAAAGGCATTTAGAGGGGGCTTCTAATTAAAATCTCAAGTGACAGCACACTGCCTGTGAGGGCATACAGTGAACAATACAAAAATACGAGTTAAAATGTCCTTTAAAGAGAGAGGAAATGGAGCATCCAAATAGGATGAGATTGAAAAGAGGACATTGTTGGCTCATTGGTTATATAAAAGTCTCTTATTTTTTAAAAAAAATATAGACATCAAGTCTCTGTAAACAAAGACAGAATCCGTACTTGAGACATATTTACTAATAGCATGGAAATTTTTGACATAAAATCTATACACGCTCGACTCACTTGCAAGCACCATATACATTAAGTTCTTTTAAGACTCCATTAAGTTTCCACTGTTTCGTATTTGTGGAAGAGAAAGATTGCTGTGTTTTTCAATGACTTTGCAAAACCTTTAAGGTAGTTAGCATTCCTTCCCCCAGACTGGTGCATTTGCTACAGAGAGAGAAAGAAAGAAAGAGAGAGAGAGAGAGAGAGAGAGAGAGAGAGAGAGAGAGAGAGAGAGAGAGAGAGAATTCAAATGCTCAGCGTATCTGCCACCCAGTGCCTGTTTCTTCACACATTCAGAGCGTTCCCTATGTTTACTTTGATGAGACCTCAATTCTTCCTATTTACACCAAAACCCAATCAATAACTCATTTATGCATGAGCCCCGGGAACAGTTTAAGAAGGAATTGAAATGACATAAATACATGCCATGCTGGGAACCAACATTTATTTCCATGTATGCTTCAAGCCTGGCTCCTTCATGACCGTTTATGTTGCCTGAGCAACTTCCAGACTATCTCATTTGCTCCCCGGAGAACTCAAGCACAACAAGGTAGGTATTGATGGGCTCTTTCAGATGAAGAATTTGTAACTTACGAGAGGCAAGTTATGAAGCAGCAACGACAGGCAAGTATTAGGAAGTATTAGATCATTAGGAAGGATCTTATACAAGGTTTGACACTAACTAGAAGGACAGATGTCACCCGTGGACTTGTGTCTTAGCATTTAATGGCGCCTCTCTTGTCTGCCAATTATCTCTCAGATTTGTAACAGTTCAGTTCAGTACATCTTGACCATTCCCCCTGCCTCCAGCATCCTTGCCATCACGTTGGGAAAAACCAAACCTGTCCTGGGGAAGGACCATGTGTAGAGGGTGGAGTATGTATTCAATACATGTTCACACACCAGTGCTTACTTTGTGCTAGATTTAAAACATACAACATACAGGCACAATTCCTATGTTCCTAGTTCCTATACTGTGATGAGTTTATAGCAACTATCTCTTTGGAGCCCGGTACTCCCTGGCAGGCTGTAGCCGCAGTTCATATTTTATAAGATAAAGCCTGATTGCTCTGACATGGTACGGCTCCCAAGGATTGTTCCGCAGCCTGGCACATCCCTGAAGCTGCAGCCACACTTATTCCCATTCATTGATTTTACATTTCATCCCCCAAAGAGCCTGTGTATGCTTTGCACAAACCTGGTTCACTCTGCATGGCGACAAGGCTGGATCTGGTCTCCTT
This sequence comes from Apodemus sylvaticus, assembly GCF_947179515.1. Lineage (NCBI taxonomy): Eukaryota > Metazoa > Chordata > Mammalia > Rodentia > Muridae > Apodemus > Apodemus sylvaticus. The sequence goes on along the minus strand of NC_067492.1, from coordinate 17,060,456 downwards.
GCCTTCTCTTATCTAGAATTTTTCAGCAATACTGGAAAACTGGCTAATTGCCACATGTCCTTAATGATTCGACTCAAATTCTACATTTTCTTGGAAGGCTTCTTCAATCTTTTCTTATGCTCAACCCTCGGGTGTATATTATTATCAAGTCTGGCATGTTAGTTTATACAAGTTTTCAGCCTGGGGCGGTTTTACTCCAAAGGAGACAAGATGTCTAGAAAAATTTTGGTTATAACAACTGGGGTGATGCTCTTGGCATCCTGGTGGGAAGAGGCCTGGGATGCTGTCTCAAACCTTGCAAGGCTCAAAAACTTGACAAACAAAGAAATGTCTGGGAGTAGAAAACTTCAAGCTGATGAGTCTCCCATAGCCAGAAGTTCTGCTTTTCTTTAAATTTATTTTCTTTGTATATATATACACACACACATATGTGTGTGTGTGTGTATGTATATGTATACATATATGTGTGTGTGTGTATGTGTGTATGCATATGCTTGTCTGTATGTATACCATATGCATGCAAGTGCCTTTGGATGCCAGAAGGGGGGTCGATTTACAGGTGGTAGAGTGTCACCATGTTGATGGCAGAAGCCACACCCAGGTCTTCTGGACTAGCACCCCAGTGCTTCTAACTGCTGAGCCGCCTCTCCAGTCTTCTGCACCTCTAGTTTATTTGCAATCATATCTTCAACATCAAGCTCAAAGCTGGGGCATGTTTCCTTAGTATTTTCTCAATCTGTGATAAGAAGGAGTAATGTCTACAAAACTATATAAGCTGTGTAAAGTGTTTGTGAAACAATAAAGACACAGACGTCACTCAGGCCATGCTGACTCAAAGGTCTAAGATTTGAGTAGGGAGGAGGATATTGGAAAGAATGGGGATTAAGGGGCAGAGAAATCACAGGAATTCAGGATGGAAGTGCCAACAACAGCAGAGGTTATCAGAAAATTTCAGAGTCATATTTAAGGTGGCCTTTCAACATCTTAATTCTTTGTATGTGTTAATATTTGAATAGTTGTATTATAGCCAATCAAGATTTGATTCTGTATATACTTTCAATATGCAAGGTTATTCTTTCTTTTATTAATCTTAGAAATATAGGGCTGGGGAGATAGTTCAGTTAGCAAAGTGCTTGCTTTGTCATGGGTGAGGTACTGCATTTGGCCATAGAACCCATAGTTAAAAAATGACTGGCTGTGGTGCACGTGTTTGTATTCCAGTGCTGGGTGGTAGAGGAAGATGGGCCTTGGGCTTGCAGGTCACCCAGCTCAGCCTGGCAAATTTCAACCCAGTAAGACACCGTGGGTAAAAGAAATCCCAGGATGGGTGGCATCTGATAAAACCTATGCCAGGTCAAGTATCAACATATGGCTCATATTTGAACTTCCACACACATATATGTATTGCACATGCATGTATCCTGTCCTATTCACACCTTTATGTGAACCAACATGTATACACACACACACACACACACACACACACACACACACATAGAATGTGAATGCCCTGAGTGTTAGTACTATAGTATTTCATTACAATGCATAGTCTGGGAGCACTATGATTATTTAAGGGGTACCATCTCCATCCTTCTCCCTGTTTACTCAAAATGCGAAAGCTGGCGTAAACGAGGCTTCCCTCTTGTGAAGTAAGTTACTGCAGGTGAAAGAACTCATACAGGAGTCACTTTCAACCGTTAGGCTGAAATCAAATGGAAACAGTTATGAAGTTTAAAATAGTTCTTTAAATTTTCATGCCTTTCTGAAGTGTATTATGTTAATCGATATCATCCAGGAAGGCACTGAATTACTACCAAGAGTAGTGCTTGACATACTGCCAAGGTTGGTAGGAAAAAAAAAATCCTAAAAAAACCTAAAAAGCTCTAAATTTCGTGCCAGGAAGTGCCTGTTTTGAAGTCACCAGTAAACAGAATCTGGGACTCCAAGATTCTCTTAATTAAATATTATTGACTTAAATTTTGTAATAGTACACATTCCTTCAGGAGGTGGCTTAAAAGCGTGAGAATGTTCTCTTTCTGCCCATGGGAAATCTCACCTGATCTTTATGGCTTGACTGTGAAACATCTTTCACAGGATCATGTGTTTGAACATTGGGTCTCCAGTCCATACACTATTTGAGGTTGTGGGGAGTGGTGGTTTGAATAAGAATGGATTCATATATTTGAATGCCATCAGTCAGCAGGGAATGGCGTTTAGGATTAGGAGGTGTGGCCTTGGAGTGGGTGTGGCCTTGGAGTAGGTGTGGTCTTGTTGGAGGAAGTGTGTCACTGGATATGGGCTTTGAGGTTTCAAGTGCTCAAGCTGGAGCCAGTGCTTCTCCTCTTCCTGCTGCCTGGTGGTCCTGATCTAGAACCCTCAGCTACTTCTCCAGCACCATGTCTGCCTGCATGCCACCGTGCTTCCTGCCATGCTGATCATGGACTATTCCTCTGAACTGTAATTAAGTCCCAGTTAAACGCTTTCCTTTATAAGAGTTGCAATGGCCATGGTGTCTCTTCACAACAATAGCACACTGACTGAGACATGGGGTCTTTTGGAAGAGGGACCTTGTTGGCAGGCTAAGGCCAGAGAGGGAGGGTCTTGGGGGGGGGGTAACAGCCCAGCCATGCTTCCAGTCACTTTCTATCCTCTGCTTCTTGATTCTCTAAGAGGTAAGCATGCTCTACTGTGAATTCCCACTACCTAGCTGCTTCACTCACCATAACTTCCCTGGCACAGTGGACTGATATTCTCTGGAATTGACCTGTTGCTTGTGGGTAACAGGAATGTACTTGGTTTTCCCCAAAATCTATGTATCCAGTACCAGTTAAGAAATAGCCTTGGCACTGGTGACCATATATCATTCCTAGCTGATTATTTCAGAGACTCTATTTGTTCTGTTGCTTTGGGATGCATGCCAGCATGATTTGATAGACAAAATGTCTCCTCATAACCAACATGGCTGTAGTCACATTAAGCTAGAACCCAACACACAATACTGCCCTGATGTCACATCCTAAAGATTTAGGGCTTTTTTTCCTCCTAAGGTGTGTGTGTGTGTGTGTGTGTGTGTTACAGATGTCTGTGGAGGCCAGAGATATCAGATGTCCCTGGAGATGGAGGTATAGGCTGTTGTAAGCCACCCAACATGAGTACTGAGAAGCAAACTTCTGTTCTCTCTGCAACAGCAGTTTGTGCTGTGAGCCACCATCTCTCCCGCCCCACATCATACTCTAGCACAGTCCCTTCATGTATATTTTCCCCTCATATTTTCTGTTTTAACTTTGAAGAAATGATCTGTGCTTTTATGCACAACTGCATATCTCTGATGCTCCTTCCTAGAAAAGCATTTTAACTACAACTGTTCACAGATGAAACCTGTAGTGTTTCTTCTAAAATGTTTGAAGTTATTTGTGTGTGTGTGTGTGTGTGTGTGTGTGTGTACAAATGTCTGCATGTGCCTACAGACCTCAGAAGAGCATGTGGGGTCCTCTGGGGCTGTAGCTACAGGTGGCTGCGAGCTGCCCAGCATAGGTGCTAGGAACTAAATTTGGGTCTTGTTAAACCATCTCTCCAGCCCTAAGTATTTTTACTTTTAAATATTTTTACCACAATTTAAGAGAGTAAGCAGACTATTTTCTAAACCCTTTTCTTTATGTTATGAAAGAACTCATATGTTAGGGTCACAATTGCTGTGATTAAAATACCATGACCAAAGCAACTGTTTCCACATCACTGTTCATCACTGAGTGACATCTGGGCAGGAACTCACACAGGACAGGAACCTGGAGGCAGGAGCTGATGTAGAGGCCATGGAAGGGATGCTGCTTACTGGCTTGCTCCTCCCCTGGCTTGCTCAGCCTGCTTTCTTGTAGGACCCAGGACCACCAGCCCAGTCTACTAGTTATTGCTTCATTGTAGCTACCTGGAAATTTCGACTCTACCACTTAAAATTATCTGCAGTGACAGGTGTGATGTCCTAGAGCATTCTCCTAAATGCTTGTGGTAGGATGGCAAACAGCTATACAAAGATGACACTGCCTACTTATGCATATCACCAAATGCTCTTATAAGAGAGAGACAAAGGGTGTATTTGATATTCTTACTTGAAGGATATCTAAATAAATGGATGTTGTCCTTCACAGCAAATGATGCCAATTGTTCTGGAACTGATCTTTAAATAATTTTCTTTTGCTACATTTGTGTGTGTACACATGAACGCATGGGCTCATCATGGTGCACATGTAGGAACTTGCTCTTCTTTCTAGCATCTGGGTACTGGAGATCCAGGTCAAGTCTTTATGCTTTGCCCCAGGTATTGCTTACCTGCTGAGACATCTCACCAGCCTTGTGATTCTATTTTTTTTAAACAAATATACATTTCTGTGAGTACATATTGATATATACTATTTATGTTTTACTATATTATTATATAAATACTATAAAATATTTATAAATAATAATAGGCTCTGGTAATTGTCTCCCTTCCTCCCACAACTCATTCTAAATCCAACTTTTTTCTTCCTCAGCCAATTTTGCATTGCTTCCCGCCATGTCATGACCTATTTGTGCTGTCCTAATATCCTTCGATGTGTGTGGCCTTTCACTGGAGCATGGTCAACTTAATGGGGCTACACTCTTAGAGAAAACTTCCCCTTCCTTTCTTGGCAGGTCACAGTTGACAACAGCTCCTCAGCTGGGGTGAACCTCTGTGACCAACTTCTCTCTCCATGCTGTCATTTGGCCTCTCATGGCTTACGCAGGTGTTGTGCGTGTTGTCACGAGTGCTGTCAGTTCATATGTGCAGCTGCCCTGGTGCGTCCTGTAGATACTTTTGCCTTCTAGCTATCCATTGCTTCTGGCTCTGAACTCTTTCGGTTCCTTCTGCTGTGATCCCCGAGGCTTTGGAGCAGGCATATAAGGACTGGACATTCTGCTCTTTCCCCTTGCATTGGTCAGTTATTATCATTTGCTGTAAATGGATGCTTCTTGGTTGATGGTAGGGTATTCTGTAAGCTATGAGTTTCTTGAGATTTTTTTTTTGTTGTTGTTTTTTTGGACTCTCAGCTGGTGAAGATGTCTATCAGACTCTGGGTTTAAGGGCCTCCTTTCCAATCGATATCCTCTTAACCTTCATTTTCTATCCTGTCTCAATTAAAGCTTTGACAAATGCAGTTGAAAATTCTTTAAAAAATTAAAAAGTGGTATTTTTGTGAAATATGAGACTATAATATATGTATTATGTATATATGTTTGTATGTATGTATGTGTGTGTATGTACATACATATGTATATATTGCCCCTAGAAAGGATTAAACACACCCTACCTTTAATGATCCTATTTTCTGTCTATGTATAAAAAACACAAACAATTCAGATGAGCTTTAAGTCAGGCTCTAGGCATGTGCTCTAGGAGATTAAAATCAATAAGGATTCAAATAATTCCATGACTTTGATGTCTGAGGCATGCAAAGGAGAAAATAACCTGAAATTAGGTAAACTAGCGACGTTCTGAACAGAGGGTGGTTACACACCTCATTAAGACAGACCATTAAGTCAATAACACACCGGCTCTCAACGTTCGTTTGGGTCTCTGGCTTTACATAAGCTAATCTCTGCCTCATAATAAATTAACTATATTTTCCTTAGAAACAGTAAAATAAACCAGCAAATAAACAGGCAGTGAGGGACCCGTGCGCCCTGTCATAGGCTCCTAACCCCCTTCAGACACTTCTCAGTTTATTCAGAACTTTAAGCACTGGGCAGTGATTATTGGGGTAAATAAAGGGAGAAGCCTCAGAAAGTTCAGCAGTACTCCAGCACTGAATAGGGTCAGGCTAGAAAACATATCTGTCTCTGTAGTTACACATGCAGTATGTGCACATATGCATATGTACATATATGTTGTGTGTATACATGCACATATGTGTGCATGTTTGTGGAGGTCAGAGCTGTACAACTTCTGGTGTCTTCGCTAATCATGTCTCAGTAGGGTATCTCACTGAACATGGAATTTGCTGGTTTGGGTGGATTGGCTGGGCACAGTGGCCCAGGGGTTGTCTTCTCTCTTCTTCAGCACTGGGAGCAGAGGTGCATGGTCTCCACCCAGCTTCATGGGGGTTGAGACTCTCACACAGGTGCCCGTGCTAGCATGAGAAGCACTTTATTGACTGAGCCACCTTCCCTAGTGCCAAAAATAAAATAAATTAAATTAATAGGCGTGTGCTCTTGTTCCTACTGGCTAGTGTTGGTCCTTCTGTCCAATCTTTGGAGAAGTTTGCATGATCTGATAGCTATGTTAGTAATGGTAACTTACTAAGGTTGTAATAATGTAATAATAATAATGTAATAAAGTAATAATGTAGTAATGGTAACTTACTAAGGTAGGTTGTTGGTTAACTCTCTTAATTATGTAATACCTTTGCATTTGAACTTGATGGTATACATGAAAGAGCATGAATTGGGAACAGGAAAAGATGAAGACAACAGACAGAAAGAAAAATTTCACTGGACATTAAGAAATAGACATACTCTTTATTTTAAAAACACATAGTATTTATTTAACATGTAGATTTGCTCTCAGATTTGATATATAACAGAGGAAAAATATTCTTTTTTTTTTTTTTACCTGTTTCTTGTTTTGTTTTCTAAATAAGATCTAGTGGTAACTTCTGGAGACCAAGCATCATTCACTGTATTTTCCCCAAGAGTTGGAAAACATATATCTCCTCACATATGATGTAAGACTGTTCGTTATCCTTGTGAATCAGAATTCTACAGTCCTCATGGCATAACTGAAAATGCTAAGCTTAGGGCTGGAAGACAGCACAGTGGTGAAGAGCAGCTTCTGCTCTGCAGGGAACTTGGATTCTGTTTCTAGCACCCATGTTAGGCAGCTCACAACTGCCTGTGACTTATCTCCAGGGGATCTAATGCCCTCTTCTGGTGCACAGGCACAGAAACAAAAAACAGAAAGTTAAAAACATCTTACAAAGTATTTAAATCTTCTGAGCTCACTTAAACTAAGTATGAGGATACCGTGGAAAGATTAGAAACTCCCAACACACCCACAATTGTCAAGAACCTGGTAACTGTGGACTTGACGATTCAGATTTTATAACCATTAGAGTCTTTTTACAATTTGACTACATGGAAGAGAGGGAACACATCAACTTTTCTAAAACCCAAATGACTAATTACACGTCTCTCTGTGCAATTGTTGATTTTTTTTTTCAGACAGGCATCTTTTGATTGTTGGTTTATATCAACAGTCTTTTTGTTTCTACCCTGGTGGCTTGAAAAGAAATAGATCAGTTTTTCGTGATATCTCTGTATACTGTTGCTGTTTTCCAATGACTTTATTGTTTGGGTAGGCTAAATATCTTAATTTACATATGTTGTATTTCACCTAACAGTGTTTGAAAATCTGTCATTATACAAAAACTCTGCTTGCTTTCTTGAATTCATAACTACGAAGAGCAACATATTTATGATTAACGGTAGGAAATATGCTTCCAAGATGTTTTTATTTGCATTTATAGATATAATTTGCTAAAGGATTTATGCGAACACTACTCATAAATGCTCCCATCAGATGTTTGGCCATAAAACATTTCTAAATGCCACACTCCAGAGCTAATGATCTATCCATCTGAAATACTATTCTGACTCCTGTAAACGGTATAAATTTTAGAGATACACATTATATGCTTATATTTGAGGAGGTACCTGGTAACCGTGATGTTGCAGGGCAGTTAGGACGACTAGAGGACACAATGAAGGATGCCAGCCTGTAAATCAGTACGTCAGAGAGGCCAGAGGTTGACCTCTAACACCTGGATCAGAAAGCTACACACAGCTCTGAAAGTAACATATTGTACATTCAGAGCAAAAGGGAGACCACGGAAAGAAAGCCACATCCAAGGGGACAGACTGTTACCTATGAGTAGGACTTTCTCCAGAAGTTGAAAGTATTGTAAAGAGATAAAAATGATCAATAGGTCTAAGCTGCCTTGATATATAGATGGGGGATGTATACTTCAGGGAACTATTTATAAATTCTTCTTTCCCTACATAAATATGGTTGCTCTAGATTAGCTCATAAAATTCCAACTCATGTTTTATCAACCGAGTTCCTGATCTTTCTTACCTGGATAGTCTTTCAGATTTTTAAAGGCAGTTTAGCTGTGTTTACATGCCCCTATGTTTTGTTTTCTATTTATCTTCCCTCTTGTGTTTATTATTTACTCTACTTTATTTTCTTCATTATGTTTAAAACAAACAAAAATCATATGCAAATAAATTGTAGCAGAGTAAAAAAAAAAAAAAAAAGGCCCAGATAAAGTTCACTAGTGAAGGAAGATTGCATTTAGGCTGCTGAAGTCAGCTCCACTTTAAGAAAGGCAAGTGGGTTCCTTGCTTAGAACATCATAGAAACAAACTGGAGGATGTTAGGGTTGGGGCGGGGTCGGCACAATGGGATGCTGACCGGCCAGTTTGATCTTGGGCTTGTGAATGCTTTTCTCTGTAGTTAGACCATTTGTATTTGCTAATCAGCACTCATCAAAAATGAAGCTTCCATCCTCCCAGGGATGTCGGAAGTAGGGGGCCACTAGCTCCTCGGATGTTTACATTTCGAAAGATAGTTAGGGTCTCTGGGGAAAACATTTCCTTGGCCACTAAGTTGCCAGAGGCTGAGAGAAAATTGGCATATATCCAAGATGGGGGTGGGGGCGAGGGTGGGGTGGGATGGGGTGGGAGAAAGATTTACAGATTTCTTAAAGTAAAAGCTGTATCAATAGGGATATCAGGACCTGTGTTTCAGGAGAAACTTAGCTGAAATTTAGGTAAGTTGAGGAGAATGTCAAGGTTATTTTGATCAAGAATTTTTTGATTTCAAATATTTCATCTTTATATCTGCAGGATGCTGTATCATAATATTTACACGTGTGTGTGCGTACACACACACCTATGTTCTGCATTGCAAAGATGAATAAACATTTCACATCAATCTTTAATCTCCTCTCTACTTAATTCTATTTCGTACTTGAAAAATCCCATCATCTTCATTGAGCCAAAATTAATTAGCATGTACCAAGCAGTAAAGCAGCTAATAAATGATGCTTCTTTCCAGGGTCTCTCTCCACTGACTCCAAGAATGCCTTTGTCTCCTAAATGTAACTCTAGCCACAGGTGTATGCTGTCTATCTCCAAGCTGGACAGGAATCCACATAGTCCTGAGAGATATATAGAACAGTCAACTTCTGCCTGTTATATGAATTCTATTACAGAAACAGCCCATCATGGAGGGGGACATGCATGTTACTTTTCTACAGCATTCAAATTATTTTAGCTCCCCTGTAGCCCATGGCTCTGTTCAAATCCCAATCCTGCCCTGTCTAGGGTAATAGCCATCACAGACACAGGTGACTATTAAGCCCTTGACATGTGACAGGTCCAAACTGAGAAGTTCTGTCCTTCTGAGACACTTGGCAAATATCACAAACATCATGGAATTTAAAAAGGATGTGCATATATCATTGATAAGGGTTTAGATATATTGGACTATGTGTGAAAAATCAATTTAACCTGTCTCCTCTTTTATACTAAGGCTACTGGGAAACTTTAAATAACATTAAGATTGCAACAGGTCAGCGAGACTCTAGAGAGTCAGACTTCTGAAGTTCCTGGTACCTAAGGTCTTTTTCCCCTTCATCTTGGTCCCTGTTGTAAAGAGTCTTGCCTTCCGATTCTGCCTGCCTCTCTTGTTAAAATGCCAGCCAAAATGCCAACTCCTCCCCACAGCACAGGGTTACTTAATACTCATTTATCATTTACAATGGTTGTATCTGTATCATCTCCTGCACATTCTGAAACATGTTCCTTTCGGTGCCCGCCTCCATCCTTTGTGTAGTCTGTTATTAAGCACACAGAAAAGCTCAACTGATAACTATTTAATGCTCTAAATTCTGGTTAAATATCCAGTTAGCAACATTGCATGTTCAATTCATCATCAAACAATTCCTTCTGTTTCACGTGGGGGGATGAAGATGTCAATCTGCCCTTTCGCTGAGCTGCTAGCTGTTCTGAGCTGGAGAAATCTTGGCCTCCCCTCCTAGGCCCCATGTTGTCATTAGGCGCCCATCAAGAGGCTGGAGCGAGGTACCAGAAATACATTGAGTATTCTAGAGCATAAAGGAAGGAAGGAAGATAGTGACAGGAACTGTAGTTTTTATTGATGTGCAAGTTTTGTTTTCTCTTCACAAAAGAACTTATACAAGACCGTGGTGATTGTTCCTTCCTTGTAAACATCATGTCCGAGGGCAGGATTCTGTCCGGGTAAACTGTCGATATCCATCCTAGATAAACGAGTAAAAGCAGTCAGAGAATTCACCGGAGTGCATTTCAACCCCATGCTGACTTAAAGCAAGTACAATTTAATGGAAACATCAATGACAAAATATTTCTGTGGTCAAGGTGAAGATGTATAAATTATTAAAATTCTCCAAGGTTGCGAAGGAATAGTAAAACCCAATTTCAAAGAGTTCTGGGTAAATATGTTTGAAACAGTTGTCGCTTGAGGGGCACGCAGGGCAGCTGGCTTTGTTTCCCTGGTGAGCGTCCTGAACCACTGTCTCCCCCAGGGAGTGGAAAGCACCACCATCTTGGCCTTGCACATCATCTAGGTGTGCTGTACTAACTGCAGCTGAGTGAAAAATGTATGAAGAATAAAGGCAGATTTTCTAGTCTGCTTAGGGCGTAGGCACCAGTCCAGTCTGCTCTTTCACAGCTGCCCTGCTCTGGGGTCCTGGGTCCTCAGAATCCTGCCCATCTCATGGAACTATATGGATCTCACTATGTTGCCAGTGTGAGGGACCCTGTGCAGAGAAAGCTGGTCAATGCATACGCACTTGGCTTTCCCCTAGTTTCAAAAATAGCATCAGGCCAGCATAGGCCACAACATTTTGATGGTGCTAAAGGCTGCAGGTCTCAATAAAAGAACCAATATATACTTGCTTTGAGTAATAATATGTTATAGACATGTACACTCAGGCCAAAAAAATGTATTACATAGTTTATATATTTAAAAATTTGCAGTCCCTGATGGAGGCAGGATTCCTTAATCTTGATGGTGTTGGCATTTGGGGCAGAATAATTCTCATTTTGGATGGAAGGTACTGACTTATTGACTGTCACATGTATTGTAGAATTCCTTTTTAAAAAATTAATGAGATTAATTTTTATGTGTATGGGTTCTTGGCCTGCGTGGATGTCTGTGCACCATGTACATGCATGGTGTCCATGGAGGCCCCAGGAGAGGGTGTTGGCTAGCCTAGAATTGGAGTTAGAGGTGGTTGGGAGCCACTGTGTTGGTGCCAGGAATTGAATCCTTGTCCTCTGCAGGAGCAGCAAGTGCTCTTCACCATTTAAGGCTTCTCCAGTGTTTCACCCATTCACTGTGGGATTCCGAACAGCATCCTTATTTGTTTTGTTTTTGAGACAAGTTTTACTGTGTGGCCCAGGCAGGCCTCTTTGAATTCATTACTTGGGCCCAGCCTGATCTCAAATGGAAGACTCTCCTATTCCAGTCTTCTAAGTGCTGGTTAAAAGACTCAGTAACCATGCCTGGTTTTTAACAGCATCCTTATCCACTAGCCCAATGTTTCTCAACCTTCCTAATGTTGCAACCCTTATATTGTGGTGACCCCCAACCATAAAGTTATTTTTTGCTGCTTCTTCATAACTGTAATTTTGCTACTGTTATAAATCTTAATATAAGTATCTGTGTTTTTAATGGTCTTAGATGACCCCTGTGAAAGGGTTGTTCCGCACCCAGCTTGAGAATCCCTGCACTAGAGTTTTTCACCCCTGTTTTGAGAACTTACTAACAAAATATCTCCAGGCATTGGTAAATGTCTCTTAAGGTAAGTTCAAACTTGCCCCCAGTGGAGTTCAATGACTGTAATGCTAACCTTTTCTGTCAACATTACACACCCAGCAGGAAGGGACCTCAACTGAAGGACCACCTCCAACAGATTGGTCTGTAGACACACCTTGGGGCATTTTCTTGATTGCTGATTGACATGGAGGGTTCAGTCAACTGTTATCAGTACTGTTCCTAATCATGTGGGTCTGTTGTATAAGAGAGCTGGGCAAGCCAGGGGAAGTCCCAACTCAAGCTTTGTTGATGGATGGACTACAACCTATAAGCTGAAATAAGGCTTTTCCTCCTCAAGTTGTTCTTAATCAGAATATTTTATCACAGTGATAAAAAAAAGCAAACTAGAACAGTGACATAAATAAATGCTTAAAATGTAGTGATATGTATATGCATTTTTCAAGGTATATAAAAACATCACAACATACCCAAGTACCTAACAAAATGCCTGAAATGAAACTTGAGTGCAATCAGTATCTAGAAAAATCAAGAGGGACAATAATGGGTTTCTCAAATTATGTATTCATGCTCCAAGTATTTTTTGAATAGAATTGCTTCAAATATTATTATGTTAATTATAAAAGCACTCACCATTATAATTAAAAAACAAAACAGTATCCTAAAAATGTATGTTGAACAACTTGAACAAACTAGATACTATTTCAAGAGTTTAAAAGGAAGTAGAGAGGGGGAAAAACAAGGAAAGTAGGTTCTCATGAAGCTTAATTCATGATTAAGTAATCACCCAAATGAATATGAAATAAATAATTGTGACTTGAACCCTGAACATAAGTTTCATAGGTATATTGTCCCAAGAAAGTAACTTATAAAAATACCAACACTGCATAAACACACATATGTCTCATGCTGGAGATATTCATACTATCTTTTGAATCAGAGTCTATACTCATGATCTATTCAAGAGACTATTGAAATGGGTAATAAGAACCAAGAGAGAGGTGATCCTGCTTTACCCATGGAGACAGACAATCTCTTGACATCAGCAAAAGTGCCAACAGGGAACTATTAAGGTTCAGGTGAAGATACCATAGAGTGGAATCAGCAGCATCCATATGTCACGTAGAAAAACAAAGAAGAACTTCTATGGCTAGAGAAATAGTTTGGCAGTTAAGAACACTTCTACTCTTCCAGAGTTCCTAGGTTTAATATCCAGAACCTGCATGGTGGCTCACAAATATCTGTAACTCCTGTCCCAGGGGATATGATACCCCTTTTTGGCTTTTACAGACAATAGACATTAAGGATATACATACATACATACATGCATACATACATACATACATATAAAATATGTGTGTGTGTACACATATATATGTGTGTGTACACAAAGTACTAATATTTCACAGGTACCAGACACTTAAGGGGGACATATAGACATACATACAGATAAAACACCCAGACACATAAAATAAATAAATAAAATTTAGAAAAACACAAAGCCCCCAAAATTATAATACATTATAAAAAAGCTATGGTCGAAATGCATAATTATTTAAAAGTAAGTATGCATATAGGAACATGTGACAATTTAATTTTAGTTAGGATACCTTTAGGCTATGGGTATGAATTTTCCTGGCTTGCTAGATAAGGAGAAATAATTTATATATTGGTTCATAAATGTAAGGTATAAGGGCACAATTTTATTTACAGATGGCTAGCTGAGTGAGTGCTCAAATGTGCTGGAACAGATGTCAGGACAAGGTTAAAGCTTTTCTTAGTAGATAATGAGTAATTCCTCAGTTCTACTAGAAGTCTAAGCAGGTAGAACCAGGCCAGTGGTGGGGAAAGATTATGGTCCTAAGAGCCAGGCAAGCAGAGAGTCCATTAGCTTTTAACTGGATACTCCAGGCTGGTTATACTCTATGGTCACTGGTTCAGGGTATGGCAAGCCAGGAGGGTCAAATCATGCTTTCGTTCTGTTGGCCACTTCATTGGGCATGATCGTCACATTTCTGCCTGATGATGAGAGAAATTCAGTATTTAGAGAAATTTGTATGAAATTAGAGAAATCACATTCATCAAGATGTGCAATTATTTATGTCTTGGTGTACTTTCTGACAGTACCTTGAATGTGATATTGTGGTGTTTTGGAACAAAAGAGATATACCTAAATGATGATCAACATGAACGGGTTAATAACAATTACAGATAGAATGGTATAGGGAAAGCCTCGTGGGCTAAAAGTTCTATAATGAAGGACATGGGGGAAGGCGCAGAGAACCCTTACACATGACATATCTGCTACTGTGATTGGCAGCTAGCGCATCCAAAGAGAAGCGTACCTGTGTATTTTTTTTCAGAACTGACTATTTCAGATTGGATAGCTAGTTGGCATGTTTTTCCCTGTGGAAGACTATTTCTCCCACTCTCAGCATTCCTAGTAGCCTGTAGTGCCTTGTGTATGGTTGAGGACTCTTGGGTCATTTGTCTTAGCATGCCTATTGGTGTCATAGTTACTGAGCAGTTATAGTGATGAGACCTTATTTAGTGCAGTTTCTGACATTCCCGGGAGACACAGTCTCAGGGCTGCATTGCTTATTTTTGAATGTCACTCATATGTATGTATGTATGTATGTATGTATGTATGTATGTATGTATGTATTTAATCAAGTGCTACCCAATTAATATTTTAAGAAAGCACAATGGTTGTGTTTTGGTTACTCAAGAGAGAGATATCACACACATGTAACAAATGATATTGTTATAGCCTATTCAGAAATCCAAGTGTGTATTACTAGAAAGAAGTCCTTATTTCACTTTTCTATTTTGAGACAAAATTACGCAATGAGCTTAAATTCTGACTGCAGTTGGACTATCAGTTAGCACTGTGTGTTTAGAGCAATATTCTTGTTCAGCAGTTTCAGAAGGTTAAAGCAAATGTATGCAATCGTTCTGTTATTTTCTAAAGGGGGGAAGAATACCATCAAGGCTTGTGAGATCACAAGGAAATGGTTCTAAAGAGAAAATTATTAGCTTTGGCTAGTGAAGGAGGAGAAGGAGGAGAGGAGGACTAAGATATAAGATAAATCCATATTTTTAAAAATCTAGCCACCATCAGGGCTTAAAATATAGGCCCTTTGCATATAGTAAGGCTACAGATTTTTTTGTATTAATTTTGTATCCTGCTACTATGCTGGAAGTGTTTATCAGCTATAAGAGTTTCCTGATGGAAATTTTTGGGTCACTTATGAATACAAATCATATCACCTGCAAATAATGATACTTTGACACTTTTCCTTCCTATTTGGGTCCCTCTAGACTCCTTTAATTGCTTTACTGCGCTAGCTAAGACTTCAAGTGCTATATTGAATAGATATGGAGAGAGTGGACAACCTTGCATTGTTTCTAATTTTAGTGGAAATGCTTTGAGTTTATGTTGATGTGTGTGGGCTTGATGTAAATCATCTTTATTATTTTGACCTATGTTCCTTGTATTCCTGATCTCTTGAGAACTTTTATTATAAAGGGCAGTTTGAATTTATACAAATAAGAGACTAAGAAAGGAATTAGGGAAACAATACCCTTTTTTAAAATTTTCTATATTCTTTGTTTACATTCTGAATGCTTTCCCCTTTCCTGGTTCCCCTCTCCCCATTGGTCTCATAAGCCCTCTTCCCTTCACCTATTTCCTAATCACCACCACCCCACCCCCCGCCCATTTCCCTGTCCTGGTACTCCCCTACAATGGTGAATCAACTCTTTTCAGAGCCAGGGCCCTCTCTTTCCCCCTTCTTGGGTATACAATACCTTTTATAATAGCTTCAAAAAATAAATTATAGGAAATATCAGAAGATGGAAAAGATCTACCCTGCTTATGAATTGGTAGGATTAATATAGTAAAATTGGCTATCCTACAAAAAGAAATCTACAGATTCAACAGAATCACCATCAATATTTCAACACAATCATATATAGAATCTGAGGGGACAATTTTAAGTTTTGTATACAAATACACACACACACACACACACACACACACACACCAAGATAGCTAAAACAATCCTGAATAATAAAGGAACTTCTGCCTGTATCACCATTCCTGATCTCAAATTGTACTACAAACCTATGGTAATAAAAATAGTACAGTATTTGCATAAAAACAGAAATGTTGATAAATGAAATAAAATTGAAGACCCAGACTTAAGTCCTATGGACACCTGGTTTTTGACAGAGAAGCTGGAAATACACACTTGGATAAGATAGCATCTTCAACAAATGGTGGTCATCAAACTGGATGTCCACATGTAGAAGAATGCAAACAGATCCATACTTATCACCTTACACAAAACTCAACTCCAAATGGATGGACATACATTGTACCTGCTAGAAGGGAAAGTGTGGAGTAGTTGAACTCAATGGCATAGGAAAAGACTTTCTGAACAGAAAACCAATCCATAGATACTAAGAACAATAATTAATAAACAGAACCTTGTGAAATTCAAAAGCTTCCACATGGAAAAGGATAGCATCATTTAGTCAAAGTGGCAGGAAAAGATTTCATGGTGTCAGTTTAAAAAAAAAAAAACCAGTTGAGTAATAATCCCTTATGTAAATGTACTACATTTTCTTTATCCATTTTTCAGTTGAGGGACATCTAGGTTGTTTCCATTTTCTGTGTATTACAAATAAATGTGCTATGAACATAGTTGAGCATGTGTCCTTGTGGTATGGTGGAACATCCTTTGGGTAGATGCCCAAGAGTGGAATAGCTGGGTCTTGAGGTAGACGAATTTCCAATTTTCTGAGGAACTACCATATTGATTTCCATAGTGGCTGTAGAACTTTGCAGTCGTACCAATCGAGTACTCAACTTGCTCCACACCCTTGCCAGCATAATCTGTCACATGTGGTTTTGGTCTTGCTCATTCTGACAGGTGTAAGATGGAATCTTAAAGTCATTTTGATTTCCATTTACCTGATGGCTAAGGATAATGAACATCTCTTTAAGCCTTTCTTAGCTATTTGAGATTCCTCCATTGACAGTTTTCTATTTAGTTTTTAAATTGGAATATTTTGTTTTCTGATATCTAGTTTCTTCACTTCTTTATATATTTTGGATCTTAGCCTTTGTTGGATGTGGAGTTGGCGAAAATCTTTCCTATTCATAGTCTGCCATTTTGTCCTACTGACAGTGTCCTTTGCCTTATAGAAGATTTTCAGTTTCATGAGGTCTCAAACAGTAACTGTTGATCTTAGTACCTGTTCTGTGGATATTCTGTTCAGAAAGTTGTCTTCTGTGCCAATGCATTCAAGGCTATTACTCATTTTCTCTTCTATCAAGTTCAGTATATATGATTTTTTTTTTTTTTCACCTTGCTTAGGTTTTACTCTGAGGAGCTCCCAACTGTACATACCATTTTCTTTTTTTCTTTTTTTTTTTTTCGATATAATTTATTTACATTTCAAATGATTTCCCCTTTTCTAGCCCCCCCACTCCCCGAAAGTCCCGCAAGCCCCCTTCTCTTCCCCTGTCCTCCCACCCACCCCTTCCCACTTCCCCGTTCTGGTTTTGCTGAATACTGTTTCACTGAGTCTTTCCAGAACCAGGGGCCACTCCTCCTTTCTTCTTGTACCTCATTTGATGTGTGGATTATGTTTTGGGTATTTCAGTTTTCTAGGTTAATATCCACTTATTAGTGAGTGCATACCATGATTCACCTTTTGAGTCTGGGTTACCTCACTTAGTATGATATTCTCTAGCTCCATCCATTTGCCTAAGAATTTCATGAATTCATTGTTTCTAATGGCTGAATAGTACTCCATTGTGTAGATATACCACATTTTTTGCATCCACTCTTCTGTTGAGGGATACCTGGGTTCTTTCCAGCATCTGGCAATTACAAATAGGGCTGCTATGAACATAGTAGAACATGTATCCTTATTACATGGTGGGGAGTCTTCTGGGTATATGCCCAGGAGTGGTATAGCAGGATCTTCTGGAAGTAAGGTGCCCAGTTTTCGGAGGAACCGCCAGACTGATTTCCAGAGTGGTTGTACCAATTTGCAACCCCACCAGCAGTGGAGGAGTGTTCCTCTTTCTCCACACCCTCTCCAACACCTGCTGTCTCCTGAATTTTTAATCTTAGCCATTCTGACTGGTGTAAGATGAAATCTTAGGGTTGTTTTGATTTGCATTTCCCTAATGACTAATGAAGTTGAGCATTTTTTAAGATGCTTCTCCGCCATCCGAAGTTCTTCAGGTGAGAATTCTTTGTTTAACTCTGTACCCCATTTTTTAATAGGGTTGTTTGGTTTTCTGGAGTCTAACTTCTTGAGTTCTTTATATATATTGGATATTAGCCCTCTATCTGATGTAGGATTGGTGAAGATCTTTTCCCAATTTGTTGGTTGCCGATTTGTCCTCTTGATGGTGTCCTTTGCCTTACAGAAACTTTGTAATTTTATGAGGTCCCATTTGTCAATTCTTGATCTTAGAGCATACGCTATTGGTGTTCTGTTCAGAAACTTTCTCCCTGTACCGATGTCCTCAAGGGTCTTCCCCAGTTTTTTTTCTATTAGCTTCAGAGTGTCTGGCTTTATGTGGAGGTCCTTGATCCATTTGGATTTGAGCTTAGTACAAGGAGACAAGGATGGATCAATTCGCATTCTTCTGCATGCTGACCTCCAGTTGAACCAGCACCATTTGTTGAAAAGGCTATCTTTTTTCCATTGGATGTTTTCAGCCTCTTTGTCGAGGATCAAGTGGCCATAGGTGTGTGGGTTCATTTCTGGATCTTCAATCCTGTTCCATTGATCCTCCTGCCTGTCACTGTACCAATACCATGCAGTTTTTAACACTATTGCTCTGTAGTATTGCTTGAGGTCAGGGATACTGATTCCCCCAGATTTCCTTTTGTTGCTGAGAATAGTTTTAGCTATCCTGGGTTTTTTGTTGTTCCAGATGAATTTGATAATTGCTCTTTCTAGCTCTGTGAAGAATTGAGTTGGGATTTTGATGGGTATTGCATTGAATCTGTATAGTGCTTTAGGCAAAATGGCCATTTTAACTATATTGATTCTGCCGATCCATGAGCATGGGAGGTTTTCCCATTTTTTGAGGTCTTCTTCCATTTCCTTCTTCAGAGTCTTGAAGTTCTTGTCATACAGATCTTTCACATGTTTGGTAAGAGTCACCCCAAGATACTTTATACTGTTTGTGGCTATTGTGAAGGGGGTCATTTCCCTAATTTCTTTCTCAGCCTGCTTATCCTTTGAGTATAGGAAGGCCACTGATTTGCTTGAGTTGACTTTATAACCTGCCACTTTGCTGAAGTTGTTTATCAGCTGTAGGAGCTCTCTAGTGGAGTTCTTTGGGTCACTTAGGTAGACGATCATGTCGTCTGCAAATAATGATAGTTTGACTTCTTCCTTTCCAATTTGTATCCCTTTGACCTCCTTATGTTGTCGAATTGCCCGAGCTAGTACCTCAAGTACAATATTGAAAAGATAAGGAGAAAGGGGGCAGCCTTGTCTGGTCCCTGATTTCAGTGGGATTGCTTCAAGTTTCTCTCCATTTAGTTTGATGCTGGCTACCGGTTTGCTGTATATTGCTTTTACTATGTTTAGGTATGGGCCTTGAATTCCTGTTCTCTCCAAGACTTTAAGCATGAAGGGATGCTGAATTTTGTCAAATGCTTTTTCAGCATCCAATGAAATGACCATGTGGTTTTGTTCTTTGAGTTTGTTTATGTAGTGGATTGTATTGATGGATTTCCGTATATTGAACCAACCCTGCATTCCTGGGATAAAGCCTACTTGATCATGGTGGATGATCGTTTTGATGTGTTCTTGGATTCGGTTGGCAAGAATTTTATTGAGTATTTTTGCATCGATGTTCATAAGGGAAATTGGTCTGAAGTTCTCTTTCTTTGTTGGATCTTTGTGTGGCTTTGGTATCAGCGTAATTGTGGCTTCGTAGAAGGAATTGGGTAGTGTTCCTTCTGTTTCTATTTTGTGGAATAGTTTGAAGAGTATTGGTGTTAACTCTTCTTTGAAGGTCTGGTAGAATTCTGCACTGAAGCCATCTGGTCCTGTGCTTTTTTTGGTTGGAAGACTTTCTATGACTCCTTCTATTTCTTTAGGCATTATGGGACTGTTTAGATGGTCTAGTTGGTCCTGATTTAATTTTGGTATTTGGTATCTGTCAAGGAAATTGTCCATTTCCTCCAGATTCTCCAGTTGTGTTGAGTATAGGCTCTTGTAGTAGGATCTGATGATTTTTTGGATTTCCTCAGTTTCCGTTGTTATATCTCCCTTTTCATTTCTAAGTTTGTTAATTTGGATACTTTCTCTGTGCCCTTTGGTCATTCTGGCTAATGGTTTATCTATCTTGTTGATTTTCTCAAAGAACCAGCTCCTGGTATTGTTGATTTTTTGTATGGTTCTCTTTGTTTCTACTTGATTGATTTCGGCCCTGAGTTTGATGATTTCCTGCCTTCTACTCCTCCTGGGCGAAATAGCTTCTTTTTGTTCCAGGGCTTTCAGGTGTGTCATTAAGCTGGTAATGTATGCTCTCTCCATTTTCTTTTTGGAGGCACTCAGGGCTATGAGTTTTCCTCTTAGCACTGCTTTCATTGTGTCCCATAGATTTGGGTATGTTGTGTTTTCATTTTCATTGTGTTCTAAAAAGTCTTTAATTTCTTTCTTTATTTCTTCCTTGACCAAGGTATCATTGAGTAGAGTATTGTTCAGTTTCCACGTGTATGTGGGCTTTCTGTTGTTTCTGTTGCTATTGAAGACCACTTTTACTCCATAGTGATCAGATAGGAGGCATGGGATTAGTTCGATCTTCTTATATTTGTTGAGGTCTGTCTTGTGACCAATTATATGGTCGATTTTGGAGAAGGTACCATGAGGTGCTGAGAAAAAGGTATATTCTTTTGTTTTAGGATAGAATGTTCTATATATATCTGTTAAATCTAATTGGTCCAAAGCTTCAATTAGTTTCATTGTGTCCCTGTTTAGTTTCTGTTTTCCTGATCGGTCCATTGAGGAAAGTGCAGTGTTGAAGTCACCCACAATTATTGTGTTAGGTGCAATGTGTGCTTTTAGTTTTAATAAAGTTTCTTTTACAAAAGAGGGTGCCCTTACATTTGGGGCATAGATGTTCAGGATTGTCAGTTCTTCTTTTTGTATTTTTCCTTTGACCAGCAAGAAGTGTCCCTCAGGGTCTCTTTTGATGACTTTGGGTTGAAAGTCAATTTTATCTGATATTAAAATGGCTACTCCAGCTTGTTTCCTGAGACCATTTGCTTGTAAAATTGTCTTCCAGCCTTTTACTCTAAGGTAGTGTTTGTCTTTGACCCTGAGGTGTGTTTCCTGTAAGCAGCAAAATGTAGGGTCCTGTTTACGTATCCATTCAGTTAGTCTGTGTCTTTTTATTGGGGCATTAAGTCCATTGATGTTAAGAGATATTAAGGAATAGTGATTGTTACTTCCTATCATTTTTGACGTTATTTTTTAAGTTTGAATGCTTAACTTCTTTTGGGTTTGATGAAAGGTTACTATCTTGCTTTTTCCAGGGTGAAGTTTCCCTCCTTGTATTGGTGTTGTCCTCCTATTATCCTTTTTAGGGCCGGGTTTGTGGATAGATATTGGGTAAACTTGGTTTTGTCATGAAATATCTTAGTTTCTCCATCTATGGTGATTGAGAGTTTTGCTGGATATAGTAGTTTTGGTTGGCATTTGTGTTCTCTTAGAGTCTGCATGAGATCTGCCCAGGACCTTCTAGCCTTCATAGTCTCAGGTGAAAAGTCTGCTGTGATTCTGATAGGTCTTCCTTTATATGTTACTTGGCCTTTTTCTCTTACTGCCTTTAGTATTCTTTCTTTGTTTAGAACATTTGGTGTTTTGATTATTATGTGACGGGAAGTATTTCTGTTCTGGTCCAGTCTGTTTGGAGTTCTGTAGGCTTCTTGTATATTCATGGGCATCTCTCTCTTTAGGTTAGGGAAGTTTTCTTCCATAATTTTATTGAAGATATTTGCTGGCCCTTTAAGTTGTAAATCTTCACTCTCATCTATGCCTATAATCCTTAGGTTTGGTCTTCTCATTGTGTCCTGGATTTCCTGGATATTTTGGGTTACAAGCTTTTTGCATTTTGCATTTTCTTTAACTGTTGAGTCCATGGTTTCTATGGAATCTTCAGCATCTGAGATTCTTTCTTCTATCTCTTGTATTCTGTTGTTGATATTTGTATCTCTGTCCCCTGATTTCTTCCCAAGGCTTTCTATCTCCAAAGTTGTCTCCCTTTGAGTTTTCTTAGTTGTTTCTACTTCTGATTTTAGATCCTGGATGGTTTTGCTTAGCTCCTTCACTTGCATGTTTGTGTTTTCCTGTAATTCTTTAAGAGATTTTTGTGTTTTCTCTTTCATGAGCTCAGCCTGTTGACCAAAGTTCTCCTGTATTTCTTTAAGAGATTTTTGTGTTTCGTCTTTCATGACCTCAGCCTGTTGAGCAAAGTTCTCCTGTATTTCTTTAAGTGTTTTTTGCATTTCCTCCTTGTTGGCTTTTGTATTCTCCTGGATTTCTTTCAATGATTTTTGTGTTTCCCTTGCAAGGGCTTCTAACTTTTGATCCATTGTCTCCTGAATTTCTTTATGTATGACCTTCATGTGTTCCTGTACCAGCATCATGACCAGTGATTTTAAATCCAAATCTTGTTTTACTGGTGTGATGGGGTATCCAGGACATGTTGGTAGAGGAGAATTGGGTTCAGATGTTGCCATATTGCCTTGATTTCTGTTAGTGACGTTCCTGCGTTTGCCTTTTGCCATCTAGATCTCACTGGTGTTAGTTTATCTTGTCAGTGCTGGACTCACCAGTGCAAGCTGCCCCTTCTCAGTTGGCCTCTGGTGCACAGCTTACCTCCTGCACTGCTTGTAGACAGTGTGCTGCTGCCCAGGCTGTTCAGATCCCAAAGCAGGCACCCGAAGGCTCCCGCTGGGGCCCGCTGGATTCACTGGAGCACACTGACTTCTCCCAGCTGGCCGCCCGGAAGCCCAGCTAGCCACTTGCAGGACTTGGAGATGTAATGCTGCCGCCCAGACTGATCTGGATCCGGAAGCGGAGAGAGTAGAGCTAAGGGCTTCTGCCTGAGGCCTTGCCCCAGATTGTGTCTGTGGAGCAGATGGAACCCGTGTGCACTCCCAGGGAGTGCCGACGGTGTATGCTACTGTGACCTCCCCTGAGTTCCGCTCACTCCGCTGGGCAGCCGATCTGCCAACCGGGCTGTCGCACACAAGGTTAGCCTGGCCGCCCAGTCCCTGAGTCCAGGCAAAAGCCTGGGAGGCCAAGGTCCGAGCAAAGTTCCCCTACGGCTTTGACTGTTAATTGGGTTTGCCAGGTGACTAGGATGGCGGGCGTGTGCGCCCGCGCTCCCTGAAAGCGCCGGGAGAGTCTGCTTTGCTAACAATCACCTGGGCGGGTTGACTCACAGATGGCCCACCAAGCCGCCCAGTTCTTGGGGTCAGTCCTGTGCCTTTTGGGGCCTGGACCCCCGCTTTGTTAGCCTTAGGCTATGCCTGTTACAGGTCTGCCCGCCTGAGCTCTCTGTCGTCCTGCAGGCAAAATGGCGGCGGCGCGCTCGCAGGCCTGGGCAAAAAACCTCCTGGTTGGGTTGGCACCCCGATGGCCCCCCGACCCGCCCAGGGCCTGGGTGCAGGCCAACGCCCGTCGGGCTCAGACCACCGAGGTGTTGGCCTCGGATTATGTTTGTGTACCTCAGTCTGTCCGATTCCTGGAGTACGGAACCAAGATGGATCCTCCTCTCCTGACTGGTGGGAGGCCGAGTTCTGAAGTGGCCTCCGTGCAGGAAAGGCGCCGCACAACTGCAGCTGCTTGCTGTCCGGCTGGTCAGCGAAGGTCAGTGGTCGTGGGCGCAGGGCCTAACTGGTCCCTGTGACGCCTTGGTTCCACTAGTGTATATGATTTTATGTTGATGTCTTTGATCCACTTGGGCTTGCGTTTGTGCAGTGTGATAAATATGGATTTATTTGTATTTTTCTTCATGAAAACATCCAGCAGCATTTCTTGATGATGATGTCTCCCCCCCACCAGAGTATATTTCTGGATTAACTATAAAAAAATCAGGTGTCTGTAGGTGTGTAGATTTATGCATGGGTCTTCACTTTGATTCCATTGATCAATGAGTCCATTTTTGTGCCAATCCCATGTCTGCAGTACAAGTAGAAATTAGGGATGGTGATACTTCCAACAGTTTTTCTTACTGTTCAGGATTGCTTTAGTTTTCCTGTTTTGTTGTTATTGTTGTTGTTGTTGTATTTCCATAAGAAACTGAGAATTGTTTCAAGGTCTGTAAAGAATTACGTTGGAGCTGAGTGGTGGTGGTACACACCTTTAATCTTAGCACTCAGGAGTCAGAGCCAGGTGAGCTATTCAGAGAAACAGTATCTACAAAACTTTTTAATGGGTATTGTGTTGGATCTGTAGATTGAGTTTGTTAGGTTGGCCATTTTTACTATGTTAATTCTAAAGATCCATGAGCATGGGAATTCTTTCCATTTTCTGATACCTTCTTCAATTTCTTTCATAAACGACTTGAAATTTGAATCTTATAGCTCTTTTATTTTCTTGGTTAGAGTTACCTCAAGACATTTTCTGTTATTCGAGTCTCTTGTGAAGGGTGTTGCTTCCATGATTTCTTTCTCAATTCATTTGTCATTTGTATAGAGGAGGGCTACAGATGTGTGTGAGTTATTATTTTTTTTAACCTGGACATTTTGCTCAAAATGTTTATCATTTGTAGGAGTTCTCTGGTGGAGTTTTATTGGAGGGTCACTTTTGTATAATATCCTATCATCTGTAAGTAATGATAATTTGACTTTTTCCTTTCTTATTTGTAGTCCTTTGGCTTCCTTCAGTTGTCTTACTGCTCCAGCTAAAACTTCAAGTGCTATATTCAGTAGGTATGTAAAGAGTGGACAGTTTTTTGTGTCTACCATTCAATTTGATGGTAGCTGTAGGCTTGTTGTAAACTGCCCTTATTATGCTTTGGCGTGTCCCTTGTATCCCTGACCTCTCCAGGGATTTTATTATGAAAGAGGATTGGATTTTGTCAAAGGCCTTTTTTGCATTTAATAAGATGATTATGTCCTTTTTGCTCTCTTATTTATATGGTGGGTTACATTTACTGATTTTCATATGTTGAATCATCCCTGAATCTCTGGGATGAAGCCTACTTGATCATAGTGGATGATATTATTGATGTTCTTGGATTTGGTTTGCAGGTAGTTTATTGAGAACTTTTACATCTATGTTCATAAGGGAAATTGGTCTGTAATTCTTTTTCTTTGTTGGATCTGCATGTGACTTGTGTATTAGAGTAACTTTGGGATCATAAAATGAATTGGGCAATGTTCCTTCTTTTTCTACTTTGTGGAATAACTTGAGAAATATTGATGTTAATACTCTTCTTTGAAAGCCTGGTAGAATTCTGTGCTAAAACCATCTGGTCCTGGGCTTTTATTTTGTCTGGGAGACTTTTAATGACTGCTTTTAGTACACTTCTGGTACACTAGGGGATACAGGTCTATTTAAATTGTTTATCCAATCTTGATTTAACTTTGGTAAGTAGTACCTATCAAGAAAAGTATCCATTTCTTTTAGATTTTCTAATTTTGCAGAGTACATTTAAAAAATATTTCCTTATTATTCTCTGGATTTCTTCAGTGTCTGTTGTTATGTGCTTACATTTTTGTTTCAGATTTTGTTAGATTTTCTTTTTCTGTCTTTTAGTTAATATGGATAGGGGATTGTCTATTCTGTTCATTTTCTCAATGAACCAACTCTATTTCATTGATTCTTTGTATTGTTCTTTTTGGTTCAGTTTCATTGATTCCAGCCCTCAGTTTGATTATTTCTTGTGGTCTAGTCCTTTTTGGTATGTTTACTCTTTTTTTCCCCTAGAACAATGATTCTCAATATGTGGGTTGCAACCCCTTCAGGGCATTGAGAAACCTTCTCACAGGAGTCACCTAAGACCATCATAAAACACAGATATTTGCATTATGATTATAATAATAACAAATTATAATTATGAAGTAGCAACAATAATTTTACATTTCGGTGTAAACATAACATGAAGAACTGTATTAAAGTTTGGTCACAGTGTTAGGAAGGTTGAGAACCACTGTTCCAGAGCCTTCAACACGAGTACTGTTAAGTCTCTAGTATGAGAGTTCACTAATTTCATTATGAAGGCACTTAGTACTATGAATTTCCCTCTTAACACTGCTTTCATTGTGTCCCATAAAATTGGGTATGGTGTGCAATCATTTCATTGAATTCTAGAAGTCTTCAATTTCCTTCTTTTTTTTTTGTCTTGACCCATTTTTCATCCAGTAGAGAATTGTTCAGTTTCATTGAGTTTGTGAGCTTTCTGTTATTTCCACTGTTGTTGATATCCAGCTTTAATATCTAATCTAATTAATCTATTAGATTAATATCTAATGAGATGCAGGGGTTATTTTAACTTTTTTGTTTCTGCTGAGACTTGCTTTGTGTCACATATATATCAATTTTACAGAAAGTTCTATGAGGCTCAACGAAGAAGGTATATTCTTTTGTTATTGTATTTGGGTGAAATATTTTGTAGATTTCTGTTAGGGACATTGTGTTTATAACATCTGTTAGGTCCAGTATTTTTATGTTTAGTTTTTTTTGGAAGACTACTGGAGAGAACAAGGAACTGAAGTCTCCCACAAGCTGTGTGTGAAGATCAATATATGATTTAAGCTGTAGTAGCATTTCTATTGGGTGTCCTTGTATTTCAGGCATGGATGTTAAGAATTGAAATGTCATGATGGTGGAATTTTTTCATTTGATGAGTATATGGTATTCTTCCCTATGTCTTTTGATTAGTTTTAGTATGAAGTCTATTTTGTTACATATTAAGATAGATATACTAACTTGCTTCTTAGGTCCATTTGCTTGGAATATCTTTTCCCCATATTTATTGTGAGATAATATCTATCCTTGATGTTGAAGTGTGTTTCCTGGATGCAGTAGAAGGATGGGTTCTGTTTTCACATTCATTCTGTTAGTCCCTGTCTTTTTATTAGGGAATTGAAACCATTGTTACTGAGAGATATCAATGATCAGTGATTGTTAATTCCTGCTTTTTTTTATTGTTGGTGATGGTGTGTGCGTGTGTGTGTGTGTGTGTGTGTGTGTGTGTGTGTATGTGTGTGTTGTGTGTGCTTCCCTTCTTCTGGTTTTGCTAGTGTGAGATTATTTTCTGTGTTTTCATGAGTGTAGTTAACCTCTTTGTGTTGGAGATTTCCTTTTAGTATCTTTCTTCTATAGGGTTGAGTTTATAAATAGATATTATTTAAATTTGACTTTATCATGAAATATCTTATTTTATCCATTTACGGTAATTGAAAGTTTGCTGGGTATAGTAGTCTGGGCTGGTGTCTGTAGTCTCACAGAGTCTGCAGCACATCTATCTGTCTAGGCTCTTTTGACTTTTAAAATCTCCATTGAGAACTCAGGTGGAATTCCAATAGGTCTTTTCATGTTACTTGCTCTTTTTTCTCCTGAAGCTTTTAATATTCTTTCTTTGTTTTGTATGCTTAGTGTTTCGATTATTATGTGGTGAGGGGACATTCTTTTCTGGTCCAATATATTTTGTATTCTGCATGCTTCTTGTAGACATGTCCTTTAAATTAGGAAAATTTTCTTCTATTATTTTGTTGAAAATATTTTCTGGGTCTTTAAGCTGGGATTCTCCTACTTCCTTTATTCCTATTATCACTAGGTTTGGCCTTTTCAGAGTGCCCTAGAGGTTAGATGTTTTGTGTCAGGGATTTTTTTTTTTTTTTTTTTTTTTTTTTTTTTTTTTTTTTTAGATTCAATGCTTTCTTTGACTTATGAATCTATTTCTTCTATTTTATCTTCAATGACTGAAATTCTCTCTTTTATCTCTTGTATTCTGTTGATGAAGCTTGCCTCTCGTTCCTGTTCCCATTCCTAAGTGTTGTTTTCTAGAATTGACTAAATGTATAGGGTTCTTCTTCTTCTTCTTCTTCTTCTTCTTCTTCTTCTTCTTCTTCTTCTTCTTCTTCTTCTTCTTCTTCTTCTTCTTCTTCTTCTTCTTTTTCTCCTTCCTTCCTTCCTTCCTTCCTTCCTTCCTTCCTTCCTTCCTTCCTTCCATTTTCAGGTCTTAAACAGTTTAATTAGTTTCTTTCAAGTGTTTTTTGTCCATAGCTTTCTTTAAGGGATCTATTAATTTCCTTTGTTTGTTTGGCGTTTCCCTGGATTTCATTAATGGCTTTATCCATTTCCTCTTTAAGGACCTTCTCTATCATCTTCATAGAGTTGGTTTTAAGGTCTTTTTCTTCTGCTTAAGCTACATTGGAATCAAGTTGACACCAGGCATCTAAGTTTGGAGTGATTAGAGGTCTGGTTGCTGATTTCTGGGTTTCTCTTTGTTGGGTGGATGTTTTGTTCCTTAGTTTCTTTCTGTTTTCTCTCTGGATTTTCAGAGTGTGTTGCCAGTTTTAGTGGCCTGCTTGCATGATCGTAGGGAATTCTTGCTGATGTTGCAGGCTGTAAAAAAGAAGGCCTTGGGGAGATGGTTTGTGGGACTATAGCAGACATGGGCAGGAGGAAGGGCTAGCTGGTATTCTGCTAGCTGGTGTTCTGTTGCAGTGCTGGGGCAACCATTAGGACTGGGTCTAGGGGAACAGAGAGGGAGAATGCAGAAGGTCCACAGGCAGCCTACCTGGTCTTCTGAATGTACTTTTTAAAATGTGCCATCATAGGGAGATATTATTGGAATTATGTTTTCTATGATTGATGGATTTGCCTGCATCAGTCTCTTACTGCCCAATGCACTCTGAAACAAATCTAAGTCTTAAATGATGCTTCCTCTGGTCACAAAGTTTCCTCCTTTACCTAATCAATACTTAGGCCCCAGACAGAATTTAGAGTCACTTTCTTTGGAAAGCCTGCTATGACCCTCAGAGCCCCGTGATGTCCCCAGCTAGGGAATTTTAGTCACTGTACACTTTTTCTTTCCTTATCACTCTTTATAATTAAAGGGTTGTGTTTGGTGTGATTTCTCAGTCTCATATGATTGTGATGGCCGAAAAAGGAGGTTTTCAAAGGCATCTATTTAGTCAAGGGATGTGCATATATATATGCTGTCTGGAGTAAACTATGAGAAGATGCTGGAGATCATCTGGTACGACTTAAGGATCATGGTTTCCTTTTGTGTGAGAAGAACTCAATGATGTGCAATGGTGTGTTGGAGTCTGTTTTGAACTTCCAGAATGACTTGGGACCAACAGGAACGGGGCGATCCTGTCCCTGTCCAACTGTGGCTTAAGTTTTAAAGGAAGACCTCAGTGTTGGCTACTTTTGTGTCAACTTGACACCAGCTAGAGTTATTTTGGGAAGAAGGAACCTCAAATGAGAAAATGCCCCCACCAGATTGGCCTGTAGACAAGACTGTGGTGTATTTTTCTTGATTGATGTGAGAGGGCTCAGCTCACTGTGGGTGGTGCCACCCCTGGGTGAGTGATCCTGGGTTCTCTAAGAAAGGTAGGTGATCAAGTCACGAGGGGCAAGCCAGAGAGCAGTGTTCCTCTATGGCCTCTGCCCCAGTTGCTGAATTCAGGTTCTTGCCTTGAGCTCCTGCCCTCTGTAGATGATGGACTCTAACCTGTAAGATAAAAAAGTCTTTCTTTCTTCCAGTTGCTTTTGGTTGTAGTGTTTATCACAGTAATAGAAGTAAAAACAGCCTCAAACTTAAACAACCAAATACAAAAAAACAAATCACGCTGCTACTAGGCTAGTGTGCCCATAGGCTTTTCTGGTGTAGAGTGGAATGCAAAAAGAAACTGGGATTGCATTAACTCATGATAGTGAGTGTTGTATTTTTCTAAAGAAGAATTAACATGTAGAATCAAAGGTTTGGGGCCTAAGGTGTAGGAGACAAGCTCCAACGTGAAGAAAGATAGGATTAGCAACGGAGTCTGTTCCAGGATTCCTCTTGATCTTTGCTTTTTCTTCTGTTCCCTGTAAACAGTTTCACTATATGCTGATCTTCCTTCTCTGTCTACCATGCCATTTAGACTTCACTAACCCATCAGTGAGCCTGCTCCTTGCACCCAGTCTTTCTCCCACTAGCAGATTGAAGAGTTGGGTACAAGGCTGTGATGCAATTGTACTGTGCTAACCTCAGGAAGATCTGTGATCTACACTGGCACAGGTTAAAGTCATCAGAGAAACAAATAGGAGTTGTAAAGAGATAAACTCAGGGCTGGCGAAGATGTGGAAGAGGATCCTTGGTGAAGGGAAAGGAAGTTAGATAAAAGATGGGTCCTGGAACTGTGTGAGGAGATTAAGGTATGGAGGATATACTGAGGAGATCTGGTCGGGCTGTCTGTGAAAGGCACTTGAATTTGATTTGGTAATCAAGGGACCATCTGTAGTTTCTGAGAACCTGCAGATTCCGATCTATTTAGAAAGATCATTCAAGAGTCATTGTGGTAGAAGGGCAGGGACAGTGCCTGTGTCAACATTTTAAGATGGAGAACTGCTTTCTAGCTGGGCATGATTGTGTGTGACTGCAAACCTAGGACTCAGAAGGCAGATGCAGAAGGAACATGAGTGTGAAGCCAGCTGGTGCTATATAGCAAGACCTGATTTCAAGACGGTCAGGTAAGCCAGTGTCACAGGAGTGTAGTCACTGCAACTTCAGAGTCTGAGGCAGTGAGATCCTTAGTTCAAAGCCTGCCTGCACCACAGGGTGGGTTCAAGGCCTGTCTGGATAACTTAGTATGACCCTGAGTTAAAAGAAACAAGCAAACAGAAAGGTCTTAGGACACAGCTGAATTAGTGACTGCCTAGCATGTGGGAGATACCAAGTTCGTTACACAGTGCTGAAGGCCAAACAGCAAAAGCAAGAGCTCACACACACACACACACACACACACACACACACACACACAGCAAAAAGTTAAAACTAAAATGGGTGCCTAATCTTCCTGCCCATCTTTCTTCTATACTTTTATCTATTTTTATTCTAGACAGGGTGTCACTGTGGTCCTGGCTGACTGAACTCACTGTGTATTATAGACTGGTCTAGAACTATGGGCAGTCCTCCTGCTTCAGCCGCATAAGTGCTAAGATTACGTAAATGTGTGCGTCAGTATGCCAGGAAAGAGTCTGATTTTTCTATTGTTTGGTGATCTACCAGTTGATTGTTTTTATTATTGAAATACAATTGATAAAACTATCAATTAGGTAACATATCAGGGTCAGAAGGGGCATCTGACATAGTCAAGCATTACCTTAAAGTACTGTTATTATTTATTATTTTATGCTTGTTTGTTCATCTATCTATCTATCTATCTATCTATCTATCTATCCATCCATCCATCCATCCATCCATCCATTGTGTACCACAATGAAAGTGTAGTCAAAGGATGACTTTCAGGAGTCAATTCTTTCCTTATACCATGTGAGTCCTGGCAGCTGAACTCAGGTTCATGCTTGGTGGCAATCACCTTTACCCGCTGAGCCACTTCACCTGGCCCAGGCTTTCTCTAAGAGCTCACATTCTGTGGCTTTAAAATACTGAAAAATGGAAAAATAATTGCTACTCACTTTGATGTAATGGGAAAAAGATAATTTTGCATTTCATCGTTTGTTAACACCAAGCTGAATAGCTGAACCAACTATAACCATGAAAAAAGAAGACTTGTTAGGGAGGTTGAAAAGTGAGAAGTGTGTGTGTGTGTGTGTGTGTGTATGTGTGTGTGTGTGTGTGTGTGTGTGTGTGTGTGTATGTGTGTATGTTTTACTGAATATTGGCAAGTGACAAGGATTATTTCATGACAAATCATGACCAGTATCAAAGCCCTCTATGGCTGTAGTTCTTGAAATAAATCAAGTGGAATAGCACTTTCAGAGAGTTCATTTTCTCGCTATTTAAACCAAATACAAATATTAGTTGAGCATACCTACCCTCACACTGAAGAGGCTAAATGAGGCTAGGAAGTGTTGAGGAAGTTAATCCATGCTCGGAACAAAGTTCATCTGTTCTGTAAGCCTCTAAGAACCACTTAACAGAAATTGCATAATCTTGCATAATGGCAGATCAACTGAACATGTGAGGCAAGTTTGCTGACCTAGCATTTAATTCTCACGAAGCAATTATTGGGAAAAGTTCTGCTAGCTAGCAAAATTAATGTAGATACAGTGTTTACATTATTTTTTTAAACCTGGTAAAATGGGGTTTGGTGGTAGCAGATAGGACACACTTGCACGAATGTGTGTTTATGCGTGTGTGTGTGTGTGTGTGTGTGTGTGTGTGTGTGTTTTACTGAGTATTGGCAGGGGACAAGGATTATTTCATGTCTCATAGATATTTCTCCTGAGGGTTAATGTATTTGTTCTGGGAGATGAATGAGAGAATTGAAGAGGTTCACTTTAGGGTAGTGAGATGGCTGATTGAGTAAAGGAACTTTGTACCAAGCTGACCTTGATCCCTCAATTCATTCCCAGGACCCATATGTTGGAAAAAGAGATTTTTCTGTGTGAGACAATTGCATGGATAGTAATGAAATGCTTATAGCCAATGTTTAATAACAATTGGTGAAATCACAAAAAATCTGAATCTCATCATTCATAAATACTGTTCATCCAAATACTGTGTTGGATGCTGGATGTGGTAGCACATGCTTTTGATCCTAGTACGGCAGAGGCAGAGGCAGAGGCAGAGGCAGAGGCAGAGGCAGAGGCAGAGGCAGAGGCAGAGGCAGAGGCAGAGGCAGAGGCAGAGGCAGAGGCAGAGAGGCAGAGTCCGAGAGTCCGAGAGTCTGAGAGTCTGAGAGGCAGAGATGAGTTAGAATTCCAAGCTAGCTGGAGCTACATAATGAGACCCTGCATTAGAGTCATTTGTCAAGCAGGTGACTTCAGCAGCTGATGTCCATCCATTATACTACTGACTGGTTGTTCTCAAAATGGGGTTTTCTAAAGCAGAAACAGGGACAACCCCTGGGAACGTCTTAGAAACACAGATGTGAGGGGGCTACTCAAGCCCAGAATCTGGGCCCAAGGACTAGAAATCTTTGTGCACATCCTGTATCATGACTTTGGTGGTGAAGTTTCATAGCTGCACCGAGGACAAATGAAGAGTCTTATATGAGACCCTGTTGAGTTAGGTTTGCTCATCGGTCCCATCTTTCCCTGCGTACATTTCTGATAATGCCCTCCCCCTTCTCTGTCCCCCCTCCTCTCTCCTTTTCCCTTCCTTCTTCTGCCATCTCTCTTTCCCTCGCTTCCATAAGCTCCACTTATTTGTGTTCTTATTCTTTAATCTCTCCCAGATAACGGCCTCACTAATGCATTGCTCCATGCGGAGAATCTATTAACTTTTAAGATAAAAAGTTCATTTGCTAAAATTTCCCCATATGTTCAGACTCATAAAATGCTTGGTCTCATTGCTGTGATACAAACGAGAGACTTTCTTTTTCACTCAGTCTACTCTAGCTCTAGGAATGATCTTCTGGTCCTAGATAGATGTTAACACAGCATGTTTGGGCAGGCTTTATGAAAATCTAGAACCTTCCATGGTGGATGTCATTACAGTGGTCATAGGAATATATAAAATTCTAAGCCCCCCCCCCCAAAAAAAATTAAAGTGTGTTTACTCTTAAAGGCAGCTGGAGGAATTGGCACATTTTCATGTTGTATCAAGATATACACACCTTTACAATGGCCCTGAGATGTAGGTCCTGTGATTATTTTTGCTCTCCACTTAAGTCTATTGAAGTATTCATTGCAACAGAGAGTTGCGAAAATATGAAATATTTGAAACTTCCAGTCCAGAAAGATAGTTCAGTGGTTGAGAGTGCTTGCTGCTCTTCTAGAGATTCTCAGCACCCACATGGTGGCTCACAACTGTCGGGAATTCCAGCTCCAGGGGTTCTGAGCCCTCTTCTGGCCTCCTCAGGTACTGCATGCATATGGTGCAGGCAATATGTGTGTGTATACATACATATATATATATATATATATATATATATATATATATATATTAAAGTTAAAAGATTAACAATTACAGAGTTATTATATTATTTAGGTTGTGTTTATCATACAAGATAATAAATAGGCTAGATTAATGAAAAGTTTAAAACTATTTTAATTACACTACTTTATTTGTGTGTGTTTTTATATATGTATCTTTGCATACCATAGCAAGCACATGGAAGTCATACAAGGGTAAGATATATCATCCTGGCCAGCTAACCAAAAGGTTTTTTTAATGAAATAAAATATGGACCTTTTTTTAGTGTTTAATCTTTATAAACTTCTCACATAATCTAACATTATGTAGTTTTAAATGATGCTTCTTCAATGGGGGTTTAAAACTTTATTTTACACTATTACCTTGCTTTTGGTTAAGTGATTATTTGGAAATATTATTTGTATCTTAGCAAACTGCAATGACAGTGTCATGTATTTGGAATGTTTTCCAGGTGAGGGAGTTGATTTATGGGTTGGCAGCCTCTTGTTTAGTGAGTTCTAGTCCAGCTGATTATTTTGTAACTGTTGCCAAGCTATAAATCTATTACTTCAAAGAGCAGTATGGCACTGAAAGCACACTGAAGAATAAGAAAGTAGAGCCCTGAAAATTAATTCACCCCATTCCATTAAAGCTAATCAGAATTTAAGAATAATGCGGGAGAGGGTATCTACTTACTATTATCATATGAGCTTTGCCTTTAGAACCAAACTCACAGACAGCTGCATTTGCTCCTGACAAAGCCGTCACCTATCCAAGAAGTGATGTAAGGAAAATAGAAGTCCTTGGTTTCTTTTCTCATTTTCTAAAAGGATTACACACACACACACACACACACACACACACACACACACACACACATATACTGGGATTTTTTTTTTTTTACCACAGGATATTTCTCATGAAAAACAATTTAGTAGAAATTGATACTTTCTATATCAAAATATTGGAGTGTTTTGGAAGTTTTAAGAAGGTTGAGCTAGTGTAAAGCTACAGTAAGAAATCCTAAGCTTTCACAAACATCTACAGAACAGAGCAGAGACTTAACATTGGATGATGATTCTCTTTGTGGGAAAGGTCACGGATTGACATGTTGGTAGCATCCTAGTGCCAGATAAAAGGAGACAGGCACACTGACCTTACAGGAAGAGCAGACAAGACTCAGACATTCTACACAGACCGGACCTTCTTCTGGTCTGTCTGGTGGCTAGACGCACCATTTTATTTGTAACCAGTAGATTTCAGGCACAGTAGGTACAGTACTTCCACCAAGTCTGACAACCTGAGTTCAGTCTTAAGATGTACATGGTAGAATGATAGAACCAACTTTTTCTTGCCCTCTGATCTCCAAGGGCTTGGCCCATGCCTCTCTACAAACCAAGTAAATGTAACTAAATTAATATATAACCACTATATATAAATTAAATATAATATATATGCATTATATATAATATGTATATGAATTATATATACCCATAAAAGTGAAATTGATTCCACACATTCAGAGGAATAGTTTCTATTGGATACATAACCTATAGAAAGAGTAGAGAGTCAAATATATAAATTCTTGCATTCTAAAACTTGACCCATTCTTGGCTTATAATCAGTCTCTGACAAAAAAGCAGAGGGTTGCTTACCAATATGGCTGTTGGAAGGAGCCACACTTCCCTCCTCGGGTGCCTGGCTGCTAGTGTGTGGGCATGTAGCCAAGGTTTGGTTGGTGACTTGCTTCCTGCCTAGCTCTGGTACTCCCAAGGCTCACACAAGAGAAACAAGCAGCTCTTAATTATCTCCTGTGGCCAGCTTTGGATTCTGTTCCATTTTCTAACCTGTGTTCTTGAGAATCCTGCGGAGTCAGCATTATTTATATTTTTTATTGCTTTTGGTGACCAGCATCAATTTCTTTTGTTTGCAACCAAGACTTCTCATTTTGAAAAATATTTGCATATATTTCTTAAGGGTTTACTATAGTTTTAGTAACATGCAGATGTTGCAGTTTTATTGACTAAGGAGAATCATGGTTTATGCCTCTAAAAATTTACAACCTCCAGCAGGAGGTGACTCAGTATGGGGGTGCTGCATATACAATGATAAAATAATCTGAGCTTCAATATGCACATTAAGAAACCAAAAGATTATACAGAATTTTGAAGAGTCTCAATAAAGTACCAGGGAATTTTCACATATGGTAGCCTGGATCTTATTGGAAAAATTTGCAAAATAATCTTGTGTGTGTGTGTGTGTGTGTGTGTGTGTGTGTGTGTGTGTAACATTTTGTTTAAAACTTAAATACAACCTTCTCCAATCTAGACAATCTGAAATTTTTTTTTTTTGAGAATCATAAACTGCTGTCTTCAGAGAACAAACATAACTGGAAAGGGGTTTAAGACTAAGATGCAGGGGGCTGGATACACAACACAGCTGTTAAGAGCAAGAACTGCTCTTCTAGAGGACCAAGGTTCAGTGACCTGGCACACTCTCCCTCTTCTGGATTCCCTGGGCACTACACAACACAAACGTTAGCATGCCTGCATGTACACACACACACACACACACACACACACACACACACACACACACACACAAACACAATATCTTGGGAACATTAACATATAATGACTGACTTTTTCCAAATGATAGTCTATCCACCAGGGCTAGAGAGATGGCTCAGTGGTTAAGAATCCTGTAGGGTTCTTAAGAGGGACCCATGTTCAGGGCCTATCAGCCATGTCAGAGGGCTCAGAAACACTTGTAACTCTAGCACAAGGGGGTGCAACACCCTCTCTGGCCTCCATGAACACTGCATTCATTAGCTCTTAAACTTACAGAGAGATATATCTATCTGTATACTTAAAAACAAAATAGATCTTAAAAACAAAACAAAAGGGCTGGAGAGATGGCTCAGTGTTTAAAAGCACTGACTGCTTTTCCAGAGATCCTGAGTTCAATTCACAACAACCATAGGATGGCTCATAACCATCTGTAATGGAATCTGATGCCCTCTTCTGGTTTGTCTGAAGACAGCTACAGTATACTCATCATATATTATATAAAATAAATAAATAAAATATTAAAAAAATTCTGCCTTGTCATGTATACAAGCACTTTCCTGTTTTAATTGCAAGTGACGTAAGTCTTTCAAAGCTACTGAAACACTGGGAATTTAATTTTCCTGTTGTGTTGATGACTAAGTACATAGGTTAGTCTATATAATCTATGTTCCTGCTCTGCAGTAGCCTGAGCTCCCACCAGGATCAAAGAATGGGGTGGTTTTAGGACACTTTCTTCCACTATAAGCCTTAAGTATAGCCCAGTTTCTGTGCATATGTAGAAAGGAAGCAACTGTTTGTTTCTGTAAACTTAATGTTAAAATAGGTTTTAACCTCCAACTTTGAATTCAGACCTCATTGCATATTTACAAACATGAAAATTTCTGGCATCAAACCTTGCAGAGAAATAATGACTTCACAGAGATCCCAGTAGGAAGAATGCTGGCACCTTATGAATTTGATAATATTTCATCTATAACTGAATGTAGAAATATATCATGGTTCTACCCAGAATAATGTAATACATTCTTATTCTTTAACAGGAATAAGAAAACACCATTGTCTTAAACATGATGCAATGTCACAGCGTCTTAAATTATGGCACCACAGGGACAGCTCAGTGGGTAAGAGGACTTGCTGAG
The DNA here is from genome assembly GCF_947179515.1 of Apodemus sylvaticus. Lineage (NCBI taxonomy): Eukaryota > Metazoa > Chordata > Mammalia > Rodentia > Muridae > Apodemus > Apodemus sylvaticus. The sequence goes on along the minus strand of NC_067492.1, from coordinate 17,022,749 downwards.
CAGGTATGAGGACTTGAATTTGGATTCCAGCCCCACTAAGGAGCCAGGTGTGACTGTGAATATGCTTGTAACCCCACTGCATTGGGGGGGGAGTGTTAGAAACAAGGGGATCACTGGGTCTTTGGCTGCCAGCCTAGCTCTTGGTTCTGTGAGAGACATTTTCTCAAAATGAGTGAGGTAGAAAAAGAGATCAGAACATCCAAAGCCTTCCTATGGCCTCCTCCAGGTATGACACCACTGACTTGTGTGCATATGCTACATACATGTATGCTGTATTGAATTGTATTGTATTGTATACATATTGAATTGAATTGTATTGTATATATATTGAATTGAATTGTATACCTATTGTAAACAATTGTATTCAATTGAAATGTATACATGAATTGTATACAATTGTATACATGTATACATTTCAATTGTATACATGAATTATATACAAATGAAATGTATACATGTATACATACAATTGAAATGTATAAAATTGTACTATATACGTATTGCATTGAATTATATTCATGTTGAATTGAATTGTATTATATACATATACAAATTTACTCACATATGAAAGTTATATGGGAACAGACAACTTGGATGTAGAAGGGAAGCTATTTTAAAGAGTATACATTTTAGTGACATGTATACACATGCACGCATGCGCACGCATACACACACACACACACACACACACACAAATCAGTTGCTAAAACTCAAGTGCAAAACTCATAGCCACTACCAAGCATCTGTCATCTTCACCCATGCAGAAAACAAGCTGCTGTGAAGAGACAAGCGGGCATTAGGAAGAAAGGAGAGAGGTTGGCATTAGACAGTTTTTCTGACCAATGAGGGCATCTGTGATGGAGTCATGGGATGAAACATTAGGGCTGCAGAGATGGCTCAGTGGTTAAGAGCGCTGACTGCTCTTCCAGAGGTCCTGAGTTCAATTCCCAGCAACCACATTGTGGCTCACAGCCATCTGTAATGGGATCCAATACCCTCTTCTGGTGTGTCTGAAGACAGAAAGAGTGTCCCCACATACACAAAATAAATAAATAAATCCTTAATTAAAAAAATGAAGTGAACATGAGTACATTCTGAAGGCGCATGTGCTTTGGCAGCTATGAGAAGCTAGTGCCATCTGAAATGTACAGCCCAGCAGCCTTTGGTGTTCAGGCTCTATGACTGGGGGTGTGAAGAAATTCCCACTGTGGGTGACACTATTCCCTCCGGTGGAATCCTAGTCTACACAGAAAGGAGAAAGACTAACACAAGTGTTCATCCTTCTCTACTTCCTGACTGCAGATGTGATAGAACCAGCGGCTTCAATTTGACCTGATGTTTTGATTTCCCTTCCATACTGGGCTATCCCTCGAATTCCAAACAAATACACCTTTCCTTCCACAAGTCGTTTGGTTCATGGTGGTGTTTTGTATTTCCCAGCAACAGAAGACACAAAGAATGGCCGTAAGCAACTCCATTGCTGTTATTATAATCGCTAATAGCAGCACATTCTTCACCCATGATAACGTCCAGAGCTCTCTTCTCTTTTTTTTTAACTTGTCAAGTTTGAGTACTTTCAGAATCTACTCTGGACTTCCAGTTGAAAATACTGCATGGGTTACCTAAATTCACCTCCTTCTCATACTTCATGCAGGAGTTTTTAAAAGGGATTTTTTTTTTAATTAGAATTTTTAGAATGATCAACTCACACAGAAGAAAAAGAAAGGATTTCTGAGCATCTATTATTGATTAAAGATGGTGAAACCAAGGGCTGAGGAGATAGCTCAGTGGTTAAAAGCACATAGTGCTCTTGCTGAGGTTCTGAGTTCAGTACCCAGCCCCCATATCGAGTGGCTCACAATTGCCTGCCACTCCAGCTCTACGCGATCAGACAGCCTCTTCTGGCATCCATGAGCATTCACACGCACACACACACACACACACACACACACACACACACACAAATACATATAGTTTAAAAAATAAAAATACATATTTAAAAGTTAGAAGTGATAACATTTTATGCAGAAGAAGTAACTGAAGAAATAGTACCTCGTTTGGAAAACTGAACAATTATGAGTCTAGTTTGATGAGCCTCAGAGGAACCACGACAATCTCGGTGCTAAGAGAATTCCAATACTCTCACAGCAGGAGGATTCTGAAATGATCAAGCAGTGAGCTAAAAAGAGGGGGAAAACTGAAAGGTAGAGACACAACACATGTAGATCTCCTTCCTTGTTGGGCACTTGGCTTGAGCTTAGGCTCTGGAGTTGGTTATGGCCATTCTCTGTGTCTTCTGTCACTGGGAAATGCAAAACAGCACCCTGACCAAAGCAGTTTATGGAAGGAAAGGTGTATTTGGTTCAGAATTTGAGGGATAGCCCATCATGGTAGGGATCAAAGCAACAGGCAATTGAAGCCACTGGTCACATCACATCTGCAGACAGGAAGTAGAGGAGGATAAACACCTGTCTTAGCCTTTCTGTTTCTGTGTAGAGTAGAATTTGTCTGTAGGGAATGGTGTCACCCACAGTGGGAAGCTCTTTACACCCTAGTTAACTAACAAAGACAATTCCCCACAGGTGTGCCTAGAGACCCCTCTCCTGCTGATTCTGGATTCTGTCAAGTTGACAATTCTCCCAACTGGGCTCACTCTTAATTTTGTCTCACTTTTCCCCAAGGTTGTCCTATATTCGTGAAGTATAGTTTTCTGTGATTGATCCTTTTTTTTTTTTTTTTTTTAAAAACTGCTACATCATGGAAATCAATGTTGAGTATGAACATTTTTTTTTTCTGGTACTGAGACTGGAACTCAGAGCCATGCGCAGACTAGTACCCTCTACTGCTGAGTTATATTGTGACCTGGCTGTAAGGATATTGATATCTAAACTGATATAGGGCAATACTAGAACAGGGAAGTGGGAAGGGGTGGAGGGGGGAACAGGGGAAGGGAAGAGGGCTTATGGGACTTTGGGGGAGTGGGGAGCCAGAAAAGGGGAAATCATTTGAAATGTAAATAAAAAATATATCGAATTAAAAAAAAAGAAAAAAAATGCTTGTAGAGAACAACAACAACAACAAAGCCAGGAAAAATTGCTCAGCCAATAACATTCCTTCTATGCACAAAATCTAAGTTCCATTCTGGGAATCCACATAAGAAAGTCTGGGTGTGGTACCACAATGAGATTCCAGCACTGGAGAGTCAGGGATTTGGAGATCCAACCAGCCTCCAATCAGTGAGTGCTAGGCCAGTGACAGACTATATCCCAGAATACGAAATAGATGGTTTCCTTAGGAAGGACAATGGAGATTAACTCTGTTCTTCATATGCACACATGTTTGGCTACTTGCACATACATGCACATATATGTGCACATACATACAAAATGAAAACATCACTTTTGTACTTTTCATATGCTCTGTGGTATTCATATCATACATAGTTCTGTTGGGGTCTTTTCCTTCTGTTTGTTTTTCTTATCCAACTCCAGTGTGTTAATTTTTGTTTTATTTTATTATTAAAAATCCAAAAATAAGAAATGAAAAAAAGGTCCAGAAATGGGGCAATGTCCAACAAGACCCCTTGAATGTACAACTTCCCCTTTGAAGTTGTAGATATTAAAAGTAATTAAAAAGTAATTTATGCATGCATTCCTTAAATGGACACTAAGTTGCTAGGGCTAGAAATATATTCTTTTTTTTATTAAGATTATTTCTGTCATAGCTGGTTATAAAGATTGCTATTTTGTTTGCTTAGAGACACAGAGAAAATACAAACCCCAATAGAGTTGCGAAGGAGGAAAATTTGACACTTTCTGGTCTAAGCCAATTAAGGTGATGTCATTCTTCTCTGCGATACCCTCCAAGCCACAGCATCTCCAGCCACAGCATGTCCTAGGACTCGGTGTTGCTAAATGAGGCGCAGGGGAAACTGTACTGGGTAAGGTCTTTGCAAGTTCTTTTCTTCCTAATTAGAACAGTCCATCCAAGATGAAAGGACTTTACCACACCAGCCAGTGCTTGCTTCCTGCTTTTGAAGGTGGTCCCATTGCCTGGAGCTGAGTCAGCCATCGGGCAATGTGCTTTGACAGCTGTGAGGTTTCTTGTTGGGTAAAAATACAGCCTCTGCCTGCCTGTCTTCCCAATGCCTAATTGATGTGCTGAAACTGTAAACAGTGGCGACTCTGGATTTAACCAAAACCAGGACTGAGCAACTTCACCTGTGTGGCTTAAGAGATACCCGGAGAAGGCATGCAGGCAGAACGTGAACACCAATCAGAGGTGAATGGGCATGAAAAAGGAAAATGATATTTCATTAAAAAAATGTGTAGGTGGATCCCAGGAGGAAGACTATAGGTGGTGGCTACAGGGATCAGGAGGATGGCCAGGGCTGGCATGAGGTTGGCATTTATTATACATTTATACATTCCAGGCACGTCACATATTGATTTATGGATATAGGTTTTCTTTTCTTTTCTTGCAGCAACTCTGAGATGGGGGAAGGTGCACTTTTAGTGATAGTGAAAGTGGAATGGACATATATCAAACAGCCTGACCTGGGTTGGGGATGGAGCTCAGGGATAAAGTACAATCTGCTATGCCCAAGGTCCTGTGTTCCATCCTCAGGGATACACACAGAAGGAAGACAACAGAGGGAGGGAGGGAAGAGGGGGGAGAGAGATAGAGATAGAGATAGAGATAGAGAGACAGAGACAAAGCTTGAATGTGGACCCAGTTCAGAGAAAACTGAGATGGATTAATAGAAAATTGCTTTTGTAGACATTTTGGGTGACATACTGCTTTTGTAACTATACTTTTTGTCGTGCAAAGGTCTGAGCCCCTGTGAGCAAACAGAGGTCAGAGGAAGACATTGGACGTCTCCTTTTCCTGCTGTCTACCTATCCCCTTAGTCTCTTACTGATCCTGAAGCTTTCTGTGTTGGCTAACCTTGTTAGCCAGGGCACTCCCAGAATCCACCGGTTCCCCTCACCCACCACCTTCTAGTGCTGGGGCGACTGCTACACATGGCTGTTCCCAGTTTTTTGTGTAGATGCTAGGGATTTGAACTCAGGTCCTCATGCTTTCGCAGCAAGCCCTCTCTCTACCTTCTCTTCAGCCCCTTCCCCCAGTAGGTATCTTGATTAGTGTGCTCTATATAAGAATCATTTTAAAAGAAATTCCACCCAAGGATTTATTGATTGAGTGTTGGATGTTTGTATGCATGTGTGTATGGATTATTTTTTTATTCGATATATTTTTTATTTACATTTCAAATGATTTCCCCTTTTCTGGCTCCCCATTCCCCGAAAGTCCCATAAGCCCTCTTCCCTCCCCCTGTTCCCCCATCCACCCCTTCCCACTTCCCTTTTTTGGTATTGCCCAATACTGCTTCACTGAGCCTTTCCAGAACCAGGGGCTACCCCTCAGTTCTTCTTGGACATCATTTGATATGTGGATTATGTCTTGGGTATTCCAAGTTTCTAGGCTAACATCCACTTATCAGTGAGTGCATACCATGACTGATCTTTTGAGACTGGGTTACCTCACTTAGTATGATCTCCAGCTCCATCCATTTGTCTAAGAATTTCATGAATACATTGTTTCTAATGGCTGAATAGTACTCCATTGTATATATATATATATATATATATATATATATATATATATATATACCACATTTTTTGTATCCACTCCTCCTTTGAAGGACACCTGGGTTCTTTCCAGCTTCTGGCTATTATAAATAGGGCTGCTATGAACATAGTGGAGCATGTGTCCTTATTACATGCTGGGGAATCCTCTGGGTATATGCCCAGAAGTGGTATAGCAGGGTCCTCCATGCCCAGTTTTCTGAGGAACCACCAGACTGATTTCCAGAGTGGTTGTACCAATTTGCATTCCCACCAGCAGTGGAGGAGTGTTCCTCTTTCTTCACATCCCCACCAACACCTCCAGTCTCCTGAGTTTTTAATCTTCACCATTCTGACTGGTGTAAGGTGAAATCTCAGGGTTGTTTTGATTTGCATTTCCCTAATGACTAGTGATGTTGAACATTTTTTAAGATGCTTCTCAGACATCCGAAGTTCTTCAGGTGAAAATTCTTTGTTTAGCTCTGTACCCCATTTTTTAATAGGGTTATTTGGTTTTCAGGGGTCTACTTCTTGAGTTCTTTGTATATATTGGATATTAGCCCTCTGTCAGATGTAGGGTTGCTGAAGATCTTTTCCCAATTTTCCCAATTTGTTGGTTGCCGATTTATCCTTTTGATGGTGTTCTTTGCCTTACAGAAACTTAGTAATTTTATGAGGTTCCATTTGTCAATTCTTGATTTTAGAGCATAAGCTATTGGTGTTCTGTTCAGGAACTTTACCCCTGTACCAATATCCTCAAGGGTGCATTAGTATGTAGAGACCTTAGGTCAACGGTGGGGTCTTTGTGTTTCACCTTATCTTCTGGAAAGGAGTGAACCGGTTTCCATTTCAGGTTCAGTAACACTGGAATGGGAGGATTCATTCAGGTTGGCTGGCCCCCAGGGATCCTTCTATCTCAGTCCTGGGATTATAGAGGTTTGCTGCCATGCCTGGGTTTTTATGTGTGTTATAGGGATATGAACTCAGGACTTCATGCCTGTATTACAAGCACTTACTTTATTAACTGAACTGCCCCTCCAGTCCTTCAATTTCATTTTCAAAAACAATTAAGTGCCCATAACATATTTATAATGTCATGTTCTCGATATTTAGCACAGAGGAGGTAAGGCTGGGTCTGCTTTAGATCGATGCTGGTTATGGACAACACTTTGGAGGAGGGAGCTGTAGACCAAAACACTTCCTAGGAAACCCCAGAAATGTCAGGGACCCTGGAAGAGAAACAGAGTGGAGGCTTCATCAAGCCTTGCTTTTGCACATGTCTTAGGTACTGTTGTTCTTTAATTGAGCACCACATAGCCAAACAGATCAAGTGAGCTTTAAATTAAAGTCAGATCAGATAAGACTAGGGACAATGTAAAATAAATTAACCTCATTTTAACTGTTAGTCCTGAGAAATCAACAGTTACTTCCTTTAAGATCAGTTCTTATCATTTTCTTTAAAAGCAATTAAGAATATAACTATCAGTTATGGCAAGCCTTTTATTTGTGGTGCACAATGTCTGCTCTGTTGAATCTTTAAGGATTGCTTGGATGAACACAGGTTAGGTTTACAAAGGCTAAGAAAAGTGAGTATGTACTAAAGGTAAAATATATCCAAAGACAAAGAAGTCAAACCTCTGAGATGATCCACAAAATATTCAATTATATATCAGGGGCTCTTGTTTATAATGAAATTACATTAAAGAATTTGTAATCAGAGCCAGAAGATCTCTGTGAGTAGGGACAAGCCTGGTGGTCTAAATTCCATCCATGGACTTACGTGGTAGGAGGAGAGACTTGACTCTCACAGGTTGTCCTCCACAAGCATACTGTGACTGTGGGTAGGTGCACATGTGATCATACATACACACACACACACACACACACACACACACACACACATACAAAATCTTGGGAAAATGTGGTGAAAGCAACAATTTTCAGTGGAGATGTCCATATAAATCTCAATGATTTGTGTCATCCATGACAAGGAAGTTTCACTTTCATTCATTTGAAAAATTTCTCAATCTGCCCACTGCACACACTATTTAGCCTGGGCCTCTGAGCTTGTATAGCTGAGGATGGCCTTGAATTTCTGGTCCCATTGCCTCCACCTCTAAAGGTCTGAGATGAAAAGCACTTGTCACCATGCCTGGCTTATCCTTTTGAAAATTTTGAACTCTAGTTCATCTCTGGTCACTTGCAGCAGGTTCTAAATGAATGCACAAAGCAACTCACAGCTCCTGGTGGTTCTTGGTTCTTTGTGTGCACAATATACTGAAAATTATAAAAGCCACTGTGTAAAGATGTTAGTTCCTGAATATATCTTTTGTTATTCCTAAGTGCAGGCAATGTTTTCCTCTGAATATTTCACTAACTTAAGAGAAAGAAATATAAGGGAGAAAAGATGAATTTTATGAGTTATGGATTGCACAAAACGTCCTGTACTGGATTTTCCAAAATAGCTACTTATACGTAGAAAAGACTTATCCATTGTGATCTTACACAGATATGACTAAAAACAACACTAGCTCTGAAGACTGCAATAAAACTTTAGAAGGAATGAAAAAAATCAGAGGGGGGAAGAGTATTTTTCTCTATTCACATTTATTTTTCAGAAAGTAGGATTGTCCCTGTCAAATGTCAACCAGTGGTATTTTACTACTGCAAATATTGCGTGTTTAAATTTTTTTTTGTTTTGGTCTGGAGTTTTATTTACTAAGAACTGTGTTTATTTTCCTCCAAGAAACAGCTGCTGTGATTTGAGGACAAAGATGAGAAAAGTTGTGACTAGAGAAAAAGAGACACCTCTCAAGAGTGGGCATTAGCAAGTTGGATTGCACATTGTTCAACTTCTAAATTAGCTCATGTGTTTATAACCTTGGAAAAGAAGAAATATGCTAAATTTCTAGCTCATCTGGGTGCATACTTACCTTTCAGGAATGTGTGTCCACAACCTCAGATGAAAGTTATTGAAGCCAGGTTGTCCTCATGAGGGGTGTTTATACACTATAATAGACATTCTTCCCCAGCTCAGGGGATATTGTGCATTTATATTAAAAAAATCTTTCTAAGTGTGTGCCTGTAAAATAGCAGGTCACAGTTAATATCTCAAGACCTTGGATCACATGGCACAGACATTTAAAATTTCAAAATGGTATTAATATTAGAGTGTAACATATCTCTATCATAAACCGATAGTAAGGCTTTGGATATATGACATTTATACACATGAGGTCATGAGTTTATCCAAGGCAACATGGCTATGATCTCTTAACTCCCAGAGCAAAGGTAACTGGAGTTACAAAATACCAACTTATAGGCAGGCACACAATGAAATGGACACAATCTACTGAAGGAGGCAAAGAGTCAAGGCAAGAGGAGTCCACTGTGACTTGACAGTGAGACTGAGCTGTGTCTGGATTCATCTGTAGACTCATGAAGGGGAGAGGCTGACAGGAAGCTTCTAACTCTCAGGATCTGCCCCTACCTTCCAGTGACCTACTTCCTACTTTTCAGAAGCACATCTGTAGCATGTAGTTCCTATTACCTCACCATGCTACCAGTCCTGTCCAGGTTCACTCAGATCTGAGGACAAAAGACATGTGTTTGCGTGCATGTGTGTGCATCCACAGCACACACACACACACACACACACACATTAGTTTATTTTCAATATGCTTTACCTCAGAGGTCAAACTCTTCTAAGCCTTCCTCTGTTATCCATGCCTTCTTTCCCTCCCTCCTCCTAAAAAGTCCAGAGCTTCTCAAAACAGTGCCACCCACTGAGGACTAAGTCCTCAGAGAACACAGGCCTGCAGAAGACATTTCATTTTCAAGTCTTGAGAGTAATGAAGTGTCAGTGCTCTGATGCAGAATCTAATACCATCTGTACATTATCCGTAAAAGTATGATTCAAGACTCGACATGTTTTGATGTTGTCATGGATGAGAGGGTCGGAAAGGAAGAAATGAAACAGGAAAATACACGAAGAACAAGAGGAAAAACAAAAGGAGGAAGAATAAAGGAGGAGCTAAAGGAAAGAGAGAAAGAAAGGAATCTCATGTGCAATTTCATGGCTCCATTTTATTAACAAATTTAGTTTTTATTATATATAATGGAAGTGCATAAAAAGCATAAATTAGTAAGTCATCAATTTTGCCCAAAAAGAAATAAATATAAGAATCATGAAATTTCTTTTTAATAACATTTTAACGGTTATTAAGTTGTTATATGGCAACTGTGGTTCTTAGTGATGTCCCCTGTTTTCTCTGGTTTTAAAATAAACAGGCAACTCTCTAGCTTATGTTTCACTAAACCTAACATAGGACAGTAATTCTATACCAACTTTAAAAAAAGAAAAATCAGAGTGTTGATAAAGTAAACTGGCCTTGGGATTCATTTTCTATGACCTCCCTCTTGTTTATTTTCCCGTTTTCCTCACGAAGGTAGGTGTGGTGGATTCCAGAGTGAAATGTCGCACGTAGCCTCAGGTATTTGAACACGTGTTTTCCGTGTTTTCCGTGTTTTCTGGTCAGCAGTAGCATTTGGAGAGATGGTGAATCCTGACTGACGGAAGCATGACCCTCGGGGTGGGCTTGGAGGGCTCAGAGCCTTGTTCCTGGTTCTAGTTCCCCCTCTCTGCTTCATTTGTCGGGTTGGTCCCTCAGCTTCCCTGTCGTGCCTCCAAGAACACGGCTTGCAGTTATGCCTCCCCGCCATGATAGATTCTTATCCCCCCTGTGACTATAAGCCAAAGCGAACTCTTTCTTCCATAGTTGCCTTGGGTTGTGGTTCTTTATCAGAGCAAGGGAAACGTGAATGATAAGTGGTTCAGTAGTACACGCCTGCAAGACATTTTGTGCCTGCAGTAATTTTTTTTTCTAATTTCATCTCCATAGCGACTGTACGTGCAACAGGGAGTTAATAGACGGATAAACAATGATTCATAAAAGGAGCCCAATTTCATTAAATTGGTGACAGGATCAATGTACAAGGGTAAATAATTCTTCAATACCCCCTCAACAAACACTTAGAAGTTATACCTATGAAAATGTATATGTGTATATTTGAAATATACCATTCACAAGAAAAAATCAGAATGGACATATAAATAACTGTCAACATTTTTACAACTTTTGTGCATGGGAGTCTAAAAACTTTGCTTGGATGCATTAAACAAAACCTTAATAAATGGAGACGTAACCTATTGGCCACGGTGCAGAATACCCACTTGATGGATAATTGATTTATAGGCTTGATGCTGCTGCAATAAAATCCAGACATTTTCCCATGAAATTAGACAGGGAGATTCTAAAGTTTATATAGATCTGAAAGCAGAATGGAGATTATTTATGGGGGAAAGGGGACCATTTATGTGGGAAGGGAAGAGGGCAAGAGAGGATAAAAATGAGCTAAATTTACTGATTTTCATGCATGAAATGTTGTAACAAGACATTTAATATTAGACGTTAGTTTCAAAAACTTGCTAAAAAGACAACACAGACATTTAAGGGTCTCAAAGGCAGGCTCCATCTGAATAAGCCAATGGCCTGCGGGGGGGGGGTACTTGTGCTAGAGACTGGAACTTGAAGAACTTTGATAATTAATGAAGTGTGCTACTTTATAAGTAGGCAAACTGAACAGTAGAAAAGCGCGGGATGTCCAGGGAGGTGTCTATAAGATCATGAACAAAACTAGGAATTGTCATTTCCCTGATAGGAAGCACTGGAATGAATAACGAAGTGTCAGAAAGAAGTTTAACCTTGAGACAGGTGTAGCAATGCATACCTTTAATATCAGCACCCAAGAGGCAGAGGCAGAGGCAGGTGGATCTCTAGGAGTTGGAGGCCAGCCTGGTCTACACAGGGCAGCCAGAGCTACACAGAGTAACTCTGTCTTGAGAAAGCAAATAAACAAAAAGCAAAGCTTAATCTCATTGTTGTCAGAAACCTGCAGGGTGAGTGACAGGGTTGTGTGTATTCTGTAGAAGGAAAGGGAGACACAGTGTTTGAGAGGATGTAGAGAAACGGGTTTTATACTCATTAGTGGCAGCAATTTAAGTTGGCCGAGCCTTGCTGAAGGCTATCTTTACACTTTACAAATCTGGAATTCACACACTCAGCAATCCATCCCTCGTTATACAAAACTGGACATTTATACATCCGACAATCCATCCCTGGTTATACAGCTAGTTAAAAATTTACACCTTGCATCAAAGGACATAAAGAAGCCAATTGTAGGAGTAATGTTTATAATAAAAGCAATCTGTGGGCAACTGAATTAGTTTGAAACAAGTTATAGTAGAGTCCTACAATAGATAATGTCTTAGGGTTTTATTGCTGTGAACAGACACAATGACAAAGGCTACTCTTTTAAGGCCAACATAATGGGGGCTGGCTTACAGGTTCAGAGGTTCAGTCCCTTGTCATCAAGGTGGGAGCATAGCAGCATTTAGGCAGGCATGATGCAGGTGGAGCTGAGAGTTCTATATCTTCATATGAAGGTAGCTTGCAGAATACTCACTTCCAGGCAGCTAGAATGAAGGTCTTAAAGACCAAGCCCACAGTGACGCACCTACTCCAACAGGGCCTTCTAATAGTGCCACTCCCGAGACCAAGCATATTCAAACCATGACACATGACAAAGATAATGGATTGGGGTACATTCTCAAGAGTAACAGGACAACACAGGCTATTCTTGGCAATACCCTGGTATGTAAGAACAACAACAACAACAACAACAACAACACCAAAACAACAGTCTAGATGAAGAATAGGCTGTTTTGTATTTAAAGACTTATTTTGCTTTTATTTATGTAATAGTGTGCATGTGTGTGTGTATGTTGGTACCCTTGTTGAGGCCAAATGAGTGTATTAGCTACCATGGAGCTGTAGGTATAGGCAGGCAGTCATGAACCACTCTCTTAGGATTTTATTGTTATGAAGAGACACCTCGACCACAGCAACTCTTATAAAGGAAAATATTTCATTGGCCTTAGCTTACATTTCAGAGGCTTAGTGCATTATCATCAAGGCAGAAAGCATGGTGGCTTGCAGGCAGATGTGAAGCTAGAGGCAGCTGAGAATACTACATCTGGAACCTCAGGTAGCATCAAGAGACCATGAGCCACCAGGCCTAGCTTGAGCTTCTGAAACCTTAAAGCTCACCCCCTACAATGACACACTTCCTTCAACAAGGCCACTATACCAACAAGGCCACACCTCCCATCTTAGGGTTTCACTGCTGTGAACAGACACCATGACCAAGGCAACTCTTTTCACTTTTTGTTTTTTTATTTTTTTAGGTTCTAGGACCACATGTTTATTTTTTTTTTTAAATTAAAAAACAAAAATCAATTTTAATCCCAAGTTTCTTGCAAATAACTTACAGGCATTCTTATCATTGGTAGTAACTTCTCAATATATCATTCACTGTATCAATGTTTGTTGCTGTTACACATATGGCTGTAAAAAGTACAGAGAAGAATGGTATAAAATAACTTTGAAGCTCATGATTACCAAATTAGCTTTTATCTAAGCATCACTTATAAAATACAGTCTACTCTTATAAGGACAACATTTAATTGGGGCTGGCTTACAGGTTCAGAGGTTCAGTCCATTATCATCAAGACAGGAGCATGGCAGCATTTAGGCAGACATGGTGTAGGAAGAGCTGAGAGTTCTGCATCTTCATGTGAAGGCTGCTGGCAGAATACTGGCTCCCAGGCAGCTAGGATGAGACTCTTTCTTTTTTTTCTTTTTTTTTTAATTGATTGGAAAGGGAAGTAAAGGGTACTAAAAACACTTTATGATAAAATTAAAGATTTACATGGAAAATATTTCAGATAAACACATTAAAATTGATAATTTTCATGGAAAATTAAAGAGTAAAGTGGTAGACATGTAAAACATTATTAAATTAATTGAAATGTGGGATAGAAATATTTTATGATAGAATTGAAGATTTACATGGAAAATATTTCTGATAAAATTGTAGAAAAATATAGAAAAACATGTTAGAATTGAAGATTCTCATTGAAATTTTTGTATAGATATAATAATGGTATGTATGAAAGTATTCCTAAGTTGATTGAAAGTGGAATTATAAACATTTTCTGATAAACTTGAAGATTTACATGGAAAATATTTCTGATAAAATTGATCTGATAAAATATTTCTGATAAAATTCTAATTTCACCTTTAATTACTTTAGAACGAGTTTTTATATCTACCATTTTTTATGTAAAATTTTCCATGAAATAGTCAATTTTAATGTATTTGTCTATTTATTTCTTGAATTTTACCAGAAATATTTTCCATGTAAATCTTCAATGTTATCTGAAGATGTTTATAATTCCACCTTCAATCAACTTAGAATTATCTTTATGCCTGTCATTTTACCTATATAATGTCCATGATAATCTTTAATTTTAACATGTTTTTCTATATATTTCTTCAATTTCATTAGGATGAGATGCTTAAAGCCAACACCATCAGTGACACACCTACTCTAACAAAGCCACATCACTCCAATAGGGCCACTCTCTGGACCAAGCATATACCATCACACCTCCTAATAGTGTCACTGTAGGCCAAGGAGGCCATTTTCATTCAAATCACTACAGCCACCATGTGAGTGCTGGGGAGGAACTCCAGTTCTCTGTACGTATGCCAACTGCTCTTAACTGCCAAGCCATTACTTCAGCCCCAGATAAGACACATGCTGTTTTATAACTTCAAAAATAAGCCAAAGAAAGGAAAAACTGAATAATTACTAATTTTTTTAATTAAAAATGAGACCAAATAAAAAAAATAGCAAGGTACATGATAATTTGTGGCGACAGAGAGTTGTGAACTGTAGATTTTTACTAATCTCATTCTAAGTGTCTGATTAGAAAAGAAAATAAAACCACCAATACTTATGTCCAGTGTTATGCAATGCAGAATAATCAGGAGTTAGTCAGCAAGGTTTAACCCAATATTTCCTTGTTCCTGATATACCACAAAGAACGTAAGTCTAGTTAAGATGGCTTTTCACCTGAGTGTATCCACTGCCTTCTTTATCAAGATGTTTCTCTAAGACCCACAAGTCTAATGTATAGTATAATATATGTCACCTAATATTTTGCAGCTTCCATTAAAAACATAACACAATAAACAGACATCCCAGAGCACACAGAGAATACTGACATTTTAAGTAGAATACCTGAGAGCAAATTTCATAATGCATTCTCTCATATATGTTTTTGACTCAAACATCTTAGAAAGCCTTTTTTTTTTTTCAAAACATTTTACCTTCTCTGAGCTGAAAGGAGCCTTTCAAATCATCTATTCGAATCTTCTTACTTTACGGGGGTTTCAGTGCTCATAGCCAACCCTGGACTCAAGGTCACCTCTCCTGGTGTCTGAATCCCATGGTGGTTTCCAGGCCTGATCCGGCAACCTCAGGGATTTCTGTCATTCCGGACAGAATAATGCTTTTAGAAGCAATTTGAGAAAGAGAATGTGAATGCCAACTATCGAGGCGTATTCCTTGCAGGGGAGACAGCACTACCACAAATTTATTATGTCTCTTCAAAGTGCAGCCTCAGTGGAATTTAACCGTGGCTTCCCATTGAGCCAATCTACTGGATGCTGCAGGTAAACCTTCTTAAAAAGAGAAAGAGAGAAGGGGAAGGCATTAGTGACCATTTCAAGTACAAAGAGACAAAATTATCAAGGTAATGTTGGGGGAATTCAAGAGGGTTCTTAGCTAAGCTTAAAGAGGGGAAATCTTTAAAAGTTTTCCTTGATATGTTGCAAAAGAAATGCCACTTTTGAAGAAACTCAAATTAAATCTGACTTCAGCTTCTTGCCAAAAATTTCCCTTCCTGTCAATAACTTGGAAGGCCTTTGGATGTTATCCAATTCAGCTGTCTTTGAAATTTACATTTTAGAATAGCGTGTAAACAAAACTACAAAATAGAACTGGGGGATAGGCACAGCAGTGGAGTGATTCCTTCGAATGCAAAAGGCATGAGCTACAATCCCAGAACCGTAAAACAAACACACAAGAGTCACTTCCTCTCCCTGGATATCTTTTTTCCTGCCCAAATATTGACTCTAAACACCTAACCCCTAGATTCTAGTTTATGTTTCACCTCTGGTTTTTCACCTTGCTAAGAACTTACTACAGTGATCCTTGCTGGCATGGATGTTGCTAGTGACCCCGTGAAGGAGGGACCTATCTTATTTACTGTGCTGGTAGCACTCAGAGGTTTTCTCTGTATAACATTCCTGCATCTCAACTCTTTGTTCTGTTTATGACTCCAGAAGCCACATTTTCCACATCTGTAATCTCCATTCCTAATAGAGAGATGAGAGGAGTTCACACTTTTTTGGATTTTCTGGTAGAACAATGGATAGGTAGTGGTGAGGCCTCAAGTAGTGGAAGTTTCAACAGTGGAAGGACCAGTGGAGGCTATCCACGTTCTAAGGCAGCTATGGCTGATGCCCATCTCCAACTGTGGTTCCCAAGGAGCCCAGTGCTGTAGGCTCTCTCTTGCTAACATTGCTAACTCCCATCTTACTCTAACCAGGGATGATTTCCTGTAGTTTCTAATCTTTGTTTAATCTTACAAAGCCTGGATATATGGGCTAGGAGGAACATATACTTTACACCTCCTTAGAAAATAAGAAGTTTAAGAAGACGTTTCCATTATAAGAAAATAGAATGGTTATCTCTATTAGATACCTTCCCTGCTGTGGCAAAGTGCTGGACAAATGTGTGGAGGATGGGAGGGTTTATTTTGGTGTATCATTTGACGGGAGACAGTCCATGTCACCAGGGAAAGAATCATCAGCTAGCTGGTCACATTGTGTCTCAGGAGTCATAGACACTAGAAAGCTCATCTGCTTTCTCCTTCCTATTCAATCTGGGGCCTTACCCCCACAGGATGTTGTCCTCTTCATTCAAGGACTTCATTCAAGTAGGTCTTCCTACTTTAGATCAACCTGTATGGAGATTCCCCTCACACACAGAACCAGAGGCTTTCTCTCCTAGGTGAACTAAATAGTGTCAAGTTGACAAGGAAGATTAAGTAGCACAAGTACATCCCTTGTCATCTGGACACATAAATATACCGTGTCCAAATCAAATCACCTGTAGTCCTTGAAGTCCCCTGTTCATCTCATAATGCAAAACACATTTAATGCCTCTTGAGACGTTCCTATTATTTTAACATTTTTGATAATTTTTTCCCTCAGACTCAGACAATCTCTGAACTGTCAGGTTCTATAACATCAAAGCACACGTTCCATACTTCCAACAAACAAATCGCAGAGTGAACATTCCAGTTCACCAAAGGGGGGATGGGGTTCCATCAAGGAAGGCCGTGACAAAGGAAGACTCAACAGAATGAACAACAAATCCTAATGCTGTGCTTGGTATCTAGGTCTGTGGAAAAATCACCTGGACTCAAACCCACCTCCACCCCAGCTCTGCTGTCTGAAGCATGCACAGCTGCTCTTTTACACTTGCTCCACTCTGTTTTCCCCTCTCCTTAGCACACATTCCTTGGTTGTGACATCTCCAGCACGCTAGTGTTTCTACTATGACACAAGCTTCACCGTCATGCAGTGGTCTCTCTGGTCATCATTTCCGGGCATCAGATGCTGCTACACATTGCCTGCTGTCAGTGACGTCATGGAATTGTAGTGTGAGCCTCCTGACCTCTAGGACTCTTGGATTTTGCATGCCTGCCAAGCCAGCACCAAGTGCCTGACTCTGCCAAGATCTGCTGCCATCTGGAGATTTAGTACGGTCCCTCTTGCCACATATCTGTGTGTCTTCAGCCGAAATTCAGAAAAACACTTTTGCGGGCAGGTGCCTTTGAGCAGCATACCTCTCTCTGTTTGCACTGTTTGCAGTTCAGTTTCTCTCCTTTCAAGTAAATTTGTGTTTTCCACAAGTTAGAATATATTTGAAAGGTAGGCTCTTGCCCTCCAGAGACCTTCCTTATTGTTTTAGTATAGAACAGGAGGCTTCTCTTTAACAGTGTTAGTATGCTTAGTAATCATAAGTGTTTTCTTAGCATGAGCTTCATCTGTAACTTTAACCCCATTTATCTTTTCTTTCTCAGCAAACTGTATATTTTTTCATATCTTTCTGCTCTGCTTGTTGCTTTCTTGTTGTACACCTACATGAAATTAGAGCGCAGTAGTCATATCGTAGCCTGAGTGCTGTCCTGTCTCTGGACTTCCTCCACCAAACAAAATACTACTTTTGAATTCAACTTTGTCCACGTTTACAGTCTGCAGATAGAATGCAGATGGACTCTTTGTAAGAATTATACACACACAAACTATAGCCTAGTTACCAATAGAGTTCTACTCACTTCTGAAACCTCTTGGACCAGACCTCCGCTTTCTGCCTCTGTGTTTGCATGCTTCAGAACTCCCACCAGAATAACCTACTAAACCCTATGCACAATCTTTTAGGGATTTTCTAGGCTTCAGTATCACACTCTAACACATTTCTCCCACCAATCAATTCCCAAAGACTATAAACCACATGATTTGTTTAATGGCAGTAACACCCCCACTCCTGGTAACAATTTTCTCTTTCATTTCTGTGAGAGAAGCATTAAGGTACAAATGGTTTATTTTAGTTCACTGTTTGAGGGTACAATCCTTCATAGCAGGGAAATCAAATCACAGCAGCAAGACCATGATCTAGCTGGTCACGTGGTATTCAGCCAGGAATCAAAAGGATGTGAAAACTTGTGCTCAGTTGACTTTTTCCTCTTATTTAGTTTGGGCCACAGTTCATGGAATGTTATCTATCACTTCCATTCATGGTGAGTCTTCCTACCTCAGTTAAACCTCTGTAGAGATGCTTTCCCAGAGGTGCCTAGAAGTTTATCTCCTAGGTGATTTAAATTCTGTCAAGCTAACAGCCAGTATAAATTATCACATAATATTTGCATTATTACAGCATAATTTAAATGAAGTGTTTCATTTAGCAAATTCAAGTATTCTTAATTAAATAATAATATTTTTGCAAGGCTTTCTGAGTTTATAAATGGTCCATATCATTATAGTAATATTTTCTCTAATAAATAGCATAAAATATGATATACTTCAATAACAATATATTTTAATTAAAAAATTAATCTGGAGTAACAGTATCTAAAACTACAACAGGCACACTATAATAACT
Organism: Apodemus sylvaticus; assembly: GCF_947179515.1. Taxonomy (NCBI): domain Eukaryota; kingdom Metazoa; phylum Chordata; class Mammalia; order Rodentia; family Muridae; genus Apodemus; species Apodemus sylvaticus. The sequence goes on along the minus strand of NC_067492.1, from coordinate 17,003,922 downwards.
ATAATAATTTAAAAAGGTCATATTTACACTGTGGTACTGTGGCAGATATAACATCTATATTGTATTATCATTAGCATATTTGAAAAATTTTAAGCTTTTTTTCCTCTTTTTAATTGATAGTTGAACTCATTTATCAAACTTTTTACTATGTTTTACTAACAGTATTAGACAATTATCCTCATATTATGATATTCAGAAGCAGTCTACAAGGGCAATATGAATTCTGGAGATTGAACCTAGAGCCTCACACATACTAGGCAAGTGCTCTTCTATTGAGACATAAGCTCCAGTAATTTTTTATGTAAAAGTTCTATCTGGTTTGTCCAACATGGCAGTGACAAGATATAGGCACTGTTGAGCTGACATAGGGTTATTATGGCTAAACAACTTTGTCTGAAAGTGACTAATAACCTATTATATTGAACAGTATGTAGAAATGAAGTGATATCAGGCACACAACCACCTTCTAAGACACCTTTCCAGACAGCACACAGAACACAAGTTAGACTCCATGAAAAGCAAGCAGACCCTCTGACTGTCTGTTGCATTTCTCCATCTGGTAAGATGGTACCATTGCTGTGCTTGTGAAAGTAATGGCCACTTTTACTTGTAGGAGATTAACCCCAGTCCCCCTCCCTCTTCAGTAGTTTTCTACCTGAGACTTGGAGAATTGTTCCCTTAAGGCGCATCAGGCTGCTGGGCATGAAACTCACTGTGTGTTGTGCATCTAAAGATCTAGGTGGTGGGTGGATTTGATTTCCCTGGACCTGCCTGAGGCCAAAACTGTTTCTGCATCATTATTCTAAGAAATGGAAACTTTCCGTGAGGCAGTTTCAAGTTCTAAAACATAAATACTTGTAGATACAAAATTTTTTCAAAGTCCTTATCTACTGAATTCTTTGTTTTGGATAGTAGCTGTGTTCCTTTTGCTTAAATCACTTCACTATAAAGACATCACCAATCTAAGCGTGATATTTTCTAACGCTGTGCATTCCTACTGGGATAAGCTTTTTCTATCAGAGAAGTGAAACTCAAAGCTGTATTCTAAGATTTCACTGAGACAAAATAGGAGGCAAAAACATCCTCTCTCCATAACCATCCCTTTCTTCATGCTCCCTTTCTCTAACTACACTCTATTTCTTTTAAAAGATTTATCTTCTTATTGATGTATATATGTGATTGACTGGGTATACTATGTGTGTTCAGGTGCCTGGAGAGAGCAGAAGAGGGCTTTGTGTCCCCTGAGGCTGGGGCTACCGTCAGTTATGAACCATCCTACATGGGTGCGGGCACCAAACCCAGGTCCCCGACGATCAATATGCGCTCTTAGCACTGGGTGCCTTCCACTCTCTTTTATGTTGGTTTTCTTCTTCCATCAAGTCATCCTGAATCAGTTAATTTTCCCCCAGCCATACATCTTGGTCAGTCCCTTGCAAAATGGCCAAATTCATGATGTTAGGATGAAGGGGATCTAGACTGACCTCTCTTATTCAGTATACGTGGGATTTAAGCATGTTTAAGGTGTTCTGTGCTTTGTCTTATGCTAATTAAACTTAAAACAGTTTGGGGGAACATTAAGATTTATTTTCTTATCCTAGAAATAGCACCCTTATTTTGTGTACTTACTATTTTTATATGTGAAATTTATCTGGAACTTGAGTCATACTTATTGTTCTATATCAAAAACATCTCAATCAAGTATGATCATATAAGGAATCCCACTTATCTGTGAATACTGGTATTATAATTCCTTAAGATGTCAAGTTAGGACATTCATTGCATGTCCAATTATTTACCTTAAAGAAATATCCAAGGAAAAAATTCAGATCCTTTCATAATGAAGTAAATTTTGTCGCAGAACATAGTTTAGGAAGAAGATTTTCCACACTATACCTTATTCATTGTGCAGATAATAGGAGAGTGTGACACTATTAATTTTTATACTTCTATCATCTATAGAGGGACAAGAGTCAGATTTGGGTTCTTAACTGGAATAAATAAAATAACAGGAGCAGTACCTTCAATAATGGGTTTTAAGCCCCTACATATAACTCACTGATCTCTAACATGAGAAACAAAGTGACAATGTGACAAAGAAACATAGTAAGCCATGGTTTCCATAGATTTCTCTTTATATGCAGCTGCCAGCCCTGGTATAGGAGGAGAAACACAGACTCAATTTTCTGCATTCTCTGAGTTGTAGAAATGGGTCTATTTCATTAAAAGGAGACAGGCAGTGTAATTGACAAGAGGTTAGAGAAGGTCACAGAGATAGAACTTTGAACTTTTATGGATGATTCTTTTGATAACTAACCAGTACAGGTATATAAAGAAACAAAGACAGCAAGCATGTATTTAAAAACTATTATAGAGGTTTGCACAGGGCTGGGAACACTGCTGTTCTTATCAGTCAGATAGGAAAGACCTGTGCAGAGCTATGGCATTGTCTAGTCCACTCAGGAATGCCTACCCTCAGGAGCAAATAGTAATTAGCATTGTACTAAAGATAACTCTAAACCTATGTAACAAAACCATAAATGCCTGACTTGAATATATCATATTGTTTCCAAGTAATAACTGTACCTTTCAAACACAACTCAAGGTTTGTATGTATAAAAATGTACAGCCATCAACAATGTAACATTCATACAATGTCCTCCATTAATCAAAGACCAAAGCTTTAGATGCTTGGGGAAGACAACTCACAAAGAGAAAAATGATACCGTAAAATAAAAAATAATACCATAATAATATACGAATCAAGTGATACTGAATCATAAGCCAATGGATAAAATAAATGTCTATCAGTCCACATTGTCAAATGAATAAATAAACGCAGGGGAACACACAAATCTGCCTTGAAGAAGACTCCCACATGATTTATACAGATCCTCTATCCTCAAGTAGAGGTACATAATTTCTCATTCTTTTAAGTCTGGAGTCCATATAGAGACTTTTTGCCAAAGAAGATATAAGAAAGAAAGAGAAGGCGCCATTTCACCGTGGAGGAATCTGAAAAACACTGCCTCCATAAATGTGTCAAGATCAACATCATTAATATTAAGCTACCATGTCAGCGAGCATCCTTGACATGGTGTGATAGCTTGCCACCTGCTTCCTGTGGTCTTCCTCCACAAAACAAAGAGTCCTCACTTGATGGAGGAAAACAACAGACAGTTCCCATCAGAGGAATGTGCTGAGTAGCTCGATCAATAGACACTAACTGTCAAAATGATCCAACATTAGGGGTTTGAGGAATTGCCCTCCTAGATGAGAGGACCATATGAAGACATGAGCATTAAATATGACATGGACCCTGAGTGGATTTCTAAAGCAGAAAAAAATCTCCAGTAAAAATGAAGAGCATCTGGATAAGCTTTAATCGGCACACACTGGTACTAGTTCATTAGCTATAGTAGCAAATGTAGCAAAATGATGGACGATACCTATGATCAACAAGGGAATGCACATACAAAAGTAAGATTCACTCTTCTTGTAATTTATCAGTAATTATAAAAATCTTTAGGAGTGGGAGTTTATATAAAGTTAAAAATATAGTTTATTTAAAGTTCATTAAAAGCTGACATTTGAAAAAGTTTGAATGTCATTAAAGACAACATCCACTGACTAACATACAACATTTTAAAAGGTTTGTTTTTGTTGTCTTAATTATGTGCATGGATATGTATCAGGGTGAGGGTGTGTGCCTATGGGTGTAGGTACTTTGGAGGTCAGAAGTGTTGGACCCTAGGGTTGGTAAAGGTGAGTGTAAGCTGCCTGGTGTGGGTGCTGGGAACCAAACCTGGGTCCTCTGAACGTGTAGGAGGTACTCTTAACCCCTGAGCCATCTTTCCAGTTCAGTGACTTTTATTACTACTATATGTCTTAAGGGAGTATCTGGTGTTACCAATAATTTTTATCTCCACTGTCAATTAAATCTCAGAACATTGTATCGGGTGAGATATAAATAGAAAAGGTACACTGCTAAAGCTTAATTATTTGTAATGTTTCAAAACTTACTATATATGCATTAGCAACATAGTAATCACGGCTTTTAACAGCAATTACAAAGAAAATTAGTAACACTCAGGGCAACATGGAACTGCTAGCAAAAAACAAAAAAGATGAATGTATGTTACAGAGCAAGTCTCTTGATTAGAAATATGACACAATGAAAGTAAACACTTTTATAAAATATTGATCTTGCCAAAGGTTGACTAAACACAACAAGAGTAACCATGTCTGTTTTTGAAAAGATCTATTGGAATTTTTAATCATGTGTATGTGTACTTAACCATGGGATGTGTACATGTGACTGAAGTTATCCACGAAGGCCAGAGACAGTGACAAATTCCCCAGAGCTGGAGTCACTGGCAGTTGCTCCAGGAGCTTTTGAGAAGCAGCTCTGGTTCTCTGAAAATCTGTGCTCACTCTTACTGCCTGAGTTAACTCTTCAGCCCCATGCTGAAATCTGTATGCTCAATGGTTATAGGCAAAGAACAATGTTCTTAAGCATTAAGCAAACATTTGAGAGAAGGCTTTTGGCCAAAAAAAAATATTGTTTGTATTATATTTTGTGTTTAATAAAAATCTATCAATTTTGAGAACTAATAATAGCAAGATAGTAAAATAGAAAGCCTCTGACTCCCTCCCTCCCTCAGAAATATCGCTTAATCCTGATATATGCCCAGTTTTGTGTGATGAAAAATCTAAAACACCAGGTAAGAAGTTCCTGCAGCCTGGGAAAGTGTGAAGCGCTCTGAATGGAAACACGGTAGAAGGATCTCACTCATCAGAGCCCTTCTTGGAGTGTGGCGCAGTGTGATCAGGAGGAAATTCTTACCTCCCAATCACTCTCTGGGGAGGTTTCCGTCTTTTCTGAATCTAAACCCTGACAAGAACTGGAACGAGGTTAGAGGCGACTAGAAGGGAGCTGATCCACTTACCATAATATCAGAGCCTGTCTATAACACTGCTTGTTTACAGGGGGGCTGCCTATGTAGGAGCCGGCAAACTCCTCCAATGAGATGACACACACAAGTTCCCAAAGGAAGAAGTCTCATAAAAGGCATGAGCGGTTCCCAGTCTGTAGCACGGACGACTGAGGAGTGAAACATTTCTGCATAAAACAAAATCATATGACGGGAGACATGACTGACTGTTAAAATACCCATGTCCCGACAGAAGACAACAAGGCATACAAGGAAAACACACTCCAATCAAAACGGCAGAGTATATCTCCAGAAACCAACATATTAAAAAAAAAACCATGCAAAACACAAGAATTGCTGTACAAATGATTCAAAAATAATTTTCACAAAGATGTTCAGTGAAGTAAGAGAGTCAGGAGAAAAAAGCAAATGAGGAAAACAGCGGAAGGACTGACTGATGATGTCAACCGAGAGACAAGTTACAAAGAAGAGACCCGGAAGTAGGAGGTCTAGCGCAGAAGAGCACGGGCGCTGGGTTCAAGAGCTGGCTGCAGGACCTCAACACAAGAACTCCAGAACTGACACAGGAGGACAGAATGAACACACTTGAAGGCAGGGCGCCGCAAACACTCATGGTAGAAAGCTACAAGAGAAAACCAAAGGGTGGAGAAAAATCAAGGCAGAAAAAACATCCCACGTGGTATCAGGTTGTATAGATCACAGGGGGCTTCGGAATGAAAAGGGAAAAAGAGAATATTGGATAAAACAATGGGCCAGGGTGTCCTAAATCTGAGGTGAGAAATGTACCTACACATTCAAGAAGCTTAAAGAACCCCAACTAGTGTAATCTAAGAACAATGAGCCAAACCGCAATGTAATAAGACTGTTAAAAGGTCACGGACAAGGACAGTGACATGAATAAAGAGGAAGTCGCTAATCATAGACAAGGGAGCGTACATTAGGAGCTCAGAATACTTGTCAGCAGTGTTGAAGTTCCTTAAACAAATAGAGAGGCTGGAGATGGCTGGGTTGATAAAGTGCCTGCTGCCCAGGCATGAGGACCTGAGTCTGGATCAATAGCACTTATGTAAAGAACCAGACACGCTGGGGTGTGCCTGTAATTTTAGCATTGGGAAGGTGGGAACAGGAAAATCTTGGAGTCTGATCGGTAGTTCTGTCATGTGAGTGAACTCTAGGTTCAGTAAGGTACCCCACCTCAAAAAGAGAAGGTGGAAAGCAATTGAGGAAGACACACAGCCTCAATATCAGGCCTCCACAAACACTAAAACACCTGCACGTATACACAGGCAGGCACACACACACACACACATCAAAAGCAGAATTTATATACAATCCATCAACCCTACTTCTGGTTATATATATCAAAAGATGATGCCAAAGAGATGTTTGCTTGTATCATTTCATTTCAGCGTTATCCACAATAGCCAAAACATAGAAGTATTATAATGCCCATTGACCCATAAAAGAAGGAAAAAGTGTGGATTATATGCACAATGGAATATTATGTGATCTTTAAAAAAAAACAACATTTGTCACTTGGTACAATCTGATGAACTTTGAGACATTATGCTAAGTGGATGATTAGTCTTGACATAGAAGGGCACATCCTATGGTTCTGTCTATTTGAACTATCTATGTAACTCAAAATAGAGCAGAAAGTGGTTACTAAGGGTTAGTGAATGGAGGGCTTGGTATTTGATGAGTACAGAATTTTGGTTCTGCAAGACGAACACATTTCGAGGGACCTGTTGGATGACGATGTGAGTGTAGGTGTTATCTAACACAACTGAACCATTGCAATGCTTGGCCATGGTTGCTGGAGTAAGAGCTGTCAAAGACCCATGAAGTGCATCTCTGTGTGTCTATGGAACTCTTTCCTGAGAGTATTAATGTGTGGGGCCATGACTGGGAGAGAAAGACTTGCCCTGAGTGTGGGGGGCAGGATCTAGAGGGCTGGTGCTCTGAGTGATGAGGTGTTGGAGAAGGTGGTGCATGTCTACTAGTAGGACTTGGTCCTTTCTCAGTGAGTATTGCTTCTTTTGTTCACTGGACATCAGACTCCAGCTGCTGTAGCCTTTCTGTGTGGACTTAATGTAAGTGCTGGGATTGGGCAGCTACCACATTCTCTGCCTTCCCATAGGATACCTTTGTGGACTTATGCAGGCCCTCCAGGAAAACACACAAATGATATCCAATTATATATATATATATATATATATATACACACACACACACACACACATATATGTATATACGTATGTATATATATGTATATATGTATGTATATGTATGTGTATGCATGTATATGTATGTATGTATATGTATATATGTATGTATATGTATATATATGTATGTATGTATGTATATTGTGTGTGTATGTATTTTCCTTTTGCTTTTGCCAATGACGAAACCAAAGACCAATATCATTAAGAAATTTCATCAGAATGATAGAGGGAGCTACATTCACATTTAGATCTATTTACCATGTGTAAGCTATCTCCTTCGGTGGTCAATTGACAGAAAAGGGTTTTACAGGGACTTGAAATGACAGTGTTTTCCAATCTGCACAAGCTTTCAAGGAATTGGTCTATCAGCATGAAAGGTCTCTCTTGAATAGCACCTTAGAAAATTCACACTGAGAATTGAACTTAGGGCCTCCTGCAAGCTAGGTACTGAGCTACATACCCAGATTTTATTTTATTTTTTAGTGTATATTTTAGTGAAAGAACATTTTATATTTATTTATTTAATACTGTGTGTGTGTGTTCTGTATGAATTTGTATGTACAAGCCACAGCACATGCATATAGGTCAGAGGACAACTGGACAACTTGCGAAGTTAATTCCCTCTTTCTACTATATGGAGTCTAGGACTGAACTTAAGTCATCAGACTTGGAAGTGGCCAATGCTCTTACCCACTAGCCATCTTGCTATTCATTTTTAAAGATTTATTTATTTTTGTTTTTTGTATGAGTGTTTTACTTGTATAGATGTATATGCACCAATTGTGTCTAGTATTCACAGATATCATAAGAGGCCATCAGCTTTCCTAGAACTGGAGTTGGGCATGGTTGTGAGTTTCAATTGTGTGCTGATCTTTCCTGGTCTTTTTCAAGAGCAGGAAGTACTCTTAACCACCCAGCCATTGCTCCAGTCTCTCCACCTTTTATTTTTGAGATAAGGTCTTACTGAGACTGGCCAGACTGGCTTTAAACTTGTTTTATTGCTTGGGGGAGGCCTTGAATTTGAAGTCCTCTTGCTTTAACCTCTGGAATGATTGAGGTCTGGGCCTGTGCTGTCAGGCTCAGGTTGCCTTAAGTTTTCAATTATCATAAAATATATACTTTTCCTGTTTTGATTCAATACAATCTTTAAATTTCCTTATTTGTTTTCTGGAAACCATGACGAACTTAATAGGTAGATAATACCTCCTTCTGGAAAGCCCAAGATTTTGCTTCCAAGGCAACAATATTATAGGCCCATAGACCAGAACGTTAAGTCCATATTCTTTCCTTCTTTTTTTCTTCCTTCTTTCCTTCTTTCTTTCTTTTACTTTCTTTGTTTCTTTCTTTGTTTCTTTGTTTCTTTCTTTCCTTCCTTTTTCCTTCTTTCCTTCCTTCCTTCCTTCCTTCCTTCCTTCCTTCCTTCCTTCCTTCCTTCTTTCCTTCCTTCCTTGTTGAGACAGAGTCTTACATAGCCTCGAATCACTTCAGAGTTGCTATGTGGCTGAGGGTGATCTTGACTTTCTGTTCCTTACACCTCCATCTCCCAATTGTTGGGATTACAGGCCTGCACCACCATACTGCGTTTATGTAGTGTAGGTGGTCAAGCCTAGGACTCTGTGCCTTCTAGGTAAGTACTCTATCAACTGTGCTATGTTCCCCAACCTTTCCTTTTTACTCAGGTTTCTCCATGTTTCTTTTTTAGCACCCTAGACAGCTCAGTCCCACCCGGGGCTAGAAGGTCCAATCTCTTCTGTAGGCACATTTCCCTCAAAATATTGATTTAAGAATTTAATTAGATAATAGGTGGTAGATAGCTTGTGTGCAATAAAATCACTGCCCCCCCCCCCATAATTACTGATATAGATTGTTAATGCATTGCTGTTTTTCCTTGATATTTTATGACTGGAGGCATTTAGGTGTAGGAACACAGCCTTGCGTTTCTTTTCACTGATACTGGTTTGAAGGACTGGGTTTTTTTTTTTTTTTTCAGGAGTTAGTCTGGGTAGCGTGAACCCTGATTTGAGGGCAGCAAGCCTGAGGATGAGATTGAGAGAACTAAGGCCAAAAAAAAAAAAAAAAAAAAAAAAAAAAACCCCAAAAACCAAACAAACAAAAAACCCCAAACAAACAAACAAACAAAAAACCAGTCTAGCCTCCTCTTTCCCTCCTAACTCAATGATCCTGCAAATCATTCTCTTCTCTGTTCTTGGCTTTTTCATCTGTAAAATAGGAAAAGCAAAACTATCCATTTGGCTTCGTTTGAAGTCAAGAGCTAAACAATTATGCTTGGCTTATGGGTGGTTCTCTCACCCCACCCCCTTTTCATAGCCTAGCAAGGCTACCTCTGGTTCCAAACACCAAGATGTTGCTTGAGAGCTCCTGGATTCCTGTCTTTACAACACCTAGGAAACCAGCAGGAAGGCATCTTGACATTTATTTTAAAGAGATGATTTACCTTCTCTGATACCATGTGATGTGCTGCTCTGTATGGGGTCTTAACTTTATCATTTGAGCACTTTATTATTCTGCACAAGCAATAGTGCCCAGGGAGTGGCCATTGGAAGAATATTCTCTGTAGTTGTTGTTTTTCTGAGTGTATGTGTATGTGTGTATGTGTGTGTTGTGCCTATGTGTGAGTGTGTAGGTCTGTGAGTGTGTATAAGTGTGTGCATATGTGTGAGTGTATGCATGTGTTTGCACGTGTATGTGTGTATGTGTGTGTGCCTGTGAGTGTGTATAAGTGAATATGTATTCCTGTCAGTGTGTACATGTGTGTGTGCATGAGTGTGTTTGTGTGTGTGCACACTTGTGTGTCTGCATATGGGAGGGGTTTTTTCCATTTTTCAGTATTCCATCACTTTCCATTTTGGGCCCTCTGAGAATTACTATTAAGCAGCATGATTGTGGAATGCTGCCTGCTTACGGAAGGATGCCTTCACGAAACACTGTCTACTCAGAACGCTTTACTGGTGGATTTGTATTCCTAAAGCACCAACTAAAATAAGAAATGTTAATTTCTTGCAGACTATTATCAGATGATTTTTAAATATCTGCCAAGCAGGAATGTCTGTTCCCATGTGAGGGATTTCCGTAATAAAATCCTGGCACCGGAGCACAAGGCGATAGTTTCATAGAAACAGAGAAAAACAGCACGCGTTTTCCCTGAGGACAGTTTTAGCTACAATTCACCAACGCTTGCTCGTTATTTCTGTCTTATTTTATGCTTTTGTTTTGAAACATAATGCAGTTTTACCTGGATACACTCCCGGGCAATCAGGAAATAGCTCAGTATGTTGGTTGTCACTGCCAAATACAAGACCTGCAGAAAATCAGAAGGCTTCCTTGCCTGGCCGCTTTCCTCACCCCAAAGGCTGGCAGGGCACAAAACGGGTTAAGGCTTATTGGAGAATAGAGGGGAAGGGAGGGAGCCCCGAGGAGGAGGCCAGGAGCAGCGGGCAGAGCCTCCAGGTCCAGCTTCCATCACCTGCAAGGCTGCGGAGCTCAGAAAGCTGCTGGCTGCTGGCTGCTGCTGTGCTTCTTAAAGGAGGAAGGATGCTGGGGCAAATTTCTAAGACCGCTGCGAGGAGTGGGCGTGGCCTCGGCAGCAGTGTGTAAGCTTGTTAGGACAGATGCTGGTTGCTTTTCTGTGAGGAAGCAGTACTGAGGGCAGGGAGGGGGGAAGGAGAGAGAGAGAGAGAGAGAGAGAGAGAGAGAGAGAGAGAGAGAGAGAGAGAGAGAGAGAGAGAGAGAGAGAGAGAGAGAGAGAGAGGGAGGGAGGGAGGGAGGGAGGGAGAAGGGAGGAGGGAGAGGAGGAGGAGGGAGGAGAGAGCGCGCGCGTGAGAGGAGGAAGGAGGGGGGTAGGAAAGAGAGCCAGAGAGCTAGAGATACTGAAGACCCAGTCAGTGCTGGGTGAAGGACTGAGGAGAACCTGTCTTCAGCGCTCTGAGAGCCACTCGAGATCTTTTGGGGAGCTCAAAAATTATGAATATGGGATCTGTCGCTGGAGCTGTTCTCAAGATGTTACTTCTGTTGTCTACTCAAAATTGGAACAGAGTAGAAGCTGGGAATTCATGTAAGTACACAGCAAATGATTTAAAACTTGCAGGGGGGCTCCGCGCAAAACTTTGATTCTGTTGTTTTTCACGATTAATCTTTTCAACTAGAATTGCTGCGGGGCTAGAAAAAACAGTACCGGAGAATTGTGCAAATATGAACGGGTCCTTTTGGTCTGGTCAAAATATGCAAAATGTTATTTGGATTTTTTTTTTTTTTTACTAGCAGAATCTCACTCTCTTTGAATATTCATTGACCACACTCAACTTCTAGTAAAACATTAAATTAGCATCTTAATCTGGGACCAGCCCCCCCCCCCCCAATGTCTTCCATTGCGCCTGTCTTTAGGTTTTTGGATTTCATTGGGATTATTTGTCTACCAGGAAAACAAACCCCGCAGACTTGATATTCTGCTGCATTAGCTGAGATTTCTGAAGTTTGCGATTTAGCAGTAGCTGGCTGCATCTCTTAAAATGGTGCAGGCTAATAGCTGAAACATACTGCAGACTTCGCGGGCAGGCAGAACTGGGGGAGGCTCGTCTCAGCATTGAAGAGCTGTGTCCTCAAGCAGAAGAGCTCTCCTGGATGGGTACCCATCCCCACATCTCCCTTAAAGGAAAATCGTGCAGGTGATTGTGCCCCCTCCCCCGCCCACTTAAGTAGTGTTCTCTAGCGGTTGAATTTTCAACTTCATGTATTTGTGATTGATTGTCTTGGTGCTGACTGAGTTCATTGATTCAAGGAACATTTGTTACGGTCTCGGTCTCGTTGCTTAATTTAAATATCATCCAAAATACACTGGCCAACTCTTTCAGTCAGCTTGCCATCGGAGATGGGAAAAGTTTTAAAAGTTTACATTTGGCTTAAATTCTCTAGATGGAAGAATTTCCTCTTTTCATGCATGATAAAAACAGCTAAGCAAATACACAACTTTTTATTTCTTTCTCAGATTTTAAAGACAGCCCTTATCTGCTTCACAAGAAAGGGCTACACGGCCTGTTCAGGAATGGATGGGACCTGTCTTGCTGGCAGCTTTAGGTTTGGGAGACAAGAAATTGCTATAGAATCTCCTTTGCCTTAACTGTAGAGTCCTCATGAGGAAAAAACACAGGGAGCTCACTGTCACGAGCCCATGTCCATCCACTGGTGATTTTGTGCTTCCGTTTGCAGGAGCTCATTTAATGCCGGAATTTATCTGTCACTCTGCAAAGGAGAGAAGAACTTCACTCCCTGGCTGGACTGTTTCCCATTCAATTTTAAATCGAATGTGTGGGAATTCCATTAAATTAGTAAAATAGGCATAGTTTCACCCAGTCGAGATCTTAGGGGTCCTGCGGGGTGATGGCCTTGACCAGCCTTGTAGCAAATAAACAAACAAGGATGATACACAACAGACCTGAACCCACCTACCCACCCGCTCAGTTGAAGTTCTATGGCAAAGGTATAATTCCTTCTGCATCTGCAGGGGTTCGGCAAGAGGGAGCGCTAGAGGTCACTGTTGCGATAGGAAGGGAAGCATACCACAGACTCCTTCCCTTGAGTTGGGCAGAGCTTCACGCTGGCCTAACCCAGTTTGTCTTTCCTGTGCTTTTGCCTGCGCAACGTTTTGCAGTGTATTAATATGAATAATTGGGCTGTGAGCTGTTGATGTTTGTTTGCTTGCTTGAAATGCGATGCGAAGTGTCGCCGCAAGATCCGAGTGAAAAGGCTTTCCTTCCTAGTACATCTCAGCCAGAGAAAAAAATGAGCAGCTGAGAGTTGAGGAGAAGCCAGGGTTCAATTCTGCTTAGCTCTGCCTGGGCCTCCCATGGGTGCAGTTTCAATGTTGGATCTGTATCCATCGGGGGTTGATTTCTCTACGAAGTCATTGGACAAGCGTGGACTTAAAGTGAAGAAGAACACTTAAATATTAAAGCTGGAATTTTTAGTTGGCAGACCTGTTTAAGAGTTGACTTTTCTTCAAGTGTCAAAATTGGTAATTCAATGGCTTCTGAAAATTAAGGTGACTTTTTAGTAATTTTTTTTATTGGTATTTTGAAAATGCGACCTGCAAATGTCCAACAAAAGATATCATTTTCTAATTTTTATTCCTCACTCTTTACATTTTGGAGGAATCAGGGTTCACTTGTTGCTGGGTTGGGATAGAAAATGTGTCCTACTATACTATCAGTTTTGGAAGACGGAACATGTATTATGAATTAATGAACAGGGAATGTATATTAACAAAAGGACAGGCAACTGCAATCAGCACAAGATTTCCAAAGTTGCCTTGTAAGACTTCCCAAAACTCTCCTGAACCAGATTGCTTATTAATAAGAAGTGAATCAATCTCAAATCCCACAAGTAAAGTCAGGGGGAACTGAATATAAGCAAAAGAAAATTAAAGGCCTGTCTCTCAGGTGAATGTAAACACCTTTCTTCTTTATTTACAAGTGACTCACAAGGAGAAAAATCTGTCATCCACTGAGTCGGCCTTTGGGTAGCAGTAAGAACATGTGCCTAGGGGACTCTGTAAACCTGGGATTAGGTGAACTCTAATTTGAATATTAATTGATCTACTTAATCAACTGAGAAATTTGCATTAGAAAGATTCCATGCAAATACAGCCACCCTCTCTTCTCCCCACTCTTACATTTGCATGGGCATGCATGTGCTAACACACACACACACACACTCACACACACACACACACACACACATGTGTAAGTACAGATTACTAACTAATTCATGTGCCAGTAACACTCTTTGTCACTCTAGTCATTACCTGTGTAGTTAAAAAGAAATATATTGAATGGATTGTATTCTTTGTTTCTGGGGGAGTCCCATATGGCATTGTAAGCCAGCCCTAAGGTTTTAGTCTATGTCCAGATCAAGATAAGTTTGTTATTACATTGAATCATCCTTTTCGTGCAAACACATCGGCAGGCATCCTTGCTCACGGCTTGCTGTTTGAGAGGCTGTGCTCCTGGTTCTCTCTGGTTTCTTCTCTTCCTTCTAAGACAGAGGTTCCAGAACATGGGAAACAGTGATTTATGTATTCTACACTTGTTCTTAAGAACTCACAAATTCTAAATGCCAAGATAGTTTTGGGAGGCTGACTCACCACTTAAGAAGGGTGGGGTATAACTAGTAAGGCTTGGAAGAGCTTTATTTTGGTTTCATTCTTACAGATCACATGATGGAAGACACAATGAGCCTCTCTCTGAGAATAATTAATGCCCACCAAATAGCTCACTTAATGACCGAGTCAGAAGTCAGCTTCTGACCATGTTCTTCCTTTCCTTTAATTGAAATCAGGGATGTGTTTGATATCTACTCTGAAGGAAGTACCAGGAATATGATAAAATCAGTAATAGGGAAAAGTGGCTTCCTATGTAGATGACCTTTCTTACTGATTCTTGGGTACAATTCAGATATAGCTGGACAGATTCTCAAGTTCTTAAAATTCAGTGTTGTGATTCTTTCTGGAAGCTTCTATTGGTTCTTTTCTCTCCTCCAGATATTCTGCAGTAAAATAATGAAATAACTACAATGTAATAACAAGATACTGGTGGGTTTGATCCAGGATCCCATGTTGGAAGTGCAGGACAATGAGCTCTCTGACTTACCCCTTGGATCATGTGCTATCATTCACTTGATGCCTTCTCTCCACTCACTGCGTCTGCTATGGATCATTTCTGATCATTCTGTATACAATTAACATAGCTTATAAGCAAACGTGGAGGCCAAACATGTCTTTCACATTATACCTTGTCCTTAATTAAAGTAATAAATAATCATTGTTATCTCCTGAAATTAGTCTGGGAATTCATATCACATAAAAACAATCAGTCAGTCTGTATGTCGGTGGACTTGTTTTTTCCAATAAAAATAGATCAATGGAATTGTATGTGGTTATTGGAAAGAGGTTGCAATATTTTTCTCAGGGTTTGGCAGAGTATGGCCCATGGGGCAAATCTGCCCTTACACCTGTCTTTATTCTGACTATGAACAGTGGGTTTTGCGTCTTTACCTGAAAAAAAAAAAAAAACCCACAACAAATTTAAGAGAATTCTTTGTGGCACAAAATGACGGCACTAAAATTTGAAATTTAGTCACCTGTCTCACTTATGCAATGGCATGAGCAAGATTTGTATTTACATAGTATTATACTCTGAATTTGGTAAAATTTTATTAGGACTGTCTTTATTCTTGCTTTATAAGTATCTAGGTAATATTCTATATTATCTCTCTGCTCCTTTGTAGAAAAACTCCATTGACCCCTGATATATAGCGTATGGTGTAATGATGAACTGCAGGCATGCACAGATTATATTAATTGATAAAAATGTTCATCACACACATACTGAAGGAGTTCCTCACCCTACTGACAAGTATAACAAGAGATCATATTTTCTCTATTTGTTTCTCCTAAATGACTATTTTTGAGCAATCTCATTTCTATGACTATGCATTACCTCCAATTTATTAGTAAAGTTCTACAGCACTTTTGGTGGCTAAAGGGGCATTTTTAATCTTAAGTAATTGGATTCCCATGCAGTGCTTGATAAATATGTGAGCAATATCACCCTAAATACTTAGGATGAAAATTCTGCTCTTACTTCACATGGTCAGGAGCATAAACTATTCTACTCTATATGAATCAGAACTTGGATTTTGAATCAAATCGATCATAAGGAAAATGGTCTTGTTTGAAGATGCTTTGAAAGTAACTCAGTAGATTCCTCAAAAAGCTCAAATTGGCAAACTTTCTAGAACAAATTGAAAAAATAGATTTTCATTTAAGAACTACCCACTGAGAATTCACAATAATTAAGCAAGTGTTTTCTACCTACTCATGCCAGTGTAATTAATTTGTATGTAAATATCTTGTCCATTTGCAATTGTATTTACTTTTGATTTCCAGAAACTAACTGTTAGGTTAATTTTATTTATATTACACTATAACAGTCTAAAGAGTAAGCTAAAATGTGATGTATACTATAAAAATATTTTTATATTATAATTAAAATTGGTTATTTGTTAAAATTCTATTTTTTATAATTTATTCAATTATTTATTTTTTTCCTCTGGAGACAGAGTTTCATGTGGTTCAGATTGCCTTTGACCTTGCTGTGTCTGACCTTCAACTCCTGATTCTAAGGACTTTGCTCCCAAGTTCTGGAATTACAGGCACGTGCTACTACTATGCCTGGCTCATAACTTGTTTTGGTTTGTTTGTTTGTATTTTTGAGATTGGGAGTCATTATAGTCCAGTGTGTAGACCAGGGTGGCCGGAAACCAACAGAGATCGATCCACTTGTCTCTGCCTCCTGAGCACTGGATTAAAGATGTGCGGCACCACACCTGGTTCAGCTTTAAATGAAGATTCAGGCTTCTCATCCTGGGCCATTTTTTAAGTTGAGAAACTTATGAAGATGTCACCTAGGATGGGTTTTTGTTAGAAGGGGGGCAACTGACTTACAGTCCTCTATTGGACATAGATGCTTAGGGACAGTGACCTTGACAGTCCAAAGCTTTGAATGTGGCTTCAAATTAGAATATCAGTCGGGCTTCACAAATGCCCATTTTTCTGTGTAGAGTGAAAATCTCTTTTATCTCAGATCAATCAATACTGGACCTTTAATGTTGTCAACTAATGAATCATTTGACCTTTAAATGGCCAGTTAGCCCCAGATTAGCCAAGAAATCCTTCACTCTTTGTGTTGTTTGTTTTGAGAGAGGATCTCAGGTAGCCCATGCTGACTTTGAACTCTGCGTCCTCCTGCCTCCAAGAGCTGAGATTACAGCCATGCACCATCATGTCAGTAATCAGTGTTTTTAAAAAACAAACAAACAAAAAAACCCAACCAGCCAACCAACCAACCAACCAACCAACCAAAAAATAAATCCCACCCAATCTTTTCCTTTCCTCTGTATTGAAAGTTTGCAAACTGCAAACAGTAGGAAGATAAGACAGCATGGCTACACAAATCCCAGGAATGCATATTCATATTGGTAGCTTATTGTTTCTGGTGAAATAATAAAGAACTGCATACTTTGATCTGATTTCCCCCCCATTGCTTATAGCTTATTATTTTCCATTTTTATTGATTCAAACATTTTGGCACCACTGACTTGTTTGATATGTATCTGGAATTATTGCTGTTTTCTTGTTAATTAGAATCACGGAAAAGGATTGATCCCTCTACAGGATATGTGACTTTGATAAAAGTTGTTTTTGTGAGTTTACCACATTCTTGAAGTAGAATGTGTTTTGCTCTTGCTGTTGTTGGAGTGAGCCCTGCCTGATGGTAGAGGTGACTGCAGGAGAGGAGGCTCTTCCAGGCAGAAACCTTTAGAAATGCTCTTTAACAAACACATCTTCTGAAACATGCCTTGAGTTGTAGCATCAGATGGTATAGTTGGTTGTATTTTGCTCATTTTAAAGAGAAAAAAATCTCAGTGGGATGTGATAGCCCACTCATAATTCTAGTCCATGGGAAGATGAGGCAGGAGGATCATGAGTTCCAGTACAGATCTGATTACCTAGTGAGATCCCATTGAAAATGTCCAGGGGCTGGGGATACATTGGATATATTTTGGTGGTATAACAGTTGCCTAGCATGCTCATCATCCTAGGCTTCTACCCCTAGAACTTGCCACTCCCACTACGGAAGTCTAAGAACAGAAGAAAATGCCTTACTACAGAGTGATAAGTAGGGCACTTTGGGAGACCCTCTTGTGATCGCCTGAAGACTTTTTTCAAGGAGAATACACTTACCTTTGAACAGAATCGATTCAATTCAAATAATTTACTCTTGAAATTAACATAGCCACACAAAGAATTTGGGATCTTAAAAGAAAGTTTAAAATGTCTTTGCAAGTATAGTTTACTTGTAGTTCTAGGTTATAATAGACGGCATTTCTAAAACTAAAAAAAAAAAAAAAAAATGTGTGTGTGTGGTGTGTGTGTGTCTTGAGATACCATGCACCACATATGCACAGGAGCATTCCGATCCTAGAAGAGTGTGCTAGACTCTCTGTTACTGTAGTTATAGCCTACTGTGAGCCGCCATGCAGGCGCTGAGCTGAACCCACCCATGTCCTCTTCTAGAACAGAATGTACTTTAACCTCTGAGCCTCGCCTCCAGCTCTTACAGAGCATTCCTAAATGAGAGTGATGTCAGGTGGCTTGGGTATCATTGGGTTACGTTAATTTGGGGGAGGTGGGAGGCTGCCTGGGTGTCAGATTTCAGCATGGAGTCTCTTTGTACGTTCACAGTTCTGTAACTTTCATAGATGACCCTTTTTGTTTTTACCATATAGTTTGGGTTCCCAAATGTGCCAACAAGTTGGTCCAAGGGTCTGAAGCTGATACCGACCAAAATCTGCTATTACAATGTGACAAAAGTACTTTTGTTTCTCAATCAGCTTTCAAAAGGTAGAAATTTTTGTTAATTTTTTTTTTTTTACAAAGGTATTCATATCCGTGGTACCTGAAACTACAGGCCAAGGAATAATAGAATGTGCAGACCAACTTGCTTCATGTGATATTTGGAAAGAGAGTATGTGTTGGGCTTTTTGCCCCTTTCCAATAAAAATTTTTTTTTTCTGTCATGGTTCATGGGAAAACAGTACTTTGACAATGAAATTGGGGACATCTCATAACAGGACGTAAAAATGAGCCTGTTTATGTTGCAGTTAATGAGTCATTCCAGTGTAATAATTGGAAAAGTGAGTGAAGCCTGCAAACATTTGACATTTTAAGTAGTTCAAAATTAGTAACTATAAAAATTTTTAATGCATAATTATTTAATAGAGCAGTGATGGGATTTATCTAGAAGGTTTTTAAATCACAAAAATATGGCATAATATATATCATATCTATAGCTCTAATTACTTTTTTGTTTGTAAATTAAGTTCCTCTCATTAGTGGTTGTCTGGAGTAAGACTCTAGGGCCACAAAACACATATTTGATTCCATGACCTTTTCCCTCCTTCGCTGGCAATTATGGGGCTTTAAAATGGGATTATTGGGTTGATACTAGTCTGGAAGTAAATATATAAATATGTAAATATATAAATATATAAATATATAAATTCACTTATTTTCCTAAAGCACACTTATTGTACAATTGCTAGACAAACTGTTATGTTATTACTTGGCTTAGCAGTTGTAACCTACATAGATTGCTTTTGAATGTCCTCTGAAAAGCTATATAGATAATTCTTAAGAACAGTCATGATTCATGAGTTGGTAGGTTCCTGGAAGAACTGGACCAGACATTCAGTTTTTTGGCTCATGGCAGAGGTCCTCAGATCTTCCTGTTAGTACAAAGCAATACGTACCAGACCAATAGAGGGAGTCTTAGCGAAGTTGAGAAAATTAAATTTCTAGGCTAATAGCTTTGTTTAAAAAGATTGCATATTGATGTGCACCACACACACACATACACACAGGCATATACACAGGTATATGTGTGTGGTGTATATAACACACACACACATGCATATGATCCTTAAGGCTTGTCATTTGAAATCTGTTTATCATCAGGAGACAAGGAAAAAAGGAAGACATTACTTTGGAAACAACCTTTAAAGGACTTGAGTGGCTGACATAAAATTTTGTGTGTGTGTGTGTGTGTGTTGGAAGGCATTTTGACTGGTGTTCTGCTAATTAAGGTTGAAGTCTACCATTGTCCAAATAGCCTTGAGGCTTGGCACAAAATGTCAGACTCCCTTTACCAGAAGGGCTTCTCCTTCTCTGATCTTGTCTGGGCAGTACAAAACCCCTCACACACCTTTCTACCTGTGGAATGTTAGCCTTAGTTAGATTATAGGGTCATCTTCCTTTCTCCTCATAAGAACCCATTCAGCTAACACCTGTGATTTCTGGAATGCTTCCCCAAGCTAATGAGGCTTTCCAGCGCCTTAAGCCTTCAGCCAGTGACATTTGCCCACCCTGGATATTACTACCTTTTAACACAAACCATATAACCCTTGAATCACCCCAAGTTAAGTTGATCTGTCTCCCCAAAGCTGGTCCCTGCGTGTCATCATTACCTTAGATACTCAGGGCTTCTGAACCTCATCTTCGTCCCACTCTTCCCTACATCATCTGCCATTTCTGCTCCATTTGCCTTCAGAACTGATATTAGTCAATAATCCCTGAGGGCAAGAAGGGTTCCAGGATGGGGTTAAGGATGCGGATTTTAGGACAATACCCATAGGGGGTAGATTTTGAATTAAGTAGTGTTAAGACATAGAAAGTTGTGTTTCGCCTCCTGTCTGTATCACAGTCATTTCTAGAAAGGTTTAAAACAGTGTGTGGAGGTAGATATGTTACTCTGATACGAACACTGCCCAACATGAATGTATATTAAAACATAATGTGAATATGTACATAATGAATATGTACAGTTTTCTTGTTGTAAAGAAACCCATCATGACTGTCCTGGCTAGCTTTAGCTGGGAACTCAGCACAGCCTAGAATCACCTCAAAGGAATTTTAATTGAGTAATTGTCATCACCATCTGCCATTTCTGCTCCTTTTGCCCTCATAAACTGATATTGGCCAATGATCCCTGAGGGCAGGGAGGGTCTGAAGATGGGGTTAAGGATGGGATTTCAGGACATTACCCATAGGGGGTTGATTTTAAATTAAGTAGTGTTAGGACTGTGGGCATGTCTGTGAGAGATTGTCTTGATTATTGTTTGGTATAGGAGGGCCCAGCCCACTATGGGCATTACCATTCCATACATTAGTTTCTGTGCTGAGTAAGAAGGCACAAGCTTGAAGGAGGCAGCAAAGGTGTTCCTCCATGGTTTCTGCCTGCCCTTTCTCCTTTGAGGTCCTATCCTGACTTCCCTAGGTGATGGTGTGGGATCTGGAAGTATAAGACAAATAAACCCTTTCCTCCCCAAAGTTGCTTGTGGTCAGAGCAGTGTATTACAGCAACAGAAAGAAAACCAGAACAACCCAACTTCTGACAGCCAAACAAACAACTGTGTAGATTAAAATTTAAGAAAATAAGCTGGGTATGGTGGTGTACTTTGGGGTTGAGGCAGGAGGACTGCAAGCTTGAGGTCAGCCTAGACTATATAGTGAGTTCAAAGTTCAAGGTCAACTTATAAAATATGATATATATATATATATATCATACTATTTATATGATATCTATATCTATATCATACTATCTATATGATATAGAAAATCTATAATTTTTAGATTTTTATAATATGATATATTTATATCTATACTATCTATCTCTATCTCTATCTCTATCTCTGTCTCTATTGATATAGATATAGAGAACCAAAGAACAGAAAGTTGGGATGGGGTGGTAGTTGTGGAAGTCTTGGATAAGTTGGGAGTGGGCAGTTGGAGTAGCTAAGCTGAAAGAAGCATATTGTATAGATGTATAAAATTCTCAGAGAAGAAATTAAAATACTATATTAAAAGACACTAAAACATAATAAAACATTAACAAAGCATCTTTTGAGATGCTGTTTAAATTTTCCCCGAACATAGACAACTGTATCTCTCTTTTATCACTTCAGAGTTCATTATTTTGTAGGATGTGGCATGATTACTCTAATATTTGATCCGACTTTCCATCATCCCCTAAATTCTAGCTTCTGTCAACATGACATAGAGGGTGGAACATGAGGCAGGAGAGATGGTGGGTTCGTAGCCACTGGGCAAATCGGAGAAGAGTGTAGCTCTCAAAGGCCGTGGCACGGTGGAGTGATGCTTGTACCCAGAACAGGGCATCACAAAGTTTGGCATCTGTCACATCGTTTGGTTTTATTTCTCAATTTGAGCTGATTATAAATAGAAAGAGTTTCTCTCTCCAAGGCAGAAGGCTGCATGCATGCCCACTGATCCTCATAGTTAAGGATTTATAATACATATTTACATTTGCCACGTTTTAGATGTTTAGGACTTAATTAAAAGAACGTTGCTAAAATAAAAGCAATTCTGTCTAAATTGGCGGCGAGGGAATTCTGTGCGAGGTTATAAAGCTATTCAATTAGGTGCCTTTGTGGCATGGCGTGTATGATTCCAGGCTTGTTTGAACTGTTGTGCTTTGGCGTGTAGACTGTCTTATCACCCGGTTAAGAAAACTTGACATGTCTAAACCGTCATGATTGCTACATCTTGAGTATCACGAGATGTCTGGCCTTTCCTAAACATCTACCCAACCTACAAACACAGAAAATCCGGGAACAGAGTTTTTAACAAGTAAAGAGAAAAAACATGGAGGATAACACATAGTCTTGTAAACTCATAGCCTTCTTTATCACAAAATGTAACAAGAAAACATAAACTATTTCCTAATTAAATATCCTATCTATTGAAGAGCCAGGAGAGAAGAGGGCTCATAAAAATGGCGTGTAGGGTATTGCAGTACTAAAAGTAAAATTATACCCAGAATAATTTGCTCTGTTTAACATGTAAAACTGAGATTAAATTCATTTTTTAAAAAATGGTCCTCTTTGTGGGATGACCGTAGTCACTTTGGGAAGAAGCCTTGTTATGTGTTTGCCCATGGAATGTTTTTTTTTTTCTGAGATACATGTGTGTAACTGCAACATAAACGAGATTATTGGGAAGAGAATGTATGTAGTGACATTAATCATTAGAACATCCTCCAGAGAAGATGGCAGGAAGTTCTCTGTTCCTCTGAGTTAGCAAAATCAAGCCTCCCGTGACCATTTTCCTCTCTCATTTCCCTAGATGTAAGGACGATCTGGCTATGACATCTGTCATGTTTAGCGATTGCCAGGAATGACTTGGCTGATCTGGCTGGTGTGACATCTGTCCCCTCTTCCTTCCTTACTCTGAACTGCAGCATTCCTCTTTCATCCATTCCTTATTAGGCAATACTTTTTTTTTTAAAATGACACAACACTGTCTTTGCAAGTGAGTCTGACAAAATAATCCATGTATTTATTCCATGTCAAAGCTTTTGGGTTTGGAGAAGAACAAAGAAAGATCTTTGGTGATCTTTTCCTGCAGGGGAGTGTTTCCATGTTTTAGCCCAAAGTTACCTGCCCCGAGGACTATGGGCTGTACTGGATCCTCTTGTATTCCTGCCCTTGTCTCTGTTTACTGCATTTTCTTCCTTGAAATTCTGCCCATTAGTCTGAGTCCACCACCCTCCCCCCATTTAATCTTCACTTGTTCTCTTCACTTTACTAATCCACCTAACATCCCCGGCTTCTGAAACACTTCAGAACATTTTCCTAAATGTTATTTTACTTTTTAGTTACTGGGGAGGGGGTACATATTCCACAGCATGAGTGTAGAGGTCAAAGGGCGATTCTTCTTGGGGTTGGTTCTCTTTTCCTTCTTTTATGTAAGTTCTGGGGATGATCCTCTCACATGTGCAGGCTTGGAGATGAAGTGTTTTTACCAACTGAGCCATATTATTGGTGTGTGTGTATGTGTGAAGATATAGGTATGTGAATATGTGTGTATACATCTATGTGAATGTGTATGTGAATATGTATATATGTGGTACATGCGTATAGGTGCATGTTTTGCAAGCGTGGTGCACTATATTATGTTTGCCCATGGAGGCTGATCTCGGGACTCACCTTCCATTCTTCTACTATACTCTTGGTTGCTACTCTAGGTTGCAACTCTAGGTTGCTCTGGTGATCCTGTGTCCACCTTCTAAGCCTGGAGATAGAGGTGAGCTGCCAAGCTCCCCTGATATTTGCATTGGGTTTCTGGGCATACGAACTTCAACCCTAGACTTGGGTGCCAAGAACCTAACCACTGAGCAATCTCCCTCTCCCTGGAAATCTGTTTAAAGCAGGTTTCACTCCATTCCTCTGTGGGCTCTTAACTGAGCAAGCTGCCATCGCTGTCAACATTCCTTGGCAGAAATCCCCTCTCACCTTGAGAGCTTGCATGGCCAGAACAAGGAAAGCTGGTATTGAAAAAAGTCTCATTTACAGAACTATAAAAATCTCTGACAAAGTGAAGGTATTACTTCGGAGATATTTGTAAACACACCATCTAGCGCAGTTCCTGCCCTGGAGAGGGTTCCACGTGAGTGGGAGAGGAAGTCCATGCATGGCTTTTATCTTATTTTCTAGTTGAAACATGAGTGTCATTGAAGATAGGCAGGTAAACCAGGAGGACATCTGTTATTTGAATGATTAAGACAGCCGTTTATATGGGTGGATCCTCCCCCGCCTTCTTTTTCTCTGCTAACTCTTTACAAATTTGCCATTCTGTTTTCCTCTATTAGACTCATTTGCGTACATCCCAAGCTGTCAGTAATGTTAAGTGGCTGACCTATCGTTCTCTCTCTCTTCCTCCTTCTGTATGCTTTTTAAAAAAATAAAGCAACTGTAGTTTCATAGGCTACTGGATCAAATCATTTTGATTAGGACTCTCAGAGGACAGGTCAAAATAAACATGCACACACAAACACATGTGCACACATGCACACACATATGCACATGTATACACACATACACAGACACACACAGACATACACAAACACATATGCATTGTTGTTTACACACACACACACACACACACACACACACACACACTATAAGCATAAACTGAATAGCTGCTGCCTTCTTTGGGGTCATCCTGGGTCTGTCCTCCTTGGTTACCCCCTCCCATACCCTCACCCCTCTACACACACACCCGGAGGCAGCCTGTAAGTTGGAAGTTGTACAAAAGTGACCTTCTGTTCTCCAGGAAGACATCGCCAGCTCCTTTATCCACCTTAATTTCAATTCCTGCTTATAAACATTTACTTTTGCTTTTATTTTAATTTTTTCTATTTATTTATTTATTTATTTATTTATTTATTTATTTATTTATTCATTCATTTATTTATTTATAGACAGGGACTCTCGGTGTAGCCCTGGCTGGCCTGGCACTTACGATGCAGTCCAGGATGACCTACAATTCCCAGCCGTCCTTGTCTATCAGCTTCTCCTGAGTGTTGAGATTCTAGTCACATGATAGAATTCCCAGTTCTATGTTTTCTAGTTTGAAAACTTACCTCATATATAGAGACTAAGGAAAAACAAACAAACAAATAAACAAACAACGACAAAGCAAACCCAAAGGCTTTCGACCCCATCTCTACTTTTTCTTTTCCTCACTCCCTCTGCTCAGAATCCGCCAGCTGTTCCCTTGCTCTTAGCCTGCCCGTACACATGACGTTTCTTCCCATGGCCTGGAGCCAGTGTTGCCTGCATTGATGGGTTCTTAACTTTTAATTTCCTCTTTTAATTGCACAACGCTTGTTTTTTAAAGCAACACGTTTCTTATAGAACCCTCTCACATCTTTCCAGATTCCTTTCACGTCTCTCCCTTCTTGTGGTACACAGTTGTGATTTTTTTTTTAAATTTATTGCCAGCTTTATATAGTTCACAGCTTTCCACGACTGGTGACATGTGCTGTCATTAACAATGACAGATATTCTGCTTTCGTTGGGCTCCGTGGGCTCTAAGGGACTGGAGTGTGGACTCCACTTTCATTCTCTTCTCGAGCGTAGGCCCGTGAGGCAGATTGAAAGACTCCTTTACAAAGTAGGAAACAGGGGCCTAGAAGGCTGTTCTCATTCTACCAAAGATGGAAGAATAACAGAGCTGACGAGCGGCTCCATTTCACCGACTTCACACATTGTTTTCTCCAGGAATCTTTCAAATGCCTCTTCTGAGTGTTACAGCACACCTGTGTCCCCTATCAGGGTCTTTAAGAGTGGCATGTTCCCATTTTAAATATGCATTTTAGGGTCTGCAAAGATGGCTCTTCAGTGAAGAGAATCATTACTCTTCTACAGTTTGGTTCCTAGCACCCATACAGGGTGGATCACAGAAACCTATGCCTTCTGCTGGCCTCTCCTGGCATCCACACTCATGTGCACTTACTGTCACACCCCAACATTCCCAGGGTCTGTTGTTCACCAGCCCAAGAGGACAAAGGGAGCCCATGAGTACAACAGAAATGGTAGACTTCCGGGTTCAGCTTCAGCGAGGCAGGTCAACTTTATTTGGGATGAAGCAAGGGCTATATAGTTTTGAGGAAGTGGGTAGGGATGTCCAGGATGGGTTAGAGCTTAGGGTACCGAAGAATGCCTCATTTGCATGGAAAGGCATTACAGGAATTCCAGTGCTTGCTGGACAGGCTTTTGTTGGGAGAAAGGAAGCTGAAGCTGTAGTCTCACCAAGGCTACATGACATTCTGTGGGTAGAGGATATGAAGGTCAGGCTCTGCAGTTCAGGATGGGGAGAGGAAGCCCTGCAAAGAAAAGGAGCTGTCCAGACACAGAGGAGTGCTACCTTTAAGCACACATGTGCACACATGTGCACACACACACACACACACACAGATGTATACACATACAAACATTCAGGCACACACACAAACATATAAACAAAATAAATCTTAAAACTATGTATTTTATGTATTTTAAACTTTTGCATAAGAGTGATCCATGTTTCTGGAGCATGACATTTTGATGCATGTATGTAATGTATAAGATGAGTCTCATAGGAGATCACCTAAAATATGTACCATTTCTTTGTATTATGGAGCTAGAAAAATGTTCCCTACAATCAGATTTGAAATATTCAATAGATTGCTACCAATTGCAATTATATTCTTGGGACTCTCAGTTATCATTTTCTCATTGATTTAACAAAATGCAACTTTAGGGAGGAAGGATATAGTTGCTTGCACTCTATATGGCTATGGGCCAAGCCGAGCATCGTGTAGGGGAAGGAGTAGCAAAGTTCATGGTGACAAGCACAGTTAGCAGAGCCTCTCATGTCTTTCTGGCCAGGAAGCACAGAGCTAGATTTAAACCGGAAGTGGGCTATGCCTTTAAGGGTGAACTGTATCTGCTGTCTGGCTCACAGCCCTAAGGTTTCTGCTGCCTCAAACAGTATCATGGCTAGGGACCAAGCATTCATATACATGAGCCCAGAGGTAGGACCATAGGGCATATCACATTCAGACCATAACATGTGCTATTGGATGAAACAATTCCTCTACCAGGCACACCCAGCCACCGCAGTCCCCATGTCTTCTGCCCTCTCTGGCTATTATAACTTCTAAAGAATTCTTTATTTTTATTAAAATCCAGTGTGCACACGGGAGTGAGAATCTGGCAGTTGTCAGATTTGTTGGAAAAAAACCTGAGGTCATTCTTCTGTTTCTATTCTAATATCCTGTCACTTGTAC
Source organism: Apodemus sylvaticus (assembly GCF_947179515.1). Lineage (NCBI taxonomy): Eukaryota > Metazoa > Chordata > Mammalia > Rodentia > Muridae > Apodemus > Apodemus sylvaticus. The sequence continues at coordinate 16,976,481 of NC_067492.1, read as the reverse complement.
TTTAAGGGCAAACTTACTCACTGGTTAGAGTGAAACATTAGGCAATGGTAAAATTTATCCTTTTCAAAAAAAAAATGTCTCCAGAACCATCTTGCTTCCTGGTACTTAAGATCCATATATTCCCTCTATACTCTTTCTAATCAACACCTCCTAGAACAGGAATATATGAGGCTAAAACTTCCCAAGGCACAAAGAAAAGCCAGCTCCTCTCCGCAGCTGCGCCATGCCTGGCCGAGTGCTCTCTGCTGGCTTCATTTCTTTCTTCCATCAAAGCCTCTCTCCTCCCTGCCGTGCAGAGGAACGCACGCTCCTTATGGCTGCTCTGGGCCTCTTCTAGGTCTGCCCTGACAAAATAGAACAGCTTGAGTGCCTAAAGCAACAGGAGTTCATGTTTTCTACGCCTCTGAAGTCTGGAAGTCCAAGATCAATCCAGGTCAGGGGTCAGGGTTGGTTTATGGTGAATCTTTTTTTCCCCCTGACTTGTGATTTTTACCTTCTCCCCATGACCTCAAGAATATGGTAGCATGCTTATATGAGTGTAAACATATATACATGAGTGTGTGTGTGTGTGTGTGTGTGTGTGTATGTGAGAGAGAGAGAGAGAGACAGAGAGAGAGAGGGAGAGGGAGAGGGAGAGAGGGAGAGGGAAATGGAGAGGGGGAGAGAGAGGGAAAGAGAGAGATAGGGAAAGGGAAAGGGAGAGAGAGAGAGGGAGAGGGAAAGGGAGAGATCTTGAATATTTTCTACTCTTATCAGGACATTATTCCTGTTAGATAAGGGTCCCACCCTTAGAATATCACTTAACTATAATTACCTTTTCCCTCAATACCTCTCTAAATACTGACATGTCAGTGATTAGGTTTTCCACATATAACTTTTGGGTGTATATAATTCAGTCCATAATATAGGTTGAATCTTACAACTGTCTGCATAAAGTAACTCTTGATCTGAAGAGAGATTTCTCAAGTTCAACAGCATACATATTTTTACACACTGATGCCTGAAAAATGAACAAATCCATTCTCCATTTGGATAGATCCCTCTTCAGTGTCATTGCTGAAAACACTTCTAGTGAGTCCATCTGTTGCCTGGTCTTCGTAAGTTCACCACTGCCCTGTCTTTTGCTTTTGATCCCCGTACTCTCTAGGTGCCTCTACCCAGGAATTCCTGACACCTGAAAGAAGTGTGTACCTTAATGATACAAAAATGCCTTTCCATAAATTCACAGAAGTTCGACATCTTTGAAGAAAGTCATTTCCCTTGAGCACATTATTGTATTTCTAACGTTCCTTCCAACAGTCTCAGATATTCAGAAGTTGGTAGTTCATTGTCCTTTGTTAAAATCACCTCAGTATTTACCATTATTCCCTTAGCTGTTATCTCAAGTATTATTTTTATCCCCTTTTGATTACATTCCTCTTTATGCTTCTGAGCTCCAGTTGGATGATTTGCTGTGAGTGTTTTGTGCATAGCCCCTTCTGCAACAAAATGGATCATACAATTTCTTAGTCCAGGTCCTGTCCCCTGAATCACACAGCACAACTTTCTCTCCTTCTCCTTATGATCTCTTCATGTCTATCCATAGACAAACAAACAAAACCACCATCTTAATAACTCTTAAGTTTTCATTTATATTTTATTAACTGTTTTGATCACTTTGTACAGTGTATTTTAATCACACTCATTTCTTCTTCCAACACCTTGCGGATCCACCATTTCCTTCCCTATCCACCCAACTTTGAGACTTTGTCTTCAAAGAATTTTTTTAAATTTAAACTCATTCTGTCCAATTTCATCCTTCTCATATACTGTTGAATGTATGGCCTCCCTGGTTCCATGCTGGGGTTTCATCTGGTTTGAGCTTGCGCAGGTCATGTGCATACTGTGGCAATATCTGTCAGCTCATATGTTCAACTTCCCTGCTATGTCAAGAAAACACCGGCTCCTTGTCATTGATCGCTCCTGGCTCTGAAAACCATTGTGTCCCTTCTGAAATGATCCTTGAGTCTTTGGCAGGAGGGTTGTGTGGTAGATATCTCAGTTAGGGGGTCGTCTTAAGTCTCTTATTCTCTGCACCTTGACCAGTTGTGGGTCTTTGTAATCAATTTAAAACTTGTCTAGGTTTAGATTTGTCAAATGCCTTCTGAGTGGTGGCGGGAGCCGGGACAGCTGTTCACCATATATTATTTCACTGCATGTAAACACAGCAGCTGTTCCTACTCAGTCTTTTCTCCTCTGTGTGTTCCCCTCTGTGGCTGTGAGTTTCCCTTATGGCTAAATAGTCTTTGTATTTGTATTTTTCTTTAGGGGAGGGGGTGGAGAGTAACTTACCAGATGCATGTGTACTCTCCTCAGACATTTCTTCTGTGTTGAACCAGTGGGTTGTTCATTGATTTTTTTTTATTTATAAATGCTCCCTGTCTACCAGTGTCATCTTCTAGTAGTTTGCATCTCCCTTAAGACTCCTATAAATTCTCTAATATCACAATATCTCCAGCCATTTACAAATGTCAATGTCATGAACTGTTCAATGCCACTTAGCCTTGCAAAAATCCAGGCTCCACCCCACCCCACCCCACTCCCGTCAGAAGAGGAAATTTAAAGTCACTGATTGCTCCTCCTGTTCTCCCCGTCTCCACTCACGAATTTATAACCCATAGAGATGAATTTTTTTTTGTGTGTGTGTGTTTTCCCCAGGATGGTCTGTTCCAGCATGAATCAGCGGTGGTGGGGAGAGACTGTCACGTTTGACAGATCTCAGAAGCACATCTGTCACCCTCCAGGAATCCCCCTCACTCATCAATTGGTCCTGTCAGTTACACGTACAGGCATCTCCCCAGCCCTCAAAGGTGTCAGCAATCTCCCCTACATGTGTCCTCCTCAGAACTCCTGCTGGTGGCCTCAGGTGGGCTGCTCCAGATGCAGGTTTCCCGCTGTCACTCTCCGTGGAGTCTTCTCCACGTGGCACGAGCCATGTTCTGGTGAAGAATCTCTTTAACAGCGGCACCACTCTGCCGGTGGTACCGATGTTGAGTTTCTTCTGGTGGTTTAGAGTTTTCTTTCTTTAGAAAATACATGGATTTCTTTTCATCATTTAAAGAATAAAAAGCTCAGTCTTTCAAGGAAATGACGCCCGATGCTTCCCTGTTAGCCAGGGAAAGCTGGGCACATTTAGCATACACCAGTGTGAAGAAGGAAGAGCTTCTCTGTTATGGTTTTGAATGGATTCCATTTAAGAAGGGGTCCTGGAAATCTGTATCATCTGTGCTACATCTAATAATCTTATGGCTGGTGTTTCTCATTAATTCTCCCCCCCCCCCTTATTTAAAAGGAAAATATTACAGATTTCCTAGGCATCCCAAGCTCACATTTTCTTTGACTGTTGAACTCTGTACATCTAGCCTAGCTCTCTTTATAGATGTGCCTGAGGCTATGAATATTTCTTTCTTACTACAGAGGCAATACACTACAGCTTAAAATATGTGCTTTATCAGATGGAACAATGAGATTATCACTCCAATATTTTCTTTGATGGTGTCTCTTGCCTGTTCTATGACATATATGGGAAAATTTTAAGAAGTGGTCCTACAGGGAATTAATTAAATCATTGTAAAGTTAATTTAAAATGAATTCCTGCAACCTTGGAGTTAAGGCATTTCTTCATCAAGCATCCTTTCACAGTTTTATAGCTATTTGTTTAAAGCTCACATGCTGAAAATAAATTTGACTATTCAGTTCTTATGCTAGGTCAAATACCAGGTTAGGTATTTTAGTAACTGACTAATCCTACAGTGGTATACAGTCGTAGATAATGTTTGCAGTGAGGTTTCTCACTTCACCACTCATGTTGCTTGATGCTTCGGTGATTACATGGTCTTCCAGTCCCAGCCTTCTGGGTGTTATATTGTGTATGTTACAGGCAGAGTTCTCTCTCTCCCTCCCCGCCTCTCCCCTTTTCCTTTCTTCCCACCCTCCTGCTTCCTTCTTTTGCCAAAGGATACCCTTGCAGCCCAAACACAGTGTAGCAGTTTCAATGGAATGGTTTTTCATTGGAAGTTGGGTTCAGCTTTTTGCTTTTCGTCCTGTAGTCATTTTCCAAACCATCCATCCTTCTAAAAGCAAGAGTTCTTGTCTGGCTGGCTACTACTCTGGGGCTCTTCTTTTTCAGTTATCTCCCAGTGTGATTTACAGCACTGTCTGAGGGGATTCATCCACCCAGGCACTCAACCCCTAAAATAACTATGTATGAGTTTGTGGGTCTAGTCAAGGTAACAGTGTCATATCAGAAACCCTTCCCAATCTCTGCTATGCAGGGACTGAAAACCAGGAGAAGACATAAAGACATATCTTAAGATAACTGTGACAAAATAAAGACTGGGAACTACTGCATGGTAGCGTGCACACTGTGAATGCCATTCACATTTTGTGCATGACCTGTGTATTCCTTCTAATTCCTTTTAAAATTAAAAGCTAACTGGTCACATCCCCGGAGTTGATTTAGGTGAAGTTTTTATATTTTCGCTTGACTCTGGATGGTGTGAAAATTATCCTTAGGAATTACTCCCGTTGACTATGTTCTCTGTTAAATGAACCCTGTAATGGCACACTTTCAAACTCTGTTTTTTTTTTTTTAAATCCCTTTTCAGTTGGCATGGAGGATTCAGAGAATTATAGCTAGGATTGAAAGAAATACTAATGAACTATATTATACCAATTCTTAGTGACTTTTTTTTTTGGTATCGCTTGGATGTATTTGGTTTCCTACAATTTACTCTTCTCAGAGTTGGACTATTGTTCCTTCCGCTTATTAAAGTGTCCTTCCCTCTTGTCATTTCTGGGGCTCCCTGGGTTTCCTCTCTCTGCTTATGCTATTCACTTATCCACTCAACAAATACTTAGCAAGCCTCCACAGCATGGTGTCTGTGATTCTGTATGTCTTCAGCATGGGTGAGTTGATCGCAATCCTAAGGAGAATTTCGACTCTCAGATACATGGTGTTTTTGTGATCATATTTTACACCTGAGGTTTTGTTTCCATATAAAACAAAAATGCAGGCCATTGTTTGGGATGCTTCCCGGGTGCCATTGTGGTGACAGACAGTATGCTTGGTTGGCTGAATCTCAACCAGTTCATCCTGGGCTCTATGCTCAGCCTTTTAATTTCCTGGGTGTGTGGAAAAGCACGACACAGGCTGCTCAGAGAGAGAGAGAGAGAGAGAGAGAGAGAGAGAGAGAGAGGAGAGAGAGAGAGAGGAGAGAGAGAGAAATACAAAGCCTTTGGGGTGGTCCTATACAAGGCATCATCAGGTGTGGGCAGTGTGGGGCAGAGCTAACCCTTTTTTGAAGGATGAATAAAGATGCTGAAAGGAAGCAAGTGACTGTCAATCAAAGTCAGAGCCTTAAAAACCGCTTGGAGCATTTGCAGGTACCACAAGAGGTTCAGAAGGGCAGGCTGTAGGTTTTGCATAGTGGCAGACAAAGACAAAAGGTATCTCAAATGGTCTGAGCACTAAAAACTCCTGCAGGTAAAGCTAAAGACAATATTTTTTAAAAGATCTGCATTTATGTGACATGAGTGTGTGGGTGTGAGTGTGCTGTGTGTGTGTGTGTGAGAGAGAGAGGGGGGGGGAGTTCATGTGCAATGGTACACTTGTTGAGGTCAGAGGGGACAACTGGGCATAGAACTCAGGTTAGTTATCCTTGGAAGCAAGGACTTTTGCTCACTGAACTATCTTGCCAGCACATGTACACAATAGTTTTTTTTAAACCTAGAATGCCAAATGATCTTTTTTCTTATAGTGTTGTGCACATTCAGGTGTGTGACATTAAGTGTGAATTTTGTAGAACTCATCACAATTTAAGGATGGAATATGAAAGGGAGAGAAAGTGAGCTCTGAGGTAGGATCATGAAGAATAGGTACTGAGCTTGTGAAGAGACTTGCATAGGAAATACAGGAAGAAGAGAGTCCAAGACTTCGTCTCCAAAGAGGACGCAATGGAAGTGTTCTGTGTCTTGTTGGCAGAAGAGATCTGCGCGAGAGAAGAGTGCAGATACCACTGGGTGGCATTAGCTTTTATTTTATTGTAAATGTGTTTATGCCTTCCAAGTTTTGTAGTTTGATTTTTATATGCAGCTGCTTCCTTAAATATGAGAGTTTTTCTTTCATTCATACTTTTCATACTTTAATGTTTATCATCTATCTTATCTATCATCTCTCTATCTTATCTACCTCTCTATCTCTCTACTATCTCTCTAGCTCGCTCTATCTATCTATCTATCTATCTATCTATCTATCTATCTATCTCTATAATCTATCTATCTACTATCTGTCTACCATCTATCCTATCTATCTATCTATCTATCTATCATCTACTTATCATCTATCTGATCTATCTAATCTATCATCTATCTATCTATCTATCTATCCATCTATCATCTATCTTTCTATCTACCTGTCTATCTACTACCTTATCTACCTACCTATCTGGTGTATTCAAATGTGTATATGTGTACACACACCTGTTCAAGGTCACACTGAGCTGTGGACATGCAATGTCTGACTCTCTTACTCTGCCTTTTACCCCTGAACCAAGATTTTCTGAACTTGTCAGTCACCTTTCAGGCTAGCTGGCTCATGAGCTCCAGGCATCTGCTTGTCTCTATCCAAGCCCTAACCCCCAGGATAGCATTTCAGACATGTGCATCTATGTCTAGCTTTCATATAGTTCCTGGGAGGTCAAACTCAGTTCCCTCTTACCTACTAAAGTCTTTACTCAAACAAAGAAGTCCAGGAAACAGAGCATAGTTCATTATTTCAAGCTTTTATGTCACTGTATAAATGTAATGTTTTCGGAAGACTTTAGTAAAGTCTTTCTGAAATGAGGCTCAGACAAAATTCTTTCTGGTATTTCTTACTGTACTTTAGCAATATGTTTTCTTTCTCTTGGCAAAATAAGGAATTATCCAGAAGTGGAAATTTTTTTTTTTTTTTGGAAAATTCTTCCCCATCTTTGGGCAGTATGATATTTTCTTGCTTTCTACTGCTCTCTCTTTTATTTACTTTAGTTATTAAAGACGGGATGCTCCCTTAGCACACAATGCGGAGTTCTATAGCTGAGTTGTTAAGAGCTTCTAGCCCAACATAGTTAATGTTTCAGTATTCATGCCAATGTGTACAGATAAATTGGGGACAGGGAAGAAACAAGCGTCAACCTGAATTTTATGGATTTATTCTTCTTATTTTTAGTTATGTGTCTGTATGAGTATCTATGTGCATTGGAGGCTGGTGGCGTTCAGTCTTCTGAAGCTGGAGAAGCAGGGGGTTGAGGGGCACCCTATGTGGGTGCTGGGGAACTGGTGGTACAGGATTTCGGGGATCACCCTGGGTACTGAGGGCCCAACTGAAATCCTTATCAAGTGTACGATTGGATCTTAATTGAGTCACTGCCCCAGCCCCTCAGTCTGAATTTAAAAGAGGCTCTTGAATTAGATCGATTTCATTTAAACAGATATCCCAAGTGTGTTGCATGTTTAAGAGTGTTCTAGAAAACAGGTAAAATTTTCTAGATTCTGCTCCCAACCAGAAGAGGCTGGAAGGGGGAAGTGCAATGACTCACCACGATGATCCTAACTCGCCTTTTTGGAAACCACGGATCAGTTTGAATCCATTTCTTTGACTACACCTGGGGATTCAGCAGCCATCAGTGGGTGCTACTGAATTATTGACCATACCTGATACCCTAAGCATTGAGAAGAGCCAAGATAATTGCCCCTCCAGAGAGAGCTAATTCTCCAGTGTGTTCTGCAGCCCTTCATATGCTTGTGAGATTTAAAACTCAGTGGCAGGAAACATTCGAGGCTTCCTGTGGCTCTCCAATGGCAACTGTTACATTTTTAAAACTTGCCCCTGGACATATCCAGCTATGAAGATAAACCCGGAAGGTTTCTTTTTTTTTTTCCCTCAACAAAGTTATAAAGAAACTTTACTGATTTATAAAAGAACTCAGAATACTTATGAAAAGTATGGGGGGGGTCATTTGTAAGGAAAATAAAGAGGGTTAGCATTTTAAGCATTATAAGTGTGTGGATAAGAAACCAGTAATTGGTTTATTGAAAGCCACTGCAATAGATGCTCTTAGGACTTAGATGTACCTCAATGGTAGAGTCATTTGCCTTGCCTGCACAAGGCTTTGGCTTCAATCCCCAAATGCCAAGACATCCCTACACACACACACACACACACACACACACACACACGGAATTATGGCCTGTCTTGGCTATTTAGATTTTAGTATCTGTAAAACATTATTTTATTCACAATTTGCTTAAAAACTACAAACTATATTCAAAATTCCATTAGAAGTCTGAACATACCAATATAAATTGCTTGCAACATAAAATCTTTGAGACAACCCAGGATCCTAAGTGATTTGTTTTTATTCAATTACTATAATATGTGTAATTGATTTGTTCCCCTTCTAAAAATTTAAAAAGGAATTGTCTTTCTGGGTGCGCATATTATAAACTGATTTACAGTAAAAATTAAGTTCTCAGTGTTGAGCATTAGATAGAAATTTTATTTGATTTACTTGAATTCAATCTACCATTTAAAATTTCCCCCAAGGTCTTTGAAATATGTATTTCCAGGCTCCTTTGTTTTAAATTTGTTAACATTTATTAGTCAAGAAGTCTAGAAGTTTCTAGGTATAGTGGATAGGTAGGTGAATAGATGGGTGATACACAAACATTCGTATTTCACTTCTTAATGTTTGGATATGAATCTTCAGTGTGGTTTTGGTGGTATGTATATGCTTGTCCCAGGTAGTGGCTCTATTTGGAGGTGTGGCCTCATTGGAGTAGGCGTGCCATTGTGGGCGTGGGCTTTAAGACTTTCATCCTAGCTGCCTGGAAGCCAGTCTTTCACTAGCAGCCTTCAGATGAAGATGTAGAACTCTTAGCTCCTCCTGCACCATGCCTGCCTAGATGCTGCCATGCTCCCACCTCGATGATAATGAACTGAAGTTCTGAACCTCTAAGCCAGCCCCAATTAAATGTTGTCTTTTTAAGACTTGCCTTAGTCATGGTATCTGTTCACAGTAGTAAAACTCTTAAGACAGTGGTGTTCTCATATTGTCTTATTCAAGAATCAAGGCTCTTTCCGTGTGTGTGTGTGTGTGTGTGTGTGTGTGTGTGTGTTGTCTTTGTATGGTGTATGCAGATCTGTGTCTATAGGTTCATGACTGTGGGTGTAGAGGCCAGAGGAGGACATGGAATGTCTTATTTCTTTGTGACAGGGTCTTACACTAAGCCTGGAGCTGGGCTGGTAGACAGTAAGTCCAGTTATCTCCCTGTCTCTGCTCCCACAGCAATGGAAGGTGCCGAGGATTCGAACCCATTTACTCATGCTTGTACAGTGAATGCTTTTTACCTGCTGAGCCATTTCCCACTCTCCTTGCTCTCTGATTATGATCCACATCTGTGCTAGAGGAACAAAAAAAAAATGCCTTTTAAGAACCTTAAAACTATTCACTCAATATTCAAAATATTTTAAAAATCTTCATGCAGCGAGAATGGATAAACCAGGTATTAAGCCAGGAATTCCTAGCTTCTCGGCCCCTCCTCCCCACTTCTCTGTCAAATGAGTCATCTTTCTTAGCTCTGCTCTTGTCAGAGACACTCTCCCATTGCTGCAGCCTTCGCTCATGTGTTTGCATGGCAACAGATCACTACACAAATCAGAGCAAACCCTCTTTCAGAGGTCCCTACATTCTCTCCTCTCATTCTGCCATGGCCTTTTAAACCACAGTGTGGGGCTGAGCTCTTCAGCAGGGATGAGACACACAGGCACAGCATTTCAATGCATTATTTTAATTACTGAGCAAGAGTGTTACACGGGGTGCTATAAAAACAAGGAGAACACTTAAGCCCAAGGAGGTCAGCCAACAGGTCTTTGTCTGGAGGCCATTCCATGCTGTGGGTCTCAGCAGAGGCTTCGCAAAGCAAATGCAGACAGAACTCTTAGTTTAATCAAAATGGAGTAGCCGGGCTGACCCGAAATGCAATAATCAGAATGTAATAGTCCTGGAACATCTATACCGAGGGCTGATGGGGTGGGAGCAAGTAGAACTGAAGATGAGTTTATAATTAACGCTCCAGGTTTTATGGATGGCAATTAGATTGTTTAGATTACCCTATTCCTGTGCTTGTGAATAGCAATGGGCGGAGAAGCAGCCAGAGCCTCTGTTCTAGGTACCGCAGGGTGGAGAAATTCATTAGAATCTGAGATGCAGACAGAAAGCTAGTGAGAGGTATGGTCATACCCTAGAAGCCAAGATGAACGTGTAAATACTGTGTGCCTGTGTGTACATGCACATGTGCCAAGGTTACAGGAAGTGTCTCATCTATAGGCTCAGTTGCCTGTTGGGACACTGGAAAGCTGGATTCTGAACCATCTCCAGGTCACACTTCTCACAATGGGAACAGTTTTGGAGATGCTCCCTTTCTTATCTCATAGCAGAGTCACTAATTAGTGGGGGCACTTAATACTAAGAGCCAGCCAGAGAGGGAGTAGAGGGCAACACTGATACTAATGTGAGACCAGTTTCTCTGTACCTTTTGTGATGGGCTCTCTAAAACCACTGGCTTTTCCAATTTCATTGGTAACAATGTCTGGTGTTCAGAAGTTAGGTCATCTTTCTAATAGAGATGTCTGGCATCTGACTGATGCACATTTAAAAAAAAAAAAATCTTGCTCCAGAGAGCGTGTTCCATCACTGCCCATTATGTAGTATGCCTTGTTCATTCCTCCAGCATACCCCACTGAAAATAATGCCTTCAAGTATTTGCTCCAACGACTCAATTCTGAGTTCAGACAATAGTGGCTGGGGGAACAGTTCAGTTGGCAAATGCTTTCCTTGCAAACAGGAGGAACCGAATTCCACCCTGAGAACACAGGAAAATACCAGGTATTGTGGCATGTCCTTGCACTGCGAAGGCAAAAACACGAGGATCCTGGGGGCTCACCAGCCAGCCAAGTCAAGCCTAATTGGTAAGCTTCAGGCCTATAGAGACTGCAATTCCTAGAAGAATTCCTAAGATGGCACCTGAGATTGTACCTCAGGTCATTTCGTGCACAGAAATTCACACACACTTGTGCCTGCACACATACACACTCACACATATGCACACACTCATACATTAAAGAAATAGAATACTGTTCAGAAAATAAAGCAGGAATGTGGTTCTGACAGGTCAATCTGCATCAAAATGAAGCTGTATGGGAAACAAAAAGATGCACAAACACTAGATCAAGAAATTTAAATTCTCTGACCTTCAGTGCAGAACATGGGAAATGGGCAGATGTTTTTCAAGGGGTTTGGGTAAGGATTTAACTGCTGGGGACATCACATGAATATCCAGAACTATCATGGTGTGTTGGCCAGGGTTTTAATGCCCATAGGGATTAACTGAAGAAAGACTTACTGGTGTTCATGATTTTAAAGACATCTGTTTGTGGTTGGCTGGCTCCATTTTTCTGGACCCGGGGCAAGGCAGAGCATCATAATGAAGGGTGTGGTGGGGTGGAGCTATTCACCTCATGCTGACCAGGGAGTCTAGAAAGTGACAGGAAGCAGCTGGGGCTAAGACATGTTCCTCATTGGCTACTTCCTCCAACCAGGCTTCACTTCCCACAGTTCCTCCACCCCCAAGTAGCCTACTCAAGATTCTAATGCATAGGTAAGTCCAGGCATATGCCTCACTAACCTTGCTCTCTCTCAGTCCAGTTAACTTAATCGTCTAGATTCTCTCTCTCTTTCTCTGCCTCTCTCTCTGCCTCTCTCTGCCTCTCTTCTCCTCCCTCCCTCTCTCTCTCTCTCTCTCTCTCTCTCTCTCTCTCAGCAGTTTTTCTCTATAGAGCTCTAGATAATGTTTCACAGGTACATTGGCGTGGGTCAAATCATTCTATAAATGTCTTCCTTCCTAAGTATGAAGTCAATTTGCAGTATATCAAATGCTCTGGCACATGCCAGAGAAGCGCGTGAATCATGGGTCAGTGTAGGGGGTTGACTTTGATATTGGAGTACCTATGGGATGAAGAAGTAAACAAACACTTGGTCAGCTCAATAACACCTTGTGCGGACTGAAAAAAAAAAAAGGGAAATGTGAGACAGAAAGGCAACGTAAAAGCTGCAGCATTTGAATGTGCTTTCTAAAAGATCAATTACGGTATGCACTCACTGATAAGTGGATATTAGCCTAGAAATGCGGAATACCCAAGATATAATCCACATATTAAATGATGTCCAAGAGGAACGGAGGAGTGGCCCCTGGTTCTGGAAACACTCAGTCCAGCAATATAGGGGAATACCAGAACAGGCAAGTGGGAAGGGTTGGATGGGGGAATAGGGGGAGGGAAGAGGGCTTATGGGATTTTCGGGGAGTGGGGAGCCAGAAAAGGGGAAATCATTTAAAATGTAAATAAAAAATATATCAATAAAAAAAAGGGGGGGAAAAAAGAACCTAAAAGTTAAAGCTCTACAATGGCAATTTCTAATTCTAATGAATTCTCAGTATGAAATATCTTCAGAATTAGGACACAAAAAGGGAGGTGTCAGTGAGGCTCTTGGATTTCATCTTTTCAACTGGAATTATATTATTTCTGTTTATTTTATTTTGCACAGTCTAGGTTTGAACTCGATTTCCTTCCTTCCTTCCTCCCTCCCTCCCCCCCTCTTTCTTTTCTTTCTATTTTTCTTTTTTTCGAGACAGGGTTTCTCTGTATAGCCCTGGCTGTCCTGGAACTCACTCTGTAGACCAGGATGGCCTGGTCTAGAAATCTGCCTGCCTCTGCCTCCCACGTGCTGGGATTAAAGGCATGCGTATCACTGTCCAACTAATATTTTCTTTCTTCGGCCTCCCAAGTGCACAGATGACAACCATGTACCACTATGCCTCGCTAAGACAGTTATCTGTGTTTAAATAAGGTGTCTTGAAGACACAGACGGCAGATGCCTGAAGATCACTTTTACTACTGTCCTATTGAGAACTTCAAGAATGACCTTAACCCAACAATTTTAAATTTAGTGCTTTGATTTTTAAATGACAAATATAAAAGGAAATTTTTTTTGTAGGTGTGTTCGAGGCCAAAAGCAGATCATGCTAGAATATTTTTTTAAAAAAGCATGTTGAAATGTATTTCCTAGTTTTAAGTAATTTATAATCTTAAAATTCATGACTTAGAACATATATCTAAGAGAGCATTAACAATTAACATAGTGTTTGCAAAGTGTATCTGAACTCATTCACGGGAGATCTGGGAACAAATGAGTTGCTAGAATTTAATCGTGAAGGGATGTCCTCAGAATGTTGGGATACAACAACAGTTGAAAAAGAGACCAAGGACCTACCATCATTACAGATATTCCCCAGAACGAGTTTTAGCAGAATTCAATTCCTTGTAAACGCGGTCATGTTTTCTTGTCTGTTGCCAACTGGAACCTCAAGTCCTAACGGGAGCAATTACTGCATAATTACTGCATCTTACCTAGTGGGACTGGCCAATGACATGACAGTTTGCATCTTGAACCCAGTGGGACTAGCCAATGATATGACAGTTTGCATCGTGAACCCAATGGGACTAGCCAATGACATGACAGTTTGTATCCTGAGCCCAGTCGGAGAAATTTCTCTTTTGCACCTCATCTCTGTTTCCTTTGCGTCTCTGTCCTTTAGGTTTTTTAAAGGACAGGATGTTCTCGCCTTTCAGTACTTGAAAGCCAAATAAAATTAGGATTATTGGGGGGTGGGGTGGGAAGAGACAGTCTCATGTGGTCCAGGCTTGTCCACGCGTACTTGCTATGTAGACAAGAGTGACCTTGAACGCCCGATCCTCTTGCCTCTGCTTCTTATGTGTTGGAGATACAAGCATGCTCCCGCGTTATGAGATACTGCGGGTGTTACTCAGGGCTCCATGCAGGCTAGGCAAACACTCCATTGGCTGGGCGACACCCTCAGCTCGGGTTTTTATCAATTAATTCTATCTCCGAAATCCCTCTTGTCGAGTAATATAATGTAATCACACCAGTGTCATCGGATAACATTTACAAGTTCTGCCTCCATTCAACTGGAGCAGAACATACAAGGTATTTACCACGTGAGGTTAGTTCCTTGGATATCATTTTAGAAGTTTTGCCTGCAGACAGGTTTACAGAACTGGCTGTTCTCCTAAAAGAAAAGACCCCAGGCCACAGAACCACTTTATGTGGATCAGGTGTTTAGAACTGTGACTAGCGGTTCCCTGGTCACGGGCTGGGCTTTATTGGAAAGGTGGTGTTTATGAAGCCCAGTCGGGTCTGTCATGGAGCTAAGTCGCACCTGCTCAGCCAGCTTTTAGTTAAGCTGCCAACACAGTGGAAAGGAGCCTCTGAGGCCAGCCAAGCTTGTCCCTTGCTTGATTATGAAATCAAACACAATAATCTTAACCAATGAAATGGAAACAGCTTCCGCCTAATCTCATATGTGATTGTTCAGGGAAGCGTATTGTTTCTAGTTGGCTTGTTTTTTTTTTTTTCCCCTCCCTCAGTGAGAAATAGCTGTTTATTAAAATAGCTTTGTGGACACCCCTACTCAAATCCATTTGTCTTCAGCCAAACGCCTCATCACTTTGAATCATTTCAGCCTCCATTTTTAAGTGTGCAGTTGTTGGTGGCACGGATAACAACCCTCAAAGTGACTTGGTAATGAAATGGGGTTCTTCTTTGTTGATGTCAAAACACCATCTAATATGACTAGAATAAAAAAAAAAAAGAAAAGTGAATTGAGGCTTCCCCAATTTTCTCTCCAGGAATCAAAGTTTAAACCACAGCAATTTTAGGTAGAAAATTATCATTTAATTCGAATAGCACATACATAGTGGGGCACTGTTACTTTACACACAGTGTGGTCAGCGCAGTCGATTCATAGGAAAGAGGAAAGAAATTGAAATAATGTACCTGTGGTGGTTTGAATAGGTTTGGCAGGCCCATAGATTCATGTGTTTTGATGCTTGGTGATGGGCTCTATAGGAGGCATGGCCTTATTGGAGTGGGTGTGGCCTTGTTGGAGGTTGGCTTTGAGGTCAGCTAGCACTCAAACTTGCCCTAAGATAGAACAGTCTCCTCCTGGCTGCCTTTGAACCAAGATGCCGAACTCTCAGTTCCTCCAGCACCGTTTCTGCTTACAGGCTGCCATGCTTCTGCCTTGATGATAATGGACTAAACCTCTGAAACTGTAAGTCAGCCCCAATTAAATGTTTTCTTTTAGGAGAGTTGCCTTGGTCGTGGTGTCTCTTGACAGCAATAAAATCCTCACTAAAACAACACACGGTTGAAGGGGCTTTGCAGATGTGAGTAGACGAAGGATTTGGGATGGGGAGGTTTTCCTTGGTTGTCCGTGTTAGCCTCCTGTCAGCGTAAGGATCCTTGGCATTGAAAGAACGTGGAAGAATTAGAGAAGGCTTGGTGGCCAGGTCAAGTGCAAGGCCCAAGCCCAGCACTGCAGGTGGCCTTTAGTTGCTGGAAAAGGAAGGATACTATGCTTTTCTCGAGCTCCCACCTGTAGCAAATAGTATTAATTGCTACCACCTTTGCTCCCGGAAGTGATCGCGCTACCAGCTCCCACTGGAGACCCTTGAATCCTCTGATAAAAGACACATGCAGTTTGTTCCTCTACAGTTTGCCTTCTTGGCACAATTTATGGGCACTGCTATCTCCCACCTAGAAAAGCATGCCTGTATCAATTTTTAACTGAGTCTCTTCCACCTGCCCTAAACTTAGAGGCTAATCCCATCTGGCCCCTCGCCATCCATGAGTACTCACCTGTGCTAGTGCTCCCAGCTCCTTCCCAGACCTCATATGGCTGCTGCGTTCTTCCCATTCCAAAGAGCAACATTGCCCTCCATACATATCGATTTTAGCCCACTTGAGCTGATTGTGGATTTCTGAATGCAGGGCTGCAGGATAATAGATAGGTATCATTTTGAGAGTATTATAGTCACTTGCTTTTCTCTTGCTCTGCTTCTGTCTCTGGGGTCTGTGTTGCAAGATATTTCCTATCCATTCACTTTGAGACAGTGAGCTGCCAGTGATTGGAGGGGAGAGAGGAGGAGGAGCTAAGGGAAGTGAGGGCAGAGAGGGAGAGAGAGAGAGAGAGAGAGAGAGAGAGGTCCTTGGGCGATCAGAGCAGAGAAGAAGACTTGGATATACAGATGTCCTCAGACATATTTCCGGTGTTTTGGAGAGGTTAGAAATATTGGGATAGACTTTATCATTGTAAATTGGCATTATGTAATTGGGAATTTGATATACATAAATATATTTGGGTAACTATTCAAGGTTAAGAGTCATGCTTTACCGGACACTTGGAAGGAGTGGTACAGAGGCTTAGTGGGGCAGTATTCATTTATAATTATTACCCACTACACTGGAAAACAGGCTATAGACTGTAGAGCTCTACTCAAGAAAAATTACACAAACTTAGTAGAAAAGAAGGAAAGGAAAAAGGCTTTGGTTTGTATTTTATATGCTTCTGTTTTCCAACTTGAACTACGGTTTTTTCTTTTAAAATGATTATGTTTCCCCAAATGAACTGAATTTAATTATTTTGTAATTTCTATATCTTCGAATTGACTAGCTTTCATTTTTTTGTATGAATTTCCCCCTTGAACTTTCTTTGTGATTCTTACATTGTGTTCTCCCAAGCTGAGTGGTTAGTCTTTTTTTCCCCCATCATTCATTTTTAAATAAGGTATTTAAGGCTTTTGTATCTAAGACTTAGCTGAACATTTAATTAAGTCTATAAACTAGGGTAGGCCTGGCTATAGAATGCTTTTTCGCACTTAGCCATAGGGAATGAATGGTGTATGTTAGTCAGGGTGCACGATGATCTTTCTCATGGCTTATAGACTTAATTTTGAAGCACTTGCTTTGAGAATTTCTCCCTGGAAAGTATTAGACAACATTTCTCTATCCTCCCTTCCTAAGGTCCCGATGATGATGATGATAATTATAATTATAGTAATAAATCTCAGTTACACCAAAGTTCCCCTTGAGGACCAATGAATTTACTGGACTTACTTTCAGAGCATAGGTATCAGTCTGTTGGGTTGATCCCAGAGTAACCTCAAAGGGAAATCCTCAACCTGCATGTATGGTGCCTTATCTATAGTCATATAAATGGAGCCCTCTCCTCCAACGTCATAGTACATAGTCTAGTCCCTTTTTGAGAGTTGAGAACCAAAGACCTCATACAATGAAGGTAGAATTGTTCCAGTTGGATGGGAAGAGAGGCTAGATACCAAGCTGAGAGGGAGGGGGGGCAATGACCTTCCCAGCTCCCTCCTTCTATGAGGTCAACAGTCAGGAAGCCCATCTGTGACATTCTTGGGTCTTATGAAGATGGCCCTTGTTCTTCATAGAGGATGGTGCTATAAAAAGCAATCCATCCCTTTCTTTCTAAGGATCCATCTTTTCTCAATGACATTTCCCTAGCACACAAGGATAGTGGGCCCTGAAGTTTTACCTACTTCTTTTTCCCAACCTCCTGATCTCTAAGTGAAGAAGCAGAAAAAAATAAATAAATAAAACGACCACCACCAACAACAAAACCAAACCCAAGGCCCTAAGCCTTCTGAGGCAAATAGGTCTCCAGTCTGAAGCTCAAGATTATCTATCTGGAATGGCTGCAGGAAGCAAGACACCACAGGAGAAAGTAAGGGGCCTGAGTATAGTCAAAGGATTTGGATGAGAGATGTCAGAAGGAAGAAGTCAATATTCTCCTCCTACCTCCAGTGACTCTTGTGCTGCCTGCTATGAATATTTTGTTTCAACAAATGTGCTAAATCCATTTATCACACTAATTTCCAAGGTGGTGCATTCAAGACAAGCATATTAATAACTCCTCAAAAAAAACGACACATTTTTCTTTACTCACTAGAACCGGTAGGTAGGAGAAGAAAAGAGATACATTATTTCGAGAACCCTGCTCTGTACTTTCTATGTCTCAAGCATTTAATCACGTGAAGCCATCAAGCCCTTCTGTGAAGTATGTTTTAATGTGCATTATAGAGGGAAGTATGCCAAGCGGGAGGAGTCTAGATCAGACCCTGGGAAGTGCCTGAACAAGCATTTAAAGCCTCTCTAGACCCAAAGCCCACAGTTTCTCAATTCCCAGCGTCTCTTGTGTCATTTCTGTTAAATATATCACTTAACCAAGAGATCAACAAGGGGGTCAGGAAGTGGATGAGTAAGTAAAATACTTACTATGCAAGCATAAGGACCCAAGTCATACTCAGAGTCCATTAGGAAAAAAAAAAAAAAAAGCAAGGTGCAGTGGTCTACACTTTTAATTCTGTGTTGACAGATCTCTGGGATTCGCTGGTCTATCCATGCACACACATAGACACAAACACACAGACACAGAAAAAGAAACATTTAGCAGTGAATATTTGATTTTGAAAGGTGTACACATCTAATACCCTAATGACAAAAACAAGTACACTTCATTTAATAACAACAACAACAACAACAACAATAACAATAATAAGCATAAGCAAAACTAAGGATGAGCCCTTCAGGAGAGAACAGTATTGGAAACAAAGAAAATTGACCACAAATAAATGCAATGGGATAATG
Source organism: Apodemus sylvaticus (assembly GCF_947179515.1). Classification (NCBI taxonomy): domain Eukaryota; kingdom Metazoa; phylum Chordata; class Mammalia; order Rodentia; family Muridae; genus Apodemus; species Apodemus sylvaticus. The sequence goes on along the minus strand of NC_067492.1, from coordinate 16,957,813 downwards.
AATTTATGTTTCTGAAACCCGTGGAGAAGAAGAGTGACGATTCTCAGACATCACGAGGAGTGACAGCACGCAGAGATGTCCCCCGCGTCAGCAGTCATTCACTCCTTTGGCCAACAAGGTGTAGAGTTCCAGTTTTTCTTATCTGCCCACCAAACAAAGGAAGGTGCGTGTGATGGGGAGAAGAATGAGTGAATAAATAACAGAATGAATCGCTAAAACCTTTATGAGGGAAATCGTGATGCATTTCAGCATCTCAAGCATACGTTAACTCTATCTGAATATAAAATATATTTAACTAACTATATCATACACTGAAAATATCTCTAAGTATGAAATACAATTAACTATCTTTTATATGTAAAATATATCTAAATGTATTTTTCTAAATACATTTAGATATATTTTACATATATCTTTGATCCACTCATTCTGCCGGGTGTCTTTGTTTCCCCCTCTCTCATCTTAAATTTCTAAATTTATTTTTGAGAACTTCATCGGGATCATTCTTGGCTCTCTTCCTCTCCATCCAAATTATTCTTACTGTTACAGATATACATACATACAACCAAGCCTATTTAGTTTTGTGCACAGGGGCTGATGGCTTGGGATTGTGCAACCACATGGGAAGGAAGGGTCCTCATCCCTGCAGGAAGATGCTCCTCCCTCGGTCAGTAGCCTTTGCCCTCTTGCAGCTCCTCATGCAGGGGTGGGCCTCTACCTTAAGTCCATTCACAATAAACCGCAGACAAGCTTGCTCCTCTGTTATCCCTGCTAATCTTCGGGAGGCAGTGTTGAATGTGGTCAACTTCTCTGTCGATGAAATTCTGTGAAATCCATAGACTCCTAGAAGGCCGATGTTCGCTTGACTTTAAAACAATTACTTCTTTGACTCTTTCACCTTTGGTTGCTTTTCTTGGGGTGGATTTGTGGGTCTCTTTGTCCTAATATCTAGAGTTTAAATAGTTGCTATTAAAACTCCAAAATCAATCAGCCTCTGGCTGTGCTGTCATTAAAAGTTAACTGTCTTCCCATTAATCCATTAATTTGTGAAGATTAATTGGGAAAGCTCTTTAAAGTATGGCTGTGACTTGGAGCGCACACGCCAGTGTTTGCCCCCGCATGAAAGCTTGCCCCGTGAACACCACAAGCATTAGCAACCATGGATTCCGCTTGCCCCTCCTTCTGTGGGAGAGAATGCATTGGGACTTAAAGATTGCTACCTGCATGAATTACTTGGGAAGCATATCTCTCTTAAGCTTGGCTTGTACAAACATACTGATAAATATTTACTTGTTTTAAATTGCAGCAATAGAGTTTTTTTTTAATTTAAGCCACTGACTGACAGATAGAAGCTCATGTTTATCCCTTTTAATATATCTAATACCACCATCCTCAAGCGAATGTTAATTTTCTCATCAAAGTCAAATTAATACTCAGAGAAGCTCAGGAATTTGTAGTTGACTACCCTTGCTAGAGTTTAGGTTTGCTGAGATGTTATTTTAGATAATAGTTCAAGGATGAGATAGAAGCAGCCAGGGTATCGCTGGTTCTACTACCTGCATAAGAAAAGGTTAGATCTTATTTAGTCTCATTTGTGTCTTTGTTTTTCCCCAACGTTTTTTTCCTTTTCTAAACATGGTATCTTTTATTTATTTATATTTAAAGATTTATTTTAATTTTTAATTGTGTGTACTTCTATCTGCGCACACGTGTGCATACACATACACACACACACACACACACACACACACAAATACAAATGAGCACAGGTACCCTCCAAGGCAAGAGGCATTGGATTCCCTGGGGCTGGAATTACAGGTGGATGTGAGCCACCCAACAGAGGTGCTGGGAACTGAACCAGGTTCTTCTTTGCAAGAGCAGTATTATCTTAATACTTAAGTATCTGCTCTTAACCAAGATATCATCTCTCCTTTTAGCCATTTTGCTTTTACTCTAGCCCAATAGCAGTTTCACTTTTCTTTCAAACATTCACATCCCCCACTACCATGATCATGATGTAATTGCAAAATAGCTGTGTCTGTATACTCAGGTCACATGGCTTCATAGGGTGAAAGGTAGTGTGTGATAGCACAGCTGGTTCTTCAGGCCTAAAACAGACTCATGAAACACCAGCGTAAAACATAAAGAAAGACATTACGAAAGAAACAAAATACCCCAACAGATAGGAATTAATTTGCACATCTATTTTAGTAGTTATCAAGCTAGCATGGGCCTGGCTGTGGGGCATAGGCAGGGAAGATTTAAAATCTCTCCCATGTGGTTCTACCCTGAGGCTCAGATGAGCCCCTGAAGGTACCTATTCCAGATAAGACTGCCTGGAGCCAATTCATAACAGATATGTTTATATGCACATACTCATAGTATATATTCATATATAATACATGTATACATATGTATCTATACAGATATACATGGATAGATACATATGTGTATATGTAAACACATACACTAAAATCAGAAATCCATCATTTTTTAAGCATATTAAACACACCCAGGCTTGCAGGCATCCTTACGGCAGACTTTAGGTAGCCTTTCCTTAGTGTATCTCATGAACGCACAGGTGGCTATATCTGGGAAGGTGAGATGAGCAGAGCTCATTGGAATAGAAATAAACAGAATGCCCACATGAGAATGAGCAGAGGCTGTTTTTCTTTTAATTAGATATATTCTTTATTTACATTTCAAATGTCCTTTTTCCTGGTTTCCTCCAAAAGCCCCCTAACCCCTCCCCCTCCCTTGCTCACCAACCCACCCACTCCCGCTTCCCTGCCCTGCCTTTCCCCTATACTGGGGCATCCAGCCTTCTCAGGACTGAGGGCCTCTCTTCCCTTTGATGTCCAACAAGGCCATCCTCTGCTGCCTATGCATCTGGAGCCATGGGTCCCTCCATGTGTACTCTTTGGTTGGTGGTTTAGTCCCTGGGAGTTCTGGGGGTACTGGGTAGTTCATATTGTTGTTCCTTCTATGGTACTGCAAACCTCTTCAGCTCCTTGGATCCTTTCTCTAGCTTCTCCATTGGGGACCCTGTGCTCACTTTAATGGTTGGCTGAGAATGTCCCTCACTGTATTTGTCATGCACCGGCAGAGCCTCCCAGGAGGCAGCTATATCAGACTCCTGTCAGCAAGCCCTTGTGGGCATCCACAATAGTATCTGGGTTTTGTAACTGTATATGGGACTGATCTCTAGGTGGGGTAGTCCCACCTAGATGGTATTTCCCTCAGTCTCTGCTCCACACTTAGTCTCTGTATCTCCTCCTGTGGTTATTTTTTCCACATTCTAAGAAGGACCAGACTATCCATACTTTGCTCTTCCTTCTTGAGCTTCATTTGGTCTGTGAATTGTATCTTGGGTATTCCAAACTTCTGGGCTAATAGCCACTTATCAGTGAGTGCATACAATGTGTGTTCTTTTGCAATTGGGTTACCTCACTCAGGATGATATTTTCTAGTCCCATCCATTTGCTTAAGAATTTCATGAATTCATTGTTTTTTAATAACTGAGTAGTACTCCAGTGTGTAAATGTATCACATTTTCTGAATCCATTCCTCTGTTGAGGGCCATCACCACTCTGGAAATCAGTTTGGCAGTTCCTCAGAAAATTGGACATAATACTACCGGAGAACCCTGCTATACCACTCCTGGCATATACCCAGAGGATTCTCCAGCGTGCAATAAGGACACATGCTCCACTATATTCATAGCAGCCTTATTTATAATAGCCAGAAGCTGGAAAGAACCCAGATGTCCCTCAACAGAGTAGAGGCTGATAATACGCAGTTTGCTGTAGCAGAAGAGTTAGCTACTGTCATCTGGACTTGGCAGAGAAAGACTCAAAGGCAGGCAGAAGCAAGGGAAGCTATACAGTGTTAGGAGTCAGAGAGGCTCCAGGGGATCCTGATTAGTGAGTGTGGGCACAGCGGTGGGGGTGGGGGTGGGGGTGGGGGTGGGGAGTTAGGCTAAGTAGAGGCAGGGCATCCTAAGTGATTGGTCAGGAATATCTGACTTGGTCTTGAGCAGCTCTGACAATGGAAGCAGAACCAAAGGTTAGGGAACCCGCCTGGGATCTGCCAAGCCCTGGTTATTTGTTGTAACTCTGCCTAGGGCTTAATGATGGCCTGTGAAGCTGGCTTTTGAAGCTTCTGTTTTCCATGTGGGCTGGCCATCCTCCCCCTACCTCCCGTGTCCAGTCTCTCACTGGGCAGACATCAGAGACACACTAGGTACAGATAGAGGCCAAGTATCTGGCCGGGTCAGGGAACTGGACTCTGTCTGAACTCATGAAGCTAAAAACTAGGGTTTATGGTGACAAAATAATATTACTGTTGTGGATGAAATCTTTCCTTTGCTCAGAGTACTTTTTGATAGCACACATCAACCTAACCATATGCTATATCTTTTAAATTAGTTCATGGTTTCCATTTCAAGTAGATGAGCTTTCAATAATATAGATTAGAATAAATATTTTTTCAAGGATATGGATTTCTTGAGGCAGAGGCCATTCCTTAATCCTAAAACAGTCCATCGAATGTTTGGTCCCGGTCTGTGAAATCCATTTCCTCAAAGGAATGAAGATTCAGTGTTTTCAAAGCTCGCTCTGAAATGAGTCATCTCTGCCTCTAGTATGAGAGAACCTTTAAGAAACCCAGCTTCCCACTCCCGTACCCTCTCCCACGCCAGTCTCCAACAAGTATCCTCATGGGCTGTCTGATTCATTAGCAAGGATACAAATGATTTTTGGCAGGTTTTCAGAATGCGAGGGAAGGTGGTTTCTCGGCAGCTGATAAGCTGCATGTTCTTACAAATCAGCCCTGACTTTCTGTAATGTGTGTTTTAGATGACCAATTCTCTTTTCAACAACATGTTGGCCCACAACAGGAGATATGACACTGTAAAGACTGGATCCACTCACTCGTAATGTGTCTTTGGGTGATTTATTTAACAGTGTCTTATTTTCCCTCAATTGTCCCAGTAGTTAACAGTTTAAGGTAGGGTATTTTTCAGAACAAAATTGCTCCAGTATCTAATAGGACAGCATAGGGTATTCGTCAGGACCAAATGAGGAAAAAGATGTAAAAACGCTAAGAACGTAAGCACCTATAATATACACTTATTATCATGGTACAGGTAATATTGCAAACAGCTTAAGAAAATTGAATTACTTTTATTAAAAACCCGAACAGCTTTTACTTACTTATGAGAATTATGCATTAAAGCCTTTTGCAAAATAAAAGGAAATTACTTTCTATCGAGCTGTATTAAAATACTTTCAATACAGCTTACACTGTTGTTTGCTGGAGACCACTGAATGTTCTTACACACACGGCTTGCAGGAGAGCTAATTTATCATTGTCTTTTTAATGACAAAGGTAAGTTTTTCTCCCATGGAAAGAACAACTGCTGACTTCTCTGAGCTATTTATCTAAAGGCTGTAGTATTTCTCTCTCTCTTTCACTCTCCATGCACACATGTACATGTAGTACCCTGTATATGTGAACATGTCTCAAGCTAAGTTAGAAAACTTTCTTCCCCATTATCAATATTCCAACAGAATTCATCACATGTCTAAATGTCATCAATGTGTAAATTTATTTTTTTAACGAAAAGACTAAACCCCACATTACTACTTCCAACTGATATCAAGGTAAAAGCAGAAATCCTCCTGCAAGTTTTTCAAATGCCCAGTAATGTATCATCATTTTGGAAAAGCAGAATAATGTTTTTTTTCTAATAGAACTATCCAACACTATCCCAACATGCTCCACTACCATTTTGAATTCTGAAAGCTTCCCTAAATTGTTTGGCAACTACATTATCATATTCTTATAGTCAACACATCAACCATCTCACCCCATGACATTTTCACTCTTTCATTTTTTTTTTTTTTTTTTTTTTTTGCCAGCAGTATTACTGTCAGTGAAGGGACCAGGGTGCTATTGATGATCTGATGTAGTACTGAATAACAAAAACCATAGTTTTGGGTTAAGCTAATGTAACCCCTTATAGAATTTAATGCATATATACTCAATGCATATATATTCTGAAAGCTCTTTATTCAAATGCAGAAATGCTGCTAATTAGAGTTCTATTCATGGTGAAATATGAGAGGAAGCTGGATGGTACCAGCTGAGAGACTGCTCAGGCAGAAGGCTAGGATTTGAATCTGGAATACTGTTTTCTATCCTCAGCACCACTGGGATATTGGAGAAAATTCTGCAGAGTGATGCCCTATGTACTGCAGTGGGTAGAGGAGCATCTCTGCTTCTGATCTACTGGCTGCCAGGAGGACCCTGCCTCAAACAGCCAGGGATCACATGCCATCGGGTTTTTCCAAGAATCACCTAGAGCTGCAGTCCACCCACACTGGTTGAGAAAGTCTTTGATCTGAAACATTGTCCCTTGGTGTCAATAGTACAGAACTCATTTTGCTAGTGCAATCTGAGAAAACCCATTGTCTGGAATTAAACTCACAGGAAGCCCTTATTTGTAATCAACAGTTTCATTCCATTAATACCCACAGGGAAATGCCCTGTTACTTCACTTCTGACTCATCACTGCTGCCCCAGGGCTTCATCTCTTTCTGTCAAACTCTTGACAATCAGATAGGTAATAAGTAGATAGAATGGGAAACCCTGAGCTTGAGAGAACAACTCTCCAGACATGTTTTATTCCTGCTGCCATGATGCTCTACAACATTCAAACAACAAAACTTGAAGAAATGGTCATTATGATCATACTAATATGTTATGATTTGTGTATACTTGATTTCCTGCCCCAACTCCATTTGTAAATATCAGCATTCTACTACAGCAAGATAGGACCTCGAGGCAAGCTTTTGTGACTCTACGACTTTATTGATAAGTTATTAATATTGGTATCTAAATGGCAAAGAATAAAGGTCAGTTACTGTGTGTATGAAATGTTCTAAGTTCTCAGGAAAGCATGCAGTGTCACTTTTTTTAACATGGAAAAGAATAAACAACTCTATTTCTAGGAAAGCATACAGTAGCTTAAGAGAAGGATGTGTAGGCTTGTGGTAAAGAATAATGTCAGGTCATGGGAAGGTCAACTAGAACTTGACCCAAACTTTCCCAGCCATACCTTCCAGGATCTACCTCGTTGTGTTTACCTGTCCCTCTCTCAGTGAACAGGAAAGTTGGCCCCTTCTTCAACCTAAAAGTGAAACAATATGGATTCTCAGTTTACAGTTGACAAAAATGAATGGGCAATAAATATATACCTTCCAGAGTGACTGCAGCAGTAGCCCATTTTACATTCACAGAATCGATTCTGATCTGCATAATTGATTTGAGAAGCAGTTAAACAGTCTTTTGCATCACACACTTGCATACTAATAATGACCCAAGAGCACATCAGTATCAGTGAACACACACACACACACACACACACACACACACACACACACACACATGCACCCTTCCTACGTGTACACAATGCACTTCTGTGTACACACACACACACACACACACACACCTTAGCTCCCACAGTATATTAAAGCATTCTGGTTGTTGCTTGTCTAATTGGGTACAGATCCCCCCCACCCCAACACTCTAAGGGTTATAAGTCTTTTAATGTCTACACCCCTTCGTACTTGACTTAACAACTAGATTGGCTGGTGTTAGCACTTAAGCTAATCAATAGACATGCGAGAACCTGTCTTCCTTAAGAGTCAGCTAGAGAATTTAAGGTACAAAGGAAGAAAAAAAATGAGCTTTACATGAAAATAAGATAATCTTTAGAAACCAAGTGCGGGGCTGGGGGCTAGCAATGCCGCTCAGTCAGTAGAGCACTAGCCTTGCATGTGTGAGGCCATGGTCTAATGGTTAACACCAAGTAAAATCCCAAAGAACAAACACATAAACCTCAAAAAAATACAAGAAGCACATGGCCACACGGGGCAAATTCTTGTGGAAGTCACCCAAGAGCAAGCTATATTCCAGGAAGGAAGAACTTTGTTACATTTCAGGTGACTCCGGATAATTTTTGAATCAATTTAAATTAAATTACTGCCATAGGAAACATTTGAGACAATAACACTATGTGCTTTTACATGACCAAGATGTGTAAAAATACTAAATATGAAATTTTTTTTCTGAGTAAAGCAAAGGTAAGAATAAACTTCAGAATTCAAAAAGAGTAAAGAAAGCCCTTTTGAAGCATCTGCAGAATAAATTAAGCGTGTATGGCTATCAAAGCAAACCTTATTTTATTGTTACATTATTCTTTGTACTTTGTTTTTTTAATATTAAAAGCAATGTATGTGGGGCTGGAGAGATAGATGAGTCTGTAACATTTCTTGCCAAGCAAGCTTGAGGATCTGATTCCCCTGAAGCCACATACAAAAGCTGGGTGAGATGGTGAACACTTGTAATCCCAGCACTGGGGGCATAGAGACAGGTTGAACTCTAGGGCTTCGTTAGCCAGCGAGCCTAACTCATCAGTAACTCCAAGGAGAGCGCAGGGACAGAATGATACCAGAAGTTGTGCTTTGGCCTCCATATGCATGCATGCACGTGGAATCCCCTCCCATTATTATGCACACAGAGAGACTATATGATACACACTTAAGATAAATAAATGGAGACTTGCCTCTACTTTAATAGAGCCTCAGATCCGCACAGGTATATGAATATATGCCTGTGCTTGTGTATTTATAAAGTTTTATGACAAAATGGAATCTTTTGAAGGTGTCATCAACGTTCAGACTTCGACCTTAGGCAGTTCCACCCTAGGGGTTTTTTCCTCATCTTGAGTCAACCCCACAGGCATAAACAATCCTGAAGTTTTAGAGTTTCATTCATTTTCTTAGTGGAATGAAACATCATGTATGCTTTCAAACGACATATTATTAAGCTTTGCAATTTAAGAATCTCCAAATTCACAGGTATACTATGCTGTTATAACTCAAGTTTTCCACTAAAAGTTCTATTCTTGAGAACTATCCTTCTTGTATTGCTCTAGTACAGTTTCATTGCTGTGTATTATTTTACTGTGAATCACAATTCCACTTGTGAGTTCTTCGGATTGTGGATGGTCCTTTGCTGTTATAAGGGTTGTGATTCTCTCCATGTAGGAATGCTGAGTCTGTACTCAAATGGAGTATTTGTCCTTTTGCTGGGCCATGAAAGCTATTAGCATGTGTCTATCATTCTTGTAATACTCAAGGTTTTTTGAGACTGTTGTTCTTCATGGGTAAGCCATTCCTGGAGACCCTTGCTCCTAATAGCACTAGCAGAATGTGGGATATGCTGAAGTTCAAATGTACAAGCTTATGGCTGCTTGTTTTTGCCAAATAGTTGCTCACATTGTTTTCTCATAAGTAGTGTGGTGGGATTTCTTGAGATCCACATGCTCCTGATCCTTTGGCCTTTTTGGGCCCTGTCCAGTTCATCCATTCAATTACTTAGAAAGTACTATCTACTAGTAGTTCTGATGTTTCTTAAGTTTGAGTATCAATTTGCATGGCTTCTGTACAGCTGCATGGTCTCTGGCCAAGGCTCAAACCACGTTTCTGGTGTGCTTTCTAACCAAATGGGAGGTGTTTTATTTTTCTTCATTTAAAATGCTTTTTATATTCAGGATACTAATGATATCTTGGTTTATACTTTTTTTTCTTTTTTTTTAATTTGATATAATTTATTTACATTTCAAATGATTTCCCTTTTCTAGCCCCCCCACTCCCCGAAAGTCCCGTAAGCCCCCTTCTCTTCCCCTGTCCTCCCACCCACCCCTTCCCACTTCCCCGTTCTGGTTTTGCCGAATACTGTTTCACTGAGTTCTTCATACATATTTTCATATATTTTTCATCTTTAAATATGTTCTTTCATATGTTCTACATGGTTCTAAATATCCCAACAAACTTTTATGTGGTTATAGAGGCATCCATGGCTCGTTTGTTTCTTGTCTATGAACTTTATACATTTTGTACTTTTTCCTCCACTAAATAGAAACTATAGATTCTTTGTATTTTGTGGTACTTGAGAATGAACTCAGGGCTTTTCACAAGCTAAGCAAGCACTCTACCACTGAATGACATGCCCAGCACCCTTTCTGCTTTAATTTGAGATAGGGACATATTAACTTAACTAGGTTTCCTTGAGTTCCCTTCCTAGCTCAGCTTGGGCTTTGACCTTGAGATCTTTATGCTGCATCTTCCCAAGCTCCCAGGGTGATAGGTGTGTGCCACTAAACCCACAAACTTTCTTAATTTTAACAGTTAAATTTATATATCTTTCTGCTCATGCTAAACAAATTTTAAAACAACCCTTCTGATCTCAACGTTTTATTTTATAATTTCACAATGTCTTCTATCTTTATTTCTATAATCTCCTGTCTCTTAGTTGTTTTCTAGTTTTTATTGAGCTTGCCAGACTTTCAGCGGCATGCTGCATACATGATAGGCATATTTCTAGAGAATCTAGGTCTGTTTATTTGCTTACTTTAAGATAGAGTTTCCCATAGCTCAGGCTGGTTTTGAACTCACTGTATAGCTGAGAATGACCTTGGATCATCCTCTGCCTTCCTGCTGTGCAGTAGGATTACAGGCACATGGCACTGTGCATGGCTTAGAGTCTCCTTTTGATGTTGTGTTTATTTGTTGTGTCTATTGATTTGAAGAGAACTGTCAGCTCTGTGCTCACTGGAATGCGGCATTTTCTCTCCTGGCAGATGACTGTGATGAGCCCCTGGTGTCTGCCTTGCCTCAGGCATCCTTCAGCAGTTCTTCTGAGCTCTCCAGCAGTCATGGTCCTGGATTCGCAAGGCTGAATCGAAGAGATGGTAAGTCTGCTCTCCCCTGCCCTTTGGCTGGTAATGAAGCTTGTGAATTTTCTATTTTCTTAATCAAATCAGTGCAAGGGATATGCTGTGAAAAGAAGTGAATGTCGAAACAGGTCAATGGTGATCACACATCGATGTGACATGTGGCTTCCAATCAGGAAAGGCAAAGAAACGCACCCTATCTGAAAACTCTCTATTATCATTTTAACAACCAAAGAATTTTGTCCTCTTCAGTCTGGTAAATTTTTTTTATGTATCTTATAAAGTAAATATTTTTGCCATGATTTGCAATCATTACGAATACAGAAATGATGGGAACTTAATTGCCTTCCTATTTCAAGTTAAAGAAGTCTGCAAGAAGTCATTTTAAAGCACACTACATACCTAAAAATAGTAATCCTTCAGTTTGTGTAATTCTTGATGTGGTTGACATGGCTTTCTCTGAGGATCAAGAGCTTCAGGAAGCTTTCAGCCCCTTGAGGAATAGCCAGTTTCGGTTGTTTATTGTCTCTTATGTTGGTTGGGCTCGATGGCTGGCATATTATTCCAGGAAAGGGAAGACAATTAGAGATAATTCACTCGCAGGACATACAAGAGACAACCATGTGCTAAATGACAGCGTCACTGTGGTTACATTCTTTAATATATAGAGGTAAAAGACATCAGCACAAACGTTGCAGGGACATACTGACAAATGGGAAGCCATTTTAACAGATAGATATACAGACTCCCAGCAACTCATGTTTTGCAAGCCATGTGTTATCGCCTTTTCCACCACTGCAAAATCTACTCCTTGCTGTTAATATTATTGATGTTGTTGGTATTGTTGTTGCTTGAGTTGGAGTATATGGAACTTTGAACATAACAATGTGAGTGTGTATGTGAGAGTGTATGAGAGTGCATGGGTGCATGCATGGAGGTGTGTGTGTGTGTGAGAGAGAGAGAGAGAGAGAAAGAGAGAGAGAGAGAGAAAGAGAGAGAGAGAGAGAAAGAGAGAAGAGCGCAAGAATGCTGGTATACATTATATATTACTCAGTTCCAATGACTATAGAGGCGTTTGCATGATTTTTGACATAGTTCAAGTTTCATATTATATTACTTGAGTTATGTACTTTGGTGTTTGTAAGAGTGAAGGTGTCAATGGAGAAGAACTGCAAGATCTTTGTATTCAGTGGGTGACATGGGACCCTTGGATCTAACCATGCTTCTCTGTTTATATGTACATTGTAGCCTAAGATTTTGGTCACTGTCTCTTCCTATTTGCCATTCTGGATCTCTGACTGTGGAAGCACTTGGCTTCCCCCCCCCCCCAAACATTCTAAACCTGTGGTTCTAAACTTGTGGCTTGAGAATCTTTGGGGGTTGCATATCACACATTTACATTATTATTCATAGGAGTAGCAAAATGACAGTTATGAAGTAGCAAAAAAAAATAATTTTATGGTTGGGGGTCACCACACGTGGAAGCATTAGGATGTCTGAGAACCACTATTCTAGATCCTGCACCAAGTCTCTCCTAGCAGGGATATCATTTCTACAACACTTTGACTTGAAAGCAAGGTCTCTACCATGTGCTTTTAAAAGTGAAGTGGAGTTTAACATTTACTGCCCTTTCCTTAAATCTTCAAGGCATTCACAGAATGGGGTCCACCTAAAAAGAAACAAAATTTAATTTATCTATGAAGCTTTATTTCATTTTTGAGACCTGATAAATCACAGAATTATATTTTATTAATTGGATGCAATCATAGTTTTCATTAATTTATATACTCAACAGGAGTCTCCATCGGTGGGACTCATTTTCATTCTTAATTTGTTTCTATGGCTCTTGCTGAAACACAATATCAAACTTCATGAATCTCATTTGCATGTTAATGAAACCAAGAAACAAAACAGGATCATTTTAATTATCTCTTGCTGGTTGTCAACCTACTTGATTACATTTTTCTTTTTTTTTTTATTTAGATTTGCTTTTTTTCTCTATTAATTACATGAAGTGTTCATAAAGGAATGTCAGATTTTGAGTGATTTATTAAAGCCTATATATTACTTATTTTACTTGAATGCTCCTTCTAGTATGTAGCTCAGGTTGGAAGAGGTGTTCAGCCAAGCTACCCAAAAGTTCCTTTGACAGACAAAGATAAGTCTTTTCTGAGAAATCAGAAGAACTGGTCAGGCAGGGAATGAGCAATGACCCATGTAGTGCCCTGCTGTGGGTGAGAAATATCATGGATTTTGCTGACTAAATAAGTAGGATCCTGACCGGAGAGTCTGAGCTGAATTGTCTTCTCCAAAAGAATACACAATAGTCCTTACAATGATAGCCATGGGTGTAATTTAGTTCATCTGGTCATATGGTTTCATGAGATGGATCCTTTGCAAAGCAGTAGGCTTGTGAATATAGCCAAAGCAATAAGCCATGAGTCCAGTGATTGTATACAGCAAAAATAATTTCAACACAGGGATGTAAACCCTTGTGCTGTGTTAAAGTGTACCAGATTGCTTCATGATCAAGGCTGTAAGACCAGAATATTTACTGTTGCTAAAAGAATAATATGTGTTTGTGCCTGTTTATTGTTAGTTTTCTTACCACAACAGTCTTTCTATGCTAAATAAGCAACATTTTCTCACTGATGTAAGATTTGTTGTTAAAATCAGATATCTGTATGTAGAGAAATTATTTACATGATGAACTGACAGAGGTAACTCCCATTCTCTGTCTACTCTGAGATGGATTATTCTAACATACCTTGCAGAATTGTGTGGCTATTCTTTCTGCCCTAAATCATTGTTCCTATCTGCATACAACTTACAGTATTTAAGTAAAGACCCCAAGTTCTTTATTGCAGATATTCAGGACATAACATCTTTACTTAGAAAGATGGGTCCCCTGAGATGTTATCCAAGTAACCAGTGTTTCTTGTTGTTAAAGATGCTGCATAGAATTCTTTATACTTATTTTATTCTAAAATAATAATATTAATATATTTAATAGTCAATGCCTCAGATGGCAGCTGATAAATTAGAAGTGAATTATGCACAGAGTTGAATAATTTGAAGCCTAAGGGAAGGTGAGCCTCAGCACAGATGGCTGGGTCTGGAATGCACCTGAGGTCTGTGGGTAGAGATGAGGCTCATGAACTTCAGTGGCTGACTTTGCACTCTTAGGGGAAGCTTGTAGAGATTAATGTAGAGTAAAAACTATTGTAGTATTCTCTTCTGGACCATCTTCTTCCCCATCACTTCAGACTCTAACATGCCAAGAAAGGCTTTGACACATGGAACTGTAAGAATTTTGCACCGTCAGACTCATATAGGCTCTGCCACATGATATTTTATTGGCTATGGATAATTTTCTGCCCTGTGTTCTAATTATCTCTAATATGGCCCCTTCTCTCTCCTTCTCCTATCTTCTCTTCTCCTTTTCTTTCCTCTCCTTTCTCTTTCCCTTCCTCCCCTCCCCCTTCCCTCATCTATGTCCATCTTACTTTCACTCTCCTCTTCTCCCCCTCTCTCCCCTCCCATTCCCTTCCCTTGGAATCCAGACTTACAGTTCATAATGCTGAGACACAAGAACTTAAACTCAAAGAAATCCCTGAATGGTTGGGTCACAAGTTACCTTAGAGTCTCAGGACACAAGTTTCCTAGACATCAGAACTTCTGCTCTCTACCCTGTGTCTCTTTAGCTTTCTCCAGAGGATAATAGAATTTTAGGCAAAGAGCAACTATGATTAGACACTCAGAGATTGATTCAGTATCCTTGGGCTTAAATCACAGCCACCTCTTACTCATTTAAGGATGGGAAAGATATTTAGCCTTTGTCCTTTAAATCTCCTACAGGAGGAATAGGGTTAACAGTGTCACAGTATTGGTGAGATGACATTGTTGGCCTTGTTGAAAATGATGGCAGTGCAGAAGTGTGGCTAAATGGATTTCAGAAACGAAGGCTGGAGCAATGTTAACCAGGTTCTAAGCGGAGTCCTTGGATTAATCACATTACACACACTTAACAAGACCAAATATATGCACAAATGTACACAAAATAATTTCAGGGAATACAGAAGTCCACACAAGTCTCCTAGGAGAGAACAACTTGTTCCTGATTAATTGTAAAGTAGTGTCGGAGAATCATAGTTATATTTTGTATATATTTAATGAGATTGAAGTAAAGATAGAACATTCTTTCCTGTGCATCTTTGGTCAGCGTCAGCCAGCTTGGTGATGTGATGGCTTAATTTAGAATAGTTATGCTTTTATGTTTTTTAAAAAAAGAAATTGAAATTGGTTTATGAATTAAAAACAAAAGCTTTACTAAGAGATTCACACTTTGATAATGGTTTGGAGAATAAAGTTCAAGATCAATTTTATGGTCTGTGGTGTGTCACTTATGCTTACAGATTATATTTTATACACTGGCCTTGAGAAGGTGAAATAGAAATGAGTGAAGATTTACATCTTTTGTATCTTGATATGCCCATATCTTTTTTTCATTAAAGCAAAGGAAAAAAAAAATATATATATATATAACCACTTCTATTATTGTATCAGTTCATTTGACACACCAGAGATGGCTGTCTTGTGACCATTTGGTTTTCTGCATACTTCAAATGTTTCCATCTCTTCTGGGTCTCCTTGTGTAAGGACATTTTCCCCTCTCCCTATCCTGGTACCCCTTTTTTTCTTTTCTTCCAATGTCCTTGTCTGCCAAGAGGCACACATTCTCTAGCTCTAAATCAACCCCATAATTCCATTTGAGCAGATGTGTCAAGTCGCCAATCGTAAGTAATTTATGGTGATACAAAGCTCTGGCTTGGGAATCCAGAGCTCTACACCATAGTAGTAAATCCTGCGTGGCCTTGGGGAATGACATCAGCTCTCTCTTTCTACCTGTAAATGTATGAGATTGGATTTGAGTATCTCCATATTCTAAAATAGTGTGCATGTTGTATGCTTGGGTTCTGTGGGTGCATTTGTTCATGCATGTACACACATGTGTGTGTGCATGTGTGTGCACCTAGTGTGGAGGTCGGAGGCAAATATTGGCTATCTTTCTCAGTCAGTCTCCAGTTTATTTTTCGGAGAGAATGTCTTCACTGGAGCTAACAGATTTGGCAATGCTGACTGCTCAGTAAACCCAGACATCCTCCAGTCTCTGTCTTCCAGCCTTGGGATTATAGATGTGTGCTACTGCACCTGGCTTCTCACTTAAGTGCTAAGGATCCTGACTCAAGTCTGCATGCATGTAAGCACTTTAGGAGCAGAGTCATTTCTCCAGCCCCAAGTGTACCTTTTGGCAAAGCATGCTTTTGTCAGAATTCATTTAAAAATAAAAATCTTTGAAACACAGTTAAGAAGGTAAGGGGAATGTCTTAAAGCAGATTGTCCTTCTAAGTCCTTCAAACTAGGAGACACAGGATGTTCTTGGCTTAAAAGATGCCTTGAACTTTCATAAGATGAAGAAATTCATGATATAAATATGATCCCACTCAAACTGATAAGTTGTCTCCAGTTTGTTCAATTAAAATAAATTTGTGAGGTTGATAATAATCACCGGTATATAACTTGCATTCTTTTAGTGCATGTCTGAATCTTTATTTTGTTTCCTTAATTGTGTGTTTCTCCGTGTTTGCATATGGGTTGGTGTACATACACATGTGCCCACAGAGATCAGAAGAAGGCATCTCATTCCTTGGACCTAGAATTACCACCAGCTGTGAACTACCTAAAGTGGGTGCTGGCCACTGAACTCTAGTCCTCTGTTTAGGCAACAAGTACTCTTAATCACTTCAGCCCATCTGCCTTTGTCAGTAGTGAGCAGCAGCATTTAATGTGGATGGATATATCAAGTTGGGTCCTCTCAGAAACACAGCTGTAGCCAATGACTGAGGTACAAGGGATGCATGTGTCAGGGGGGTAGCTGTGAGGAGAAAATGGTAAGCTTGAAGACAAAGCAGGGGCAGGGTGTGTTAGAAATCCATTGATGTCAAGAGAAGATCCCCCACACAGCCCAGACTCTCTTGACAGATTTACTTCCAAATCAAAGGTACCCACTCTAGTAGGTGTCTGGCTTGGGAAAATAATTAATTTGGAAAAGTTAGGTTTCTTTTAAGACTGCTATACTAAAATAGCACAGATCACGTGGATCTATCGACATCTATTTCCCCTAATTCTAAGGTTTGGAAGTGCAAGAATGAAGAGACAGATTTATTGTCTCTTGGGGACCTTGCTTCTGATTTTCTATTGGCTGCCTTCTGTTTGCCTTTTAAGGTGCTTCCTGGATGCAAGCACACGGGCAGAGCACCATCTCTCCATCTTGTGCTAGTTGTGAGAGTACCAACCACATAATGCAGGCCCCACCCTCTACTCTCATCTACATCTCCTAAAGACTTCATCTCTAACTGCTATCACATTGGCGGTTAGGGCCTCACGACATGGATTTTGTCGTATTTCTAGAAGCTAGTGAACCAAACAGAAATTGCAAACAGCTTGATGTATCTGAGAAAAACCCACTGAGCCCTCCTTTATGGGCAGCATTCCTGGAGAGATGGGAAATGTTTGATAGTGTCTCAGCCACTTTTCATACCAAATAATGAAGTATTACATACATGAAGGAGTTGTAAAAAAAATCTATAAGTAGAAATGCAGATTGCAGGGGGCTTATTGCTATGGTCTCTCTCTGTCTAGTTGTTTGATATACAAGCTAGGGAGATATTATTGAAATTACAAAGGATAGATATAGAAAATGAATAAATTTAGTAAAATAGGCAAATATGATTTATATTTATATAGTGTCTCCAACAACTGGAGGACACACATTCTTGTCAAGTATACCTAGGCTATTTACCTAAATTTATGTGGTGTCATAAAGAATAGTGTTTTAATAAATCTCAAAGGGTTGAAATCATGGAGAGTAAGTGCCCAGCTACAGTGGAATTAGCTGGAAATCATTAATTAAAAAATACTTAAAATCCAGAAAGGTGTGGAATTTAATTACTGCACTCCTCAAACAGTAATCTCAATGGAGATCAGCAATCATTCTTGCTCAAGGATGACAAACACTGTAAGTCAAACTTGTGAGGAGCCACTTAGACAAAAACTGACATCCTTAATTGCAAATTAAGAAGAAAGAAAGGCTAAATATGAAGAAGCCATCTAAGTAGCCTTGTGAAGAAATTAAAACAAAAACATCTAACAGATCAGATCAAAAGTAATAAAAGAAGTATGCTGGAGAGACAGCTCAGGGACAAGGAACACTTGCTGCTCTTCTAGCAGACCTGAGTTTGGTTCCCAGCACCCCACAGTTGGTAGTTCATGACCAACCATGACTCCAGCTCCAGGAAATCCAGGGCCCTCTTCTGGCTTTCTCATGCATTCCACACCCAAACAAAAACTAAACTAAGATTGAGAAATTTAGAAAACATAGTCTTATGAAATTGCATTCAAAAAAATTACAGAAAAAGAAATCCTCTGTCTCATGAAGAGAATCGACACATAATTAAAATGTCCCAACAAAGAGAACTCCAAGCTAACAAGTGCTCAAATGGGAATTCTTCCAAACACATTTAAGACAGATCTGACATTCTCTCTCAGAGAGAGGAAAAAAGTCAAAATCCTCCTAACTCATTCTGTGAGGCCAGCATAACCTTGGTACCCAGCCCTGTCAAGGACAAACAAGAAAGGAAAATTAAAAACCACTCTTGCTCATGAATATAAATGCGAAATATTCTAAACAAAATATTAGCATACATGTGTGAAGGGACTCAGCCTCAGCCTCAGAATGAAAATGTCTTCTGATAGCTTGGTGGGTTGCAAAGCTAAAGAAACAATTGAAAGGAGTGGTGGCTCTGGCCCTGTGTGGACAATATGACTATCCTTCCTCTGAGATGAAGGGGAGCACAAAGTGTGTGTGGGGGAGGGGAGTCTCATTCTCTCTTATTAAAGGCCAGTTAAAAGTAAAGATATACTTTGGCATATTAGATTCTCCATGTCTCTCCGTGCCCTCTGCTGCATTGCTTTCTCTAGCAAATGTTGCAGTGGTCAATGTCCCATGGATGTGGGAATGTTCCAGCTTCCCATGGATGTAAGAGGGACTTGTCTAGGCTGGACCACTCAGCTGTAGCTTCTTGCTCATGACTTCCCTGATGGTGAGGGGTCCTCCTTCCCTGGGAATCTGCTGGCATGACAGATTGTATTGATCCTGTAGGAAGAGTGTTGACTGTCCATAGGAAGGATGTTGATAACCATTGGAGGATGCGGATGGATAGGGCTGTGAAGGTAAGGATGGGATCGGATCCATTGCGGCTCTTCAGAACTGTGTGTAGGACTGAGTATCGGGACCTACACTTTTGTCCTAGTTGAAAGCTCAGCTTTGTTTGAGTTTTCCTTATCTTATACCCTTCTACCTTTTGAACTTGTTCTTTGGGTGGCTTAGCTCAGACTTGTGCCTTCACACCATGCCTCTTATCATTCGATGAAATAGCACAACATAGGGGCTACAGAGACGGATAAGCAGTTAAGAACACATAGTACTCTTAGAGAGGATTTGAGATCTGTTTCCAGAGCCCAGAGTGGGTGACACATAGCTGTGTGCAATCCTGGCACCAGAGTATCCAACGTTTTCTTCTGGCTTCCATAGACACCATACATACATGCATAAACCCACACATAGACATATATGAGTACACACAATTAAAATTAAATAAATGGGGCAGTATATTTACTCCTGTCCAGAAGAAATAAATCCATAGTAACTTATCCCACACCAAAAAAACTGAAGTACAAATCATGCCCTCTTAAGTGTAAGACATATTTAAATAACTTATATCTAATAGCTGGTTATTATAGGAAGAATTTTACAGTGGAGAACACTGACAAACTCAAACTCATGCAGATGACCAACTTTAACCCTGCTCATCCTAAACTACATTGATGAAATATAGTCCTGATTTCACATGATGAGGATAGAATTATTTTTTTTTTATCACTATGGTTTATCCCCTGAAAAACTTCTCTGAAAATTGTTATGCAGACCTGAAGTGGAAATCATTCTAGCTGGCTGGTTATCCTAAAAAGCTGTCAAGGAAAACCTCAAAGAACGAAGTCTAAAAACTGGCATAATCACATAAACCCAGGGAGACAAGGTGACCAACATGCACCATGAATATTCCAGTGGGACATTGAAATAGAGGCAGATGCTCGCAGCCAACTATTGGACTGAGCATGGGGTCCCCAATGGAGGAGTTGAAGAAAGGACTGAAGGAGCTGAAGGGGTTTACAACCCCATAGGAAGAACAACAATATTAAACAACCAGTCCTCCCAGAGCTCTCAGGGACTAAACCACCAACCAAGGAGTACACATGGAGGGACCCATGGCTTTAGCAGCATATGAAGCAGAGGATGGCCTTGTCAGGCATCAATGGGAGGAGAGGTCCTTGTTCCTATGAAGGCTCGATAGATGCCCCATGTAGGGGAATTCGAGGGTGGGTAGGCAGGACTGGGTAGGTGAATGCGGAAATACCCTCAGAGAAGCAGGGGGAGGGGGAATGGGATTTGGGCTTTCCAGGGGGGAAACTGGGAAAGGGGATAACATTTGAAATGTAAATAAAGAAAATAGCCAATGGGGGGGGGGAAGAAAAAGGGACATTAGGCAAAAGCTAAAGAAATTTAACGAAAATATCAATTAGCTAATAGTAATAAGAATAATAATACCAACAATAATTCATCAATACTGAGTTACTACTTGACACATATCACACTCATGAGAAGATAATAAAAAAAGAAATCTGTATATAAAAGTCATATTGAGAATTCACCTGTAATCATTCAGCCTTTCTGGAATTCTAAAACCATATGAAGATAAACAATCATTTAAAATATGTTCCAATACTTTGGCTTTATCAATACAGAATGTAGAGTGGACCTGTGCTTATAAATACCAAGAATACATGTATAAGGTGGAAACCAGATTAAAGGTTGGGACAAGGGAATGAAAAATGCTGTAAAAAAATAAGTGTGGACTTAGTATCATTTTGTAGTGAGTAAATCTGGATACCCTAGTGTAGGAGAATGCTAAGGTCTTGTGGCAGGAGTGGGTGGGTGGGGGAGCACTCTCATAGAAGCAGGAGGAGGGAGGGGATAGGGGTTTGCAGAGGGGAAACCGGGAAAGGGAATAACATTTGAAATGTAAATAAATAAAATATCAAAAAAAAAAAAAAGATTGGCATGTAGGCATCCAGAATGTCTTTGAAATTCATGGCAGAGACTCAATGAAAAAGCCCCTTTAATTCTATTCCCAAGGGATCTTGTTTTAAAAGTAGCATTTTTATTGGTACAGAAATGGCATCCATTATGACACTCATTTCGTGTCATAATGTGTTGAGAATGGAACCTAGGGTCTAAGATATGGTAGGCGCAGGCTCCGCCACCGAGCTTGTGTCCTGCTCTTATTACCACATTTGCGTAGATGTCTGCGTGTAAATACACTTCGACTATGTACACCCCACACTTCCCAGATTGTCTCCCTTCTTGCTGGTTCTCAACCTGTGAGCTGCAACCCCTTTGGGGGTTGAATGACCCTTTCACGGGGTCACATATCAGGTATCCTATACATCAGATATCTACATTATGATTTATACAACAGTAGCAAAATCACAGTTATGAAGCAGCAAAGAAAATAATATGATGGTTGGGGCATCATCGCAACAAGAGGAACTGTATTAAAGAGCTGCAGAATTAGGAAGGTTGAGAGCCACTGTCCTGAATAGTCCTACAACCTATTTCTGCTTCACGTGTCCTTTTAACAGTTAGATTCCGTGTATGAATAAAACATTGAGTATTTATCTTTCTAAATCTGTGCTGTTTCGGTCAATACAACGTCCTCAAGTTCTATCCCTTTTCCCATAAAGGTCATCTCTCACAAATTAATATTACTCCATTCTGTAGACATTTGCCCCTTTTCTTTAGTGAATACGACTACAAAGCTCATGCGTGTGGCTGCCTCTGTAGTGCGCTGCCTTAGACTCCTTTGGGTACCAGTCCAGGAGATGCATGGCTAGATTGTATGCTACTTCTTTTCCAAATAGTTGCCATGACCTTTAGGTGATTTGTTTTCTAATTCAGGTCAGTTTGGTAGAGCTGTAACTGGTCATGTAATTTGAGTCTTTCCTCGTAAAAATAAGCGTGAAATCCCAGCAGAGACTGGTGTGCCCACCTAAGACTTTCAGCCCCATTGTCAGTGTTTATGAATGTGCCCATCTAAGCCTGGCTAAGATTCTGCAATGTCTGGGGCTATTCTACGTTGCTTTCAAGATAAAAGGAATAAAAATTAGCAAAGCTTCAAAGCTAAAGAGCAAGGGAATGTATTAGCATTTGCTCTCTGACTGACCCATCTCTGCCTCATTTGCATGCCATGTCTTATATTTATCAGAGTGGATCTGCTGCTGTGTATTAGATGGCATTAATGCTGATTAGGACAATCACATAAGGAGCGTGGCGATGCAGAAAACCATCAATGAAATAGAAATGTAAGAAACAGATATTTAGAGCAAAGCCATAAATATAACCTTCGGCTGCAATTTAGTACAAGTTAAAATAAAACATACATGAGATGGACGATATGGGTGATTGAACCTTGCGGTTTTACGCAGTGCTTAAGAAAAGGGATGGATGAATCTGTAAAAGTTGCACACTATTAGACAAGCTAATTAGCTCACTGTAAAACTATCAAAAATTGAGATAAAAATTCATGTAACATGAAATTAATCATGGTAAAATGTTAATTTTATGTTTATGTCATGCCAATTCTGGGGCACTTAAGAACAATCACAATGTTGTGTAACCACAACATTTATCATTATTAGGTTGCAAAAAGAAAGTATTTTTCTGTAGAGTTTTAAAATCAATCCCACCCATATTTGTGTGTGAGAGAGAGTATGAGTATGTGTGTGTATGTGTGTGAGATTGTTTATGTGTGTATGAGAGAGATTGTGTATGTGTGAGTATGAGTGTATTTGTTTATGTGTGTGTATGTATGTGTGTGAGATTGTGTGTTTGTGTGTGATTGTATATATGTGAGTATGAATGTGTGTGAGTGTGTTTACATATGTGACTTTGTGTATGTGTGAAAATGAGTGTATATTGAATAAAAAAAAAAAGAAAAAAAAACCCCAAATACAATGATACATTCATCTGTGCTTAATTACGGATTTGCCTTATTGTAGTCTTTGTTCCTTCAGTTAACTTTGCTTTACTGCTTATTCCTCTTTCGCTCCACAGATGGGGTTTGTTTTTGTTGGACAGGTCTATTAACAAAATCTACATTTATTTTCTAAATTGAGACTGTCATGATTTACCCTTCATTTAAAAGGACAATTTCACCGAACAGAGATATTTTGGCTGACTTTCTCTTTTTCTTGTGTCATTTCAAATTTGTCCTCCTATGAGTTGTTGGCCATTATAGTTTCTGTTTAGAAATTATCTGTGCCTATTGAGGGTCCCTCATACGTGACAGATCTCGTGTCTCTGCTTTTAATATTCTTTCTGTGCCCCAGCTTTGAATAGCTTGATTGTAATATGTCTTGGTGTGGAGCATCCCGTGTTTATCCTGCCTGTTGTTTATTGAATTTCTTGGCTGTATCCACTCTCTTGCATCATTCATTAAATCTGACACAGGTTTTGGTCATTGTTTCTTTAACTGCTCTTTCCTTTACCCTCTTCTGCCTGCTCTCACACAAGGTTAAAGTTGATGGTCCCTCATAGGTCTCTCAGGCTTCCTTCTTTATTTTTGTCCTGTTAGTTACTCAGGTTTCAAGGGCGCTAACTGACCCATCATCATAGTTACACCTCTGTGTGTGTTCAAATCTACTCTGAACCCCTCAACTGAATTCATTTCAGTTGTACTTTGTGGTACCTTTTATGCCTTAAATTTTTATTTGTTAAAGTGTGTGTGTGTGTGTGTGTGTGTGTGTGTTTGTGTATACATGAATAAAGATGCTCACAGTGCCCAGAGATGCAGGATCCCCCTTGGAACTGGACCGAGTTAAAGGCAGCTGAAGTTGCTCCATGTGGATGTTTGGAACTGGACTCTGGTCCTCTGTAAGAACCATGGAGTACTACTCAGCCATTAGAAACAATGAATTCATGAAATTCTTAGACAAATGGATGGAGCTGGAGAACATCATACTAAGTGAGGTAACCCAGTCTCAAAAGATCAATCATGTAATGCACTCACTGATAAGTGGATATTAGCCTAGAAAGTTTGAATACCCAAGACATAATCCACAAATTAAATGATGTCCAAAAAGAATGGAGGAGTGGCCCCTGGTTCTGGAATAGGGGAATTCCAGAACAGGGAAGCAGGAAGGGGTAGATGGAAGAACAGGGGGAGGGAAGAGGGCTTATGGGACTTGCGGGGAGTGGGGACCCAGAAAAGGGGAAATCATTTGAAATGTAAATAAAAAATATATCAATAAAAAAAGAACCATAAACACTCTTAACCAGTGCTTAGTCTCTCCAGTTTTCCCCTTTCCTGCAGCACAGTTGTTTATTTGTGTTTTCCATGTGCTGAGTTAGCATTTGCTATTCTTCTTCACTCTTTGTTCATGAGTTCCTTTTGGTCTTTGACCATAACTGATTTTAAGCTGTAGCAGGGTAGGCATCCCCTGGGACTGTTTATCTTAGTTTCTCTTACTGTTCTATTGTGTCAGTTACTTTTGTGTATCGGCCTCAGAAACCCCTGAAAGCATGACCTGAAGGGAAAAGATGTATTTTGGCTCCTGTTTTCAGACCATTGGTCAGGTGGTCTCATGCATTCGGGCAGATCTGCGGGCAGCGGGAGTGTGGAGGTACGGGGGATTCCTCACCTCGCAACAGGCAGGAAGTGGAGGATGATGGAGGGACTAGGGACCTTGCTTAACCTCCAAAGGCACTCCTTCAGTGACACCTTTTTCCCAGTTAGGCGCTAAGGTCCAGTATAGCACCACCTGCTGGAAACCCAGCAATTAACAAACACGTGAGCCTGTGAGAGACACACCACACCCACACTGCAGGAGTTATTTCTTATTTCCTTGTATGCTTTGCATTTTAGAGATGGGGGTTGAAACAGCCTTTTAGCATTATTTTAACTCTAGAAGTCAGATGACTTTCATGCTTACAGAGTTTGTCATTTGCCTGTACTGTTTATTTGGGATTGTCTCTTCCCCCTCTTTTCTCTCTGTTTTGCTCTGTCCCTGTCTCTTTGTCAGTTCTGCTTCTCTTTCCCTCTGCCCTCTTCGCATACCACAGAGCTTACCCATGAAACCCAGAGGTCTCTGAATCCATCATCCTCTTGTCTCAGCCTCCTGAGTGCTGGGTTTACAGACTCACAGCTGCCTTCCCCATTTCCCGTTTTCTTTGGTGGATAGAATGTTTGAGGTCCATATTCTTGGAGGTTGACATCAGCCAATGTTTTGACAGATTCCCTCAAGTACTTGGGGAAATAGAATTGAAATGCGACAAACTAAAAATCCTTTCCTAGTCTTTGCACATTGGCTCTGTGCTGGGTCATTCCCTTATCATGCACTTCCTATTCACAGACATAATCCTCCAAATTGTGTTTAGCTTAATCCCCCAAATGATGTCTCATGAAAGAGTAGAATATATGAGCCAAAGCTTTCAACTCTTTTCAAATAAAACTCTTACAGTACAATTGTATTTTTTTTTCTTGGATAAAGCCCAACATTTTTTTTAAACAGCAATGTTATGATTTTTTCCATAATAGAGAAGAAAAATATGCATTTTATAGCAAACCCCTCCAAAGTGAAATATGCACACCATTTGCAAAATTTTTCTATCAAAAGACATTGTCAACAACCATGCATTTTAGTAGCACTGTATGTGGAAAAATCAATGCTGGGTAAATGTTAGCAGCCTCCTGGGTAGTCAGTGTAAGCACAACTTTGCTTTCTGAGGTTTAATCTTGCTTCTGTCCATATGATGGCTAAACAGGCATTGACCTCTTCTCTGGCAAGCCTTCATGATCATGTACGCCATAGGAAAACCTCTCTTTCTTTTCTTCTGTGCCAAATCTTTTCATATGCTATATTGTTATTTTGAAAAGACTGTGGATCAGGAAATAAGGCAATAGCTGGTAGATACTAGTAGCTTTGATTACTATTGGCAGACAGCTACATATCTCTAAGTATAGTCTTATCAAACTGGCCAATGAGGGACACTGAGTAGATTCTTTTTATGTGTCACATGAAGAGGTCAGTAGATTCTGCGTTTTGGTTTCAAACTGTGGCCAATACTGGGAAAGGTGAACATACACATTTCTATAATGAAAGCTGCTGTAAGTTTGAATGAATGGTAGAAAGTTTGAAAGGAACAGGGGCTCCTTCAGTGTGTGCCTGTGGTGTAGGAAACAGGCATATGCATAGGTGCCCTGTTTGCCTTTTATTCCTCACCTATCTCAGGTACTATGAGTCCCTCATGCTTAAGTAAATATAGGTTATCACATAGCTCAGCAACAAGGTTTAACAGAATAGCCTTTAAGCCTAAACTGTGAAAAGAGTTGACAAGGGATCAAAGAGGCTAAAGGAACCTGTCTCTTTTTGTTGCCTTATTTTCTTTGCTCACTGCTAAGTAAAGCACCTGATGAAAGCAGCTTCAGGAAGGTAGGGTTTAGTTTGGCTCACAGTCTGAGGATGCAGTCCCTCATGGCAGGGAAGGCATGACAGTAGGAGCAGTGGGAGGCAGCTGACTGCAGTGTGTTCACAGTGGGGAGAGGAGGAGGGAGAGTGGGAAGGAGGAGGCGGGAGAGGGAGAGGGAGGGGGAGGGGGAAGGGGAGGAGGAGGGTTAGAGGGAGAGGGAGAGGGAGAATACACTCAAGCGTTCAGTCATCTGTTTTATTCCTTTTATTCAGTTTGGACTAGCCTATGGATGATGTCACTGGCAATTAGTTGAGTCTTTCCACCTCACTCAATTCAATCTAGAAACTCCCTCCCAGGCACAGCCAGGGTTTATCTCCTAGGTGATTCTAGTTCATCAAGTGTAAAGAAAATATTAACCGATTAATAATATTAACAAATTGCCCGACTCTATTTAGAAGGAGATAGAAGGAGAGTTCGGAATGGAAGGGAGGAGGCAGGCCATGAACAAGCAAGAATGGAAACTAACTTGCCCCTTTTCCTTGTTTCAAACCAAGTTTATTATAGAGCGTTTCAAGGAGCCCCTTCTTCTTCTTCTTCTTTAAATGCTTAGATGTGAACAACATGTTTAGAATGATGCTGGACAAGGAGTCTGCCAGTCTCAAGAGAAGAAAAGAAAAAAAAACAACTAAATCATCCTCTACTGAATTATGTAGATTGTCATATAGAAAGGGACACATATCAACCTTAGATGCAAAATGGGGATGGGTAGGAGATACCTAGGACAGTAGATATGAGCAGTAGGAACAGGAGTTGTACTAGGGAGAAATCAAAGAGCTAGGGATACAGCAAGGGGAGAATATAGATGCTATAGGCTGAGGCCACAGCTGTGGACAAGATCTTATTTTTGGGATGCATGCAAGGTATCAGAATGTCACAATAAAATATATGCCTTGCCCTTGCTCTACTAGTTAATACAGAGAGGAACGGAAGATACCTGATGATTGCAGTCATTTACTGCCCAGGCAGCTGACCAAGGAGCAGTTCCTTGTCCAGCATTCCCAGAAGTCACCAGGGTCGATGGGAAGGAAGATAAATCCCTCTAGGCATTTTGAAGCTGAAGGTGACAGAAGTATAATTCTTAATTGATTGAGTCATCCATGAACTGGACCGAGTTCCTCCGAAATGATTAGATTGATTTTCTACATGAGACAGAATAAGAGCACAAGATAGAAAATTAGATTGAGTTAGGGGGAAAAATGCATTTTTCACACTCGAGGCTGTGACAGAGAATCTCATAACTGTAATATGATTCTAGCTGCTTGGCTTAAGTAGCTTATCTCAGAGATATGGCCAGTAGCCTGCTGACGTGTAAGGGCCTACTGTGAGCATCTCTTCCCATCTCAGCTTTCCTGAGTAGATAGCCTAGAGTCTGGTGTGGAGGAAGCGTTGACACCACAGGAATTGACACATATTATCAAGCACAACCTTCCTTCCCAGAGAACAGGTTATTAAACATTTCCCAGCATGCTACTGCTCTGGACTTCCCGCTTATGAGCCAAAGTGAAATGATGTTGTGGAAAAGCTATTAGGATTTCCTTCAAAAATCGGACTGATAAAAATAAGAACCAAGTGTGATCTGTTTCTCATATGTCACTATGTGTTTTGCTTATGGAAAAAAATAAACCTTAGTATGTCTTATTTTACACATTTATGAGACACATTCAAGCTCTTTAGTGTGGCATATACAAATTGTTTCTGGGCCACACACAGAGCGGGTATGCTGAATATGTATATTCTGAGGTAAAATGTTTAGATCTCAATTTTGGGGCTACATGCTGGGTTGTTTGATTTTTATATTAAGGGAGGGTGTTTCTCCATTATGCATTGTTCTTTGCTAAAAACATATAGAAATGCTAAAATATCGAGTGTGTGTGTGTGTGTGTAAATGCATGTGTATTCCTGTCCATATGTAGGTCAGAGGAAACTTTGGATCTTGTTCTCCAGATACCCACTCCCTTGTCTTTTGATTTTAGAATAAGAATAAGAATATTTGTTTATTTAAGTTCTACAATATTACAAGCCTTTACTTGTACATTTTCTTCTCTACTCATTAGAAGAAAAATGATGTCAAAACAGAGCCTGCATCCTGATAGTTCCAGGTTATTAAAAGTAAAACAGTGAGCAGATGTCATCCATTCCTCTTTCTTTCTTGAGCATTTTCCTTGAAGCTAGCATTCCCTCCAGCTGCTTCCTTTAGACTATGAGAGATTTTTTTCTTCTCCCCAGAATTAGACAACCATCCTCTCCCCATCCTATACACAAATTCTTCCAGTCTTCTTTCGGAGAACACCTTCCGTTTTCCACTTGTAAAGATTTCACAGCAGCTATAATTTATGTGTTAATCCATTTTGAGGGTGACCAAATCAGGTGTACATAATGCCAAGGCAGCACTCACCATTGAGATATATTATCACTCCATGACCATTGAATATTCGATCTGTATCTTGATAGTTTGATCATTCACTATAACATGTTCCATCAAGGGACCAATTCACTTTCTAGACAACATAGATTATTATTCCATAAGAGAAATTTACTCAAGTTCAAAATATTTGACATCAGAAGAGCATCAGATAACACATTTCCATCTATATGCATGTTCTATCTGGTAAGGTATATGTGTATGGATATGCAGTATATATGTATACATTTATATATGTACATGTGTAATATGGGTATAAATGTGGGTGTCTATGTTGCTGTTCTTTGCTGTAAAGAAACACCACAACCAAGGCAACTCTTATAAAATTAAGCATTCAACTGGGGCTGGCTTACAGTTTCAGAGGTTTAGTTTATTATCATCATGATGGGATGCACGGCAGCTGGCATGGAAAGCATGGGACTGGAGAGGTAGTTGAGAGTTACATCCTGACTGGCAGGCAGAAGGAAGAGGGAAAAGTACAAGGCCTGGCTCAAAGCCCACCTCCAGTGACACACTTCCTCTATCAAGGCCACACCTCCAAATCCTTCTAATCCTTTTAAAGAGTGCCACTTTCCGGTGACTAAGCATTCAATTATATGAGGCTATGGGGGCTATTCTTACTCAAACCAGTATAGTGTGTAAAGCTTAGAAAAACTAGAAAGACTGAGAGGGTATAAAAATAAGTACTGAGAGGTGGATACAAAATGACCAGTGTAGCATGAAGGAGAAAAAGAGGCCGGTGCCATGTTACATGGGCAAATGGAGGGACTGTGGGGTGGGAAGTGGGGTGATGAATGAGAGTCTTCTAAAGACCATCTTGTTTTTAGGAGACAGGCATTCTCACTTGCCTGGAGCTCATCAAACAGCCTAGCCTGACTTGCCAGTGCATTCCAGGTTTCTACCCCACACACATATTGCAGAGAATGTGTATACTACTGCACTTGGATGATTTCCCTTGGATTCTGGGACTTGAACTCTGGTTTTGTGCTTGGAAGGCAAAGACTTTATCAACTGAGCCATCTCCCCCAGCCCCCAGGTTGTATTCTTTTAAGTGATATGTATAGTGTGTACATACACACACACACACACACACACATACACAGACACACATCTGTGTCTACCTTTCTGTCTATCTGTCTGTCTGTCTATCTCTATCTATCTATCTATCATCTATCTATCTATGAATTAAGAATTTTTTGAATTTTTATCTAATTATCCAGAGTCAAAAGTTAAACTAATTTACTTTGGGAGCCACATAGACATATCACATTATCTACTCTCAAGCCTGGAATGGCTGGGCTAAAATATTGTGGATACTATCTTCCTTTAAAACACTATGTCATAATCACAGATCTTACTAGTGCGCAGAAATTACTGCTCTTTCTGAACTTCTAAAATGATGATTCTCTCTCTGTGTCTCTCTCTCTGTGTCTCCCTGTCTCTGTCTCTTTCTCTCTTTCTCTTTCTCCATAATTGGCAACCCACATGGTTGTTGGACACTGGAATTTGGATAGTTAGCAGTCTTGATCTTTGAACAAAGAATGTTCAACAATCTTTCCTTTCCTGCTTTAATGAGCACTGCCCTCTCTATGCCCCTCAATCCCTTCAGTCCAATTACTGCCATGGTGAAAAATGTGCCTAGTGTTGGCATGCCTCATGCCACTCCTCTGCTTCACACACACTAGCTTTGCATTTTGTCCTTCCTAAGTTTGACCTAGGAACCAAATTCAAGGATTCTTCTTCCCCCATTTCTCATACCACAGGCTGTTTTAATCCTAATTTTTCAATTTCTTGCTTTAGTTCAGTCCCTCGGTGACTGAAATCATCTCCAGATAGGCCTTGTTGCTGTTCTGTTTGGTTTGGTTTTCTAAGTATACTGGATAGTTTTATGTCAACTTGATGCAAACTAAATCATTTGAGAGGACGGACTCTCAATTAAGAAGATGCTTCCTCAAGATCGGTCTGTAGGCAAGCCTGTGGGACATTTCTTAATTAGTGATTGGCAAAGGAAGGCCCATACCATTGTGGGCAATGATACCCCAGGTGGTCCTGAGTTCTATTAGAAAGCAGGCTGAGCAAGCCATAGTGAACTAGCCAGTGAGCACTACTTTTCTATGGTCTCTACAT
Source organism: Apodemus sylvaticus (assembly GCF_947179515.1). NCBI lineage: Eukaryota > Metazoa > Chordata > Mammalia > Rodentia > Muridae > Apodemus > Apodemus sylvaticus. Next base: position 16,926,757 of record NC_067492.1, on the reverse strand, counting down.
CAGCTCTTGCCTCAGATTCTGGTCCTGTCTGAGTTTTATCCTGACTTCCTTCAGTGATGAACAGTGCAATGGAAGTATAAGCCAAATAAACCATTTTCTCCCCAGCTTCCATTTGGACATAGTGATCCTAATTAAGATATTAAGACATTAAGTTATGCTTTATTTTTAAGTTGTGTGTGTGTGTGTGTGTGTGTGTGTGTGTGTGGTATGTATTGGTGAGTACAATGCCCATAGGGTTTAAAAGCATCTGATACCCCTAGAGTTGGGACTATAGGCAGTTGTGAGCCACCCAATGTGGGCTCTAGTAACCCAATCCAGATCCTTTGCAAGTATAGTGTGTGCTCATAACTACTGAGTTATCTCCCCAGCTCCACGTTTCTCTTTTGTAAGAGATAAACACCCTGGAGGTAGAATCCACATCAAGTACATATGCCTAAGGAACAGCTTTTTGAATTAGACTGTGCTTAGGCTGGCCTGGCTCCACCAGAACTCTAGAATCATTCACTGCAAAGTCTGTCTGTCTCTCTGTCTCTGTCTCAAAACAAGATCACATGTATCTAAGGCTGGGCTCCAAATCGGTTTGTAACCCAAGATGAAGATGACCTTCCACTGCTGATCTTCTGGCCTCTTCTTCTCAGTTGTGGAAATTACAATCATATACCACCATGCCCAGTTTATGAAGGGCTGGGGATAGAACCCAGGGCCTGTGCTTGCTAGGCAAGCACTTTACCAACTGAGCTATGCTCCCAGCCTAGATTCACAGAGTTGAGACACAGAATACATAGTGTGTTATGAAATATATGGGTGCTTTCTACATACGTTCAGTAGACTCAGAGTCTTTTACAGCATCTCGTGGGCTATGTGGGCACTCTTTTATACTAAGCATCTATCAGTTCGGTATTTTAGGCTGTACATTGAAGGTTCTGCCAATATAGACTAGAATTAGAATTCTTAGTATACAGTAGTTTTACTTGCCTTAGGTCAGTATAGTGATTGTCAAGTTTGAAAACCCGTAATTAGCTTACGTGATTAGAGAAAGAAATTCTGTATTCTTTGATGTGAGGGATGGCATTTGGAAAATTTAAAAAGGTGACCTTTCCTAACCTTCTGCCATCTTCTGTCATCTACAGGTCACTAAGATTCCATCATCTTTTTGAAGAATTAGAAATGCCCAAAGCACTAGATCTGCCATGCTATTCTACATACACCCCATATCTGTCTCCATCACATTTTAAAAAGTCATTTTCACATCACTCAAGAAAAAAAAAACCCCACAAACATTGACCACTTTGTAATTCGTGGACAGAACACGTTATGTTGTCATAGGTTTAATTATTGTAAGACACTTTATGGTAAAAATACTGGGGATGTTTTCATTGGGATTCAAAGCACGTTTCAGACGCTCCAAAAAGAAAAAGATGGATGGGAATTAATCACCAAATATTTCTCAGAGAAGAAATGACAGAGTGGTTTTAAGATCCTTTGAAATGTCGGCTCTGCTCATTACAAAGCTCTGTCCTTTCACTTCGTTACCAGAAAGGAAACGCTCCCGATATCCTCTGACCTTCCGATTTCATCTCAGAATCGATCGAATTTATTTCGGTCTCTCTGAGTTTGGCCAGATGAGAACAATGGCAGGCCGGCTAATGATGAGCCAAACTTTCATGTTTAACCAGGTCACAGAAGTTTGAGTAAAGTCATCTACATGTATGATGATGGAACTCTAACATAAGATCTGGTTCTTTGTAATTAACATGATGAGCATGAGAAACCCCATCCTTTCTTACAACAGAGTTTTCAGAGTAAACAAATGAGATTTAGAGAGAGATGATATTTGAGGTGCAGTTGAGAAGCAGGGCCAGGAAAATCCTGGTTGAAGGAGAGGAATAGAGAGATGTACATGTATTTCCAATAAGATGATGGACAGTGAGAACAGGTTTCACTAGATGCCTATGCTGTTGTGTGGCTGCAAAGCCAGATTTAACTCGGGTTACACACTGTGTCATATAGGAAGTAGCTTTTGCAGCTAACATTGGGACTGCTTTTACTCAAAGAACTGCAAAGGGTTGGCGAAAATAGATTGGCTAGTCTCAAGGCACATATTAAAGACTTGCATCAAGTGTGAATCAAAGAGGCTTTCCTCTCTGAAACATATCCATTCCAAATCCCATAATGCCATATAGCACTTGCTCTCTTTCTTTGTTGGTCACACTGGAAATTGAATCCAAGACCTCCCATATACCAGGCAAAGAATCTACTATTGATCTCTGCCTGTAGCTGTCTTTTGACTTCTTCTTTTGAGACCAGACCTCATTAGGTTCTACAGGTTTGTTTCAAATCTTCTGTGTAACCTAGGAAGTCCTTAAGTTTGTGACACCCTTGCTCAGTCTTCCATGTAGCTGGGCTAACGAATGTGTGCCATCCAGCCCAGGCTGTCTCATTCTGCTTCCCAGGGAGAGCTGCCTCTGGTTCCAAAGTGAACCACTGATCAATTTTACAAACCCTTCTTGTTTCTTCAGATTTCCGATTGTTTCAGTTTCATCTTTTTTTCAAAGATTCCTTCTATTAGGGCTGGAGAGATACTGGTTGGTAAAGGGTGTGCTGCACTGGCACGAGAATTGGATTCAATTCTCAGAACCCATATGAAAAAATCCAGGCATGGTAGCTTGTATTTGTCATCCCATTCTTGGGGAAGTGTCACAGGTAGGTCCCCAGAGTTTGCTGGACAGTTAGCTTAGTGTACTAAGAGAGTTTCAGGTTAGTAAGGACTCAACATCCCGAAAAGAGAGTGGTTGGAATCTGGGGAAGGTACTCTACCTTGAGCTCTGGCCTCTCCTCATGTGTGCACGCGCGCGCGCGCGCACACACACACACACACACACACACACACACACACACACACCACGCCACTCTCTGTACCACTATCTAGAATGTTCTCCAAATTTTCACCACAGACTTTCCCTCTCCCTTTCTCTTATCTTTAATGATGTTCTAACATCTTGTGGGTATGAGCTAGTCACAGATCACAAAGATCCTGTTCGTCCTTTACCACTTAGTTATCCCTTGTTTTTTTTTCCTACTTTCGTGGTGTTTGCTAGAAAACACGGCTCTCATTTGAGCCTCAGACTACTCAGCTCTGATTCATGCCCCAACCCTAAAGGTGCCTCTTCTTTTTCTATAATTTGACCAAGGAGCTCTTTCTACACCACCAGCTGGCAGTTCATTCAGTTCTCAGCCTCCCCTAAGCCCTAGTTCTCACTCTGCCAGTGTTCACTGCCTCTTTTATGGTTCTTAAGACCAGCCTCCGCTTACCAGTGTAGCCTGGTTTTCCACCTCAAGCCAAGTCCTATGACTTTACAGTCCAACTGTTTGGTGAGGTTTCAAGTCCCTGAGCATGCTGTGGTCTCTTTCATTTCCAAGCCTTGTATCGTCACTGTTTTCTCTTACCTTCATTAATTTCTTTGAACATCGCAGCACGGATATGGTTATCTCTCTGGAAGTCTTTCCAGATTTTCTAGTGTAGGTTATGACCTCTTTGGGCTCACCCACAATCTTAATGCCTTCAGTAATTATGAATCCACTTTTCTCAGGTCACTAGAACCCCTTTCATTTGAAGATGATGCCTCACTGAAATGTATACCGATAGTGACAGACAAATAAGCTGAGGAAAAAAAAATTAATGGCGTCTTTGAAATAACAAGGGCTCTAACCAGGGCGGGAGTAAGAGAATGAAAGAGATACAATGAAAATCACTTTGGAAGTCACGGTGACCCGATTTGGCAACCTCATGGTATTTTTGAGAAGAAATAATTAGAAACCATTTGAAGATATTTTTTTATAGTCTTCCAAATGAATGGAAGACTAGAGTTATTTGGCCATCTGGTTTTATCAAGCAATGAAATGTCCATTTTTGGAGTTCTGAGTTTAAGATATCTATAGGACATCTATGAATAGATACAGGGGAGATTTTGCTCGATGTAGTTATCAAAGGGAAATCAGAGCTGCAGGAGACAAAATTCAGGCTTCCCTGTCCACAAAGTGCCATTGCAGCGAGGGTCCTCAGAAACGTGGCTTATGAATGATGCTGGAAAACAGGGTGGAGGAACAGAGAGACAGAAACAGCCAAAGCTGCAGTTCAGATGGCGCACACAGAAGGAGGCCACCCGCAGGGTCAGTAGCTTTTTGGCGACTTCTGTCCTGAAGAGCATTTTTCTCTCAGAAACCCCCTTTTGCTTTGAAAGCATCTGCTCTTTAGAATCAAGCAAATCCTGAATGTCCTGTTGAGACTCCCCTGAAGTGGAATGTCCCCACTGTTAGATAGTCCTTCCCATTTTTTATGTAAGGGAGCATAAAACATTGGAAAGATTATACTCAGGCTTGTGTGTGATTCTGCAAACACGGTAGATTTAAAATTTTCACCAGGGCAATTATACAACACAATATTCTTGTGCTCAGTTATGCATCTGTTGAAGGAAAAATTGGTGCCATTAAAAGAAAATATAAAGTTCTTGACATTTATGGTTGACTGTTGAGCTTAGCCGGCTCAGGAAATACTACCTTCCCATTTCCCACAGCTACAAATTGCAAATGTCTTATACTAAGAAAGCAAAGTTCTCAATTCTAAAGGTGCATTCCAAGCAGCTACCTGACCTCTGGTGTTTTAAAATCCTCCTTTTGTAACTATGGGTTACACATTTTCAGAAGACGTATGTAATAAAAGCAATAACAGCTGCACCATCACAATCCATGCTGGTAATTGTCCATTTTGTTTATCAAAAGTATGGGCTTTTCGCAATTACTGGAGCTCTCATCGTGAGCACGCATAGAGCTGCCCCTGCTATGACACTGTCTTCTTTTTCTTTCAGTTGCTTCATGTTCTTGTGTGGTAACAGAGTCTGTAGGAAAACACAGAGGTGTGGATGAGATTCATAGTATTGCCAGAAGCAATTTGAAATTGGCTAGGCAGAAACACAACTCTTTTTTTTTTTTTTGGTCCATCTTTCTGATCCAGAAAATGTTTGCATTGACTCTCACTCCCAGCTGTAAGTGCTATTTTATTATGACTCAGTGGATCAATATACACTGGGAACCATGAGTGATGATAGGTCGCTGGACGATTGTGTGAAAGGCCTCATTGGTTCGAGTAGAAATGAGGTTGCTTTGTGATCCTTTCTTTGATCACAAAGGACCATTTAGAACTTGACATCATGTATCAGGAATAGAAATATGACGGAGATAAACTGATGTCCTTTCCCCATCTTATGCTTGCTGGTCCATGTTGTTTACTTCCTGACATACTTGACTGTGCCTGCTCCCTACAAAAGCAGAGTAAGCTTTCTCCTAACAAAACTAGGGAAACAGCTGTCTTCCTTCTCTAGTACAGACTAACAAACCAGTGGTGTTCAGTGTTGGGAAGTGTTTAGTAGGAGACAGAGAGATGGTTTACTGGTTAAGGTCATTTTTTTTTCAGAAGATCCAGTTTGGTTTCTAACATCTATATCAGGCAGATCACAACTGCCTGTAACTTTAGCTGCAGTGCATCCAGTACCCATTTTTGACTTCTACTGACATTTGCAAAAGTGTGGCAAATGCTCACACAAATCCCCAAATATGTAAGTGAAAACTTTAGAAGGGAAAGCATCTATTCTGGAAAAGTCACCCAGCTTTGGTTACATTTAATTTCTTCCTGTTCTTTATTATTTTATCACAACAAAATACCTAAAGATTAAATATGTTGAAACTTGGTATGTTTTATTTAAGGGAAATGAATCAGCTAAAGTAATTAAATTATCAGGGATAATGCAAAATATTCAAATGCACTTGGATCTCTGGCAAGATTCATGGTAGTAGAATAATTTTGTCATATACCTTATAATAGTCATTTTTCCTACTCTATTTTTCATTAAATCATAACCTTGTGTGTCCCTCTATTGTTTCATAGACCAGGAGCCATATGGAGCTGGCTGGAATCAGGGATGTTAGAGAAAGAAATTCTTTGTATAGCAGAAAGTCTGCATTTGGAAATATTTCTAGAATTGAATGTGTACATAGGGAAATATTTTACCTGCTGACTTCAAACTCTAAGTCATATTTGGATATCACTCTACATATTATTATAGAACCCTGTACCTATTAAGGTCTTTCTACATATGTAGATATAGATACATAAATAGATCTGTGCAAGAATCAAAGATCATTATGATGCCCCCAAACATCATCTAAAGTGTGACTATGACTGCATCCGTGTCACATAAATGTGATGATGTTTTTGTAATTGTAAAGCAGCACTGATTTTGTTTGGCTATATGTGAAAATGGGAGGGCTCTCCACAATCTACATATCCACTGTTAATTATAAGATGCATGATTGACAGCCCTGAGTATGCCCATCATTCATGGACATACTCATATAGCTCACAGTACTACTAGAGTACATAGGTCATTCAGATCTGAAACCCATATTGGCATGGTCATCCCGAGTTTGATCCAAACTCCTGAGTCTGGTCAGTGGTTGAAAGGTAACAAGAACATCTCGTATATTATTCATTATTGCTAAAGTGTTGATAATTATATTGTTTTAAAGTAGGATTCTATTTATAATTCTGTCCAGAATCCTTATTGTATGTGATCCCACATTACATTGCCTCCAAATCACTAGCCTTTACTTGTCTATAGCTTCTTTGGAATATGTAAGTCCTTTCCAAGTGAAATCTCAGGCATACCAGCTTTCTAGCATTTCTTCTCCTCCTTCCAAAGTGGTATTTGATTGATGAAATATATCCATGATGCTTTGGTGTGGTTATGTGTCATACTTTTGTTGTGTCAGGTGATCGAGGATTGTTAGTGGATGCTTATACTTTGTGCCTTCTGTGTCTGCTGAGAATGGTGGAGTTGATTCACGGCATTGGATATTTGTTGCTGTGCAGCTGCCTGTGTAGTAGCTTATTTACACCTTTGTCTGTTCTCTTGGCAAGGGCCAACATTACTTTGTGCTGAGGGAGTTGCATGACATTTTTATGCTGCTATACCTATTCCTTTTTGCTAACTGATAGCACAGGAATACAGTGGTAACCACTGAGCATTGGTCACTACAATGGAAGAATGACAGTCTAGCTCTGAGGCAGGCTCTCATCCACAACAATGCATTTTTCTTTTCTTAGACTCTAATTGTAGAATGGTTAAGGTGCTAGAGATTCTAACTCACTAGAAGAAGAAGAAGAAGGATAAGGAGAAGAAGAGAAGAAAAAGAAGAAGAAGAAGGAGAAGAAGGAGGAGGAGGAGGAGGAGGAGGAGGAGGAGGAGGAGGAGGAGGAGGAGGAGCAGCAGCAGCAGCAGCAGCAGCAACAATAACAACAACAACACATCAAAAGAAGCCAATATAGAAAAATGATTTCTATCAAAGAAAAGAGAATAGCTGGATTGAGGTAGACAGCCAAAGAGGATTTTATTGAAGAGCATTTCAGCAGAGGTCAAGGATATTTCAAAAGAGGAGAGAGACTGAACTCAGTTCCTTTGCAACAAGCCCTCGGAGGCACTGGACTGACCTACTGGAAATGTACTAGAGTACATTGGTGGGGGTTGGTGGATGCGAGCCAGTGTGATCAGACCATCTGTTTGCTAATCGGAGCCTAAGGAAGTTGGGCTCCTAATCTCCCACAGAGTATGAAAGACAGGGACCTTGTCTTCATTGCTTGATTTTCAAAAGGTGTCTCATAGGTCCTTGAGCAAAATGGAATCGGAGTATAAAAATGGCAAGAGGCTATATGACAATTTGCATCTCAAGATGAACTTATAGTTATATATTTTTGGAAATTAAAGGCTCTAGAGTCCAAGACAAGGGATATAAAGAACTGGTATCAGGAAGAAAGGTACTCTGTCTAACTGAATCCAATTTGAAGGGTAGGCATCGATGTTGCTTGGGCTGGATACATCAGTAGTCATTGGTCCTGTTGTCTGTGCAATAGGATTGAACATAGCAAGATGATACAAAGGAAAAAATTCTGGAATTTCAAAATGTATATCTAAGAGTAGATTCATCAAACTCATAAGCCCACATAAATATATCTTAAAACACAGTACTTTACTAGCATTGGAAGAAGATTAGCTCATTTAATCAATTGAACACCTGTGACTGGATTTTCACCTTCTGTGCCCCAATGTCTACCACCCCATGCCCATGCTGCTTTTCCAAATGTTGTGTGGAGATGATGCTTGTTCATTGTAGGATAGGGACTTTAGTTTCATGATCCAGAAGGAGTGGTGTAAGGGCATTTGGCTTATGACAGCTTATCATCACAGGCTGGCTGGAAAAGAAAAAAAAATGTTATTTAAACCTCTGAGCCAGTGAACTATCTCCGGTCCATGATGTTATTTACCGAAATGACTTGCCTCAATGTAATGGATCTAAATGGGAACTTTTAGACAAGTATTATAATGGGCTTAGAAAGTAAAACATGGCCAGGCCCTGTTCATCATCTGACTTTCTAGACACCATGTACTCAAAACCATTTCCCCCCAAACTGATAATCTAAATAAGCCAAAACTCGATGTGGTAAAAATAAAAACAGATTAAGGCACAGTATAAGGGTTTTCTGTAGCTTTATTAGGCCTCTGGAGGAAATTTGCCTGCCCTAAAATGGGAAAAATCAAATATATAAATCAAAATGCCTGAACAGAGAAAGGATATAAATATTTACTTTTCAATCCTCTGAATTATTAAAGATTTCAGAAATGTTTGATCTGGCAAGACAAAAAGAAGGGCTGAAAGTCAGTCTGCCAATTTGCTGTGAGGCAAAATTGATAGACAACAAAGGACTCGGGCCTAGGAGAACTTAGTGACGTATTATTAATTCAGGGCCCTGCTGGGGAGATGAAGGGAGAAAGACTCTCATTTCCATTGTATCCAGAATTCAAAAAACAAAACTGGATACATCTGTGAGATGTAGTTTGGAGTAACTAAACCGGGTAGCTGTGAAATGATTGGTTGGCTGTGAGACTGAGATCTCAGCCAATTGTCACGATTTTCCATTTGAGTGGACCATTGAAAAGCATTCTGTGCTTTAGTTGAATTCAGGCCCAACTTGTATGAGTTCAAACATTCAGGCCCATAGGGTTGCAATTTTATTTTTATTCAATTATTTAGAAATGTAGTCATAAGCTATATAAGTTTTTGGTCAACAATGCGTAGTAGTGGTACTCCTCCTAGCCTGGGTTGGTAATAGACTATCTGATCCTGATATAGTCCAGGCAGTCCAGCTAGGGAAAAGGGACCCAAAGGAAGGCAACAGAGTCAGAGATAGTTGCTACTCCAATTATTAGGGAACCCACATGAAGACCTAGCTGCACATCTGCTACGAATTTTTAGAGGGGCTAGGAATAGCCCCTGTATGCTCTTTGGTTCGTAATTCGGTCTTTGAACCTCCACAGGCTCAGATTAGTTAGAAGACTTCTATAGGTCTCTTTGTTGTGTCCTTGACCCCTCCATCTTGCTTAATCCTACCCCCCACTCTTCTACAAGACTCCCTGAGCTCTGCCTGGTGTTTGACTGTGAGTCTCTGCATCTGTTTCCATATGGTGCTGGGTGAAGCCCCTTGGGAGACAGTTATGCTAGTCTCCAGTCTGCAAGCAGAATAGATGATCATTAATAGTGTTAGGGGGAGGCTCTCTCACATGGGATTTATCTCAAGTTGGGCCAGTTATTGGTTGGCAGTTCCCTCAATCTCTAATATGTATTTAGGATGGGGTGTTTTGGAGGTGGATGATGGAGAGGGCTAGAAGTAAGAATGGAAATAGATGGGGATATCTCTGGGACTAGCTGGAGACCAGAGACAAGGAGGCTTCAAGAGTCTATGGGGTGGTCCTAGTTGAGACTCCTAGCAGCTGGGTATATGGAGACCAAAGTGACCTCCTCCTGAAGCCAGGTGGAATTTCCAGTAGAGAGAGTCCTATCCACAAAAACTTTGACCCAAAATTTGTCCTGTCTACAAGATGTACAGGGATAAAGAATTATTAAAAGAGGATGTCAGGAGATGCAAGCCTCTGGGAGCAGGTGAGCTTTGAGTTGTCTTAAAGACAGAGCTCATGATGAACAGCCTATTCAAAGAACAGCAAGAAGAACTCTGGCAGTGGAGAAGAAAAAGTTGGTGTCTCAGTCTGCTTTCTATTGGTGTAACATAATTCTACAAGCCTTGGAAATGATAAAGAAAAATGTTGTGTGACCTTGCAAGTCTTGTGGCTAGGAAATCTGAGAGTCTGGTGTTACTATACTCTCTCCATATGGTGGAAATCTTCCTGCACCATGGTATGGTGGATGAGAAGCACATAGTAGACTGAGTTAGTAAAGCAATTTGGTGTGTGTGTGTGTGTGTGTGTGTGTGTGTGTGTGTGTGTATGATTTTCCTATAATGTGTCATGAGGGTCCCCCTTTTTGTAGCTTCAACCTTATCCTAATAACCTCCCTAAGACTTCATCTCCAGATATAAATTTTTGGATTATGTTTCCAACATATGAACTTCAGGGGGACACATTCAAACTTCAGCAGTTGGGAAGGAAAAAAATGGTGGATGGGAAGGGTGAAGGAAAACAGTTGTCAATAGAACCTTCAGCTCCTGTCCTCAGACTTTGTCTGTCACTGGGTATGAGATCAAGAGTCACTTCAGTATTTTTGAGCTCGGGGTCAGTATTTAAACATATTGTGTAGAGAAGAAAGTCTCAGTGGACAAAGACTAAAAGAGGGAAATGGTTGGTGGTTGTTGCAAGAATCCAGCATAGCACAGTGAGGCCTGAGCCAAGGAAGCATGCCTGAAGGTTCTGTGATGGTTCTGAGAGCCAAAAACTACCAGTATCCAGTAGTGTTAGAGGTACATGATATAAGGAAAACAAAGGAATGTGCCTTTATGGAGAGACTTAGAGTGGCTACATTAGGCAAATGTTGTGTAGAGTAAGGTGGTGGGTGGGAAGTTGAAGATATTATCAAAGAAAGTAAAATTTACAGGATGTGTGGGCAGATATATAAATTGGTTGAGAGACCAAATAATAAAAACAGAAAGAGAATAAATAGAGTTGTGGGCTGAGACCAGGAGAATCTCACTTGTGAGAGATGACTGGAGACAAAAAGAAGAAAAAAGGCTGAGGGACAAATGGCTCCAGCAGCATATGTAGCAGAGGATGGCCTTGTTGCACATCAAGAAGAGGAGAGGCCCTTGGTCCTGGGAAGGCTAGTTGCCCCAGTGTAGGGGAATGTCAGGACAGGGAAGTGGGAGAGGGTGGGTTAGTGAGCAGGGGGAGGTATAGGAGGTTTTCAGAGAGGAAACGAGGAAAGGGGATAACATTTGAAACGCAAATAAAGAAAATATCTAATTCACATGGTGGAAGGAGAGAACTGACCCTGCAACCTGCCCTCTGAACTCTATGGATATAGTATGCTATATGACATATGTACCCTATAGCATGGGCTCCCACTTGCACCAACCTCCACAAATAAATAAAATAAATGCAAATTAAAAGGAAGAATGAATAATGATGAGCCTGAAAAAGAACATTCCATAACCTAGGAGGGGATTTCAGAGTTCACTCCTGCAAGGGCTAAGTAAAGGAAATACATAAAGACACAGAGGGCGACCCCAAGGATGGCTGCCTCCATAAACTCAAGGGGGAGGAGGATTGCAGTCAGGCCATTGCATTAGAGGATATGGTATCCTTTGGTTACTTGGATAAGAACATTTTCAGTTGAGTGTCTGGGAGGAGCTGTGTGATTGTAGTGAGCATGAGACTGGATGGGATGGGAAAAGTTGGAAGTGACAAGGATGGCTCCTTAGTAGAGTGTTAACATACATGGTAGAAAATAAAATGAGGTCAAGAGAAACATCTTATTTGCTTTTAAAGTTGGAATATAGCAGCAACATGCTGATGTAATGATTCCTACAATGGTTGGGGATATGGTCTGTTCTAGAGAACAAAGACAATGATGAACTGGGGGGTTGGAGAGAGAGAGAGAGAGAGAGAGAGAGAGAGAGAGAGAGAGAGAGAGGAAGAGGAGAGAGAGAAGAGGAGGTAGAAGAGGAAGAAGAGGAAGAAGAGAAGGATGGCAGAGTAGAAGGAGGGAAGAAGAGGAGGAGAAAAGAGGAGAAGGTAGAGAACAAAGAGGAGGAGGGGTGAAAGAGGAGGAGGAGGAGGGAGAGGGGGAAGAGGAGGAGGGAGAGGGGGAGGAAGAGGAAGAGGAAGAAGAGAAGGAGGAAGAGGAGGAGGAGCTGGCAGAGGTGACAGAGGCAGAGGCAACAGCTAAGCAGTGGTCCTCAGTAGCTTCTGTTGAAGTAGAGGGCAATGACCAGCTTATGAAAGCAAAAGTGCTGAGCTGACCAAGGGCTTCTGAGCACATCGTTAGAGCTCGGTCTTATGTTCTCTTCTCTCTGCTTCTCTGTTGGCCTCATTTGGTTAGGCTTCCTACATGTTATCTCAATGTCTTTTTAACCCCTTTTCTCACCAGCATAGAAATTCCTTCTTTAATAATCCCTTCAACAATGTACCATTGCTTCACTGATCTGCTCTGGGTCATCTGCCCACTCCAGAAATAGTCTGAAACCAGCGTAGGCAAGACCTGGGAGTAAACTCAAGAAGAGACCACCAGCAATCCATACTTATTTTCTTCCTGGGGTTGGGGGGGGGGGGGAAGAACTACTTTGCTGTGAAAAGACTTTAAATGGTGCCTGGACAGCACATACCATTTAATGGAGGAAGACAAAAAGTGGTACCATGTTCTTTCTACTTTTTTTCTTTTTCTTTTTGTAATTTAATGTCAAGTTCAAAATGAACCAGGCAAATGGGGATTCTTGGGGGAAATATAGGTGAGATCCCATTTGGAAAAAAGAAGTAATTATCTTTGAAGGAAACCTCCCTCTGACAATTTTAATTAAGCCAATTATTTTCTAGAAGTTTAGTTGTCCTAATAGTGGATGGCAGTACCACTCAACGGTGGTCACTTGTGCATTGTGTCCTTGAATGTCTGTGCCCTGCAATCTTATCTCTTGAGAAAGAAGTCTGACTCACCCTCTCTCTGTAGTTTATACTTATCTGCTTGAGAGCCAAATGCATTAATTTGCCAGTGTTACTTCCCCTAATAAGCCAGGAAGTGACCACTGTGACATTTTTAATATGAATAGGGAATGGAATACATTCTCACCTATATTCCATGGCTGTAACCAGGAGTATACTTTCCTTTCATTTTCCTAAGATATTTCTCCCAGTCCAGCGCTAGATGCTGATGGCTAGACGCTAGACATATAAGGTTTAAACACAACTCAGCCAGTCAGACTACTTACAATTAACTGCATAGTATTTCAGCATATTATTAGGATAAAATATATCACTGTGAGTCAAGTTCAGTTATAATTACTCCAGGGGCAAAATATAAAATAAAATACAATAAAAAGAAAGAAGAAATAAAGAAAAAATGGGGTAATTTTCAAAATGTCATACAGAGGCTAGAATACTTTTAAAAATAGAAATTTAATTTTTCATTTTAAATAAGAAAGTAAGTTTTCATCTCTCAAAAACTACATTGTATAATATTGGGAAAATTCATAATGCTTTCTGATATTTTCAAGTTTTATTTGAAGAAATGTGAAAAATAGTTTCAGTTGATAATTTTGACAGTGAAATATATAACATAGTTGGAGATTCTGTATATTCAAATTCTGCTTGAGAGCTTATTCTATGATACACACTGGATACTTTTTAGATTGCATGTCTGTCATTATACTTAATAGGAACATATGCTCCAGGGACAGGTTCTGTGGGAATCTAAAAGTGGTAGGCAACCCATCAGAGAGCTATTTTGTTGTGCAATCATTTAGTCACTAAACAGTTTTAAGTACCTTTATGAATTTGTTGTGAATTTAATACAATATTTCGATCCTATTTAGCCTTTCAACAACGTGTCCCATGATCATTCTACCCTTTATTAACCAAGTGTTTTCTCTTTCTTTTTATAAAGTGCAATTGATGGTGTTCATATACTCTTGGGTGTGGGGGAATCTGCCTTAGCATGGTGTACCTACTTGGTAGCACATCTTTAAAGAAAACTGACTCTCTGTCTCTGAATAACCTTCACTTGCCAATGCTTTTTTTTTTTTTTTTTTTTTTTTTTTTTAGCTAGGGATAGGACTTTATGCCCACTCTTGTCTTCTGGGTTAGGATCTTGACTGGCTGAAGTTTGTGCAGGTCCTGTGCACTCTGTCACAGACACTGTGAGTTCATATGTGCAGTCACTGTGTTGGGTCTGAAAAATGCTTTTTCACCCAACCAAGTCCTAATGACTCATTGCTGTATCCACAGACTAGCTGTGTGCCATTCCACTATTGCCAGTGAAGCTTTTTTTTTCTGCAATAGATGGCAATTAACACAGAGACTCTCAACAGCTCAAGATGTAGAGAACAGACTTCAGAGTGCTCAGCCCTAAATGTAAAATCTATATCCCATTGTTTTCGTCCAGTGCTTCAGGGATCATAGTGGAAAAGGGGCTAGAAAGATTGTAAGTGATAAACAGGGAATGGCAACCAGATGTTTTTATTATAGATATTATCTTTTATTTAAAATTTCTTGGAAGTTTCATACTTGTACACAATGCATCTTGATCATATCCATTACTCTACTCCCACCCCTCCAATTTTGGGGGGATCACTAGCACCTCTCTTCCCTTAAAACCACTAAGTGGAGGTAATGCTGCCCTTATGGATACGGTATGCGAATGTCTCAATGGACATACTCCCAAAGAAAAGTGACTCTCCCATCTCCAGCAGCCATCCACTGCCAATAGTTCCTCAGGTTGGTGTGGTGATTAGTAGCCTGTCCTTGGCTCATGCTGGAACTTTTAAGTGCGCTCTTCTTATGCAGGTCTTGTGTGGGTAACCACAGCTGCTGTGAGCTCATACGTGCAACAGTCAGGCCATATTCACGAGACAGCATTTTACAGCACTTCCCATTTCCCAAGCTCTACCATTATTTTTGCCCATCTCCCATAAAGTTTTCTGAGCATTGCAGGTGTTCCGTCTACGGCTGAGGACTCAGAGTAGCTCAGTCTCAGCATTTGGACAGTTATGAGGGGCTGTACCTACTGCAAAATAAAGAGCAAGATGGAGAGCAAGCTGCCTTCTTCATATTTATGTTAATGCCCTTAGATTTGTGAGGTCAGTAAGCAACTTTAAAGCCCAGCTTTTATTGTGATGACAACTCTACTTGGAGTCGATAGCAATAACAACAATCTCGCCACTCAGAAAGTTACAGCAGGCATACACCGTCACAATTTCTGAACGTGGGGAAATCAATAGGTCCTTCATCTACTTCAAAAAATTGAATTCTCATGGCAGTACTATAATATTTAGGAATCTTATTAAGGGATGGGGAGGGGCAGAGAGCTGGCCCTAAAATATGAGTTTCCAAGTTGTCCTCTGAACATTTCTGTAGAGACGGGTCAGTGATTGCTGTTCTTGCTGAAGACACAGCTTTGGGTCTAGTGCCTACATCTGGTGGCTCCCAACAACTTGTAAAGCCAGCTCTAGGGTAGCTGGCACCATTCTTCTGACCTCCGTGGTCACCTATGTGACCTATTCCATCCCCAAATGTGATGTGCAGTTATATACTGAGGCACATATGCATACACACCTACACACACACACACACACACACACACACACAGACAAATAAGTTTTAAAAAGAAAAAGAAGAGAAATGCTTCTATTTGAAGCACATGGAAGACTTTATTATGCTAAATCTCAGTAGGGATTTAGCTGAAGGGATAAGTCTGAAGAGACAGAGATAGGGTTGAAGAAGGAAGCCTGTGATGTGGAGATAGAAAAAGAAATGAAAGGATAAGACTCTTTGGCAGGTTAACCTCAGTGACCAGAAAAGATGGTGTTAGAACAAGATGGTCTTTAGTTTCATAGGTATTGGCTTACAGCGATGTTGAATATATTAGCATATTAAAAGCACATTAAGGACAAATAACACTTGACTAGCAGCTGAAAGGTTTAGTTAATAAACAAAATAAAGAATTCATTATAGTGTTTTATTTATAGTCATTTAGACTTTTCAATTTAATGGAGTTAGCCATCACGTTCTCCATTACAAAACAGTAGCTGTGTCAATGGTTTGTCTCCAGGAGGCTAGATAGATGGGCAATGGCCAGAGGGCAGGTACAGTGTGACCCTCAGCTGAGATGCCAATTGTGTCAATGCCATCACTGTCCCTCCCTGCCATTGAAGGCTGCTAAGATCAGTCAGTGAGGGACCCATTTCTATCTTGAATTTTCCCTGTTGCTACTCAACATTTTTCTTAAAGTTCTAACAAGCACATTCCGTCATATACCACTGCAGAGCCTCGCAGCTTAAAACCCGACGGGGGAATCTTTCCATCCCCTGTGGCTGACTTATCCTACTGAAATTACTGGGAGCCTCAGAATTTCCATTACTTTATCAGTGTACCTTGTTAATGAGATAGCTTAATTTGCATACCAGTAGTACCTTTTCACCACAGGTAAGAAATTGAAATGTTCAAGGTCAATTAACTGCCAATGTTTCAAGTCAGCTTGTGGGGCTGTAACTGGGAGCGATGCTGGGAGAGGGAGTGGTCACTCAGGGGAGTTCCTTACTCCTGATGAGAATGGATGATCCAATTTTAACCCACTCGGATCACGAGAACACTTTTTCCTTCTCTGCATCTCTCCTGTTTGCTTTTTAAATGCAGGATTATAAGGATGTCCTGAAATACTGCAGAAACGCTGTGATATTCCTGATTGAAAAAAATATATCCCAAAATAACCTCATTATGGGTTTCAGATCATTAAAATTAGCTAGGAAGAGCAAGACGTAAAATTGTCAGCATTTTCTTGGAGGTATAAGCTAATAGAGATAAGATTCTGCATGCAGAACTTTCTAGCTAAGATGGCAGCTGCCTGTGGGTACCCCTCTCCCCTATGTTTTCGCTGTGAAAGAGGATAAAAATTTAGAAAGATTTGCAATTACAGTAATAAGAGGAACCAAGATGCCTTGATTAAATCCAGCTCTACAAAGACTTTTAGCTTTCAAAGCTTTTGGTAGGCCTTGAGGGGGAGAAGAGATGGAATAGGAAGTAGATAGAAATACTCACCCACTCATTAGTCCCATCATGCACCTGTATTTAAACCAAACCAAACCAAACCAAACCAAACCAAACCAAACCAAACCAAACCAAACCAAAATATGGTTCCTTATAAGCAAGGAGGGAAGTTGCTGTCACACCCTGATAGCTAAAGATTTATGATCTTCACCCTACTGCTCTATCTATCTATCTATCTATCTATCTATCTATCTATCTATCTATTGCCAATGTATATATATATATTGTACTGGCTAATTTTGTGTCAACTTGACACAGGCTGGAGTTATCACAGAGAAAGGAGTTTCAGTTGGGGAAATGCCTCCATGAGATCCAGCTGTGGGGTATTTTCTCAATTAGTGATCAAGTGGGGAGGGCCCCTTGTGGGTGGTACCACCTTTGTGCTGGTGCTCTTGGGTTCTATAAGAGAGCAGGCTGAGCAAGCCAGGGGAAGCAAGCTAGTCAGAAACATCCCTCCATGGCCTCTGCATCAGCTCCTGCTTCCTGACCTGCTTGAGTTCCAGTCCTGACTTCCTTTAGTGATGAACTGCAATGCAGAAGTATAAGCTGAATAAACCCTTTCCTCCCCAACTTGCTTCTTGGTCATGATGTTTGTGCAGGAATAGAAACCCTGACTAAGACATAGCTATATATATATATATATATATATATATATATATATATATATATATATATATATATATATATATATATATATATATATATATATATATACATAATGGTTTGCCCCTAAATCAAAACAAAACAAATAAAAAACCTAAGAAAATATGAAAAAGTATGCTGTCCTCAAACTTAGAAATCCACTTGCCTTTGTCTCCCAAGTGCTGGGATTAAAGGCATGTGCCTCCACTGCCTCTCTCTCTCTCTCTCTCTCTCTCTCTCTCTATATATATATATATATATATATATATATATATATATATATACCTATTATTTACAGATTAATTTTTTAATTGATGTATGTGTGTATGTGTGTGTGTGTGTGTGTGTGTGTGTTTGTTAACATGAATACAGTGCCTACAGGGGCCAGATCCCCTGGGACTGGAACTCCAGGACAGGTTGGTGTTGAGCTCTAAGCTTGCATCCTCTGCTGAGCCATCTTTCCTATTCCCAAATTACTTAGCTCTTAAAACAGCACCGTATTGTAGTATTGGGCATTACATCCTAAGGCAAGCAAGAATTATTAAGATGCCACTAATAGAGGACATTGCCATAATTTTTTTAAATGCTGTTTTTGAGCCCTTTTAGAGATCTTGACAAATGACCAGTCTGTTTGCCTAGAGCAACTGGTTATGTTTATATCCCAGCCAATTCTGTTCTTGGGTTCTAACTATCTAGGACAGCATGCATCAACCCTAATTATAGGGATACCTGGAACCATGTGGCTAGAAGCAGCCTCCCCCAGTCCAGAATTTCTTCTAGAGAAATTATTCCAATTAGTCACTTCACTGGAAGCTCACCAAACCTACTTAACCTCATCCTGGCTGCCATACATAAACCTTTTCTTATCGCTCCATCTTGCTGAGCTGTCCTGGGATGGTGCTATTCCACGAGTCTGGTACCTTTCAGAGTTGTCTTCCCACTAATGAGCTTTTTGGTATGTTTTAATCATACTTTTCAATCTGTCCCTCTTATGAGTCTGCAAACACCTTGGCCATCTTTGTTATCTAACCATTAACAATGAATCAAAACATAACAAAGAAGCTCAATTCTTTAAATCTCCCAACACCAAACTTTCTTCTTTTTTTGTTTTGTCTCTGGGCAGAGGGAGATCAAAGGCTACACACCATTTCCCAGCCATGCCTGGGGGCAGTAAACACTCTGGCATGAAATGATGGCATGGCCTCCAAACAAAACATTTAAAAATATTCAGTGAGACCTCCTAATTCTCCCCAGTGCTTAGAAAATTCTACAATGCCTCTAAATGGACCCAAGCAGCATGTGTCTAGCCTTGTCTGTGTGCCTATGTTTTGCTATAATTACAAGGGATTTCATATCCTAGAAGTCATTCTGAATCCCATACAGTCTACTGGCATTTCCATTTCATTTGTAGATTTTTAATGCCTTCTTTCCTAACGTTCTTCTATTTTTGCTAAAGGAGCTGGTGGCTGGTCCCCACTTGTGTCCAACAAATACCAGTGGCTGCAGATTGACCTTGGAGAGAGGATGGAAGTCACATCCGTGGCCACCCAAGGTGGATATGGGAGCTCCAACTGGGTGACCAGCTATCTCCTGATGTTCAGTGACAGTGGAAGGAACTGGAAGCAATATAGACAAGAAGACAGCATCTGGGTATGTGTCCTTCGTAAAAGATACTGGCTCTTGGGATCAGAAGTACATCCATTCCTGGGGCTTGTTAATCAGTCTCTGATATAAAGTGGCCATTGAACATTCATGGTGACCCTGATACCATCTCTTAAGGGAAACTATTTATGGCTAATCTATGGAAATAATAAGAGCATATTCCTGAGAAGGCAAAAAAGTCCCGTGAGCCCACTAAACCATGTAGAAATGCAAGAAGTTAGACTTATATAAAAATTTATGTTTGCAAGATAACAAGGCACTTTTATATTGTCTTTGAAACCACTCAAAAGTATTTTATTGTGTCTGGTAACTGAGATTTCTAGAACTTTCTCTCTTGAATATAGAGAGAACCTCTAATATAGAGAGCTATGTCTGAAGTCAAAGGGTTGTGTAAATTTGTGCATATATGTCTATATGCATGCGTGGCTTACAATGTTACATACATCAATTGCATACACACAAACACACACCATTAAAGAGTGTGTTGATGGAGTATTTTGGCAGCTCTATAAGACAGCAGGAAAGAGGTGGGTTGTGATAAAGTGAAGTGACTTTTTAAAAATTTTATTTATTTATTTATTTTTGCTGGGCCTGCATATCCCCTGGTAGAAGCGAAAGGGAGTTTGCTTGGTGATAAAGAGAAATGAATTCTTTGTCAGTATAGAAACCTGTTTTGGCTCTTATGTGAGCCGGGGACGACATACCACAATCAAAAAATTGTTCTCCCATTGCCCCATCCCTGCCCTCCCCCCCAGCTGAGCTGCTGGAATCTGAGAAAATGAGTAACTTAATGAAGCATCCTCAGAACAGGGGTAATTTGGAAGCCTATTTGGGCACATGATGATCATTTTCTTTGACCTGTCAGTTGCTGCTCTTTTCAAACTTTTTGGAATCAGTTACACATTATAAACTCATTGAAAAAAATGGACCACAATTTGCTCACCTCCGTGTCTGGAAAGCTCCTGGTAGTCATTAGGTGTGTGATTATTGATGAAAATTAAATTGAGGAGAAGTACCTATAGTCTTTTCTTGTACAGAGAACAGTAGGCTAGAAGCAGTTGCTTGTGAGTGTTTTTTTTTTCTTCTTCACTTTACATCTCAATTGTTGTCCCTACTCCTGATGCTCCCTCCCACAATCCCTCCCCCATCTCCCACCCACTTCTCCTATGAAAAGGAACATTTTTATCATCATCATCATCATCATTATTATTAATTATTATTAGAAAACCTGCTTTAAAATCCAAAGCAAGCTGAAGCCACTTGTAAGAGTGGAAAACCAAACCAACCCTACACCACTGGGTACTGTGGCTCAGTTAACTCCGTGGGAAGCACTCAAGCCAAGGCCAAAATTAATAGTAACGATGAACCAATAACACCAAAGCCTAATGAGGTCTTTGAGTAGTTGTTTAGATCTTTGACTCTTCTTCTAAGTAAAGCATTACATTTTACGCTGGGTAAATAGTGGTTACTGCCTGCTAGTATTTAGCTGCACTAATTAAAATGTATGGTTTGGGCTCTGTCTTTATATTGTGAACATGATGTGTTTCTGTTTATTAGACATGGAAAAAATGACATGTAGGCATTGCTATTTCCTTATGTTCAAGGTGAGATTTTCAGGGTGAAATGGCAGTGACACTTTTTTAATTTTCTAATCTAAACCACAGGGAGCAAAAGACAACATGTAACACAAAACTGTTAATGCCACATTGGTCTCTAGACCACATTGTAATCTGCTGACCTTTTCATACGCTCTCCATCTTGAGTGTGAGTTGCCTGTTAATAAACTCTGTAACTCTCAGACTTACCTGAACACCTTCAAAGCCCAACAGTGTCTGGAATGTTGCAGATGCATGTTAAATGAATGAATGAATGAATGAATGAATGAATGAATATATGAATGAAACAAACATTTTGTAGTATATTCTTCTCATTACTTCAACTAATATTGATTCCCTCCTGTATCTACCAACTCTTCCTTTGAGCTTATCTATCATCTGTCTGTCCATCTGTCTATCATATATCTAATCTTTTCATCCATCCATCATCTATCTGCTTATCTATCTATCTATCTCTCTATCCATCTGTCTAACCTATCTGACTAACCCATCTTTCTGTCTAGCATCTATCTCAATCTACATTTATTATCAATACTTTTTATTTGTAGTTAAATACTTACATTTGTATATTTACATCTGTCTTAGCTGATCATGGACAGGCTGCCATATTCTCCTCATCCCATAATTATTTTATTTTTCTTCTTAGCACTCTAATGGAGCCTTATCTGAGATTCTGGAGTTTCCAATGCAGGGGAAGTGAGGCTGCCTAATGCCCTAGCTCTTGAATTTTCCACCTAGAAGAACTCAAACTACTGCAACTTAAGCTTTTTAAGTAGAAGAACAATCTTGAATTTATATACACAGTAAGGAACTTAACCTTTTGCCACCCCACAAATGCACATTTCCTAAGTTGGTTTTTGAGGTTTTTCTTCAGTTTTTCTAGCTATTATGGGATGTATGCCAATTATACAAAAGTGCCAATTTCCTTTAATGGCTTTACAGTCTGTTTCGGATGTACAGATAAATCTATGAGAGAAAGTAAAGAAACACATAAAGCATTATACAAGTCTGTGGTAGGAAAAGGAAGGAAGGAAGGCAAGTGTTATTGGTTTAGAAAAAATATAATAAAACAAACCCATAAAACCTTCCAACATGGTGTGAAACACCCAAGTGAGAGTTCTTCACTTCTTTCTGTTGACCTTCCCTCAGTCTTCAGAAAGAACAATGCCTTATCTACACCCAGAAGAACTAACAAAATTCTCTCTGTTTCTTACAAAGAATCATCTAGAAGAATCAGAAGGCATTTTGTTTATTATTTATATAAATTATTAATAAAAGTGTAAAGTTGATGGGTATATGATATATTAAAAACACATTAAAAGATTTCTTCATAGTCTAATGCCTATCAGCTAAAATTTCTCTAAATTGTTTGGTTCATAAATATTTTAAGAAAATTTAGAAGATGTGGGACACTAAATTTGTTCCCTTAAATTGAAGACAAAATAAAGTTCCTCAGCATTTTCAGGATGCAAAGATTCTTTTCTGCTAGTGTATTGCAAGTAATGAAAAGCTAAATGCAAGGTATAATTTTCACTCATTTAAGAACAATCACAGAAATATGAAACCAACATCTTAGACATTTTTAGTAAGGCAATGAGTAAAAAAAAAAAAAAAAACCACTACAGCTAAATTCCCCCATGTTTTTTTTTTATAATTTATTTATTTTTGATAAGCATCCAATATTTTCCTGCTTACTACACCTTCAGGAAATGAGCAGGGCTAATTTTCTAAATGGTTTAAGTAAATGTAATTGTTATATACAAGAGAAGCTTTTAAAAAGATTTATATTTAAGACAATTTTGTGTATGTATGTGTGCCTATTGTATTTGCACATGCTCACAGTTCCCACAGAGGCCCAGAAGAGGGTGATAGATCCTTTGGTGCTGCCCTTAAAGGCAATTGTAGACTTCTCTACTAGGGACTGGATTTGGGTCTTCTGGAAGAGTAGTGTGCGCTCTTAACAGGAGCTATCTCTCCTGTCCCTTAAAGGTTATACATGCATATACATACATACATACATACATACATACATACGTATGTATGTGTGAGTTTATGTGTACCACATGTATCCACAGAGTCAATGGAGGACAGATGCATGCAATAGATCCTCTGGAGCTGGAGGTGCAGGTGTTTGGTAGCTACAGTGTGGGTGTTGGTAACTGAACTCAGCCCTCTGGAAGAGCAGCCAGTGCTCTTAACTTTTGAGCTATCTCTCCATAAAACAAACATTTAAGTCTGAACAGAGACTGGGCGGTTTGAGTGAAGGAAAGATGGATATCTTTTAAGGTCTTTTGAGACTCACCGACCAGAAATTGTGTTATTGGAGCTTCTATTGAGAGTCACAGTCAAAAACAAGCTTATATGAGATGAAATCTAAAATCTTGACCTTGTTAGCACCAAGCTTTCACCAACCAAACTAACTGACCAGGACAAGGAGAACAGCTCTGATGAGCAGGAAAATAATGATTTTTTTAATGATTTTTGTGAACTTCTAAAGTATTTTTTTCAAATAAAGTTTTTAAAAATGTTTTCTTTCTTCCTTTCTCTCTTTCTTTTATCTTTCTTTCCCTTCCTTTCTTCCTCCTTCCTTTGTTCCTTCCTTCCTTCTTTCCTTCCTTCCCCCTCTTTCTTTCTTCTTTCCTTCACTCCCTTCCTTCTTTCTTTTTTCTTTTTCTCTTTCCTTCTTTTAATTGAAATAATCTCATTATGTATCTCTATTTGGTCTGAAACTCAGTACATACACCAGGTTAGCTTCTAGCTTACAGAAATCCCCGAGCCTCTGCCTTCCAAGTGATTAAAGATATGAGTTGCCCACACCTCTCCTATTTTCACTGTATTCAAAAATTAGCCTATCTTAATTTCTCATTCTCATGTTTTATACTTTATTTTATTCTCTGCATGTGTTTGTGTGTGTGTGTGTGTGTACATCTATATGAATGTATGTCTTATGTGTATAGGAGTCCCTGGAGGGCAGAAGAGAACATCCGATCTCTTAGAGCCAGAGTTACAAATAGCTATGGTCTGCCAGAGGTAGCTGCTGGGAATCAGTCTCTTGTTTCTTTGCAAGAACAACAAGTTCTCTCAAGAGTTGAGCCTTCTCTCCAGCCCCATATTTTTGTGTCTGAAAGAGCAGTTCATGGTTCTGGGTGGAAAACACAAAAATCTCATGACTAGTGTAGTCATTTATACAGAATACCACTTGTCAAAAAATATTGAAGCCATTATAATCACTGAGACTTATTGTCATGGCAACTCCATAAGTCAGACAAGATGGAGACACTGGCAAAAACTTTTTTAGCATGAATGTGTTTCATGCCAAATTAATTAGTGCTTCAGGGATGAAGGGCATTGTGAAAACCTAAAAGGGTGTGTCCTCCTTCAAAGTAGCATTTCTCCTAAACCTTTCTTTGTGCTAAGTCCTTATTCTAGTGACCTAACCCTGCTGAAACACCTGTGGCTATGCAGAGTACAGCTGTACTACCCCCCCCCCCCCCCCGTGTTTCAACACATTCAGTTGTCACCTTCAGGCATTGCAGTCCTTGGCTGATGCCTTTGGGTACCTCAAAATGTGATACTTTCCATGACACTAATCCCACAAAGTTGTTTTTAATTAAAGTCTACATTATTAGCCTGTATCTGTAGGAGGTCTCTCTCTTCTATTTCCAGAAAAGTATGAATTCTCCGCCCTTTGCAATGATTAACCCAGCACTTTGTGGTAGAAAGGTGGCTGGGCTTTCTTTTCAAATTGTGGTTAGGACAATTAATATGAAATTTATCCTCTTAACAAAGTTTTAAGTGTGCAGCGAAGTATTGCTCATTATAAGCACTGTGCAGAACAGCTGCTCTTTGGGGTTAATCATTTTTGTGACTGTAGCATTATACCTATGGAGCAGTGCCTATTTGTCACCAGTCTCTCATTTCCTAGGGACCATTTCAGGCTGTTCAGATAAGGAGAATCATATGGTATTTGTCCCAGGGATAGCTCAGTTTAGTCATTCTTCTTTATAGCTTCATCTATTTTAGGATAAAACTCTTTTCTTGTACTTTTTAAATAATTAATTTTTTGTTGTCCTTAAGAATTTCTTATATGAATGCAATGAAGCGTGATACTACCCCTATTTCTCTGTCCCCAGCTTCCTCCCAATCACCCCAAACCCCCTCCAGCTTCATATACTCTTTTTTTTTGATAACTCCATCCAATTTATGGATCTCAGATGTGTTTGTGGGGGGCATCCATTGGGGCATGGGAAATCTCCCAGTGGCTGCAAATTCAAAATGAATGATGCTTTCCCTCTAGCACTTGTTACCTTCCAATAACAACTCAGTAAGGAGTAGGGTCTGGAGGTCACCTCCCCCATTTATGTAAAAAATTTGGCTGGTTTGATCTTATGCAAATCTTGTGCAGGTACCCTTAGCTGGTATGAACTCATTAGGGCAGTGATCATGTTAAATCTCAAAGTTAAGTCTCAAAGTCTTAGTACCCCTCCCTGTATCTTTGACTTTCCCATTTTATCCATTAATATGTCTATGGATACTTAGGCTGGCTGTTCCCCTCAGTACCTTGCTGTGAATATTGCTGCCTTAAATACTACATAGCCTTTTCTTTATTACCTTGATTTCAATTCTTTTGGATTAGTACTTGGGAATAGGCTTGCTGGGCCATATGGTATTTCTACCTCTAACCTTTTGAGGAACCTCTGTGTTGTACATTGTTTTCCATAGCAACTTACACCATTTTGAATTCTCACTGTAGAAAGAACCCAATGATATACAAGAATTCCAAGGTCTGTAAGATCTTTGCCATTGCTTCTGTCTCCATTTGGTTTATAACAATATTCTAATGGGTGCCAATTGGTATCTAATTGTGGATTTGTTTTGCATTTTTCTTGATAGCTAACATTGTTGGGCATGTATATACATATATAGTACACAAGAAAATACTTTTATGTGCTCCAGATAAGTGAATGTGGAATACCTTTAAAATTGCAAGGAAGTCTTCATGTGCCTTCACTACACTTTTGTTATATTTAGCTTCTTTTTAAAAATCTTTGATACAGACTCTCACTACATAGCCCAGGCTAGCCTCCAACTTACCATTCTCCTGTCTCAGCACTCAGAAGGTCAGGATTATACATGTGAACCATCATGAGTAGTTTGTACTTAGTCTCTGTTCACTGACAGTGACCAGTACAAGGTGAAGGTTATTGTCATCAACAATAAAACACCTCATTTACTAAAATAAAAAAGAATAAAATATGTAAAATAGGTTTAGTGAAAGGGGGAAGGACGCTGTATACTGAAAACTGTTAAAATGTCCCAATGAAGACAGAAATGAATAAAAAGTTATATATAGATGATAAGTTTTGATGTTTTCGCTATGTCCACATGCAATATTGAACGAGCTACATATTCTGTGTAATTTCTATCAATTTCCCAAGTGCATAGTTTAGCAAAAGTAATTAAAAATTATAGAATTCACATTGGAACCTTTAAGGACCCTGCTTAACAAAACTGGATGCACCAGACTTCCTGATTTCAAAACATTTTATAAGACTCCAGTAATTGAACCAGTGTGACATTGGCATATATTCAGACATATAGGGAATGGAACAGACCAGAATCCAGAAATAAACCCATGTACTTATGGTGAACTGTGGAATCACAAGAAGGTAAGGGTCTACAACAGGGCATGAAAATGGTCCTGGGACACTGGATATGGACACACAAAATAGTCAAACTATGGGTCTGTAGAGATGGCTTAGCAGTTGAGAGCATGCACTGCTCTTGCAGATGACCTGAGATTGGTTCCTAGCAGTCTGTTAAGTGGCTCACAACTGCTTATAATTCTTGCTCCAGAGAATCTGTTCATTCACAACCATGACTGTTGTCCCACACCCATGTGCCCACACCCACAAATGGGCACACCCATACATATGATTAAAACTAGAGTAAAATCTTTTCCAAAATATGGAAATTGAGTTTTTATTTTATACCACATAAAATAAAATTAAAATGGAATAATGACTGATACACTAAGCCCTACACCAACACAACTGCCAGAAAAGAACATATGGTAGTGTGTATGTGTGTGTGTGTCCCATCACATTGATTTAGAGGGTAAATGACTTGTTTAGATATGAAATAAAGTCAAAGGCATGAAGTAAATAGACACATATAAATAAATTGAAGTAAAAAACTTCTCTTTGTGGAGGAGGTGATTAGTGAACTGAAAGTGTATCTTATAGTATAGGAGAGAATAATTTGGTTACTGTTCTCCAACAAGGCATAAGGGTTTCTAAAGTCTCTGATGTGGTTCCAGTCATGAGTCAGGGCAGCTATTGCTAGGCAACTTCTCTGCTCAGTGCTCAGGTCTACTTTAACCCTTGAATTTTGTATCTCTTATATAACTTTCCTTATCAGTTCCTCTTATAAACTTCCATGGGGCATACATGACTGGAATTATATATACATAGCTATATATATATAGTTATAAAATATAACTATAATATATTTTTGGTGTACTACACACACACACACACACACACACACACACACACACACACACACGTAGTACAACAGGAATTGTTAACAACCCCTATAAGTCATTAATAAGCAAATACAATGACATAAGACAAATGGTATTTGTTTAACCTTCCTCGGATCCATCTGTCTCTCAGCAAGGAAATAACATGTGTTTGAAGAGTGATTAGAGTAAGCAGGAGGCTTGATTTGGTGCCCCCTCAAAGGGTATGCTCCATCAAGAGCTTCCTGAAATCATTGATCAGAGAATAATCAGAGTCTGCAAAGCGTGGTGACTCATGTCTCCTGTTTGACCACACAACAGTTCAGTGACGGCGGTATTCCCCCTCCTCCTTCTGTCCTCTCATGGTTGCTCTGATGCAGTGTGTCAGATGTCTGCCTCTGGCTTTTTTCATTCTCCATACCCAGGTGGCTACACTTGGCGTATTTCCCCTTGGAAGCAATTCTGTCCTTTTGAAATGTGTTTTCATTATTTCATTTGACCTAGGGAGAGTGACTACCTTAGCCCCTCTTTGCTAGTTTTCCATCTTTGATTTTCAAAGTTATCAAATATGATTTCATTAGAGAAATGGATAAAAAATACATAAATTGGAATGGGGGGCTAAGATTTAGAACTGACATCCTTATATTTTTCTAAGAACACCTTTATGTTTTGTTCTAAGAACATCATCTGATATTTTAGGTAAAGATAGCAAAATAATGTAGTAATAAAATTAATTTTAAAATAATTTATCCTCCTCCTCCTCCTCCTCCTCCTCCTCCTCCTCCTCCCTCCTCCTCCTCCTCCTCCTCCTCCTCATCCTCCTCCTCCTCCTCCTCCTCCTCCTCCTCCTCCTCCTCCTCCTCCTCCTCCTCCTCCTCTTCCTCTTCTTCTTCTTCTTCTTCTTCTTCTTCTTCTTCTTCTTCTTCTTCTTCTTCTTCTTCTTCTTCTTCTTCTTCTTCTTCTTCTTCTTCTTCTTCGCAATGCTATTCTATGCAGCCCTGGCTGTTCTGGAACTCTCTTTGTACCCTAGGTTGGCTTTCACAGATCTTCCTACCTTTGCCTCTCAAGTGCTAGGATTAAAGGTGTGTGTCACCACCACTCAGCTACTTTGTCTTCTTGTGTATGAATATATAAGTAGGTCAGCAATGTGAAAGGAGTATGCAGTCCATATTTTTCTGTTTGTCTTTTATTTGTTTGAGACAGAGTCAAGCTAGCCTGCAACTTGTGACAATCCCCTTGCCTCAGCCTCCCATGTGCTGGCATAATAGGCATGAGGTACCATGTTTGGCTTACATGTGTGACTTAACCATTAACATGAATAAATATCAAGGAAACAATTATAATATAAAATATATTATCAAGTATTTTATATATAAATAAAATAACCATAGTATACAATGTTACTAAATGATGTAAGAGATAACAATAGAATACAAGGCACATCTCCTTTTGAACAGAATATGCTACAGTTCTGCTCACTGTATATACAGAGGAGACAGTTACACCCTCTACCTAAAATAATGCTCTAGCTGAGATCATTCCAAATTTCATATAGAAAAAAAACTTACACAAGGAATTAACCATGCTAATTAACCAAATAATGGCAGCAAGGATGATCTCAGTTATGAAAAGATCAAATGTTCTTGGGCAAATAGATATTATTGTAGTAAAACATAATAGATAACTATGAAGAACAGTCATCATCAAGTCCAAATATACGCTTAATGGTTTCAGTAAGACAGACAGAAAATACACAAGGAGGGCCAGTCAGATGGTTCAGCAGGTACCTGCTGCAAAGACTGATGACCTGAGTTCGGTCTTCAGTGTTCACCTGATAAAAGGGGAAAAGAGATTCCTTCAAGTTGTCCTATGTTCTCTACATGTATACCAGGGCAAGTGTCTACTCACACTCATATCACACACACACACACACACACACACACACACACACACACACACATACACACACCAAATAAATGTGAAAACATTCGACAGGAAAACATGAATCAGTCAATATAGACCTAGGCAAGCTGTAGCCTTCTGGGAAAACAGTACCTTTTGAAACAAAATAGATTCTCAATAACTAGTTAAATAGGTTACACTATTTATATACAGGAGAAATCAGAAGAAGAAAACACAGAGCAATATGAAGATGAACATGTAATACTAGAATGGTCTTTCTATCTACACAATAGAATAAAATTTGGATAATATAGAGTAAAAAGTAAGAATATACAATATTTAAAGATCTGCATGAAAAATTGAACAAAGGCAATAAACAAAAGAGTTTGTGGGGAAGTGTACCAGCTAGCTGTGTCTGCTCTGGCTCACACACAGCAGCCATACTGTGGGTTAGGATTGACATTCTGACTGGCTTTGATTGAACAGGCTTCATTCAGCTACAGGTTCACTTAGATTTAAACAGTGAGGAGGGGCAGGCAACAGCACATCATGCTCAGCAGGCGCATAATGGATGTCCAGAGAGGATGAATCACTTCTAACTATTTCAGTGACTTTATCTGAGATAAACACATTCTCTATGGACAATCCCAAGTGGACATAGCCACCTCAGGCAAAGAAATCCCTCTGTTCCAGGTGGCCTTAGGCTCTTTTACATGGGGAGCTGTGGGACCCATCCAGGTCAAGTCATTAACCTCTATGACCTTGCTCTCTAGTTGGCCATATCTCATGAAGGACAGCCAGGTAGAAAGCACCAATTCCAGGTCATACCTCCAGTTCCTAAATATTCCTGTTGTCCTGTTTTGATTTCCCTGGAGTCTGAGTGGAAGTTTGAGTATGGGCGTTTGTGGTTTAAAGCATATAGCTAGGTCATTCCAATTTGCAGAAAAGCAGGGGGAAATTTAGGTCACTCAGTACATTTGAGAATGAGCAACGGATCTTTGTGTAAAAGCACAGCAGTAGATGTTGTACCATCTGAGATCCAGCACACACATAAATGTTCTCTAAGTTAGTGTTGTGATAAGTTGCCTAAAGACCAAAAACAAACAAAAAACAAACAAACCAAAAAACAACAATAAAACCAAAACTATTTGCTAACTGTTAACTCTGTTCTTGCAGTGGCGAAGATCAGTTTCTTTAAATTCTAAAGCTAGGTTATTAAATACATTAGCCACTAACCACATGCGTACTTTAATAAAGTTAATTAATATGAAGTGAACATTTAAAAATTTCCAGCAAAGAAGATAGCAGAGGGATAGATTGTACCTAGAGTGAGGGAGGACATGGATTCAATCCCAAGCACCAAGAAAGAATTAATGAAAGGTTGCATCAGGTCACATTAGCCATATTTAAGGCTCTGCATAGCTGTGTTAGAGCAGCTGTGGCAGTCTCTCAGTTCAGCTATGGAATATTTCTATTATTCCATGAAATTTCCTTATGGGTGCATACACATCATATAATAAAAGATTTTATCTTATTACACAGGTATAAAATAGTCTAAAAATTAATGGCAGAAATGAAGCTTTAATTTTCTATTTTTTAAAGATGGTGGCAAAGTTACAAATAGGTAACTTATAAAAAGAAACATAGTATGAAATTATACAAAAATATTTTTGTCTTTATTAAAATTGACACAATGCTTTCTTAAAGGTTGAAATGTATGAGAATTTTTGATACCCCAAAATACTGTATTTTTAAATTTGAACAGTTAGGCATTTCGGGTAACCATTTTCCCTGAACTACAGCATCAAACTCATAGTATTATATAGAGAGCAAACTAAATAGTAGCAACATAATATTGATTCCTAGCAGCAGATCATTGACTTATGTAAATTACAGCACCACCTCAGGGATAAAATAGTGCGTGAACATTAAAAATAGGTGATTAAGGAATATATTGTCTGATTTCTGAGACTGATGCCAAAACTGGAGGTTAGGTGCCACCTAATACCACAGCTGATACAGAGACTGTGAGAAGAATGTATATTTATTCATTGAAAGATTCAGTAGTAAAGATTAGATTTATAAATGATTTCAAATGGGATAAAACCAGCAGGAAGCAAAAGAAAGAAAGGAGATGGAAAGAAGATAGGAAGCATAAAGTATTCAAGAGAAACAGTTACCGTAATGAGGATATGTTCATTCAGTAATGAGAATATGTCTATATGTCTATTCTACTGTGGGGGCTGAGGTAGATCATGGTCTGCTGACTCCGGGCTGGAAAATCTGAGAAGTTGGTGCTGGGATACAGCCTGAGTCTGGAGTTCCAAAACTCAGGAGCTAGGATGGTTTTAAGTCAAAAAAAAAAAAAAAAAGGAATGATAGGAGAGAGAGAGAGAGACAGAGAGACAGAGAGACAGAGAGAGAAGATGCTATGAACTCAGTATTCTTCTGCCCCATTGTTCAAGTTCTTAGAAGTCTGAATGAAGCTCACCTCACAATGATCATGGCTGATCTTGACTCTTGACTGACACCCCAACGCTAGTTTTGTCTGGAACACCCTTGGGAAGGAATCCTTTGCCATTCTTTTCTTCTTAGAACCAACCCATTTGACTATACGTTCACCCAGACATAGCTCCTGTGTGGGTACCCAGGTGGTGAAAGGTCTGGAAGACTCAGGAAGTAGAGCTTAACTGGCAGACTAGGCCACTTGGGATGTGCTCTGAACTATCCTTGTTCCTAGCTCACTCCATACCTTATCGTCCATGAAACAAGCCCCCTCCAATCCAATGCTCTGCCTCTCAGAGAGCCAGACACACAGCACAAATTGTCTCTAGACAGGAATCTCTGAAACCATGAGCAAAGTACATCTTTCATGCCTAAAGGACTTTCTGTCAGATAGCTGGTCACAGCGATGATAAAACAAATAGTCATAAACACAGATGCTCCTTAATTTGTTTAATATCAGGAAACATTTATTGGCATTAAAAATGAATGGAAATAATCAAAATGAACTATCACAGAGAATTTCTCATTATTTATTTTGGTAGCACTTTAAACACACCTATTCATTTAGTTATGTGGTCACTGGGTGGTATGCATATACACAGCAGGCTGTCTAGTCTTTGACTGTATTATGACAGTGTAGGGAGAAGGAAAAGCCTTAGCTCTGGTCCTAAATTGTCTTCTGAGTCAGTGCCCAGTCAGGAAACCAGACATCACCCCAGGCATCTGAAACTCGGAAGTCATTATAGAAAATTGGTTACAGGTGATGGAAAAGCCGGGCTGCCAAACACGAGATGGCGAGGGACTCTGAATTTAGCATCAGCAGGAAGATGCTACTGGGCCTGGAACTGGAGGCAGAAGAAGGTGGTATTTCCAGCGCTGTGAGCCTAGCATTGTCCAGTTAGAATCTGAACTATGTCAAGGGCTGTGCAAGAGAGAGGGTCATGAGATGGGGATAATCAATGGGGCTGAGATCTTGTAAAAATTTGGCAACTATTGACAGATTGACTGAGGCACACCAAGAAGGAGTAAAATAGCACCAGCTCCTTCTGCCAGCATGTCTAATAATCAAAATGAACTATCACAGAGAATTTCTCATTGCTTATTTTGGTAAGCCTGCTCTCTACCTTTTAACTCCCCACTCTCTGTAATCTCCATAGAAAGAGTCCACAGGATGTGAAGAGGGTAGTGTAGGGGGTAAATAGAGTTTACTGCATAGTGAGTTGGGGGGCACACTCAAGAAGAGAGAGTAGACAATGGACAAAGAGACCACTGCCTTGTAGCATATTCTCAAGTCCAAAGAGTCCATTGTGCTAACCTGCACCATAGCAGGCTTTTGTTCTTTATGAAGCTTCCAGAAGAAAGCAGTTGTCTGTGAAGGGGTTTTTCTATTCATATGATTGATATACCATTTTAAATTAATTCTGAAGAAAGTGCACCTTGGTATGTCTCTGTCTTCACACCCAAATCTCCCCTTGAGTAGTATGATCTGTAGGTTTGACAGTTCAGAGCATTATGTTTCCATCTGGAGCCAGAGTTGTGACTCAGTTCTTACTATTTTTAGTTTATTTTATGTGTATGGCTGTTTTGCTTGCATGTATACTCATTTTCCCAAAGAGGCCAGAAGAGGGCATAACGTTCCCCTAGAACAGTTACAGATACTTGTGAAGCCATGACTTGGGTACTGGGAATTGAACCCTGGTCCTCTGGAAGAGCAGTCAGTGCTCTTAACCACTGAGCAATCTCTCCAGAAGCTCTTATCTAGTTCTCATGTCTAGTAATTAGAGCTCTGTAGCTTAAGCTGAGTTTAATGCAGAGCTGATTCTCTCTCTCTCTCCCTCTCTCCCTCCCTCTCTCTCTCTCTCTCTCTCTCTCTCTCTCTCTCTGTGTGTGTGTGTGTGTGTGTAAGGGGGAGTTCATCCTCAATGACTTCCATGCCTACCAATATCTGACTAGCTGCCTAACTATCTAATATCATGGGGGAGGTCATTGCGATAGGAGCCTATAATGTTCTTGTGTTCTAAGAGCTGGTTCAGCAACCCATGTTAAACGAGATAGTATAGAGGCCAGTGCAAAATGCTTCCCTGAAACTTTCACCAACATCAGTGAACAGACTGAGATTGGAAGTACATTCAAGGAACCTATAGAAAGATCCTTCTTTCATTTAGTATTCAAATGACATGCTTCTTGCTTATCATAGAATAATTTAACCTCCTCTGAGCTCAACATGCCTGTGTCATCAAACCATGGAGAGGTAATGACAGGACAGTGACAGCTACACCTGTGATGATGGCACTGGGATTGATAACATTCCTAGTATTAGGGGGTGGGGATGGAGAATCATCAGACTCTCAGCTGGGATTCCAGCCCCAGTCCCTTTTGCCTCCTAGAAGTATATGGCCTAGACATGTAGTAAGTATAGAGATCGAGTGGTCAGATAGCTTTTAGGAAGCTGTTGCAAATGTAAGTGTGGGGACATCCAATGACTTGGGTGCTTTTGCATTATCCATATTCCTGTATGTAATTCCTCATTTTTTTCTAGACATAAGCCCCCAAAAGTTTGTTGACTTACCAAACTGGCCTCCAGTAGAGTCTTTTCTTTCATCTGTCCTCATTGTTCCACTGCAGGGAATCTAGGGCTGTTTACTTCCTCCTCAACTTCTATTTATAAAGATGGTGGATCCACATTCACATACTGAAGAAGCTGAGATTTCAGACAGTCATCCCCATCTGAACTCTGAATAACCAGTGGGCACTGATAGTTTACATTCAGCTTTTGCTCTTCCTGCTAGTATTTATGAATATGTGAAGTTAGCAAGAGAAGTCTTATTAATTTGCATGTTTTTATGTAATTTATTTTCTGCATATGAATGTTTTACCTGCATATCTACATATGTGCCATGTATTCATAGTGCTCATGGAGGCCAGAAGAACATGACAGGTCCCCTGGAACTGGAATTGTGGATGAATATGAATCACCTAAACCTAGGTCCTCTGCAAGTAGCTAGTGGTCCCCACTGCTGAGTTATCATCCTAGCACCAACAGCAGTCCATCAATGTACATATGAAGGGAATTCAGGGGCTGGAGAGATGGCTCAGTAGTTAAGGACAGTTGCTAGCCTTTCATGGGACTGGGGCTTTCTTCCTAGTCCCCATGACTTACAACCACCTATAACTTCAGCTCTAGGGAGTCCAATGTCCTCCCTTGGCCTCTGTGAGCACCTGCACTCATCTGTTCATTATCTTCCACCCAAGCACATAAGTAAATACTATATCTTTCAAGTGGGGAACCCATGTAGAAGGCTCAACCCTGATGTAGGGTAATTATTGTTTTAAACTCAATCTCATCTAACCAAGTAGAATATTGTGAACTCTATGCAGCAGGCCCTTTGTTATTTACCAAATCCATGTTGTCATTCAGAGCCTCGATTTGATTTCCATGTGGAGAAATAGCATTGCTGTGCCTCATCAAATGCTTGGCACATGAGCTCCGGAACTCACTGCTGAGGACCAGGTGGAAGAGTAGATACATGGATTAGCACACATCTGCTGTCACTTCTGGGTTGGGGTTGTTGTAGACTCTCGGTGTGCAAAGAGCAGCATGTGACTGGGTTTTATTGAAATGTTTCACTTGGCACGCAGACTTAGAGGCTCTGCCCAACTCTCAACCTGGCATGTCCTAGCAGCAGCATCCTTGAGTATCACAGTGCAGATCTTGGATGCTTAATGTCAGCTCACCAGACACTTACCAGAGTCTGCTGCACTCCCAAACTTCTTGTCAGGGTCTTTAATGACTTCTAAGGCCAAGTCTCCAGACAAGCTTCAACTCATCCTTCTTGCCCAGGGCTTCCCAGCCACAATGAAGCCACTAGCTTGTCAATCCTGCTCCCCACCATTACTTTTCCAATAGGCATGCAACTCTCCCTGGGGTCTTATTTGTTTCCAGTGACATCTGCAATAGTGCTATTTCCATTTCCAGGAAGTCCCTCTAGATTTTTGTTGCATGCCTTCTATAACCATCGACTGTGTTTCAGACTCATGAATATATTTTTCATTCTGTTTCACTCTCCTTAGATAACTGGCCTTTGTTCCAAATTATACCCTTGACAAAACTGAATGCCCAAATACTACTGGCTAAAATTCAGACTATGCATCTGCCTTTATTAAAAAGTACACTCGTGTCTTAATTAAAGCTGCCGATCCCTTAGAGATTAAGAGTCTGTGCTTATTGCCGATGTGAGTTAGGATAGACCTGGATAGTTCCCTAGTTGGATAAGCATGAGGAAATATGTCTGTGATTACTTATTTCAGATCCAAAGCCTGGTGGAATGTCTATATCGAGACTAGGTTACCCATCTGACATTTGCATAATATCATAGAAACAACAAGTTGTACAACTTGGCTGTAGCCACCAATACTCCCAATTGCCTTTGTGTATCACACCCTGAGGCTGGTATTGTCTAAAATTATCTCTTCATATTATTATGTGCATCTTAGGACTTTGACCAACATTTATGAACACTAATCCTTTGGGTGACCAAGGAGACTATGTTTTAGATGAGATTCAATCAAATATGAGTTCCTTTGTCCAGAAGTAGCTAGCTATAGCCCTGAAAGGAGACAAAAAAAGCATCACAAAACCACAAGAATGTAGAGTGTGGTGTTGTGTCTATAAATCAGAGACATGTGCATAAAAGAGATTGGTTCTGACTTTGATTCTGCAAATGAAATTTCTACTTGGTTTTGAACCCCTGTCTTCAGCTTTCATTTTGTTGTTGTTGTCTCTTATTATTATTATTATTAATCTCTGGAACTGAGAGCATCTTCCTCTTAGAGCCCTGAATATTTTAAGCACTTAATAATAGGATTCTTTTTCTATAAGGAAGAGAAGAGGAAAAGTGCTGGGGTAACAGAAAAGCCATCCTCTGGGAGCCAGAGCTTTATTAGACTATGTCAGAGTCATCATGAGCCCAGTGCAGGCTGGGAATATCAGTTTCAGGAGGCAAGAACAAAACAAACAGACAAAAAAAAAATACCAAAACCAAAACAAAAAAAACCCAAAACCTCTATTTCATCAAGGTTTTAGAAAGTTGTGGGAAGCTATCCCAAGAGCTACAAAGCTATTATTTAAATAGCAGCTTTTTCTTTATACTGTGAAACAAGGAAAGGTTAAAAAGAGAGAGAGAGAAAAAAAAAACAATTCGATAGGATATGTCACTTTAGAAATCGATTTTAAAACCTGAGATTAGAGTAAATATATGAATTAATTGAGTTTGCAGTGACATTTGCGCTCTCCTTGTAAAGCCTCATGTCAAAGATGACAGGTAAATATTGAAATTCATCCACATTGGGAGAAATTGTTCTCTTTCATTCTCCTTGCTCTTGTGAAATCAAGCCTCCCAGAGAGATACACACGAGCATTGAGTTTCCTTATGACTGCTCTCAATTTTTTTTATTTACACATTTAAAACTTCTTAACCTTTCAGTATTTTGTTCAAATTTGAACTCAACCAAATGTAAACTTGGCTATAGCATGATGTTTTAAGGATTTTTTTTTTCCTGACAAGGACCAACAGTTTTGAGTGACCTGAAAGTCTTATATCTTAGTTTGCGTTCTATTTCTGTGATAAAGCAGCCTAACCTGAGGAAACCTGGGGGAGAATTACCTCCCTTACAGATTTTAGTCCCTCCTCCAGGGAAGTCAGAGCAGGAACTCAAGGCAGGAATCTGGAGGCCGGAACTATTCAGCAGCCCTAAAGCGGTTGCTGCTTACTGGCTTGCTCCTCATAGTTTGCTCAGCCTGCTTTCTTAAAGTACGGAGAACCATCAACCCAGGCAGGGGACTGCCCAAAGTGAGTTGAGCCCTCCCACATCAATCAACAATGAATGAAATGCACTGCAGGCTTGACCACAGGCCAATCTGGTGGCGAGATTCTTCCAGTTAAAATTCTCTTCTAAATTGACTTTAGCTTGTGTCAAGTTGACCTATAGCTATCCAGCAGAGGCTATGTATATGTCTACAAAACATATTACTGGCTCTCATCCAAGGTGCGTATTGCATAGAATACATTTGGGTCTTTTGTTCTCTGGGAAACCTGCCTAGTTTGAACTGACCTACTATGCCACAAAACAGTTATGCCATGTCTGTCCTTTAGGAAAAGTGCCAAGAAACCATCTTAACCCTCTCCTGGCCTTCTCTCTCTCTCTCTCTCTCTCTCTCTCTCTCTCTCTCTCTATATATATATATATATATATATATATATATATATATATATATATATATATCTCCATCTCTCTCTCCCTCTCTCTCTTCTCAATCTTCCCCTACACTTCCTCCATGGAACTTACTGTCCCAGAGTTCTGGATTGAAAATACAACTAGATCTGATTATCTTCCTCACCTACAGGCATGCAAAGTGGCTTTATGAGAACACCTCAGGTGTTTGAGACAAGAGCTCCTCAAGTCACTGGGATGTCAGATCAAGGATAGTTCAAAGTAAAGAAGCTAAAGGGAAAAAATAACAAAAGGAAAAAGAGCTGTGAGGAAGAGGAGGGTGACAGTTAGGGGTATCACCTCTGCGATTAGACTATATGCAGTCAGACGCAGGCTCTGCGTCATGCAAGCTATTTCAGAACCATCTTCCATCTCAGGAGAGGGTTGCACTTATCTCCCCTGAAACAATGTACACAAATAAGTCTGTGTGAAAATTGAATAATAATAAGATGATGACAAGAAGAAAATGAAGTTAAAGTGAGCTAACATAAGAGTGAGAGGAAGGCAGCTGGAGAGAGGCCTCCGTCAGTAAATGGGGCTTCAGGGCCTGAGTTAAAACCACTGGACTGAGCCGGGGGACCTCAATGGAAGAGTTGGGGGAAGGACTGAAGGAGCTGAAGGGGTTTGCAACTCCATAAGAAGAACGACAGTATCAATTAACGGGATCCTCAGAGCTCCCAGGGACTAAACCACCAACCAAAGAGTATATATGAATGGGTCCATGGACCCAACTACATATGTAGCAGAGGACTGCCTTATCTGGTATCAATGGGAGGCCCTTGGTCCTGTGGTGGCTTGTTGCCACAGAGTAGGGGGATGCTAGAGGGGTGAGGCAAGAATGAGTGGGTGAGTGGGAAAGCACCCTCTTAAAAGCAAGGGGGAGGGGGGATGGGATGGGGGTTACAAAAGGGAGACTAGAAAGGGGGACTACATTTGAAATAAATATGATAACCAATTAATAAAAAAAATCTAAAACATATATAAAAGCCAGGTCCAGTAATATGTGTCTTTGTAGTGGCTATTCCTGATTGGCATCTTGACTATATCTGGAATGAACTACAATCCAGAACTGGAAGGCTCTCCTATGATCCTAATATGGAGGGCTGGAGAGATGGCTCAGCAGTAAAGAGCATCAGCTGCTCTTCCAAAGATTTCTGAGTTCAAGGTCATCTGGGATTAAAGGCTGGGTGGCAAACACCTTTAATCTGGGCCACATTCTGCTAGACACCTACATAAGGACATTGGAAGAAGGAAGACTTACTCTTCCTTGCCTGCTTGCCTCGTGGGGCTGAGCAACTGCTAGATCCTTGGACTTCCATCCACAGCTGCTGTTGACCATTGTTGGGGAGTTGGATTACAGACTGTAAATCAACAAATTCCTTAACTATATAGAGACTACCCATATGTTTTGTGACTCTAGAGAACCCTGGCTAATACAATCTGTAATGTCAGTGTTTCCATGTCAAGATGGGATTCAGAGGTGGGAGGATCAGTCTCTTGAATGAACTAGCCTGAAGCAAGCAACAGAAAATGATGAAGTGACCTGGTCTTAGCTGAGGTGAGGACTGTCACCTGAGGCTCTTCTCTCACCTGCCCACTTGCATGTGAACTCACACCCACAAGCATACACACCCATACTTGACAAACACATAAAACAAGGAGGAGAGATGGAAAGAAGAGAGTGTAAGGAGGGAGGGAATCAAGGAAATGAGGCACAGAGGGACAGACACAGCACCGTTAAATACAACCCTCTACTGCCTGGTTCTCAACCTTCCTAATGCTGCAAGCCTTTAATACAGTTCGTCATGCTGTAGTGACCCCACAACCATAAGACTATTTTCATTGCTACTCATTAACTGTGATTTTGCAACTTTTATGAATCATAATGTGAATGTCTGATATGCAGGATGGTCTTCAGCGATTTCTGGGAAAGGGTTGTTCGTCCTCTACAAGGGTCAAGACTGACAGGCTGAGAACTGCAGTTCTACTGCCTGGAAAATTAGCAGGCAATTTGGGGCTGGCTATCGGCAATTTAGCCGTGGATAGGGCAAGTGGATCCATATCAGACTGGTTCAGAGGAGAGATGCATTTTCTTAAATCTAGGTCAGGTTGAGCATCTGTTTATAGAAAGGTACCATCATTTGCCAACTGTTCTAAGGAAATGTAATGATGGTTCCTGCTAGAAAGTACTCTAACACATAAAAGCCAGGTGCAGTAGTGTGTAGCTCAGGTTGGAAGCCACTGACAGACCCTGTGTACACTGCAGTCGGGTCTTCTTCAACCATGTACAACTGCCTATGTGCTAGCACACAGGGAATAGTTGCTTATTAAACTAAGGGTTCTGATCTGTAGTGACATTATATTTGGAGGTGGGGACATGAATAAGCTTTTAGGAGCATTGGCAAATGAAGGAGTCAGAACTATTTAGGGAAGAAGCGAGAGCGAGAGCGAGAGCGAGAGCGAGAGCGAGAGAGAGAGAGAGAGAGAGAGAGAGAGAGAGAGAGAGAGAGACACAGAGAGAGACAGAGAGAGAGAGAGAGAGAGAGAGAGAGAGAGAGAGGAGACAGAGAGAGGAGAGAGAGATTTTGAAGATTTTAAAGGGGGGCTGGAGAGATGGTTCAGTGGTTAAGAGCACTGACTGCTCTTCTGAAGGTCCTGTGTTCAAGTACCAGCAACCACATGGTGGTTCACAACCATCTATAATGAGATCAGATGCCCTCTTCTAGTGTGTCTGAAGACAGCTACAGTGCACTTACATATAATAAATAAATAAATCTAAAAAACATTAAAAAATATTTTAAAGGGCAAGCTCCATCTATTCATAGAGGGTTGGTTAGCTTAGAATCTGTAGACTGACTAGCAGGCTAGAATTCAGGATCCAGGTCTATATTGCCACTATAGACCACCAGCACTGTGTTGCATAATTCTTTCCTTTTCTAAAAGGGTCAGACTTCATTTCCATTTCAGATTTCAACTGCTTAGAAGAGACCCATGCACATATTAAATGTTTGTTTGTTTTATCCATGGTCCTACTGATTTAAAAGAACATCTCTTGCATTAAAATAATAAGCCCTTTCATAGATATTTGACTTACTTTGTAGACAAGATGGCCTAGCCTGGATGAGCTAGAACATTAACCATTGCAAAAACAGGCACCAGAGGAATAGTAGAGTAAACGGGGCTGTTACATGGTGTAGTGGTCTGCCTGAAACATTAACAAGTTCAAAAATGATCCCAGGTGTGAATAAGGAAATTTTGAAGGGGGAGGGGTATATTAGTTTGTTATCTCATCACTGTGACAAAATACCTCATCAGAGTAACTTAGCTAAGAAAAGGTTTATTTTGGCTCACTGTCTGAGGGTACAGTCCATGTGATAGTAGGGAGATGAAGGAATGGTGACAGGGAGAGAAGGCAGGTGCTCACGTTGCTTCTACAGTCAGGAAGGCCAGACTGATGAATGCTGGTACTCAGTATGCTTTCTCCATTTTACTCATCCCAGAACACCAACCATTGGACTGGCACCACCCACTAAGATGGTTCTTACTATCTCACTTAACCTAACATATTCCCTGTCTCAGAGAAGGGCCTGGAGGTGTGTTTCCATGGTGATTCTAAATCCCATCAATCTGATAATGGAGATGGGCCATTATGAGGCATTAGATGGTGGTTGGGTCAAGGTGCTCTGGGTGGAGGTCATCCCTAAGGGTATATCAGTAGTGAATTGAAAAGATGAATACAAATGTGAGGATGTGAATTCACTTGTAGAGAGAGCCCAACTATGGGCAGAATTTGCTGCAACTATTCAACAAAAAAGGAGATGAGTTTTCTCTTATTCTTTTTTCATTGGTTTATTGTCATAAGACTAACAGGAAAGGTATTGGTAATAGACAGATGACCCATTAAAATACTTACTGAGTCTATAGAAATATACCACATGAGGAAAACTTCATGTAGGGTCTTAAAGAGTTTAATCTGCATTTCAGACAAGATGAATTCCCTTTGCTTGGGATCTCACACAAACTCTTATCGGGAGTGCTGTCTCATTATTTCCATCTTATGGGTGAAGCATCTCAGGTGTTAAGCAGGTCCAATGATAACTGGTACAATCTAGAACAACAAAACCCAATGTAGATCAATAAGAGTTCAGATTAGATCTCCATGCTTTCTTTCCCTTCCTTTCTTTTTCTTTCTTTCTTTCTTTCTTTCTTTCTTTCTTTCTTTCTTTCTTTCTTTCTTTCTTTCTTTCTTTCTTTCTTTCTTTCTTTCTTTCCCTTTCTTTCTTTCCCTTCCTTTCTTTCTTTCCCTTCCTTTCTTTTTCTTTCTTTCTTTCTTTCTTTCTTTCTTTCTTTCTTTCTTTCTTTCTTTCTGTCTGTCTGTCTTTTTCTTTCATTTTCTCTTTCTTTCTCTCTTTTTCTCTTTCCTTTCTTCTTTCTTCTTTCTTTCTTTCTCTCTCTCTCTCTCTTTCTTTCTTTCTTTCTTTCTTTCTTTCTTTCTTTCTTTCTTTCTTTCTTTCTCTCTCTCTCTCTCTCTCTCTCTCTCTCTTTCTCTTTCTTTCTTTCTTTCTTTCTTTCTTTCTTTCTTTCTTTCTTTCTTTCTTTCTTTCTTTCTTTCTTTCTTTCTTTCTCTTCCTTCCTTCCTTTTCTCTTCCCATTCCAGTCCTTGCCCCCCTCAGTTCCCCTACCATAGTTTCTTATCTCATTCCTCCTCCCCCTTGCCTCTGAGAAGGTGCTACCCCCACCAGACCTTCCCCTTCCCTGGGGCCTCAAGTTTCTCAAGGATTAAGCTTAAGCAAAGCACAAAGTCTCCCACTGAGGTCAACCAACCTTTGCTATATATGTGGATCTGGGTTAGTTGAGATGGCTGTTCTTCCTGTGGGGGTCACCTTCCCCTTCAGCTTCTCCAATCCTTCCCCTAATTCAAGCATATCAGTCTCCAACTTCAGTCCAAAGATTGGGTGTATTTGCCTCTGCCAGCAGCTGGTAAGGCCTCTCAGAGGACAACCAATGCCAGGCTTCCTTCTGTAAGTACATCATAACATCAGTAATAGTATCAGGCTTCAGTACACTCCCCACCATGAGATGGATCTAAAGTTGCACTGGTCATTGGACCACCTTTTCTTCAGTCTCTTCTATACTTTTGTCCCTTCAGTTCTTTTAGACAGGAACAATTCTGGTTCAGAAATTTTGACTGTGGGTTGGTAACCCAGTCCCTCCACTTGAGGCCCTGCCTATCTACTGGAAGTAGACTCTTCAAGTACCCTCTCCCCAAAGCTGGGCATTTTGGCTAAGGTCGCCCCCTTAGAGTCCTGAGAGTCTCTTACCTCCTGGATCTCTGGTACTTTCTAGAGGGTTCCCCTACCTTCCACCCCTTGTGGCTACTTATTTCCTTTCATTCTCTTGGTCCTCTGGGCTTCTTTCCTGCCCCCATGCCCCATTCCTGATCCTGTTCCCATTTTCCCCTCTCCCTTCCATCCCTCTGTCTTCCATGATTATTTTCTTCCCCCTTCTAAGTGGAATCGATGCATCCTCATTTGGGCCTTTCTGCTTGTTAAACTTCTTATGGTCTGTGGGTTGTATCTTAGATTTTCTGTACTTTTTGGCTAATATTATCCAAAAAGTACAGAAGTCAGTAAGTCAGTAAGTCATACCATGTATGTACTTTTGGGTCTTAGTTACCTCACTCAGGATGATATTTTCTAGTTCCATCCATTTCCCTGCAAAATTCATGAGGTCCTTGTTTTTAATGTAGAATAAAAATAGATCCACATTTATCACCTTGCACAAAGTTCAAGTCCAAGTGGATGAAGAACCTCAATGAAAAACCAAATACACTGAATCTAAATAGAAGAGAAAGTAGGAAAGAGCCTCAAACTCATTGGCACAGGAGGAAATTGCCTGAACAGAACGTCAGTGGCTCAGGTTCTAAGATCAACAATAGATAAATGGGATCTCATGAAACTGAAAAGCTTCTATAAGGCAAAAGACACTGTCAACAGGACAAATCACAACCTAGAGATTGGGAAAAAAATTTCACTAACCCTACATCCGACTGATGGCTAATATCCAAAATATATAAAGAACTTAAGAAGTTAACCTACAAAAAAACCAAATAACCCAATTAAAACATAGGGTACAGTGTTAAACAAGTAATTCATACCAGAAGAATCTCAAATGGTTGAGAAGCATTTAAAGAAATATTTGAAGTCTTTAGTCATCAGAGAAATGAAAATCAAATCAACCCTGAGATTCCATCTCATACCAATAATAATGGCTAAGACTAAAAACTCAAGTGGCAGCTCATATTGGCAAGCATATGGAGAAAGAGGAACAGTCCTCTA
Organism: Apodemus sylvaticus; assembly: GCF_947179515.1. Lineage (NCBI taxonomy): Eukaryota > Metazoa > Chordata > Mammalia > Rodentia > Muridae > Apodemus > Apodemus sylvaticus. The sequence continues at coordinate 16,882,152 of NC_067492.1, read as the reverse complement.
TTGCTGGTAAGATTGCAAACAGGTACGACCACTCTGGTAATCAACCTGGAATTTCCTCAGAAAATTGGAAATAGTTTTACCTGAAGACCCAGCTATACCATTCTTGGGCATGTACCCAAAAGATGCTCTACCATACCACAGGGACACGTGCTCTACCATGTTCACAGCATCCTTAGTTGTAATAGCCAGAAGCTGCAAACAACCCAGATGTCCCTCAACTAAAGAAAGGATAAAGAAAATGTGGTCTCTTTACACAATGGAATACTATTCAGCTCCATGCATTCTTATGGGGCAATGGTCCTGAGAGAGTCTTATGCAGCAAGTGTCCAAGATAGCATCAAAAATTTGATATAGCCAGTGTTACTCCATTGGGGAAAACTGATATTTCCATCTCTACTCTCTACATTTACTCTAGTGGATAGGTTTTCATTCATTCATTCATTCATTCATTTTTTAAATATAACAAAATAAAACATAAGACAAAACTAAATCTATGACATCAAAGTTGAACATGACAAACCAATGGAAGGAAAAGAGCTCAAGAGAAGGCACATGAATCAGAGACCCACCTATTTGCAGGCAGTCACCCCATAGAAACCATAAACTGGAAGCCAGCATCTGTGTCGAGAACCCGCTGCAGATCCATGCAGGCCCTGTGCATGCTGTTTCAGTCTCACAAGTTTGAATCAACTCATATCGATATTTAGGAGCCCAGTCTCCTAGGTGTCCTCCATCCTCTCTGGCACTTGCACAGACTCCCCAGTTTTTTGTATGCTTTTATTTGGTTACAGTTTGTTTGTTTGTTTTTCATTTTCTTTTTGGGTGGTGTTTTATCTTGTTTTCTTGGTTTTAGGATCTTGAATGGCTTGGGGGAGGAGAAGAATATGATCAAAGTACATTCAAATTTAAAATCTGTTTTAAATAATGGAATAAAGGAAGAAACGGAGCAATGGACGGCTCTGCAAGGGAGATGGAGATGTTGGGCATCTCAGAAGACGCAGATAGGCTCCTTGGTAGCCAGTGTTGGCACTGCTCTCTGGGGTAGCTCACAGATGAGGTGTGACCAAGTCCCTGCTCTCAAGGTCTTTCTTAGAATTTCACAGGAGACACAGTTCCTCATGACTTCTGCTTCTGCAATGTGCGTGTTCCACGTAGGAAAGAGGGGCAGATGGCACAGTTGTGTTTCAGCTAATGGAGACATGAATCCTCAGATGCCTGTGTATAGATCTGAGGGACCTGAGCCATCTCTGTGGTTAAAGGTATTTTCTGTGTCCAGGATTTAGGCTCAATGCCTACATCTAAAACTCATTTATTTGTGAGGCTGGACACAAAAGTGAGCACTTTCTTTTCGTTGTGTGTGTGTGTGTGTGTGTGTGTGTGTTATGTTTGTTACAATTTTCTTTGAAGACCTGGCTGCACTGGATTTGATCTGTAGACTAGGCTAGCCTCAAACACAGAGATCCACCTGTCTCTGCCTCCCGAGTGCTGGGATTAAAGGTGTGTGCCAGCACTGCTTTAAAACTCATGTGATTTGTGACTTTTAATTATGCTTTTTTTGTATTTGTGAGTGTGTGTGTATGTATGTGTGTGTGTGTGTGTACATGTGTGTTCAGGAGCAGAGCAACTGTGTAGAAATGCATATGAAGAATATGAAGGACAGAGGTCAACTTGAAGTGTTGCTTTAGGTGCTTTTCACCTGGTTTTGGGGACAAGGTCTTTCACTAATCTAGGGTGTGTGCTATCTCCACCTCCTTAAGAATGGGATTGCAAATGGATACCCTCAGTGTAGGCTTTACTTCATATGATTTCAGGTCCTTATACTTGGGAAAGCCCTTTACCCATTGAGCCACCTCCCTAGACTCTGGTTTGTGAGTTTGACAACTCTTAATGTGGTTGGACCTCACTTCCCTCTTCTGTAAGCTCCAGGTCTCTAGTTCTCTGTAGCCTTTAAGGTTCCCCCCAACCTTAAAATCCACACTTGTCTAATACCTTCTACCAGGACCATTCTGTGAGTCTTAACAGGATCTAAGTGAATCTGAGTCCTGTTTCTTGGCTGCTAACAGAACATTGCAATCTCTAGAATGGCAAGAGACCTGGACAAAGACTTTAATCCTCCCTGTTAGAGGGGCATATTGGGACCTCTCAGGGAAGCTCCCCCATCACATCCTCAAAGGGCAGGAGATTAGCAAATAGTTCCCATTGACTTCACATTAACCATCATGTTTACAGAACTTTACTATGATCCTCATGCCATTGTCCATGCCGTCAACAATTTGAAATTTCTTGGGTGCTGATGTTGATTTTACCCTTTGTCTTTTTTCTTTCCTTCTTGGTTTAATTGAATCAATCCATGAACATCCCAATGATGTCTCTACCATTGCCACTCTCTTTGTATGTTGTACCCAGAACTCATACTTTTGTCATTCATTTGAGACCCATCCACTAATCATGCTTTGTGTCCCGATGGAACTGCTGACTAGCTCAACTGTGACACTGTGCTTTTATTTAGTCATAGGGTACAGCTGTCACCCGTTGGTCTCAATCACTTCCGACTGATCTTAGCTGCTTCTGACCAGTATAATGTTTTTTCATCTTTTCTATAAATTGACTCACACATGTGCAATATTCTGGCTTTCTGTTCTCTGCTTGAGTTAATGATATGTGAAGGATTTCTCTAGGCTTAGTTTTAGATTTGAAAAGATACGCTTACCTAGTAGATAATGGCCTGCATTCTGATGACCTCGGCATGAGGAACCTTTGACAAGGAGTCTATTTGTCTGCTTTGTGCAGTGACAGTCACCCAAATTTGTGATGTAGGAAGCCACAGTGTGAAGTGAAGGTTCTGTGTATTTTTTTGAGAAAAGTATTTTTATGAAGTGAGACTCAAGTCTACTGCCATTTCTCAAAATGCCACCAATCCATTATATTATGCTGGAAAATGTGTTGAAAATGCCCCCATACCCATGATAATGCCCATGTCTGTGTGCGTTGTATGTTGTATGTATTTGTGAACAGCAATAAAATAAAGAACAGTATATGAATTTGAGAAGGACCTGTGGTGAAGAGAGAAGAAATGGAGCAGAGAGGGGTGTGTATGATCAAAATGTATTGTACATGTATGGGAAATTACCATGAAAATTAGAAAATAGCCCAGTTCATTTAGAACTGGTGATACATATTATAAATTATTTTTTCAAATGCTATGATAATTAGAGGCTTTTCCAGTCCTAATACAAAAACTGGGTCTGGTTGAAGATGGTGACAGATACTTATACCTGACAAGGGAATTCTATTTCTGATATGAATATACAAGACTTGTATATGCTTATAAACACTTACAATTAGCCTCAGTATATTAATGAAAAGAATATTGAAAAACATGTTTCCATACTATCCCTCAAATTCTAAGAATAGTTTGAAATTACTGTTGTGATCAAAAGGGAAACAGCAAATGCATTTTGATTTCTGTATTTTTCCATGGTTTTCCCATTTATTAAATGTTCATAATCATGTCAACAAAAAATCAAGCGAAGTATAATGATTAAATGTGAACAGAAGGATTTTTTTCCTCTTGAAAAGATTAATCAACTATTGTAAGGAGAGAGAGAGAGAGAGAGAGAGAGAGAGAGAGAGAGAGAGAGAGAGAGAGAGAGAGATCATGTAGATGAAGAATTCTGATCTTACTTAGAAAAACATTTGGAACAGAACTCTGTAAACTTGAGCCACCCATGAATATTTACAGTTGTGATGATGTCAGCAGTAACCGAAGTTGGCTGTGTGATCTCAGGGAGTCACACAATAAGCTACTTCTCCCATGACACAAGGGTTAATATGTGTATCTAAGGATGCTTAGGAAAAATGACAGCTGCCATGAACTCAGTTGCTCCAAGTGTCCATCCTCTTCTCCTCAGTCACCTCCCTTGGGCTTTGTTTCTGTTAGTTTGCATCAGATCCATGATACACTACTTTATTAAGTTTCTTTCTATGCTACGCAACCTCTTTGTTCTATTTCCCATTCTATTCACTCACAATCGCTTTTTTTTAAAAAATTAAAACTGAATTTATTTTGCTTAAAACACCCAAAATACTGAAATTTTCCAGTTTACATTTTTATAAGGATAAATTTACGAAGTTTCCATGAGTTAGTGAGGTAAAGTATTCAGATACTTCTGAGGTATCCAGAAAAGATCTTTTTTTTTTTTTTAAAAATCAATGCAATAAAAAATATCTATATAAAAATTAAATGTATTATATAATGTTAAAAATCTTTTGTTTTCTTTTTTCTTAGATATATTCTTTATTTACATTTCAAATGATTTCCCCTTTCCTGCCCCCAAGAAAGTCCCATAAGCCATCTCCTCTCTCCCTGTTCCCCAATCAACCCCCTCCTGCTTCCCTTCCAGGGGCAAAAACATCAACTAGATAGTACACATGGTGTTACCCATGGTTCCAGACGTATAGGCAGCAGAGGATGGCCTTGTTGGACATCAAAGGGAGGAGAGGCCACTGGTCCTGGAAAGGCTCGATATAGCAGTGTAGGGGAATGCCACAATCACTTTTTAATAAAACTATTTGTCAGGAAGTTAATATGTTCATATTAATTTTTTCCTCTGAAAATATTTTCTCAGATAAGCTGAATATCTGGTGTATGAAATGCTCAGTTGTGCTGAGCTGATATTCCATAAAATTTGGCAGTCTTTGGGGACATTAATACAGAGGCAACTGGCATATGTTTAAGTCTCCAAAGGAGGAGAGACTCAGAGAGGTACAGTCCTTCCCAAGAGAAGCTGTAAGGATGGCTTTGAAAGGAGAATGCATATTGCTGGTTATACCAGAGGAAATATACTGCACAGGTTTTCAACATGGGTTTACATCCTTGCTTACGACTTTTAAGTAAATGGAGACAAGACCAGGAAAACATTTTCATCATTATTTTAAAACATTTGTTTGTTTATTATTTAATGTGGATGGTTGTTTTTCCTGCATGTATGAATGTATGTGCATCTTTTCAGAGGCCAGAAGTGGGCATCTGAGCCCCTGTTGCTGGAGTTATTGATGGTTGTGAGCTGCCATGAGGTTGCTGTGAATTGAACCCAGATCCTCTGCAGGATCAGCTAGTGCTCTTAACTTCTGAGCCATCTCCCCATCCCAATGACCTTGAAAACTTTTGCTCTCCTAATTTGAATCACATTGTGAACTTTCTCATGCATGCACTCCCACTTTGGGGAGATGACTAAACCACCCAGGATAATAAAGATACTACCAAGACAATATTAAGTTTTAGTTGCTATAAGGAAGTTGTGCTTTTGCCTAAAGAGAAATCCCTATTCTTTAAGTATACATCTGAATATATTTATGAAGGAATTATGTCATGTCTGTAGTTGAATTTTTTTTGTTTGTTTTTGAGACAGGGTTTCTCTGTGTAGCCCTGGCTCTCCTGGAACTCACTCTGTAGACCAGGCTGGCCTCGAACTCAGAAATCCGCCTGCCTCTGCCTCCCAGAATGCTGGGATTAAAGGCGTGCACCACCACTGCCCGGCTGTCTATGGTTTAATTTAACCTAATCTATTAGAAAAGGTAATGAAGTAAGTTGAACTAAGGGTATAAGTGAAATAATGTTGGTCATGAGACTTTGAAGCTGGATCTAGGTGAGTTTTTTACTCTTTGTCCTTGCTTAGTATATATTTGTAAATACCTACAATAAAAACATTGAATTGTGGCTACATTTTTTTTTCTCCTCTTGAAATTTTTAGTCACTAAAATTCCCAATCTGACACCATGCAGTTTTACTTGTAGTAAGTTAAAGTGGACATTAATGAGCACCATGAGGACCAAGTGGAAGAAAAGTATTGATTAACGTGAAATGAGGAATGGAGGTGGTTGTCCGGATGTGAGGCAGGGACCAGCTGATGCTATAAAAACACATTCAGGTTGGCACTGATGTGCTATAGGGAGGTGAAGGTTTGTTGGGACTAAGAAAGAAAGAAGAGAGATTTTATATGGGTAAAGTAGAATTGGGGACAAGGAGAGAAATGACAGTGGCTGTACCTTCTCACTCCTTTGCCAGACCTAAGTGATGCCCTGACTCTGTAGGTCACATGGATTGGTTTGTGGTTGATTTGTTTGTCATGTTCTCTATACCTGGTGAGGATAGAGAGTGGAGATGCCATGATGAGAAGCTTAACCTCTCTGGTACCCCCTCCCCAGCAATGGGGAGCTCTTCACCCCTCTTGGAGGATGCTCTGGAAGAGTGTTTTGAAGAGAATATGCTAGACACACTTCAATTGTGAGTCTGTACAGCAGATACAACTTCCTGATCTTTGTTCCAGCCGCAGCACATATATTCAGCAGCATGCACAACAACAGTTTTTCAAATAAGGTATTATGTTTACTTTTATCTTTGTAATTTGTCAGCATCTAGATGTGTCGTCACCTCTTCCTACCAAATACCTAAAATAAAGTAAGGGTAGAAAATAAAAAGTGAAGCATACCTTTCAGAGCATGAGTGACATTTGAGTGTGTGCCTAAATTTTTAAAAAATCAATCATTAACAGTCAGCCTCAGGCAGCTACTACATAAAATGGCCTGGCATCATAAATATCCGAAATATATACATATGCATTATTCTGACACCTGGCAGGTGCAACTTATAAAGTTTGAAACAGCCTATGTGTGGGCAGCTTTATGAATTTTTAAAAACCCATGTTTGTCATATCCTAGTGCATTTTTATAATGTGTTTTGTTGATACCGTTCCAGTTATATGCTGGGCAATGCTAATTCTCATTCCATCTGATACTTAGGGTTTACATCTTTGTAAACAACCAGTTATCAAATGCTGGTCATCATTGTTGCCTAGGACAACTGAGTGTTTTCCACTGTTTGGGTCATCTCTGAAAGGACCAAAAAAATATCCTGAACATTGATTCTGGGCCTTGCAAACAAATTGTAGCCAAGTGAATGCACAAATACAGAAACTGTGTATAACCAAGATGAACTGTAATTTTCTGTTGGCCTAAAATGTATTCTATGGATCACTAGCTTTGGTTTATTCTTTCCAAAACTTTTGTAATCAGTTTAGAGAACCAATCTCAGGTCTTGGAAACTATCTTATGTCTTCTTAAAGAGACTCTTTTTCTTTTTTCTTTTTTTGCAGTCTGAAGTTAGTAAAGCTAAAATTTTAAATGCAAGCTTTGAAAGATCAGCATAATTTTTCTAGATTGTACTTATTTTTAGAGTCTGACTTGGTATTGGAAATATAATAAATGCAGGAAGTCTTTGGACATAATAAATAAGTATGTGCCATTATCAACATATACCCCATTAAGGTAAAGATATTTACATCCTTGATATTGGCATCTGTGAGTAAGGTATCTTACATGGTTAAGAGGAAAGAGAAACTGCAGGTGGAATAGGTCGATAACTGTTGGAGCAGAAGTATTCCCTAGGTTACACAGGTGGACCTAGTGTTTCATGCATAAAAGATGGACCAAGAGTGTGAAAGGGATATGGAGCTGAAAGAGACATAGGGTTGAGAATGCTTTCATATTTTGCTAAAAAGAGACCAGGGGTCTGTGAATCTCTTTGGCCTCTGTTGCTAAGATAGGGAAAGAATTGGACATCCTGTGGAGTCTTTAGAAGAAAGGCATCCTGATGACATATTGGCTCTATCCTTTTTTTGGTATGTATATGTATGTGTGTGTGCACATATGCTCACATGGATGTGCACACACATGTTCATGTGTGCATGTGGAGGTCAGAGATTGATGTTCGGCATCTTCCTTTAACACACTTCATCTCAACTTTTGAGACACCATCTGTTATTGATCTTGAATTTTCTAATTGGTTAGGCTGGCTCACCAATGAACTATGGGATCTACCTGTGTCCATGCCCAGCACTGGGATTGCAGAGGGGAGCCTCTGTTCCTGAATTATGTGGGTGCTGGGAATCTGAATTTGGCTCTCATGCATGCAAGTCAGGCACTTCACACCTGAGCCGTCTACCTGGCCTCATATATGGATTTTTTCTGACCTGTGACCTAGAGGTTTTACCTATAGAACCATCAGATAATTCACCTGTATTGTCTGAAACTAGAGAGTTTTGGTAATCTAGGAATAGCAAATTGAAGTTATAGAAAACAATGCCCAGTGCTTGAAATTTATAGTCTGATAAGTGATGCCACAAATTTTAAAATCCATTAAGAGGTTCAACAATGAGTGTTATGTGTCAACATCAAACGTCATGAGGAATGGAATGGAAATCTCCAGAGATGTTCCAGCCTTCAAATTTAACGGTATAACTTGGTAGCTGCTTGTAAACTCGATTGATTGACTTGGTACATCCTTTGGAAACAATAGTATATCTTGCCTTAGGACCAAAATAATTGATTTTTTTTATCTCACCATTTTGTTGTTTTCCAGTATAAAATAAATTAGTATTTTATGCATTTATAAATCACACAGTAAGTAATATTTTTATATTTCTAAAAGTTTAATCATCAGACTTGGCGACAAAATAGAGCGAGATCAATTTTATGGTACTGAAAGAAAGAAAACTACCTCCTGAAACTTTGAAATTAATGTTCATGAAATAATCTAGCAATGAAGTAATGAAAATTAATGTTGTTTTAAAAAACCACTGAGCACAGACACGATCTTGATTGCATTTTGTCAGCCGACATGATTTAATGGTGGTTTAGACACAGTTGACTGTGCTGTCTCGGGAATGAAATGTGAACATCCGGAGTGGACACTGTCTGCCTCATGTGTAGGCTGCACTTGAGAAATACAGAGCAACTGCCCTTGAATATGTTACTGTTTTCTTAATCATTTCTTTACTTAAATTTTTATGGTTGGCTCACAGTATCTGAACATATTCGTGAAGTACCATGCGATATTTTGATTCTGACGTGCATTGGGGTAACGAACATATGAGAATGCATTTATCACCTTCAAATTTAATCATTTCTTTCTGCTAAAACTGCATTCACAGGGAGTGTTAGGTCTGCACCCTTTGCCCTGAATTTTTAGACTATTAAAAATGGTTTTAAAATGTATGTTAATTTTCCTGAGACTAAAAATTGCATTGCTAGTAGTCATTAGCAGATGTCTGCCACAGTCAAGGGCCTTGGCATTTTACTCTCAGTCAGTATTTGAGTGGATATATATATATATATATATATATATATATATATATATATATATATATATATAAAATTTCCTTTGAATGGTAGTGGATAGCAATTACTTCCCAAGTTCCCACTCTGTAGCTTTAGCTAAATCAGCATCTTTAGTGTCAGGAATGTTACTGAGACATTTACGCGGAGAGTTCATTACAACATTGCTGTTCATTTTGCTCATTCTCAGAAAGTCAGTGGCCCCGTGGACAGCTAGGGATTCATTCTATTAGAAGTCAGCATTTCTTCAAACACTGGTTTAATACTCAAAATGAAAAACAAAAGCAGCTTCTTCTGCAAACCAAGATTCCAATCTTCCCTGTCTGCTTTGTGATGAAGTGATGCTGAAACCGTTAGAGATGTACATTGAGCTAACCATGGCTGTATGGGTTGAAAGCCGAGGAAGAAACTGACATACAATTTTATTTTACCTTGTTTAATTTTATTGGTTATTTTATTTATTTACGGTTCAAATCGTATCCCCATTCCCAGTTAAATTTCCTATCCCCTCCCTCATGCCCCCTGCTTCTATGAGGGTACTGCTTCACCCACCCAACCCCTTCGCCCTCAGCACCCTAGCATTCCCCTATGCTGGGTCATCGAGCCCCCACAGGACCAAGGGGCTCCCTTCCCATTGATACTAGATAAGGTAACCCTGTGCTACATATGCAGCTGGAGCCACAGGTACCCCCATGTATCTTCTTTGGTTGGTGGTTAATCCCTGGGAGCTCTGAGGATCTGGTTGGTTGATGTTGTTCTTCTTGTGGGATTGCTAACCCATTCAGCTCCTTCAGTTCTTCCCCTAATTCCTCCTTTGGTGCCCCTGCTCTTAGTCCAATGGTTGGCTGCATGTATCCACATCTGTATTGGTCAGGATCTGGCACAATCTCTCAGGGGAGGACATTACCAGGTTTCTGTAAGCAAGTACTTGACATCAATAATAGTGTCTGGGTTTGGTGTCTGAAGATAGGATGGATTTTTTTCTTTATTAGGTATATTTTTTATTTACATTTCAAATGATTTCCCCTTTCCTGGTTTCCCCCTCCCGAAAGTCCCATAAGCGCTCTCCCCTCCCCCTGTTCCCCAATCAACCCCCTCCTGCTTCCCTGTCCTCATCTTCCCCTACACTACTGCATCGCACCTTTTCAGGACTAAGGGCCTCTCCTTCCTTCTTCTTGGGCATCATTTGATATGTGAATTATGTCTTGGGTATTCTGAGCTTCTGGGCTAATATCCACTTATTAGTGACTGCATACCATGTGTGTTCTTTTGTGATTGGGTTACCTCATCTAGAATGATATTTTCCAGTTCCACCCATTTGCCTTATAATTTCATGAATTCATTGTTTTTAATAGCTGAGTAGTGTAAGTAGTGTATATAGTGTAAATATGCCACATTTTATATATCCATTCCTTCGTTGAGGGACATCTGGGTTCTTTCCAGCTTCTGGCAATTATAAATAGGGCTGCTATGAACATAGTGGAGCATGTGTCCTTATTACATGCTGGGCAATCCTTTGTGTATATGCCCAGGAGTGGTATAATGGGGTCCTCTGGTAGTATCATGCCCAGTTTTCTGAGAAACCACCAGAATGATTTCAAGAGTGGTTGTACCAGCTTGCAATCCCACCAGCATAGCCTTCCTATACTCAAACAATAAACAGACTGAGAAAGAAATTAGGAAAATGACACCCTTCACAATAGCCACAAACAAAATAAAGTATCTTGGTGTGACTCTAACCAAACAAGTAAAAGATCTGTATGACAAGAACTTCAAGTCTCTGAAGAAAGAAATAGAAGAAGACCTCAGAAGATGGAAAAAATCATCCATGCTCTTGAATTGGCAGGATTAATACAGTAAAAAATGGCCATCTTGTCAAAAGCAATATACAGATTCAATGCAATCCCCATCAAAATCCCAACTCAATTATTCACAGAGTTAGAAAGAGCAATTCTCAAATTCATCTGGAGTAACAAAAAACAAAAACAAACAAACAAACAAAAAACAACAGGATAGCTAAAACTATTCTCGACTGTAAAAGATCTTCTGGGGGAATCAGTATCCCCGACCTTAAACAGTACTACAGAGCAATAGTGTTAAAAACTGCATGGTATTGGTACAGTGACAGGCAGGTAGATCAATGGAATAGAATTAAAGACCCAGAAATGAACCCATACACCTATCATCACTTGATCTTTGACAAAGGAGCTAAAACCATCCAGTGGAAAAAAAAGATAGCCTTTTTAACAAATGGTGTTGGTTCAACTGGCGGCTAGCATGCAGAAGAATGCAAATAGACCCAGTCTTATCTCCTTGTACTAAGCTCAAGTCCAAGTGGATCAAGGACCTCCACATAAAACCAGACACACTGAAACTACTAGAAAAGAAACTGGGAAAGAGCCTTGAGCACATGGGCATAGGGGAAAATTTCCTGAACAGAACACCAATAGCTTATGCTCTAAAATCAAAAATTGACAAATGGGACCTCATAAAATTGCAAAGTTTTTGTAAGGCAAAGGACACTGTCAATAAAACAAAATGGCAACCAACAAATTGGGAAAAGATCTTTACCAACGCTACATCCAACAGAGGACTAATATCCAATATATACAAAGAACTCAAGAAGTTAGAATCCAGAGAGCCAAATAACCCTATTAAAAATTAGGTACAGAGCTAAACAAAGAATTTTCACCTGAGGAATATCGATCAAATGGCTGAGAAGCACCTAAAGAAATGTTCAACATCCTTAGTCATCATGGAAATGCAAGTCAAAACCATCCTGAGATTTCACCTCACATCAGTCAGAATGGTTAAGATCAAAAACTCAGGAGACAGCAGGTGCTGGCGAGGACATGGAGAAAGAGGAACACACTTCCACTGCTGGGATGGATATTTTTAATGTTTTCAGGAACACACACACCCCTCACAGAAGGCCAAGTGAACACAATCCCAGCAGGATAAATTGAGAACAGCTAGGTGTTATCTTGAACCTCATAGGTAATACTGTTACAACAATACCTTGTATATAGTAACATCACTTTGTCCTTAGGTAAATCTTAACCTATTGACCTCTTGCCCTTCAGGGTCAAGACATCTTTTGCTTAATCTTAAGCAAAAATGCTTAAGACATTTTTTATAGGATTTAAATTTTTTCATTTAAATTTAACCTCACAGAAAATTTGTCAAGTACTTGAGTTCTAGTCCACGTCTACAAGTCTCCTGTCTCCAGTGTAAATCCATTCATTTTATATTGTGTTGAGTTGTTCTATGATTTTACTGCAAGTCTAGAAACCAACGGTAAATAACCCTAACAATAGGAAATATGTTACATGTACACTCATAACATTGTATGTGTGCCTGTAAGCTAAATAATAGAAAACATGTTCCAAGTAATATTCATAATATTACATATGTGTTATTAGCCCAAGTAATAATGTATTGGGGATTTTTGACAATTAAAAAATGTCACTGAAGGAATGAAAGAGATAATAGAAAGACTCAAATGTTGAAATTAGTATGCAATTAAATGAGCAGAAAATGCTTTTGTTGGTAATTGTAAATTGTAAAACTAAGACAACAGAGACAGATGACTTATCCTGACTCCTGTGTGCACATGTGCACACACATGTACACACACACACACCATATCTCCTGGAGACTCCTCATTGCATGTGGGTGTGGTATTTTTGTTTATAACTGAAGCCAACATCAAGGTATTTATTCTATAGTATTGATTGTGGCTTTTTTCTTATCCAGAGTTTCAGCTGTATTACTACTGGTACTTTCCTGATGTCAGCATGATGACCCCTTCTGTGCTTAGATATCCCTTCTCCTATCTCACACCCAACCTGTGTGTTTTACTTTGCCTCCACTGGAAGCAGAAACCAAGGCAAGAATTCTTGCAAGTTCCTAATATTTATAAAAATACTGTCAGAAGAGACAGAGACAGGAGGGGGAACAGACAATAATGTGGAAATGGGGGAACAACTGGAGCTTAGTTCTGTTGGACAATTCTAGAAGAACTATATTTTGCATGTGTCAATGATGTCTACTTGAAGGTCAATAAAGTAGGGGTCTTATCTACACTCTCTGGGAAGCCATTGCAAGGGGTTTGTGAATGGTCATCTTTCTTCCCTGGAAGATGGGCAAAGTTAATAGCTAAGCCTACAAAGCTCTGGACTCAGCAGCCACATCTCAGCAAGGCACATCTGGAAGTATCAAGAGCTTCTTGTTTCCTCTGCGCTCTCTCTCTCTCTCTCTCTCTCTCTCTCTCTCTCTCTCTCTCTCTCTCTCTCTCTCTCTCTCTCTCTCTGCATCTCTCTCTGTATCTCTCTCTGTCTCTCTCTGTCTCTCTCTGTCTCTGTCTCTGTCTGTCTGTCTCTGTCTGTCTGTCTCTCTCTCTCTCTCTCTCTCTCTCTCTCTCTCTCTCTCTCTCTCTCTGTGTGTGTGTGTGTGTGTGTGTGTGTGTGTGTGTGTGTGTGTATGCAGGTCCCTAGCAAGAGCAGAAGAAGGCATCAGATCATCTGGAACTGGAGTTACAGATTTTTTATTTATTCTTCTCTCATATAATATATCCTAACTTCAGTTTCCCTTTGTTCCACTCCTTCCAGCTACCCCTCTTCTCAGATCCACCTTTCCTCATTTCCCTTCAGAAAAGAACAGGCTTACCAGGGATAGCAACCAAACAGGGTTATAAGATTAGGGACATCCCCTCCTATCAAGGTTGGATAAAGCAATACAGTAGGAGGAAAAGTGTCCCAAGAGCAAGCAAAAGAATCCGAGACACCTCTGCTCCCATTGTTAGGAGTCTTACAAAAACCCCAACCTAAACAACCATAAAATATATGCAGAAGACCCAGTGCAGATCCATGCAGGCATAATAATTGCCTCTTCTGTCTCTATGAGCCCCTACAAGCCCTGCTTAGTTGAGTCTATGGGCTGTGTTCTCCTGATGTTCTTGACCTCTTTAGCTCCTACAGTACTATACCCTCCTGGTCTTGGGGTAAGTGGAGTGGTCCCTGAACTCCATCTAACATTTGGCTATGTATCTCTGCAGCTTCTCCCATTGCCCTCTCTGGGTGCTGGGAACTGAACTTGTGTCATCTGGAAGAGCAAGAAGCCCTCTTAACTGCAGAGTTATCTCTCCAGCTCCACCAAGAACTTCTCATAGCTGCTTTAATTTACCTATTAGAGCTAATGTGTTGGAGCAGTCAAGGTCCTTTAAAAAAATTCTTCTACCCTGGAGACGAGAGTCTGGACTATATCCTTCTGTGGACTATATCTTCCCCTTTTCCTTAGCCTTATGCCTGTAGGAGATTGCTTCTGAGAGACACCCAGTGTTCTCTGGCTCATTAAGTTTCCGCAGCCAGGAACTCTGTTCAGGAGATGTAGCTCTACACTGCATATCTGTATCTGTATTACACTATATCTCTGGCAGGCACACACACACACACACACACACACACACACACACACACAGAGAGAGAGAGAGAGAGAGAGAGAGAGAGAGAGAGAGAGAGAGAGCGCACAGAGGAGAGCCTTTGCTTTTTTTTTTTTTTTTTTTTTTTTTTTTAAAGCAGTCATTGTGTTTTCTCTGCTGCCCTACAGAGAGTGTTCCAAAGAGACATCCTGGGGCTCAACAGATAACTTCCTTAAGATTGTCCCTGTTCTTTCATTCCTAAGCACCTGGGATATTTATTCCATCCTGACTCTTCTGGCTCTTGTAGTTGACTTGAATTTTCCCAACTATCTCTGAAACATTGCCTTCTTGATGTTTGGAAAATTGATTTTTAACTTTAATTTCCCTTAACTACCTTTGTCAATGGATTGTAATCAGAAGTCACCCTGACCAGTGGCAGAAAGGTGAAGATTTCTCCACTTTCCCCTTGCAGGTGACGGAGAGGCAAACGTAGCAAGTACTTCTAACACTGATGGCTTCAAACTTTGCTTCCTTTCTCTTCTAACTCTTCTCCATGAGGAAAGTCAGCCAACTTTCAAATTTACTTTCCATCAGGGACCATATTTCTAATTTGTGCCTGAGTTGGCTATTTCCAGTATTCTACCCTATGTTAAAGTTTAATACAAAATGCATGTAAAGCTCAAAGTGCCTTGGTGTAGTATAGGCTAGGTTTTCATGGCTTCACCAGTACATTTTACATGACTGCCCTAGTCAGCTTGAACTGTCAGCTTGACACAGCTTAGAGTTGCCTGAAAGGAAGGCCTTGATTGAGGAATTGTTCGTATTACATTGACATGTGAGCCTGTAGGCACATCTGTGGGGAATTGGTATAGAAGAGCCAAGCCCACCATGGGTGGCACCATTCCCTAGGCAGGCAGCCCCGGGCTAAGTAAGAAAGCTAACTAAGCATGGGTCTTTGCATGAGTCTGATAGCAGTGT
Organism: Apodemus sylvaticus; assembly: GCF_947179515.1. Classification (NCBI taxonomy): domain Eukaryota; kingdom Metazoa; phylum Chordata; class Mammalia; order Rodentia; family Muridae; genus Apodemus; species Apodemus sylvaticus. The sequence goes on along the minus strand of NC_067492.1, from coordinate 16,866,581 downwards.
TCACCCTCATTTTCTGTTTTTAAAGTTCCAGCTTGAGTTCCACCCATAACTTCCCTCAATGATGAGCAGTAACCTGGAAGTTGAAGCCAAAGAAACTCCCTCCTTCCATAAGTTATCATTGGTCACTGTTTTATCACAGCAGCAGAAAGGCAACTAGAACAATGACTCAAGTTCTCATCTACTAACATACAGTGTTATGTGATCTCTTTGAGATGGAGATTGTAACATTCTACCCGAGTCCAACTTTGTGAATAGCTCCAAGGAGGGGCGCCCAGGGACATCATTAGAATAAGTCCTCTGCATGATATTTCATGGCCAGGGCAAGCTTGAGTAGCATAGTTCTACAGCTTTGGTACACAGAGTAACATTCTCCTTGCTAGAAGTCCAGAACATCAGGGCCCATGCCATTTCTCCGTGTGTGTGTGTGTGTGTGTGTGTGTGTGTGTGTGTGTGTATGTGTGTGTGTGTGTATGCACATGTGTTGTATATGTGCATGGTTTTGGATATGAATGGGTATGAGTATGTTTGTGCGTGTGCATATGGAGGCATGACATTGAGGAGGATGTCAACAATCATGCGCTTTCTTCTTCCACCTTTCTCACTGATGAATGGTCTCTTTCAAATCTAGAGTTTGTAGATATGGCTACTCTCACTAGCTAGCTTGCTCTGGGGTTCTACTGTCTCTTCCTTCTAATGCTGGTATTGCAGACAGGCCACTACAAGCAACTGGCATCTCGGGTCTATAGATCTGAGAGCTCCATGATCTTCCATAGCCAATGAACCATTTCTAGAGCCCCTGAGAACATCTATTTCAGCTGTAGTTCTAGGTTAATGCCTGTACACATTTAAGACTAAATAGCATCACTCTTAAGAACTTGGCTCATGTTTGCAAAATAAGCAGGTGATGTGTCCTGTCAATTATTCACCAAAAGAAGCATTAATTCATATCCAAAATGAAAGGAAAAACAATCCTTTATTTTGCTTTCTTTCAATATAGGGTCTTACTCTACAGTCTGGGTTAGCCTGGTACTCACTAACTAGGTAGCCCAGGCTCATCTTAAACTTCTGACAATCCTGACTTCAGGCTCTCAGGATTTCAGGTATGAGGTAGCATGTTCTCTTAGGAATCCTAAAACATTTTTAAATTATGCTCTTAACTGTAAATCACTCAGACAAAGACCTAATATTAATTCTGAAATCAAGGTCCTATTTGGAAATCCATGAGTAGGGACATTAATCATCTACAATATGAGTTCTGTGAAAGATAACAATTAGAAAAATATGAGAAGGCCATACAGCAAAGCTACTTTCTACTTCATTATTTTCCAAAGATACCGTAAGACTACTCCAAATGATTAGAACCTATCCCTGAGGATGAGAGGGGGGAATGTCTTCTCAGGATGTAGAGTGCAGAGATTTATTTCCCAGCAAATATTGCTGGCTCTGCTCAAGCACATATTGTCATCTGGGAAATGTGCCTTAGTCAAACACAAAGGGAAAAAAAATTGAGTGTGGAGTCCTCAGAGAGGAACTATAATTTGAAATAGCAAATAGGCATGGAATTTGAATTTTCATAGCTTAGACACATACTTGGATGCCTGGGCAGAGATTCATTGCCTGGGTACAGATGGACCTGGGTCTCAGCTTGGAGATGGCCATTGCAGAATGACCAGCTGTGGCAGATGCTGTGCTAAGAGGAAGGGACCTGGAGTCTTATCCTGCCTCTGTTTTATATCTTGCTGTGAAACGATGCTTTCTGCTGCTTGCCTCACCTGAGAAATGTTCTTAAGCATAAGATCTTACTGTTCTGCCACAGAGATTTTAATTTCTGTAAGTATGTGAAATGGCAAAAGCAAGCATGAATATCTAAATTTTATTTTGATATGAAGTCATCTACCTATCTGTCTGTCTGTCTGTCCATCCATCTATCTTTACTCCTGAAACATCACACTCAGATTCTCTCTCAAAGTCACTCTCTTATTTAGCAATCCTCTTTTCAATAGAAAAACAAATAAACAAAAACCTTATAACAAAAACTTAATATTGCTATGGTTCTTCTCAAAAATCAAAGCAATTTCCATCCCAGAGGAGATACTCCAGAAGTCGTCCTAAATGGGCAACATGGAGCTGGGAAGGGACTCACCAAACCAACTTTACTTTGTATAGAAGCACCCAGCTCTTTCAACATGTTCCTTTACCTGAGTGACAATGAGGGTGACATTTCTCTGCACTGTCCTTGGGAACCTGTGTGCACATACCATCAGAGGGGACTGTCTGAGCATCCTTACGCACTGCTGGATGTAACAAGATGAAGGCGACTCAGTCATAAGATCCAGAATGCCTCCAGCCCAGTGAGGTTAGGAAGCCTGCAAAAGAGTCAAGATAAGGGGGCTGGGGAGGTGGCTCAGTGCAAGCAACAGGATTTGAATCTAGATTCACAGAACCTATGTGAATAGCCAGGATGGTAGCCACCATGGGAAGTGGAAACATGCAGATGGCTGGGACACCTTAGCCAGCCAGCGGGGATGTGTCAGTGAGTTTGGAGGTACATTGTTGAGACACCATCTCAAAAATCCAGGCTGGTGATGTCTGAGGAGCAGCACCTGAGGTTGACCTTTGACCTTGACACTGACTGACCCTCCCCCCCCCCCTTCTGAAACACCAAAGAAAGCACTGTAACTTCCTATAGAGATCAGGCAAGGATTCAGCTTGGGTGGGAAGAGAAGGATGGGGGATATTGTGACTCGGAAGAAGCTGATACAAAATCACAGTAGCTAGAAACAGCTTGCCAACTCCTGACCCCATTAGCTTCCAGGCAGGCAGAGAGGGCTTCCTTGGGCTCGTCTTCTGCTTTCACAAAAAGAGACTTCAGTTTGCTGTGCTGTGCAAATGTCTGCTAAACTCCAGAAGCTCTCGATGCCTCTTCAGAGAACTGTTGGATCTATCAAGCAGCTATAAAATAACTCAAACATTAGGAGCTTAAATGAGTTCAGAGAAAAATATAGTCAATACAATTGCTTTATTTCATTTTTCCCAACAGAAACAAACTCCATTAGACTGTGAGCACTTTAGTGTGTCTAATATTTTCCCTGATTGTTTTTCTTCTGGATATTCTTCTTCCTGGGGACGAACAGGCATGCCAGAAGGAAAAAAAAAATCTAATGGTGCCGGCAGAAAAGTTATGCCTATTTATTGTAGCAAGCTTTGGCCTCCACTACATCTGAAAATTCATGAGAAAATATGTACCTTTTAAAAATTCAGCTTTTTGTTAGTCATTCATCATGACAAGTCTCCCGATCCTTGTGGCAGAGGAGAGTTGGCCGTGATTGTTTAGTAATTCTGCAAGCTGACCTTGAGCGAGTTATTTAAATAGTGTCTATTTTGATGGGATTTATTCCGTAAATCTCAGATGCAAAGTCCTTCATTTTCATGGAAACTGGAGAGTCTGCACTGGCTAAGTGCACACTACCATACATACACATTTTATGGTGTTCGCAAGGGCTGGCAAGAAGTGAAAATTAACAATTAGAAATGAAAATTAATATTTAATGGTATGAAAGAGCAGTATATGCGTGCTCTAGTGGGCCAGAATACGATGTGCAGGAATCACTTCTCTCCTTTCACCACGTGGCTCATGGGACTGAACTCTGATCATCAGTTGGCAACAAGCACCTTTATCCACCGAGCCGTCTTACTGGTCCTCATCTGTGAAGCTCTAGCTTTAACTAAATGGCCATAGGAATTGACCTATCTTTTTGTTCATGTTTAGAGTAATAGTTTCATGAATAGGCTTTCCCCCCTTGCTTTTCTACCCACAATTCTACATGATATTTATATGACTTTTGTAGTGGGAGTTTTCCTTTATTTATGAATCATTTATAGTTTGAAATCAGATGCTCTTACTGAAATTGAATTAAAATCATCTTGGTTCTTTCCAACTCCTGGCAATTATAAATAGGGCTGCTATGAACATAGTGGAACATGTATCCTTATTACATGCTGGGGAATCTTTTGGGTATATGCTCAGGAGTGGTATAGCAGGATCTTCTGGAAGTGAGGTGCCCAGTTTTTGGAGGAACCTCCAGACTGATTTCCAGAAGTTGGAAAGAACCCAGGTATCCCTCAACAGAAGAGTGGATGCAAAAAATTGGTATATATACACAATGGAGTACTATTCAGCCATTAGAAACAATGAATTCATGAAATTCTTAGGCAAATGGATAGAGCTGGAGAACATCATACTAAGTGAGGTAACCCAGACTCAAAAGGTGAATCATGGTATGCACTCACTAATAAGTGGATATTAACCTAGAAAACTGGAATACCCAAAACATAATCCACACATCAAATGAGGTACAAGAAGAATGGAGCCCCTTGTTCTGGAAAGACTCAGTGAAGCAGTATAGGGCAAAATCAGAACAGGGAAGTGGGAAGGGTTGGGTGGGAAAACAGGGGGAGGGAAGGGGACAGATGGGACTTTCGGGGAGTGGGGGTCCAGAAAAGGGGAAATCATTTGAAATGTAAATAAATATATCAATAAATTTAAAAAAATCATCTTGGTATCTACTCCAACATTTAGGTGCATTAAAATACTTAATATTTCCAAAGAAATCCCAAGTAATATTTACAGATGTGGGTTTAAAAGCCTGAAAGCTATGATAAAGAATCCATTCTGCTACGGGTGATATAGCCTTCGTATCTTCTTAACTGTGAAAAGTCCTCGGGCTGACATCATCCTCTTGGTCTTTTATCTTGGTCAATGTAAGCAGGCTGCAGACATTTGGCTTAGGGCCACAGCCACAGCCCATTCCCCAAAGCTATTACTAGCTACATCGATGAGGACATTTGTTCTGAGGGAAAATTATCGGAATAGCTGGGCAACTCAATTCGCTGGGGCCAGAACCCTCAAACATGCCTCTTTCCCAAGGAGAGTTGTACGTTAGAAGTGTTTACCTTTAATGAAACATACATGCTTTCCAGTAGGCTGTCTACACTCAGGGTGCACAGAAGCCACCTGGAAGTCCCTCAGACCAGATGTCTGGAAGGTCATTACCTGTCATGGTTGTTCATGTCAGCTTCTTAAAGGACATCCAGAAACTCAACAATATTAAGTTTCTTCTTAGTGTCGCGATTCCTTTTTCAGGCTATATGTTCTTCAAATATGATGTGACAAGTTATTTCCTTGGAAGAACTTGTATTTTTAGAACATGTTGAGTAAAAATCAATGTATATAGAACAGCTTTTTGCAGACTTGTTTTGCTCACGGGAACCAGGGGCAGGTGCCAGTTGTCATTGTGGTCCCCTGCAAAGACCTCTGAGTGATTTTAGCTCACCTTAACCATGGTTGGAAAAAATATTGTTTTTAACATAATTAAGGGAGTGGCCGCTGAAAACAGACATTTAAAAATGCATCAGTGATGTCAAAGCTACTACAACATTTGCTTTCTTAACACATTGGTTCCGTTTCAAATTGCTGCCACTAAACATTTGGCGTTAAGCAGCATCAGGGAGGAAGAATGTGTTTTGGCTCATGGTTTAAAATGTAGATAGCGTCCATTGTGGTGGGTGAGGCATGGTAATGGGAGGGTCTGGTGGCTGGAGCAGCAGGAGCGATGAGAACACTGCATGTTCATATCTATGTGGGTAAGGAAGTAGAGAAAAACCAGCAAGAAGGGGACCAAGTTATAATTCTCAAGGCCCGCCCTCCAGTGATCCATTTCCTCTATCGAGATCTTACCTCATGAAGGTTCCACAAACCTTTCCAAAACAGTGCCACAGATAGGGAGCAAGCCTTCTAACACAGAAGCTTAGAGAGGAGACTTTGCATCTAACCTGCAAGAGAGCCAACCACCAAATCCAACATATCATTACAACGATCTGACTGAAATTATAACCACTATAGTTGACAGCCAACCAGCTTCTACCATAAGCAAACCAATAGTCAAAGTCAGGCACCATACATGGTGTGGAAAGAAGGAGGCTTACCATATTTGGGGTAACCTCATTTTTTTGTCTGAGAGGTAGGAGTGAGGCAGGTAAAGGTGAAATTAGTATGCATGTGTCGAATCCTCAAGGAAATTATAAAGGTATCATATATAGAGAAAAGGTGAAATTGGCAAAGAAGAACCAGTTGCCACTCATGGTAGCAAAGAGGTGGCATTTGGCCACTTTGGCTCAGTGTCACCCAAGTACATAAATATACTGTTTTTCTTTCAGTCATCCATCAGACTTGATTATGGTGCGTTCTTGTTTATGTCTCATCCGTAACACTGGTGGGATGATCTTGCATGATGCTGGTATCCTAGGAAGATGTTGAGACCCAGCTGCTTTTATCTGTGCCCACCATCTTTCTCATCTGGCATCCTGTGGATTACTTGATGCTCTCAGACCCGCACATCAATCACTGAGCATCTAAAACTATCCTGCAAAGCTAGGCAACAACCTCCTCATCAACTGACAGTTGATAGAGCCACGTCTCTCAGAAGTCTGTGAGCTCAGTGATGGCCATGAACCAGTGAAAGGAAAGCTGTTCATCAAAAGAATAATTCTATAGAGAAGTACGCACAGAGGAGATAACAAACAATTTTCATGAAAACTAAGTGGTTATAGGGAGCCCAAGAAGTCTCCCATAACTGGACATCTGGGTTATCACT